>NC_142196.1:6603750-7297500 GCF_026936395.1 Plectropomus leopardus
AGAATCTAAAAGGTAGTTATCTATTGACTATTAGAACAAAAAAAATTCTTTTTTTAAGGCAAAGAAAACAACAAGAAGAGGGAAAATAACAGATGTTATTGAGTTTTCAGTTATCTCTATCGCTCTGTGTGATTTCCTACCATTCAACAAACAGAATGAGTGGGCTCAGAGTTGCTTTGTTTCTTTGTTGTTCTCAAAGGAACCCATTCAAGCTTCAGACCAATCAGTCACTCAGTCCGAAGCATTATGGCGCATTGTTGTATAACTGCGTAGCGCCAATATTTTCATTTCTCCAAAGAAATTACATCCTCGTGCTTTAAAAGAAATAACACATATTTCAATGTAAGTTTTAATAATTCAGGTGGTGTACACAGCTGGGAGAATAGCTGCACGTCTTTGCAGATTTCTAAACGACTCTGCTGTGACTGCATCTGTATCATCCCCTAAATGCATGAATGATGGCGCATGTTCAAGAAGTGCATGCGGAATGGAGTGAGAGTTCATCAACATCGGCGTCCAAACATATAGCAGCAATCATCACGTCTTACACCTTGCTCTCTGCCCCAAGATGTTTACAAAAATGCATGAATGAACTCCACTTTAAAAGCCAATCCAAATAAATGCTTTTATTGATCTGTTGTTTTGCCACATAATTATCTGAGGAGGTGTAGCCCTTTGAATAGTTTTAATGGACCTTGGCCAAGCGTGTGGGCTTGCACTTACAGATGACAACATGATTGTGTAATTATTCCGGCACAATAAGTCAGGAGACAAAGCGCAGCACTGTGTTGCTGAGTGCAACGATCACCATGACCACGACTTGTAAATTCTAAGCTGATACATTTTCAATCGATTGTCTTTTTTTTGTTGTTTTTTTACCTACAGCCTCATTTCTGTTATCTACAAAGTAATGAATTACAACTCCCAGTGTTTCACTTTATCTCCGCTGCACTCAACCGGTTACATTCCGCAGCAGTTTTTTCCTGAATGTGCTCAGATCGACACGGTGCAGACGCCAATCAAATAGTCCCTACTGGCTCTCAATCTCCCAGCCTTCCTGCCCCGGGCTCTGGAGATGGAGAGAGGCCGTCCTGGGGTCACAACGCTCCGTGTTCTCATTCAGAGAAACCCCACTGCTGTTCTTTTCTCATTACCCATGAGCCCCCGTGCCTGCACAAACCCCCCGCACAACAGCATGCCTCAGCCTCAGGTCAGAGGTCACGTATTATTGGAGTTGGTTTTGTTTATTTATTTATTTATTTATTTCTCCACACGCTCGTATCACTGTCACTGTAACCACAGACGACATTGATTGGATGTAAATCCTGAACACGGAAAGGATTTGGACTGATTTGCTTGCCCATCTTCTATGAAACTTGAGTCTGCTCTCATGTCCCGTGACTGCCTGAAAAAATACTATTATTCATTCAGAAAGCAAAAACTTGTGCAGGAAGAGGGATTAATACCAACACCAGAGAGGGGGAATGAATGGGCTTTTGTCAGTCCCCCATTCCACCCAAACATCTGCAGGAAGGAAGTAAAACTGCTGCCATATTTCTAATTAATAACATCGAGTACGTTCCAAACATGGAAACATACATTTTGACTATACGTTTGAATGCACATGTGAAATATAAGGGTTGTTTGTTTTCAGAAAGATGAATTTGAAAGACTGTATCTTATTAATCATTCAAGTAGTGCAGTGCTGAAGGTGCCTGGCAGGGGTAGGGTTCACGAATTTTAAGAACCAGTGATAAATGGTGCCAAACAGTGTTACATAATCTTGTTACACTGAGCATAACAATTATTTTTTGCTTAATTTCCAAACTCCACCTTCAAAAACACTGAATTATAATGTGATCAAACATATCACCTGTCATCAACTTGTCAGCCACAGCCTTATGAAAACTTGTTCAGACAAAACAGTCTATTGAAGCTTCTCACAAGAGGAAACTGAAGTCCTTGAGCTGCACCTTGATGATGATAAATGATTATTTTAAAAGTTACTTTGGTTTTAAGCTAACAGTGCCAGTACAGGAACTAGTTCAAAGTGCTGTTTACAGACTGTGTCGTGCTATGTTGCAGGACAGTCATTCATGGCACAATATACTGCGTCACTTGATGATACACGAAAAAAGAAGTATGGTGCCATTGCTACCAATTCAGCAGCAAAATTGTCTCGAGAGAAAAGAAAAACAGCAAAGTCGAACCATGAGCCATCACAGAGGGGCAACTTGTAAAATGATCAGACACAAAAAACCTTAAGAATTATTATTTGCTGTTGTTGTTGTAACTACAAAAAACATGATCCAACTTTTAAAAAATCATGTGCGGTGCTGTTAGGGGATGTCTGTTCCTGCTCCTGTGCTTTCTTTTCTGTGTTTAATTAAGTCTTTGAAACCTGAGAGAAGTGGCTTGATTTCTTTCAAAAACATAAGGAGAAGGAAAGAATAAATGAAAGAAGTATTGACCCAAAATTAGCAAGGAATTAATTTTAAAAAACGAAAGAAGACAAAAAAAAGGATGTTAGAAAACACAGAAAACAACATAGTTTTAAATGTGCAATTATAATACTTCTAAATATTCTTTTCCCTATCTTTTTTGGGCAGGTGGAGGGTGAAAGAGGTGAGTCCGCTCATTCTAACCACCTAAATGGAAATTAGGATAGGATATGCTGTTAAATCTGCCTGATACTTTTAATTTTTTTTTTAAAAAATAGACTAGATTATCCTAAACAGAGCAAAACAATTTGGCTAATGTTATATCCATCCGACAATAGCATTTCCATCTGACTTCTATTGTAAATTTGAAGAAGAAAAAATGAAAAATAAATGCATATTTTGCCAAAAAAAAACAAACCTCAAATTTTTTTGCACTAAACGATCACTTTGCATGACCACACTGGTCAGAGTACTTAACTTCACACTGTGAAACAAAATGTAAAATTCAATGTATTTGGGCAAAAGAGACCAGTGGGATTTAATCTAAGCATTTAAAATAAATATTCATGTTCATGAGCCCATGCTGCTCTACAGCTGCTGTGGTGATGAAGCTAAACTAAGCGTGTATTATTTTATTGTTTGATAGACAATAAAGAATATTTATTGGTGCGTATTTCATTCTAACCCCTCTTTTCTCCGCTGAATGCACAATGATTTAACAGGGGAAGTGTGAGGTGGACCAGCCTTGGGCGACGGGCCCCCCTTGCAGCAGCTGTTGGTGCAGATGTAAGGTGACAGTAATCAATACTGATTATTAAAGTGGGAACACCATCTCTAGTGTGTGATTAATCTTCATTCCCCCATGTTTACAGAGCCTCTTCTAGCCCGTTCGCCTCAGAGGGGGAGCGTTCCCCATTATCTATCCCCAGAGACAGGAAAAACAAAACAGCGTCACCATTAAAGACACTCACTGTCACAGTGGAAGGAGGCAGGCACAGGTCGGCGGTAGGATGGGGCGCACATGTGCTGCGGGATCAAAGCTCGACATCTGTAACATATCAGGAAGGTAGAAGAATATAAGGAAGATGTGTTTCAAATCCAAACATAGTGAAGAGAACAGTCCACCCGTGTGCACAGACTGCAAAGTGAGAGCAGTCATGAAGGAAAATGGAAAGACGTGATTGGATGTGAACAGATGCAACATTAGGTAGTAAAGGCCATGGGAAATTTGCATTAAAGCATAGCATTAATATAGCAGCAAACTATTATTTGCTATAAAAGATTTAATGAAGTAATGGCGTTTCGAGTGGAGAAGTAAGTCACGTTACGTGTGTGTGTGTGTGTGTGTGTGTGTGTGTGTGTGTGTGTGTGTGTGTGTGTGTTGTAATCTGAGCTTCTCTGTGGTTTGTTGCAGCCGCTCATATGTGTTGATGCATATCTGGCTTAGTTATTGCTGTTTTTACTTTTTGTTTTTTTTTTTTTTGCAGTGCTTCTGGCATAAGATCCCAATGCCAAAATCCATCTTCCATTGCTTGTTTGTGGAGTTAGCGCAGTTAGCTGTTAGCAGGCGGCTCAGCCACCTCCACGTTGAGACCTGTGTGCATCTAACTCACATGCCCTGAAATTCACAGCTTTAAGTTTTATGACTCCACCTCATCAACATGCAGAAACAAAAGAAACCCTAAAGAAAAAAAAAGAAGTTAACATTTGAATACATTTTTTACTGTTGATTGTGTTTATTGGTGAGACATTTCCAGACAATAAAGTTATGCTCTGGAGCTGTTTTTGCTAGTGTAACCCTGTCGACAAAAAAAAAATATGTTTAAGCATTAGTAATTTTCAAAAGCAATATGTTCTGGAAGAAATACAAAGCTGCCTGGATTAAATTTTTTATCAACATAAAGTGATAAGAAAACACTCATGGTAAATACTTTTGCAGAGTCTACAAATTTTAATACTGAACATGTTTTCAGGACCTCGCTGACAACATATTTCATTTGTTTTCACTACGGTCTACAGTAGGTAGCTGCGAAAGCATGATTAATGGTTTATGCATATTTCCATGAGTCTGAAAGCACTTGGTTAAGGTTAAGGAAACATTGTGCATTTGGTGAAATAATAAAAACTTAATGCTGACTTGATTCACAGGATGGGATCTCTTGACTTTTCAAATACTGAACCAAACCATAATCTTTCCTTATATTGCTTTAGTATATTTTTGCATCCTTTTCAACTTTATCAGCTCTTAATCTTCTTGTGGGAAATGTCATTAATACAGCAGTACACGTAAAAACACAGTTTCACAGATATCCAAAAATATTATCCAGCCAGTAACCTTGCTCCTAACTAATTATGTGTCTCTGTACAGTATATTGCACCCAGTTGTTCTTTTCAAAAGTTAAGTCCTGTAACCTTGCCGTATGGCAGCTACTGTGGAACAAACAATTCATCATCCCTGCTCCACTGCATCCACAATCAAATTCAGATTAATGTTTAAAACAAAAACAAAACAAAAATCAAATTAGAGCCACTTAGAGTATGGATTGTTTGGTTTGAGGGCATTTATGCTACCAGGTCAATTAAAGCAAGAATCAATAAAACAATAATGAAACAATAATGAAACTTTGGCATCGCGCGGAGGAGAAAATAAAACAACCCAAGGTGATAATGCTAATTGCTGATATACAACTAAAGCATGTGGGAGCACGTATGAATCATGTATTTACAGTAATAAGGAGAATGCTGCTCCATGCGCAGATGTGCGTTTGATATGCATCACCGGCACACCATTAGCATTTTTGGACTGGGCTGAAGGCTCCCAGTGCCTCTCGCCTCCACCGCCTGTGACTGCAACAGATGGTCACCCTCCCTTTCTCACAGGCTCCGCCCCCTGCCTGTGCACTCCCCCACAGGTGTCTGGCTCCCCACCCACCCCTCCTCCATGGTTAAATAATCACCAACAGCGGCATCGCCCCCCCCGTCTTCCATCCCCCGGTTGTCAAAAGGAACGCCATCCTTGCTCTGTTTAATCCGCTCTTACTCCTCCTCTCCTCGCCTCCCTCTTCCTCTCGAGGACCCACATCCCCACCCCTCACTCAGCACCTGTGAGGATCCCACCGAGAGAAGATAAGGCCTCTCCGTGAGTGGGGTTTGGCGATGAGGGGGGGTCAGGTAGAACAAAGAGGGAGAAAGCGCATGGAGACATTGGGAATTCTTGACAGCTGTTTCATTCGGAAGGCAATCTCCTCTCCCGGGTGCCATATCTGAAAAGGGGGTAAAAAAAGACGGAGAGTGGCTGCATTCTCCAGCAGAAAAAGGGGAATAGACGAAGATCTTTAGGAAAGTTCAAAGGATTAATTTGACACAAGGCAGAGAGGATGGTGGAAGGCAAGGAGGAGGAAAAGGAAGGAGGGGAAAAAATGCTTTCTTTGTCAGAGTAATTGCTCTCAGCCAGTCTAGTGTGCAAACTGGGGAGAGATTATAGGATTTATTCCCATGTAGATTTTCAACGGAGACGCTTTGCTGGAGCCATTCTGTTCCCTTCAGCAGAACGTGTGGCCCGGGATGTTCTGTATAAATCCATAAATACATAAATACTGCATGTCTTTTATTCCGCGGGACAGTGAGGCAGAGCACGGATCAAACGTGTGTGTGCGTCAAACAAATGAAATGTCAACATAAATGACAGCGCAGTGTGTATTTAGGGAAACAGAATGGCAGCTGCAAACCGCACGGCCGTTGTTTTGCAGCACAAGGCTTTGTTCAGTGTCAAAAGGCAGAAAACTCCATCCCAGAATCCTAATAGTTAAAGGTGGATGCAGTCAGCAAGAGGGACGGAAATACTAATTATAGATGCTATCGCACAAGTAGATGCTCAGTAGAATAATGCATTTATTTGATGTCGAAAAACACAGAAACAACCTGAATTTGGGGGAAGAGATTATTATGAGATCAAAACCGCGGCGCGTATTTGCATTTGTTGTGCTACTTTGTTTACCAGAATACTTCAAACAATGCATTACCATTTCAAAGCTGGTCAAGTACGTGTAATTCCTTGTCCACACACGAAAACAAGATGAAATTGTGTTTGTCGATTTCTGTTTCATTATATATTTTGCCCGCGAGCGGAGAGTAAAAGTGCAGCTATAAACCATCAGCTTATCTTTAGAATGAACTTGGGCTGACTCTCTCATGACTTGCATAAAGTGATTGGGGGTAAACAACATCGTGTGCATGACTGGACAGATGCCTCAAAGGCGCTTTTTGAAGAATCAAAGGCAGCTAGAAAAGAGACTGTCAATCCTGACAGTTTCTTTCCACATGTGTCGCCAATCAAACGGCCCTCAGAACACCTTCTGTTTTCAATCGGTCTCTTTGACAGGCTACTTTACTCGAGTAAAGGGCCCTGAATGTTCCCTGAGTGAGTGAGGAATATGACAGCTCCCATTACTTTCAGCGCAGCCCACCAGGGAATGCCCCGTAGTTGCCCACAAGCTTCTGTTTTCCACAGTAATATCTCTAATGGTAGTTAGTGCGTATCACTGCACAGCAACAGCATGTTGCACAAGCAAGAACAAACACCACCACCAGTTTTTACAAGCCCAAATTACACCCGAGTCAAGTAGCTATCATGCAAACAGTTCTGAGGCTTCACAGGAGACGGAGTATCATAAAAATGTTTTTTTTTTTTTCTGTGTAATGAAGTTGCATCACAACCTAAACAGAGACCCAAAGAGCGTTTCATGTGCTTGTGTTGCAGGTTTCACTGAAACCTCAAATCCCGCTGGAGTGTAAATAAAATGTCCAAGTAAAAAACATCAAGCCCGAGCTTTCACATGGCAGTGACTCATTGCACATGTGGAGGCTTGTTAGCTTGATTGTTCTGGGCTCATTTGTGGGGAAGTGCTCTCCTCACGACGCCTTCAGGGATGAGGCCGGTCCCAGGCAGCGTGTGACGCTCCATGGGTGGCATGGTGGGAGAGGGCCTCGGGTTAAATTGCCACAGGAAGAGGAGGCCCATCAGGGGACTACTGTAAACTGGCTGGGACCTGGTTTGGCCCGAGGAGACCTAATTTTATGGTGTGAGCTGGGGTCAGTGATATTGTATTAGGTCAAATGGTGAGATACTACAGTTGATGGTTAACATGTGAGCAGAAGCAACACATATCAATTATTTTCTAAACTGGGTTGCACAGCTAAGTCCCTTTCAATAACATTATAAATTCTATAATCTTAAAAAAAATTGCTGATATTTAAAAAAAAAAAAACAACATTTGGGGTAAGTAAAAAAACTTGATCTTAGATTTAGAATTTTTTTGACACACATAAAAGCCACTATAGCGAGGGCTCCATTCGCGTTTGTTTACATTTCTTTTCTTGCCACTACAGCGGCATAGATGGATGATGTTTTGTTTTTGCATATTGACGTCAATGGTCGAAGGTCGTAGTCTGCAAGTCAGTAGACGTTGTCATCGTTCAGTCGGCATACATCAAACTTGATGTCATACCCAAGTTTAACAGCAGTTTAACAAACTGCCAAAGAACAAAGAATTGGGCTTGTATATTTAGGGAGTGACTGATTGGAAGTGCAAACAGGTGAGCAGGAGGTGTGGTGACTGCAAACTCATGAAGGACAGGTGAAACTAATCAGGGTGAGGCAGAACAATTACTGATGCGGTAAAACACTAAGACAGGAAGTCAAAGCAGAAATGACACGAGTACTGAAAGTACAAAATCAAACAGAACTACTAAACAAGAATGAATACACGAAACAAGGAAAAACCCTCAGAAAACCACCTAAACAAAGTCCACATGATAAGACTATGAACAGAAAATCCCAGATTATGACACATAAAGAGGATATTAAAAAAATAAAAAAATAATCTTATTCACATGGTGCTCAACAAGATTATCATTAAAAAATTATGACTGACTTGAATCGCTCTCTCTTCTTTCTTCTAAAGACTCATGATCACCCGGCTTGAATAAATTTGACATTGCTCATTTCTTCCATATTGTTAAGTATGTGAGCTAAAGGAAAAATGATAGTCCACCCATATGCGATAAATTGAAGTACTTCAGATTTATGTCAGTCTTTAAAGTTCAGCAAGCTCAGTTTGCGGTGGCTTCATCCAACATCTCTGACTGCTATTAAAGGTCAACCAGCCGGCCTATTGCCTCAAACATTTCCCTCAAATTTCACATAATAATATCTTCCTGTGCAAAGTGCTCGGGTTTCTAGTCGATAGAAGAGGAAGCGGGGGCTGTTCGGGTAAACACTGTACGCTCGCTCTGTTCCTCATCTGGTCATCTTTTCAGTATGCCAGTTCATCTGTGACTCTCTGTGTTTCTCACTCACACACACACACACACACACACACACACACACACACACACACACACACACACACACACACACACACACACACACACACACACACACACACACACACACACAGCCCGGTCCATGGTCTAGAGAGTGAAAGGCATTAGCCCTCCTCCCTCTTCTCCCCACATATTACAGAGACCAGCCTCTCCTCTCCACACACTCACCAGATGTTGCCCAAAGCTTTAGGGAAGAACCCCCAGGTATGCATGTGTGTGTATCCGTGTGCGTGTTCATGTCAGCGATCTCACAATTGGTTTTTCTTGCGCATCTGCCGAGATTTATGAGCACGATTTTTCCTACTACGTCGGCTTCCTCTTTTGAAATCCCACTGGGACAACAGATCGGGGATCAGAGGGAGAAGCAGGTTCTTCACCCCAAAACAGGTGACTCAGTTTTAGACCTCACCAGGCTCAAAAGACACTTTTTAAAAAAAATCTACTGGCAGTTCACACGGAACCCATCTGCTTCTCATATCAACACACTTGCAATTGCCAACACTGGGGTCTACTGGTTTGGCCTGCTGGGTCAAGAGGACATACTGGAGTGATGAAATCAAACTGGCAGAATGAGTCTGCCGTTGATCACTGTAGGAAAAGGTTTTCATTATGGAGTATTATGATGGCAGGAATGCAAAAGGGGGATATTAAAGACTCGGAGGAGCTCTTTCAGTGTGAGTAATGATCGGACGGAGCGGGCCCTGAAAGACAGCTTTACTGTTCCCTCAGGCCTCAAAGTGTTAAGGGTGCAAGATGATACTGCAGAGTACCTGCTAGGTTACATGCTGCGTTCTGTATCATGCTAGGATGAGACCTATTGTGTTTTGATGGCTGTACATTACCTCTATAGGTACGTCGACTAGATTTATATCTGTGATGGCTTCTGTAGTGACGATGTTACACGAGTATCCCTTCTTCACATTTCCACAAATCACAACAGAATAATAGCCGCAGAATGAACATTTTATTGTCTATAAAAGCTAAAGTTTCTCCAAACCATATGGTATCTATAATCTTAAATGGTATTTGAAACCTGGTGAGGACCATATTCTCTGTGCTTTATTTAACCCAATCAGTCCCACTGGAATGCCAGTGACCAGTCCACTGTTTTCGAGAGGAATCCACAAAGACCGATTGGTCTGTCTCGATGTCAATCAACATGTCAATAGCTCCGGTCCTTACAAGCAAATTGAGCTATCATTCCTGCATGGAACCTTTCTGCATTATTGTGGCAATCCAAAGCCATTTTCAAATGCACTGTGGACAACATCTGAAGAATCAGGTTTGGAAATGGTCCAGAGTTGCCCTTTCACACATGTGGCATACAACACGAGATTGTCAATGTCAGTTGAGTTCTCACCTACAGGAAATTCTCAGGTTGGTTGAGGGGGGGCGTCACCATGGCTGAGCGTGCAGAAGATAGGACATGAGGCAAAAAGTACACTGGGGAAATTGCAAATGTTTTTTTCCTCCTTAGTTCATTCAGAATTTGGGTATAAACATCTAAGTCTGTTGGTGTCCGATGCTCTCAGCAACACAAAATCCCCAACCTTGCCACCAACCCTAATTTCTATCATCCAACATAAATCTTGAATGCAACTGAAAAAAACAAACAAAAAAACACATTAAAAAATCCCCATTTTCAAACATTCCTTCCCAATTAATCCATATCTGAAACAAATGAGAGACTTTGAGAGGCTGGTGAATTCAAGTAGATTTTGGCCTGGGAACTGAGAGGGTTAATGTCATTATAATACTCCTTGACAGCTTAACTTTACAGCTTGAAACACTCAAATATTCTTCTGATGTACATTACACAAAATTTGCACTCATAAGCTTTGTAAAAAAACAAAAGGGTATCATCTGCATTCAATGAAATAACATGAGCTGGTCCATACACTGAAATAATAATAAATATATAATATACAAACATGTACGAATCAAAACATCAAGTCAATAGCAAACATCATTGGTAAAAGACAACAGCATTGTCTTCCACAATATGACAGGTAGGAAATGTATCTTTAAACATTCCTTACATTTGACCAAGTTGAAAGCTAAAATGCGGCCCCGGGCTTCTAAAAAGCACCGACTGTAAAGGCAGACTGGACTAAGCACAGGATCATTTCTTTACATTTCCTCTGTTGACACTCAATCACAGATAATATTGAGGGAAATTGACTGTGGCTCAACAGGGATGTTCAAATGGAGTTACGTAGTCTGGGCAAATATCCACAGTTTGGTCTCCTCTCCCTCTTCACCTTCATTTTACCCAAATCCCCAAAGGTGATTTATAGACGAGTGAATGTCTTTATCCCGGATGCATGTGCTTTCTAGTATATTTCCACCCTGACCAGACCGATTCTTTCAAAGGCCTCTCCCTTCCTCAGGATGAAGACAGATTTGGCAGGAGCTCTGTGATGCGGGGCCAAATCCTAAATCCTGCCTTTCCCCCCAGAGTTGAATATCATAAATTTGACTATTGTCTTTATCACCATAGGAGTCATCACAGGATGTTATTAGAAGTTCAGCCAGCTCAAGGCGAAACCTCCCGGCCAGCCGTTACATTGACCTACCAGGAATGGACATTAAAGAGATAAAGAGACAGGGAGGCCGTGTTTTTACTTTTCACTGCCACTTCAACAAATGTGGGAGCCACATTTTCCAGTTATGAGAGGAACAGTTCCCGAAAATCCTTATTCCTTTCATTTTTTTTCTTCTCAAAACTGTATTTTATTTTTAGCTGGTAAAGGCATGAGGAGGGATCTGGCAACCAGATGACTGACAGTAAAGTCTTTATTTTATTACATCTTCTGAGTTTTACTAAATACAGCTGAAACACACACGCCAAATAACGGGAGAAGAATTCATTTTTAATTCTTAAACCAGTAATATCATATCTTAAAAACTGTAGTAGGGTAGCAGCACGAATTAAGGTATTCATTATGTGCCTTTAATTATGCATTTTATGTCGCTGGTGTGTTATGAAGAAGAAAAAGCTTTTGTGAATGTTAAAGCAGCACAATCAATGGAAATTACTGTTACAAGAATTTAAATCCACCCTCAATTTATTCACTGAAAAAAAGTTTATATTGTATGTACAGAGAATGGCAGAAAACAGTTCTTAATGATACACTGTTGTAAAAAGGAAAATTGCACTGTGCTTACATATTAGTCATTTTTTTTACCACCGTAGTACCATATTGTGGATAATAAAATACAATGAGGGATGGTCATAAAAACACAGTGAAACAATAATAATATATTTCTCATTTCTCCCAGGATAAAAAAAAAAAAAATTCCCCCGAAACAATAGCTTTATGGGAAGAATCCATGTGTCACAGAGGCGGCGCACAAACATTAATTACACAGCGGGAATAATAAACGTGCATTATTGGATATTATCAAATTTGCATATGAGGAGGGGAAAAAAATCGGGAGATATTGCAGGCACTTGAACCCCTTTCGCAGGTCATGATGAGACACATGAAACACCATTTAAAACATCTTCTGTGTCAGAGTTGGACTTCCCTCACACACACACACACACACACACACACACACACACACACACACACACACACACACACGCACACACACACACACACACACACACACACACAAACAAGACCCAGTCTAATTCAGCACCACATGAAGGAGATAAATGAAGAGGAGAAGAAGTAGAGACAGCAGAAGTGAGCGTAGCCTTGTTTGTAACCTCCTGTTTGTAGTGCAGACTCAGAGGAATAGTTGTGATTACTCCATTGACTGAATCATCTGCAAGGTCAGGCCTCCCATCTTCTCTCCCTCCTACTCCTCTGCTCCTCTCCTACTCAGCAGCCAAGTGGTTCATATGGCTGCCAAGACATATTCATAGACATATTGGAGCATCCAGTTACTGGCAGCGTTCACAGACACTTAAACACATGTCCATCCACCCACACACCCACACACCCACACACACACACACACACACACTGGAACATTGTTAGACGAACAACTTTACTATACTGTATTTTACATGCTTTTTTATGTGTGAGAACTCTATTCTTTATGTACTTGTGAGAACCAGAGATTCTCCACCAAAATATATCCTACTCCTGAGGTTTATTTGAATTTTAATCGATGGGACATAAACAGCTGCTCTTTCTCTGTGACCAACAGCTGTGGAAATAGGTGTTATTTATACATTTTTCGTGTAGATGACTGGTAAGAAACATTGCATTGTTTGTAACTTCCCCTGCTCTTTGCTGTGTTTTTACAACAGACTGTATGAAATAATGGACGCAGCCACCCTGACCACTGGTTTATGAACTCCCACTTTGAAGTCTCAAGTTTGGCATGTTGGCTGTTGCCCTCTTAAATTTCTTAAAGTGACTGTATTTGGACAAAAAAGTGGAGTTGTGGAGAAACGAGGGTTGGATTGGACTCATCGACTGTGGTGATGCACATAGACAGCTTGTCGACCAAAGTGACCCTGAGCAAGCAGCAACTTTGAGCCTCAGTCATATTAAGACAGAAGAGATATAAAAGAAATGCAGCTCTGCTACAGTTGTTATGGGGAACTTAACCATAGAGACAAAAACGTTTTTGGTACCAGGCTGTAAACATGTTAATTTCTGCTGTAAAGTTGGACATTTTAATGTGAGGCTCTTTGGGGATTGACCAAATTTTGGAGTCAGCCTCGAGTGGCCATTAGTGAAACTGCAGTTTTGTGGCACGTTGAAATCATTTTTCAGCCCATGTTTGCCGCTTAGTGTTGACATGCACATTACTGTAAAAAAACAGGGATCAGATGGAGTTTTCCACTGAATTCAAAAACATTATGTAAACCAGACACCTAGTTTCCATACTTGGTGTAGAGGATTACAAAAACCTCTGCCAGATTTCTCCTAGAAAACACAGATTTCTTGGCCACACCAAATTTTACTTGCATGCATTTCCATGACAAAGAGAGGGAAATTACCAGTGGCACAGCTGTGAGGATCATTGCATATAGCAGTGCTTTCCCATGTTCAAAATCATTCCCTCCCAAAGCCAGCCAGAACTGAAATTGACCAAAGACCCGCCTGAAGTCTGAATGAGACAGTACCTATTGTTACAATTTTTAACATTTTGTAAAATTAAATCACATTCATCATAAAGCAGCATATTGTGTTAAATAACTAGGTGATACATCAAAAATCTTGTTGGTGTAGGGAAGAAGTCTGATTACTGAACTGCTGCATTATGTACAGTCACCAGGTTACTATTGTAACCTTGTTCTCCAGCGAACTGTGCAACCTGGTTTCTTAAGTGCATGTAAATATACCGAGGGGAAAAATGAGCCTAAAATCTGATCTAATAAACACAAAGTCTGGGTAAAATAATAAACTAATTATTAGCTTCATACTTAACCTTAACTTCAACTAATTTTAACTGGATCCTAAAATGAATCCTCACTTCTACCTTTCAGGAAAAACAGCCTCACTTTCAAAAAAAAACTCCTTTGTCTGTTTAAAGATTGCTCTTGGATTAAAATCAAAGACACGCACACAAACACGGGGTCATACATATACATTCTCCCACACACCAAAAATGCACCGCTAATTATTGACTGAATGGTGGAAAGGCTCCCGAGTGGTTTTTCTACCAATGGAAATAATCATGGAAGGAAAACAAAATCAGCTCCATTGTATCGGGCCGATGGACGGGCAGTCCCACACCGAGGCCACCTACGGCAGAGCCGCTGTGGTTTCCGAATGTAACCACCCTGATGAAATATTCAACAAGGAACAACTCAGACACCTAGGGGCCAGCGCGCTCCGGTTACAGCCACATCAGCCAAGGCGAGGACGGGGCCAGAGCCACGCCAGCAAGGTCGCTGTTTTTCCCTTCCCACCATACGTGACAACATACACACACACAAAGGGGCCCATTCATTTTTAATGAGGTACATTAATTAATAACCCAGATCTGACCCCATTTATTCTGCTGCCTTTCCGGGGTGGGCGGGACAGGGTGGGAATAAAGGAGATCTAAAGCAGTTTTCCTCCATCCGAGAGCGCCGTATGGTGAGGGTGACAAAGTGAAGGGGAGAGATAAAGCAGCCAGCAGAGGAAGACAGAATTCAGGATTATCATATTGAATGGGGGGGGGGGTACACACTCTGGGAAAGTGTTGCATCTGAAACCAAAACCTAAGACTCCACAGCTCACACAAGCTGCTTAACCTCCACAGTCTGTCACTACATGCTAACTCCAGACACACACACACACACACACACACACACACACACACGCACACAAGCATGCACACGAGCTACACACTCACATGAACTCATGGTGCTTGACAAAGTCTCCACCAACAGCAAAAATAAGCCTTCTTCACACAAAGCGTGGTATCGACTGAGGTCACCGCCGGGGCCCGAGTGGTGCAAAAACATGCCTGGGCCGTTGCTGGAGCTCGGGGTGATTGTGTTTGGGACGAGCTGCTGTCAGATGTGATGCTGTGCTGTCTGCTCTGCTGAATGTATCACATGGATGGGTCAAAGCTGCAGATCATGAGCCCAAAAAAAAAAAAAAAATTGGGCTACCAAAAGGTGAACAATCGATGGGCTGGAAGGCACTTGTACACAGAGTTAGACGATCATGATTCTGGACAGTAAAATCATTTCTTTTTGATGCAACTAAAAAGGATACTAGTTCAT
Organism: Plectropomus leopardus; assembly: GCF_026936395.1. Classification (NCBI taxonomy): domain Eukaryota; kingdom Metazoa; phylum Chordata; class Actinopteri; order Perciformes; family Serranidae; genus Plectropomus; species Plectropomus leopardus. The sequence goes on from NC_142196.1 coordinate 6,619,264, forward strand.
ATTAAAAAAAAACTTTTTTTTCAAATATTAACATTTTCAGCAGTCTCTTAAAAATCTTTGTATCTCAGCTTTTTATAAAAAGAAAACAGACTGTTGCCCTCTTTGTGTTTTTCCCTGTTAATGCTCTTTAAAATCAATCCTGATCTCAGAAATGTTGTTTTTCTAGTTCTAGTCTCAGGAGTAAAACAGCCTCCCTTTCTCTGAACCCTGGTGTCTACTTAGCTTGGCGAGCTGAGAAGGCGATGGGGGCACGTCTTGTCTGTAGGGGCCCTTGGACTGAGATGGGGCCGGCACCGGGGCAGAGCCCGGGGCCTGAGTGTGGTCTCTGCTGTGGTCGTAGGTGCTGCCGCTGGGGGTTTCCTGCACAGGAGGCGGCCTTGCCTTGTTGGCCTCCTGCTCTCTGCGCCTCTGCTCCTGCCTCAGCAACTCCTGAGTCTCTAAGAGGACGCGGGCGTTGAAGTTGGACGTTCCCAGGTAGCCGTTGCGTGATCCCTGGCTGCCTGAGTAGCGAGGGTTCTCCTTGGATGTTTGGAATCCCTCCACTGACAGGTACACCTTGTCCCATGAGTCCTGGGACGCCGTGCTGGGGTTCTTATGCGGTTGCCTAAACACATGGAGGCAAGTAAAAAGGTCAGTCATGCTGTTGAGTAAGTCACCTTAAACATCACCTGAATCTAAAGGAACCAGAGGAGGAGAGTACAGCTGATTGCTTTTTTTCCCGTAGCGGCCCCTGGGTCAGCACTATTGAAAGGGAATTCTAAAAGAACTGCACTTCAGCAGAGAATGCAGCTATTTTCACATTTTGTGGTATTAAAAGGGGGATGTGGTAGTGGTGCTGAGTTAAAAAAGTAAAGGCAACATAAGTGGAGCAAAGAGAGATCTGTTATAGTCTGCTGCATGATTACACTGAATCTGGTGACATGAAGACAGAGACATGAAAGAGACAGGAAACAGACAGGGGAAGCCTGAAACGCCCTCAGCACTATTAGTTCCACATTGTAAACAAACACAAATGTTAAAACCGCACAGAGAAAAATGGCTGCTTTCATCCATTTAACTATTTTTTAGACATGCAGACGGGTGCACTTACAGCACAGACAGAGTAATGGCAGGCCTAACGGCGTTATCCGCCTTCTACTCATCTTCAGTCTGCCAGCCAGCCCCTTCGCTGACAGGACGGCCCAAGATGCACATATTATCTCTCCTACACAAAAAACTAAGCATGCCTCCCGCCACACATGCCCCCCTTTCCGGAAATTGGCCCTGGCAAGCTGTCATCGGGAGCTGCCAGGTCTTTGGCTAAAGTGTAGAGTCTGCTCCCCCATTATTAGGATCCATTAAGGCCGCCGCGCAATGGAGGACCTGTGACAGTGTCTTTTGCGTCAGGGGTGCTAAAAGAAATCCCATTCACACCTCACTGACCCGCTGTGTGCTTAAGAGGCTTTTGAGTTCAGGGCGCAAAAGCCTGCAGAGGGACACAAGGGCGCGACGTGCTTTTAGGACAAAATGCCGGAATTTCTTATCTGGCCGAGACTCATTCCAGAGAGGCTGACAGGAACAAAAGACAGAGCAGGCTATTTACTGGTTAAAGCACTTGTGTTCCTGACAAAATATCTAGCGTTTTTTAAAATCTGAAGCCTTACAATAGAGAAAATGACAATCAATTCTGCCTTAAACCTTGATTTCTTCTTTCTTTAGTGTGTGCTAAAATGTTGCATGACAGGGAAAAGAAAAACTTAGATGATAAATTTGACTGAACCGAAAAAACTTGATTTATAGTTGTGTATTAAAAGCTTACATGGTAGCTATGGAGACCACACATAGCCACATAAAATGCATCGTAGCTGATGTGCTTTTCCTACACAACAATGTAACTGCATGTTGGGCTCAGAGATACCACTTGTGAACTGTGTTTGGTTGCTTCTGTTTCCTACTACAGGTTCCTGAGATTGTTAATACTGAAGACAGCATTAAGGAAGTTTAAGAAAAACTCAGTAATCTGTTGCTTTCAGAAACACTCATCTAGCAAAGTCATCTCCACAGCAAACTTCTGCTCACTGTAATTGCCTGTAATTGCCAATGTATAACTAACATAAACATGTCGAATGCACCTCAACAGTCTTAGTCTGAGACACGGCAAAATAACAATATAAGTTACACAGATGTGCCTCCTGTAAGCACGTGCATAGACCTCTACCATTCTAAATCACAAAGTGAAAACATTGTTACTGTGTGGAATAGAATTCAAGATTAATACAGCCCGATTGTTTACTTGGCTGCAGAAATTTGTCTTTCTACAGTGGAAAAAAATATTAGTAAAAGCTTTTACCAAACTTTTCACCAAAACATGTTACAGCAGGAACATGAGCTTATTATACGTTTCTCTGACCATAGCATGGAACTGCATGTGGTTAGCATCACTTTCTACTGTAAAAAAATCACCATAAAATCTGCAAAATCTTCAAAACTGGACATGTTCCAGCTGGAATCTGATATGAAATCAGGGAGAAATTAACAACATCAAGGAACATGATTCTATGTTTCTCTGATGTTAGCATGCAGCTACATGTAGCAGTGTATTTGCAGCCCGGTAATGACTATTGCAGCTCTTTCTACAATTAAAAATTATGAATAAAAGCTTTTAAAACTGGACATGTTCAAGCTGGAATACGATCTGAAATCAGAGAGAAATTAACAACATCAGCAACAAAGATGACATGGTTCTCTGATGTTAGCATGTAGCTACATGTAGCAGTGTAGGCTACTTAATGCAAACACTTGCAGTAGCTTGCCTGGAGCAGTTGACTAGAAAGAAATCTGTAAATCTGTTGTGAGTTGACATCATCTTGTAACCAAAGTAGAAAAAACAGTTGGATGCAGAGTATTCAGAATGTCTGTTTCTGCTCATTACTTTTACAAATGTTGAGCTTATTATTTGAAACTTTGGCCATGTTTAATATGAACAGCTAATATATATTTATGGCAGAAAATAAGGACAAGCATCAAAGGTTCCCTTTAAACATTTTTTCTATCTCTATCTCTGTGTCACTCTAATGAGAATCCCACAAATCCAGCATCACTTGTGGTCCACAGTATCAAAGAAGAGGTGAAGAAAAACATGGCATTTTACTGTATGTGAGATACGGTCTGCATTTATGCATGCAAGGACAAATGTGTCTGCATTTATGTACTGTACATGTGCGACTCAAACACATTATCTTGCTCCGTTCCGTGTACGTGCTTGCATGTAGAGCATGTGTAAGTATGAGGGTAATTGGCGGAGGGGCAGATGTAGGGACAGACTGCAGAGAGAGCCCCACCACATGCTCCATATCTGGGTTTTTGCTGTCTGGGCGAGCCGCCATGCATTTACACCCCGGCTTGGCTTACAGAGCAGCCAGCACCGCTCATGAGGGAGCTGCTTATTTGGAAACCCGGAGACGCCTGTTGCATGAGGCAGCGATCTGCGTTTCCACAATGACCTTTTAGGTTTTTAAAGAGGAAAAGGGAAGAAGGGAGATGTAACGTCTTCGATGGCGACGAGAAGAGAGCAGAAATGGCATTGTTCCACAGGAATGTACTCGTGATTGATGCGTCAGGGGAGTTAGTTCTCTTATCACCTCTACTCCTGCGCCAGAATATGTCACAAAGTGGATTAGTTACATCTACAGAGGGAGGGGATGGGAAAATACATCATGCCAAAGAGTGGGGTAAATTTAGAATGACAGAACATAACAAACAAAGCCAGGAAGTTGGCTCGCAGAAAAATTTGTGGCCGCCGTGTGTTTCTTTAAAACAGCTGGGAAGAATCAGAGTTTAGGAGAAGGAGGGGAAAGCACACACACATGCACAGACACAAAATGATTAGGGGAGAAAAAACAAAACAACTGCGTGCAATGGGCAGTGGAACAATCGTTGCTATATTGTACAAATAAATTGTCTACAAACCTGGAATAATGTTTTCTTTATAGCGTGGAACAATGTTGGTTTGGCTGCGGGAAGAGGGAGCTGCATGGGTAGATGGAGGAGCTACTGGCAGTTCACTCAGGCCACATTTAAGAACCTTATCTTGACCGCATTCATGTGTGTGTGTATTTTTGTGTGTCTCTTTCAGGCTAATCAGTGGTCTCTCTTTCCTACTAACGCACTCGTTCCTCTCTCGGCCCCCTCTCGCCCTCCACTGCCTGTCACTGCTAATCCTGCTCCGACAACAAGCCTTCATTAGTGATCTTCCAATCCTCACATCCCAGACAGCCAGCTAAGCCTGGCCGTCATCAGATAACCAGCTACCATGGCTTCTTCTGGAAGCTCTTTGGGAAGCTTTTTTTTTGTTGCGAGGGAATGTCCCCTTTTCGGATGACTGCTCAAGCTTCCTGTTTTGGAGGAGAAGGACAGGATGAAGGGGTTCCAGACGAGAGGTGGTTGGAGTTAGAGGGAATTGTGGTTATTAATCTGGGGATGTAAGACTTTAGCTCTTTAATGAGGAGCCGCGCCGAGACACAAGCTCTGAAAAGCCTGAGCTGGGGTCAAACGTCAAGCCTGAGCTCATGCGACTCTTGGCTAAAAGACGCTATGAGATTATGAGAGGAATGCATATCAAAGGCCGTCCTCGCCTGGCTTTTTGGCCCGCCGGACCAACTTTCCCAAGAGAAGGAGCTCAGTGAGAACGGAGGCCTGGAGGCAACTGTCACATCACAGGAGATGCCAGAAGATAACACATATGAAGCAAACGCACGGATCGGTCCGGCTTATACACAGCTGCATTGATTATGCATCCAGGTGGACCCATAAATCCATAGCCATGGACGGGAGCATGTTTTAATCGACCCGACTGCGACTTTTCAGAGACAGCAGAGCAAAAGAGGATGGCGACAGAGAAATGATTGCTGTTTGTGCAGGGAGAGATTAAAATCACAGGAGAGCAGAGTTACTCCAGCCAAGAAAATTAAAAGACCACACACACACACACACACACACAGATATATACACACTTTAAGAGTTCTGTCTTTGTTTAAACTGGCAAAGCAGCAAAACCTAAATAAATCAGACTTCACTTCATTTTTAGAACACACCATGCATTTTATAATACAAAAAAACTCACGTTGGATTGTTTGCAATGAGGAAGTATTTAACACAGAGAGGAAATTATGTTTATTCTATTACTAACTATAAATCCCTGCATCAGTCAATCAAAGTATAGAATTTGTGTCTCTTTAAGTGCTTAAAATGTGAACATTTTCCACCAGCTTTGGTTGGCTTTGCAATTTGCATTGACTAAAGTGCGATTAGAGAGCTTCAGAGGATTGATAGCGGGGCAGATACACACGTAGAGAGTGAAGGCAGGAAATGCAAATACCGATACTAAAGCCCCCCCCCCCAAACGCCTAGAGATGTAAGATATGGTAAGCTTTATTGGCACCTCTTTGAAAAATATGCAAAAGAATCGAAACAGGAAGATAGAGAAGATGAAGAGCAGCGGTTGTAGCTCTGAACTCAAGCTGTGTAAGGCGAGAAACTGCCAAGAGAAAATTCCTTTTAAAAACATGATAGTATTCATTACACTGGAAATGTTGGAGTGAGGGGGGGCTGATGCCAGTGACAAAGTCACCACTTCATCAGGGTCAACATTGACTTAATGAAAGTGAACATCAGTGGAATAATTCTCCGCGATCACATTAAATGATTTCATTCAAAGGGTTTTTGTGTGCAGATGAGCTGAACGTGGCTTTGTGGTGATTGACTTTGTAACCAAAGGGATACGCTAAAGAAAAGTGTAGAGAAAAGAGGTTGAAAGCACAAATATGAGCACAAGAAATTGATGCAAATCCGAAAAAGGCTAATGAAGAGGTCTAGAAAGGGCAGGCAAGACATGATAAGTAACAGTGAGAGGAGGGAGAGAGGAGGACAGAGACAGACGATGGAATAAAGACAGGAGAAGGGAGACAAGGTATCACCGTGGCAGCGAGCTGTACTGTCTCTGCGCCTGTTGGAAACCGTCTCTGTCCTCCTGCTGCTGTTTCTGGACCTGAGAGTCAACTGTTACTGAGTGGCGTCCGCTTGGCGTCTCCGTCCCGTTGCTCACCTGTAACATCCATCAAATAATACAAGTCAAGATAGGCAAAGTTAAGAAACATGGAGACAGATGGAGCCAAAATGGTCAACATTTCTGTCTTTAAAATGGTCAACATTTCCATCTTTGTGCACAAATCTGGAAATGGAGAAAACACACAAAAACACTTAGACAGGGTTCCTACAGCTGAAGACCTTCTTTTTGCCACTTGGAATGAAATTTAAGACCAATTTCTCAATAACCAAAATAGGAAATAAAGGAAATTTTGCCCAGATGTTTATTGTAACATGAAACATGACATTTTTTGTCTTATCATTAACATTAGATTATCTATACCAAGTGCTGAAAAAACCCTTTTTATAGTGGAATGCATGAAGGACAATTAACATATATTATAATAATCTATTTGGTGTACCAAGAGGGAATATATGGCATTTTCTGGCTGTTTTTCTTGGTGATTTTATGTTTTTCACTCTACATATGAGATATTACTTCCCAGATTTTTTTCATGATGAGTTTAAGAAAAGGAATTTGGTAAATTATTTAACAAAAAAATAAATGTTACCACTTATTTTGAGATTTTAAAATGCAACATCAGAAAATAATAATTTATAAAATCCTACTTTCTATGTTCCAAAAATGTAAGACTTTTGAAAGATTGATTAAATACGTTTTAATAACAATTAAGGCCTTATTTTTAGATTAATGCCTTTTCAGAGTTTTTAAGGATCCCTGGGAATCCTGCTTATATGATGGAATATATTTCCCTCAGCGCAGCAGGTGGTTTGTCGGTGTGATGCCTCTTGTGTGTTGGGCTACACTCGGGGAACAGTAGTTAGCAGGTGTGATTCCATGATGATAATGGCACTTAAACATGCACCTGCGCCAGTGGATGAAAACCCCCTGATATTTTCTTAAAAGGCACAATACACCAAATCCAGATCTATCAATTATAGAAATTGGCTTTCAAGTGTGCCAAACTACACATTCTCTACTAACATTCCTCATCTCAAACAAGGCCTTCAAACATGACAACAAATTTGAAAAAAAGGGGGAAACATATTGACCAGAAAATAACAGGATATGTTTTTTTCTGGAAAAATGACACATTTTATGTGGTTATCTTTTAGGACCAACATTTACATGTTGAAAACAGCAGATGTTTTCTTTGAATTGCACCGGTTCCTGCATCACAGGGTGAGTCTGTAATTTGAAGAGTGTTGCATTGTGGGTTATGTGGAGTCTTAATGCCGCTTGGCTAGAGAGTTTCAAGTCTGTTTGTGGCCTTAAAGTGTTATCCCAGTTTAATCTGCACAAGTCTCTGATGCCATGTGCGTTTTACTGCCGCTGACCAAATAAATTCCTGATGAGTTAAAAGTAGTCAAACACATCTCCCAGTAACTTAACAGCTGAAAGGGACTATTGGCAAAAACATCAAGTCAAACAGCCAAGTGCAACTGCTGTTAGACAACGTCACAATGATGTCGAAAGAGACTTTGAGAATGAAGACTTTCTCACCCTTCGATTAAACTAAGAATATGATCAGAACTACAAATACTGCCTCGTGATTGTCTGCCTCTATGAACCAGTCAAGCTGCACTTAGAGTTTACAACTATTTCTGTAAAGATAGGGATGCCTCACACACACCTTCCCTGTGCAGATCTATACAATCAGCACAGTTTCAAGGTGGACACCTGAAATTAGTGTCACCAGTTCACAACCTGATCAAATGTCTCCCCTTCTGTTCCTCAGTTATAACGTTGAATAATGGCCAGAAAAGTGTTTCTGCAGAGCATCCTGATGTCACAGTGAAGCTGACCTTTCACTTTTTGGATATAAAATGTCATCACTTCATCGATTTATCAAAATTGAAGAAATTCCCTCAAGGCATTCTTGAGATATCGTGTTCATCTGAATGGGACAGACAGACAGACAAACCGAAAACATAAAAACGGCATTTGGAATTTTTGGGCATGGGCAAACTGTATGAGCATTGTATTTCAAGTATCAGCTGTACTGATCATACCACAATACCACGAACATTACAATACTTAATAATAATTCAAAATGGCATTAATAAACCCATAATGCATTTTTAGTGACGTGGTATAATGTGTTTAATGTCATTATTCCTGACCTTGTTTAGACTGCATCTTTTTTTTTTGTTAGTTTTGAAATCCATTTTCTCATGCTGACTACTCTCTCCTCTCTGTTTGAGTGAATCAGACTGCTTATGTTATTTTAGACATTTTTATCCAAAGTATTTTTTGGAATACTGACGTGAGTGTAAGTATCACCAGTCACTGCTTTATATCACAGATTTGCGTGCGACTCCACTACACACCACTAACCTGCACCGGCGTGTATGTGTGTTTGTTGTGTGATCATTGGCTGGGTTGACATGGCGATATTATCTCCCTCAACACTAGCACGCTGCTAACGAGCTGGCTGATGAAAGAACATGACAAGCCAATTAAAGAAAGGCGAGCTGAGGAGGTGTAGCGAGAAGCAGCTTGACCAAGTGTCAGTTCTCATAAGGCTCGGACGGCAATTTGGTAGGCAGGTGGGTGCGCGGGTGGCTTGTGTGCATACATTTCCGCTGGAATGAATATTAACCAATCATTTTCACAATTTTACAAGCGAGTTTTAGAACTGAACAGTCTAAGAATCAGCGTTTGGTACCTTGTGATGTTTTTTTCTTAAATGTGGAAAAACTGTGTTTGTTGGGTGAGTGCTGGACGCGGGGTAATAGTAGATGACAGAGTGGATTGATGGGGCAGAGGTGTGTTGGTGTGCAGAAAGGCTGTCAGCAAAAATGTCTTCTTGGAAACATCTTGTGTTCTTTAAATGTCTGCTTTCCCCCTCACATGGACAGCTGCAATAACAGTGCAATTACATTTCACTCAGCGTCAACAACAAGTCCTTTTTCAAGTCCTACAAAAATACAAGTATTCCACGTGGGTGAAGTGAATTGGACTCATATGTTTCAGGTTTCGCTGCAACAACACGTTCTCCCTGCTCAGCAAGTGCAGGGCGCGTAAACGGGTATCAGATGAACGGTGAGGGAAAAGGAGAAATTATTTTACTGTGGCCAAATGCGGTGGTGAGAAAATAATTAGTCACGCACACTGAAAGTTTTTAATGCGATTTGAGGGGAAGTGGTGAGGAATCCGGAGGTGCTTGACGTTTCAGTTTAAAACCGACGGGCTTGAGGTTGGATGACGCCATGGCAGGAGAAATGCATGAGAAATAGCCAGGAGAGAAAATCAGTCAGTGTAATGGCATTATCCAGGGAAGGAGAATCAGATTATTCCATGTTAGGCCTGGAATACAATGCCATATAAAACATGACATTTGTTGAAATCGAATCAAAGAGACGTCCGTGTTCGTTTTTATCCAATAATGTGAAAAATGATGTCAATACGGCATGCTTTTATCTCTCCCTTGTTTCCTTGGATGTGTCACAGACAAAGCAGTGGTGGAAAGAAAAAAAAAAGAAAGAGTCCTCCACCTGTTTAAACATAAGCGCGTTCACAGACGGTGAGTCGAGGGGGGACATAATTATGAAAATTATTTGCAGCTATCAAAAATCTGGGACCAGGAAAGCAGCTGGGGAGGCGTTGAGCTTTAAAAGTTCCAAGGTGTAATATTTCTTGGTTCAGAGTTGGTCACGGACCTTTCAGATATCAAAGCAGGTTGCTGTGATGGGTCCACGCTAACATATGGCTTTACCGCCCCCGCTCCTCGTGATGCTACGTTTGCAGCTGGCCACAAAGGAAACTGTTTTAAGAGAGCAGCCACGCTGTACACAAACAGACATATGGAAGACATTTGAGTTGCTAATGGGCAGTCAGAACAAGAGGAAAGTGAGAGAATGGTAGTGAAACACCACATCCTGACAAAAGCGCAGTCGGATAATGATTCTCTCTTAAAGTCATCGACCCAATTCCGCCAATTTATTATAAGCAAGCCCAGTCCATTTGTGGTCGGCGGGGCGTGTAGCTCCAGGCGGAGTATCCATGTGAGAGCAAACAGTGTGGTCCTTCCACCAGGAAACCGTGGTGAATGGGAGGTTGGGTTGGTTATCGCCACATCACTTAGAGACTCCACAGCATGCACAAATGGCAGAACAAATGTTAGTCTTATCTTTTATTGTGAAGATAGGATGTGTAGGATGAATGTGTGGGGTAATAGTGCTGAAATGTATTATTATGTCGACATAAGAGAAGCGTAATGGCTTTGTTCTCCTCTTCTCCCTCTGTTCTCAATCTTATCTGTGAACACACATACAGTTTGGTATCAAAGCATATATTGGGTGCAATAAAAAGAAAAAGCGCGGGTTGTAGGCATGTGTACGTCTGTGCACATGATTGTGACTGCAAATGTGTCTTGAACAATGCAACAGTATTGTTTTTGCTGTGAAAAAATGCATTCCACACTCCCAACAAGCTGAATAATGCTATGAATGTGATATGTTGTTCAAATATGTTGGCGAGTCCTATTGCTTACTGCGGTAATAATCATGAGATCAGTAAACTGTGCTTGCTCCTCACACAACATTAAACAGTAATATCCATAATTTACCCATGCAGCCTTGACAGCAAGCTTTGGTGAGCAAACTGGGAAGAAGCTTGACAAAAGATCGATTGAAAAATAGCCAGAATAGACAAAAAGAGCTGCAGTTGAAAAATACAGTTTTAGTTTAGTTTGGTTAGTTCATTTTTTGTCATTTACAAACGTAAGTAAGTCAAAGCCATGGAAGAAAAACAAAACAAAAGTAATCAGTGACAGACCAGAGCCAGTTTTGCTGACCAAAAAGGTGTAGGCTGAAGTCTTAGTTCACTATTCCCTTTAGATTTATACAACAAAAATCAAAGAAATTGGAAAAACAAAATATATCTACATTATATATACCCATAAGTCCCAAAATTCTATTAAATGTTTTACACATTGTCATTTTTTTTTCAAAACTACTCCACAGATTTACTCCTTTGACTGTTGTACATCTTAGTTTTTGTAAATGTACAAATTCCTCTTAGTTCATTCTGACTCTCTAATTTGGAACAACTTCTGCAAACGGAAGTGTCTTTTTTTTCTTTTTTTTTACTTTTTTACGTTTTTAAGTCAACCAAATCTCTACATAAGACAGCATATGGAGTTATAAATAATTTGTTGGTTGGTTGTTTTCATCAGCTCTGTCTATAATTCTTGTAGTTTCTTCTGTAGCATAAAAACTGCACTTGTAATTGTTTTGTAGGTAATGTATAGAATTATAAGAAAATGATAGAATATTATGTCATTGTGAATTTAGACTGAAAATGTCCTTTGTTTTTTGCAATATTTCAATAGACTTTAACATTTTTGTCTTTATATGATGTATACCTGGTTTCCAACATAGTTTGTGGTCCCAAAAATGTATTTTCATAAACTCTCTGTTCAGCATTATCTATGATGAATTGTACTAAGTAAGTAGGTCAACTGCTTCCGGTGATCGTGACAATGACAAGAGGACAATGACATCGTCCACATGTCCAAAACGCATCTTGCAGAAAGAGAATCCTCTCATCACTGTGAAAAAAGCCTCACAAATATAATCAAGAGTGGCTGAAGGATTTTTTCTGCTGTTCTCAACAGTATGTTATTATCCTCCTCTGTGAGGCCGATATGTGAAAAAACAGCTAGCAGAGTCAACTGACTGCCTTTAAACAAAGACATTTTCTATGCTATAATACGTGAAAGAATTCTTGTTTCAGTCTTGCCAGTGCTCGCGATTATGGACTTCATTAAAAATCACACAATGCACTCCATGTAGTGTGTGACTGGTTACGGTGACTGGTTCCAGCCAGACGCTCACACACTGTCATGGCACAGAGTTATGCTGTCTAAACTCCTACTCTTCGCCCCTGGGAAGTCAAGTGACTGCAGCTAAAAGTGGCTTATTCTCTTTCACATGATCACATAGGAAAAGAGTTTGCTGTGAACCCACCAACATGAAAAGCTCCATATTCAGAGGAACCCAAGATTGTGTAAACACAACAAATGCTTGTAGACACATGTATCCTGGTAGCAGTAGATAGAGCAATAATAAAATCAAAAGAATTCACATAAATAAGAGCTTTACAGGCTGCCGTTGGTGTGTTTGATCCAAGGAACCAGCGTGGCGCTCACTCCTCTGTGTGGTCATGCTCATTGGCGCTCCAGCCCAACAGCACAAATTGATTTTATTGCTGCAGACAGAGAGCTAGAGAGAAAAAGGCAACTCTTTGGAAAATACATTGCGCTTTATGATGAACATCTGGAAATCCCCTCTAACGGAGCGGCGGGGAGGGAGGGAGAGAAAACATGCCAGCTCTAATTGCATGTGTTGGCTTGGGGGCTACGTGATAGACAGGGCTTCTCGTGTCCTGGTCATTATTCCATTAAGGAGGAGCCGGGGGTTCGAGGACTGACCTCAGCATTGTCATTACAGGCGTTCACAGCAGACATACCTGAGCTCAGGCTCCGACACCCCAGAGGCAAGCTGGGGGTCAAACTCACACAGAGGGCGGCTCACACCTCACGCTGCTCCGTGTGCCTGGTCCTCATTATGATGATCATTTTATTGTACATTTGCTGTTTCCCCCTAAAGAGGTACTATAACAGCAATCTGTTTGGAATCACAGGAAGATATTGGGTACTACTGAGCAAAAAATAACTCAATCAACTAGAATTACTTTAAGATGGGCAGACACAGTGGATTTCTGTTAATCTTGTATGTTTATTCACACTATGCACTTGGCAGGCAACCTGCCACTTTTTCACTCACACTGAACGGATCGTTGGACTGGCCACCACATGGAGCTCACATGAAACCTAAGCACAAAACTCCCGGTTCTGTTTTGTGCGGTGACAATTCCAATAAAGTTTATTCAAACAAGACAACTGCATGCTAACCAATTGTTGTGCATTTCTACTACAAGTGGAGAGAAAAATATGGAGTCACAGATGTCTGGAAGATGCAGGCAGTCTGGACAGTCTGCTGTGCAACAAAGTTCAGTTTTAATGTCGCTGATTTTTAAATACAGTTCTAACCCACAACATGTAACACTTATCCAATAATATTATAGTCGCCCTCCAATGAAAATCAAGTTTTTAACCCTGTTAACATGTCCACATGGTGTTTCATATTAGGGCTGCCCCTTGAAAGTTAGAGATTCCAATCAGCAGTCAGAGACCCCTCAGTCAACTGAGATTACTCAAGTTGAGCAGTCTTTTCTTTCTTTTTCTTTTTTTTCACTAGCCAGTGTGCTATGCAGTATGCTTCTAGGGATATTTTGGTCCCAAGATTTTGCTGCAGAGTGCAAAAGAAATATGAATCCAAACTAAACTGAAACCAACTAGCAAAACACGAGGAAGACTGGGAAGAACTCAGGGGTGTCACAGAGAAGAAAACAGTGAGTAACACAGTGGGGAACACAGTGAATATCACATCGGCAGTCTGACAACAGTTAAAATGACAAAGGACAAGTGGAAAAACAGATATATATACACAGGGAAGTAATCAGATCAACAAGACACTGGTGGAGTAGGCGGGGACATGGGTAAAAGGAGGGAAGCACAGAGATAGGCTAACAACAATGGTGTGGCAGGGAACACTAGAGTGGAGAAAACAAAACTAAAACAGAGCAGGTGCGCAGGCAAGACTCTGGAAACAGGAAAGGACGAATAAGACTGATAAAAGACAGGTGTGATAGAAAACAGAAGGGAAAAAGACAGGGCAGGAAGAACTAAGTACACAGGAAAACCAGAAGGGAAAGTGAGAACAGGTGAGAGGACGATCCAGTGAGGGACAGGTGAAACTAATCAGGGACGCACTAAGGCAGGAAAACATACAAAGACAGGAAGTAAAATCAGACATGAAACATGAGGAGTGATACTACAAAATAAAACACCAATGACACCGATCCCGGGGAGTTAACAAACACACATGCTGGCACAGTCACGTATGGTTAAGTTTAGGCAAAAGAGGCACATGATAAGGTGTAGAAAAAACTCCAATGCATTCACATGGAAAGCTAAGACAAGACTGCTGGTTTTTGGCATCAATATTTTACGTCAAAAGCACTGCAAAAGTGGTTGTAATTGAAGACTTTGGAATGAAAACAGGCTGTGTTTTCAAACAAAGTTTCACTTTCACTTTAATTTGTCAGAGCTGGTGATCAAGAACAAGGTTTCTCTACGCTGGAAACACATCATCATCAGCTGTTTGTTAGCTTAGTCAAGCTGAAGGCTCATCTTTACTATTTGTGTCAAGTTTCTAATGTTGTAGAAAGCAGTTCCGTTTAAACTGCAGGCTCGAGGTTTATGGGTGGGCGGAGAATAGGTGGGGACCAATTTGCATATTTATAGATTTGTGCAAGTTACATCTATGATATGTTGTTGTAATATATGTAACATGTTGAATTTTTGAGTTGAATTTTTATGGGTTGAATCAATGCCAGGAGAGAAACTTTAAAACAAGATCACTGCAGTTTCTGATGGATTGGACTGTGGAACTGGTCAAGCGACAGGACAGGCGCCAAAATGTCTGACATGCCAAAAGTCCAACAGATTGGACAAGGCAATTTGTCGAGCTTAAGGCAATTAACCCTTTGAAACCTAATTCATCAACACTGATGCAACATCACATTTCTTGTGTTGCTTGCAGATGCGTTTTACATGTATTTAAAACTTTTGAACCCTGAACAAATTGGTGTGATTTATTTAAAAACAAAAAAAAAACACAAGCAAAAGGCAATGCCCAACTTGATAATACATGTTTGACAAATTGCAAAAAATAGATTTAAAAATGTAGTTTTAAAAAGGTAGGAAAAAGGAAAAATCTATGGGGAAAACATAATTATCATAATTACATATTATTATTATTACATATTATTTATTTATTTATTACAAATGTTCAGCTATTGTTGTAGTTTTTACTGATTTCTTTCTAAGTTTTGGGTCATTTCCTCTTTTTCTGCTCATTGTCTTACACATTTTTAAAAGAAATCTAGCCAAATTTGCTTCGGTCTTAAAGGGTTCATCCGGTATTGTGACTCCCGTTAAACTGCATATCAAACCATTACTAACCCTGCAGGCCCCATTGTAAAATGAGTTGGAGGAGACAATTTCAGGGCTAAAATCTGGCTTAATGTGTACAGTGTATGAAGTTTTTCAGTTGAGTTTCACTTGAAACCTAAAAACTGCTCTTGACAAAACAGTCTCACCTTTTTGTCAAATCAGTAACTATTCTGCAGCTTTCAATCACTGAAACATTGAAATATGAACATTTTCATTTCTGTGGCAACTGTGCAGTCAACTTCTGCTGCTTAAGATCATGTAATGTGATTAAAAGCTCCAGAACAGCCACAAAATGGTTGTGAAATTGTTTTGTTAGCGATTGCTTTCAAAGTGCTTCGAAAAAAATGGAAATCTATTTTTCCACCACATCTGGGAAAACTCTGTCCGCTGATGAAGATCATGTGACAAAATCCACAACAACTACTCAATGGACCTTGAGGTGAGATTGTTTTGTCGTGATTACTTTAATCACAATATTTGGACATGTGATGGAGCGAATCTGAGCTGGTGCTCTTTGTTTTCAGAAGAAATACACAGTGTAAATATTAAAACCAAGTCATGCCTGGAGATGCCGGCAGCTGCTTCTGTTCTGGCTTGTAGATGTGCGTGGAAGCCATTACGCTGTAACCTTGAGTACTCAGGGACAACGCGCATCAAAGTGCAGTTTTGCAGACTTTGATGTGGTAGGCATTTAACTGCCTTCTCGAGCATCTTGCCTTTTCATGGTTACATTCACTGAATGTTTTGAGTGGAGGTCACGGAGGTTTCACTTTCATCACTGCGGACAGCGTTCGGCAATGACTCAGAGCAAAAAAACACTAAAAAAAAAAAGAGATCAATGTCTGTACAAAAAGTAGCCTTAATAGGTTGGAACAGAAAACAGCCACAAGGTTGTGTTTTTCGGTGTGGGTCAAAAAATGCTATTGTCGTCACTAATGCCTCCACCTACACTTTTAAATCCCACATGTGAATGCAATAAGTTCATTTTCTGAAAGATATTCAGAGTTTTGGGATTTATAATCAGTCTAAATGTAATATAGAATGTTTATGCCTCTCTCTGATGGCTTTTTCTTTCTCTTTTCTTCTTTTCACCAGGACATCTAATGGCCAAAAGTGTCACCTCACATTTTTCTTTCCACAGTTGCCCCTGGATTTCATATCAAATTGCTAGCCCCATCCGTCTTCAATAGAGTCATATCTGCTTTTGGACTACACTAAGACAGGATTTCCCTTGAGTTCCTCTAATCAGTGTCAACACATAGCATGGACACGCTTGCATCTTTCCTAACAAGCTCTGCCATTGTGAATCCTTGTTTGCAGGACTAAAATAACATGAAAGAGGACTAATAAAATAGACTTCAATACTCCCGGGCAGGCCTTATATCTTATTACCAGTGGAGTAGTGCGGGTATGCTCAACAATGTCAACAATCACAAGCAATTAGGAGCTCAGAGGCTCAGAGAGATAGACTGAGACTGCTTAGTGCTGAACAAACAGTTAACATCTCGTTTCAGGAGCGAGGAAGGAAAGACGAAGAGATTAAGAAAAGAACGGAGAGAGATGTCCGCTTTCTGTGATTTTCAACCATCAGTAGGACTAACAGTGAAGGAAATCCAGAGCAAATAAAGCTGTGTGCTGTCATGTCTAACCCAAACTCATTCAGACAATGGAGAAAAACAGCAGAAGATCCCAGACACATCAGACGTACACTCTAAAACCAATTAAATTGACAAACTGACACTGATAATTCTCCAGAAAATTGGATGCCAAATATTTTAACTTTCAAGGTCTGACATTCTGACCCATAATTTAGAAAATAGCTCTGCTTGGTGAAACAATTAGCCCACTTTCTTCTACCACCGGGTCAGCAAAGTCACGAGACAATAAAAAAAAAAGAAGCTGTCTGTCTCAAGCCATTATACTGCAAAAATATACAAATATTTGACCTCTAACTTTTTCCTGTTTGATGTCACAAATTTGACTCTATTATTGTTCAGTCATGTTTTTTTGTGTTTATTTTAAATGTGGACGTATAAGCAAATAAGAAACTTGAGTATTTTAATTTTAATAGCCACTGAATAAAAGTAAAGAAATTTAAACACTACTGAATTCATAACACTGAATTATTTTGCTTTGAAAGCCCTGTATCTGAATTTTTGTTCTGAAATCACCCCTTTGATAATAAAATGAATTAATGAGTTAAATAAAATTATATATATATATAAATTTATTTCTTTATTTTTTCCAAAGTTCTCAAATTAAGATCCAAAAGTTTCAGAATTTAAAAAAAAGGGGAAAAAATAGATTGCTAAAATTTGTTTGATCAAATCTGGATCCAAAAGTTGAAAACTTTCAAATGCAGCAGCTGGTACAATGGATAGCACACAAACTGCACAAACTATATCTTTGGTTTTTAATTTCCCAGCTGCTTTCATGTGACTGACAGGAGTCTGCTTGATTGCATTCAGGCTCGATTGCGTATCCTGTCCTGGACAGCCCAATTGTTGCCATTGAATTACTCAGCTTGAGTTTTTAGATCTGAAATTTTCCAACTGAATTTGAGCAACCACAAATAATTCTCTAAGACATTCCTAAACTTTAATATTTCGATCTGAATTAGTCAACCTTGAAAAAATGTCAAACCAACTTTTGAGACTGCATATTGCTGCATCATATTTTAATTTGAAATGGCCTAATTGGGAATAAAATCAATTCGGCTACATGGCTTTCAAAGTAAAATATTTCAATGCTATTAGTTCAGTATATCAAGTATACAGTTGTTAAAATTCAGATACTTATGTTTCTTATTTGCTTTCACAGATGTAAGCTTTTAATCATAGTGCCAACCAGTGAGGTATATCAGTCCTAACAAAGCTAGAAGTGAAAGTAAAGTAAATAGTACAGCTGCATGTTAAGATCATCGGTGATATAACTGGAAAGATGAAAGTCTTTCTTTATTTAAACTCCAGGCGCAGTAGCGCAGCAGGAAGGAATATGAGATCAGGTCTGAATGAATTAACAAAGGAATTAACTTGATTACATTTTTCCAATTATGAGGAGTAAATCCCATTGTTAGTATAGATCAATCATGGGAGAGGAGAACTGCTTAAAAAAAACTATCAAATTTTTAATTTAAAAATTCTTAATTCAGAAATCCCTTTAATCAAGTCTAATGAAAATGAAGAGTGTGCCTCTCTGCTAATTTCTCTCCTCCCCTTACTTTGGCTCAAAGTCCTGAATAGTCACTTGTCACAGACTGTCCCCCCTTGTTCGTCTCCTCTCCTCCTTCGTGCCATAAGTGTGTCAAATTTCCAAGACAGAACAGCCACAGACAGAGATGAGTAATTAGCAATTAGTTCCAGGTCAAAGGTTGGACCCGAGAATTAGAAATTAGTCAAAGAAATTTGGAAGTTGGGACTGAAGCTGAAAGTTTTAGAGACATGAGTCAGATAGTTTGGCAGCCGTAGGACAGTGACGGTCCAGAGGGATGACGACGTCAGACGACTGAGGCACTTCATGGAGAGTTAATGTTGTGCTGCACGGGCTTTGTGCTGTGTCAGATCAAATATTATTCAGTTCACAAGCAAGATTGTTATTGCTAAACCCAGGATGCAGGATTTTATGACTCTAGTCAATTGCAGGCTGCAGATATATTACAAAATGTCTTCTGGGAATAATAGCAGGAAAATAATCTACATTTATGGTTAGTTTTTTTTTCACTTTAAAACTCTGACATAAGTTGGAAAGAATAAAATGCACTTTAATATTTGTATCTATTGTATATCTGATCAGATAGCTATAACCATTACTAGAATACCAATAACGAAAGGTATTTTCTATGCAACACTGACATCCTGAAATCTTGATTTTTTTAGTACTTATTGCTAAAAAGAAATCCCAATTCTGTGTTCCATGGGAGTGCTGATCAAAGTAAGGTTGTGTCACAGGTAGATATTCAAAGAAATAAGATTCAAGTTCTACAGGAATCAAACTATTTGAGTGTAAGAAATCCATTAAGAAGCTGGAAGCTTTGCAGATAATGTGAGTCCAGTGGTGCATCAGGGGGGATCACTCTAAGAGTATTTCAGTATGTGTATCTGGGTCTGTGCGGCTCAGCGCCACTCTGATGGAGCGCGGCAGCTCCTATTGGACACTCACCCAGGACTGGCTGAAGCTGTAGGAGTGCCTGTGGTCCTCGTGCTCATCCTCCTGCCTGGCCTGCTGGAACTCGTGCCTCAGCCTTTGTATCCGGTCGTGGTTGCTGGGAGCCATCTGACTGCTGGGAGAGAGACAGAGGAGCTGTTTTGAATCCAGATAGCACGCTTAGAGGTAATTTTTCAGCACCCCCCCCACTCAAGAAATAATACCTAGCACATTCCCCTAGCTATGTTGTTACTGATTCTTTTTCATATTGGAATAATTCACTTGACCACACTTACACCCCCTCTAAATTGTACTGAGGATGCCTTGATCTGACAGTTATGATTCCCTCTTGCATACCTGACTGACATCTCTGTGTGCTTTTTCTTCCCACCCTCCCTCCCTCCCAGCCTTTGCTTCTCAATATCCCCATAACTGAAAGTGTCCCTCGTGCACCGTTGTGACTGATGCATGTCCCTTTTAGACTGCAGGAGAATGTTGGCCTTTTATGGTACGCAGTCATTAAACACTGTGGAAAACCCTCATTTACATCCCCTTCATTAAAGGGCTTTGAGGGGCCTGTCAATAGGAATCAATAGCCTTCCCTCGGCTTAATCAGGCTCTCCTTTTATCACCAGCTACAGAGGCAGCACATGACAAAATGCATAATTATGGCGAGACAACCGGCTTGATAATAGGCCTGTATTTATGCATACCACAGGGATGAAAGTGACCAAAGGTTAGGAATTTGTGCTGGGAGGGGCTGGGAGCTCTGGGGTGGATAAGGTGAGGGAAGGAAAGGGAGATAAAGGTAGGAGGGGTGTTCTCGGGGATGGTGCTGAGTGAAAAAAGGGAAAGGTTAATCAACAGCATGTGAGAGAAAAGGGAAGAAACCAAGTCAGCCAGGACCTGTTACCCTGTCACTCTGTGTGTCCTCCTGAGGAGCACTTACAGGTGGCACGCCAGCGGTGGAAGTGATTGCTTATTTGGGCCCGGAGGATTCTGGGCGCAATTATGGTGATAATTGCAGATTAGAATGAGCACATCCTTCTGATGATAATGGGCAATAGGACATGCTGCCAATCAAGCTTCATTAAAAGCACAATAAATAGCAGCTCATAAAGGATGAACAGATCTCGGTGCGTGCCCCTGAGTAGCACTTGGCGAGAGACGGTTATGGTGTTATTCGTACTGCCTGATCAAAATCAATTGTATTAGTTATAGTCCATTTGATTCCTATAGCTTTATGTGTGTGGGAGCACAGGGAGCGTACATTAGGGCTTTTATGTGGATGTGGGCAATTAAGTGGCTCACTCGGGTGTGAGGAGGGTGTGGGGTGATGGTGAAGTCCTTCTATTACTGTTCATTACAAAATCAATGTTCCCTTTATATTGGCATGAGTTTGCTTACATAGCATATGTGATGTTAAAGATGTTAAATGACTTAATTGCAGTCCATAAACAACAGAGCTGCATAGACACATCTATCTTCACACATCTCAAGGGGCTGTGTTGGTATGTATGTATGTATGCATGTATACATGGATGCATGTGTGCATGTATGTATGCGTGTATGTGTGCGTGCTTGTGTGTGTGCGTGCGTGTATCTGGCAAGCATACGTGTATGCATGTATGCATGTATATATCTTTGGTCAATATATATTTTGTTGTGTCTTACCTCCTGGAGTATTTTATCTAGATGTGGTTTATGTTTACTTAAAGATGTTATCGTACTGTGATGTCTGATGCTGGCTGGACGCAGGAATATTTACTGTATTTCAGTTAATGTGTCTGAATAATCCCATGTGGAATGGGTCATACAATAACCAGATACGTAAATAAGTACTCATTCATTCATTCATTCATTCATTCATTCAATGGCAACGCTTACAGGGCCTCTATGCAAAATTCAGAACGTATGAGTTATCTGCACAAGGTTCTTTACCTGGAGGGGGCTGAGCCAGCGCCTAGCAACTATAAATTATGGTAAAAAATTAGATTTTTTACTCTCTTAGTACATATTATATACGCACATGCCCAAAATACACACACATGCACACACAGAACATGTAGATGCTTTAAATGGAGAGATGTCACAGTGTCCAGGGGCTGCTCATGGACAGGTGCCCTGTCCATCTCTTCAGCTACCAGTCCACATGCCATATTTGGTCCGTATGGGGATTTAAATTGTCGACCCTCTGGTTTCAATGCCAAGTCCCTGTTGCCTGAGCTACTGCTGCCCGAGAGCAAATATATGACCCGCCCTTCACTCCCTGTGATTGGCTCTTACTGGTTGCCCTTTTTGATTGTAATGGTTAGGTTTAAGCAAGGGGAGTGAGATTGTTTAGGGTCACAGTAAAAATTGGATTGCTACTTTAATAATGCTCTGAATGTTTCATACAGAACCTTTAAAGACTGCTAAAAGATAGAGTTCCCCCAAATTTTCTCTTTTATCATAAATGTTTTTATTTCTTTTAACTGATGACACATGTAAGTGAAACCATTATCAGCTGTTTCTGTATGACTACCAATGCCACGCACTCCATATGCACATTGAGTCCACAATCTGTTGAATTTCAAAACACCATTTAACCCAAAGGTTTCCAGATTTCCCCAAAGACGTGTTCTAGTAAAGAGTGTGCGCCTCATACCATACATACACTCACACAGCATGCAATTAAGGAGAAGAAGATAGAAAAAACACATCTGCAATTCCGAATGAATTTTCTTTCCATCAAATATATGCCTGCTTTCTACACATGTTGAAGTACGGTACATGCTATCTTCCCCACTTGAGAGAGATGAGATAAGACCAAAGATAGATCTGGGAAGTCCAATGTATGCAATTAGTTTAATCCCTGAGGCTGGTCAAAGAGAAAACCAGGCCGACTCCAAACAAACAGCATCGTAAATTCTTCTCTTTGACCCTTCAGGGAGGGTCAGTGCTAGCATCAGCATCTAAAACATGCACCACTGGGTGAGAGGAACAAGAAGAGGCAGTGGGAACCAGCTGGGGATCCAGAAAAAGGGCCACAACCCAGGCTGTAAACAAGACTGCTTGAGTCCATATACACAATAGGACCTATTGCCCTTCTCCCACCCACTAAAGCATCAATCTAAGAAAGAGGGTTCTCCTGTATATTACCAAATTTCTGCACAGTGGGTGACAGATGAAGTGCTGGGGAGTGGAATGGGAGAAGATCAGCGCAGACAAGATCTCCAGCAAATTAAAGAACTAGCAGCAAGGCACTTCAATACATTTTTCAAAGTGCTGCAAATGGAAATTGCGTTGAGTATGGGGATGGGATTGGGTAGAGGGATTTAACGAGGGGTGAATTTGTCATGGCAGTTCAAAGGAGGGCTGTGCAATATCTAGATTATCTGCAGGGGCTTCTCCTCTTGGTCCTCCACCCACCATGAGGGCACCAAGATGATGGGATTCTTGGAAGACACTCTCCAGTGTAAATATATTCACATGGAAAGGAGGGGAAAAAAAGCTGGAAAGCTCAGTGCTGGTGAAGAGAGGGAATCAAGGCACCACTATCACTGTAACAGCCGGTAGCAGGCCTGTCTCCATATATAAAGAAGATGGATTCAGCCGCCTTCTCTGAGAGCTCCCCAGTGCTTGGGCACCTCAATGTGTAATTAGTCAGCATGATCGTTGCTGGATGCATCAGGTGTCACCGCTTATAAATCCCCCCGCGAATGCGTCAACGTCTGTAATGGGCCTGAAGAACAAGAGCTGCAAGAAAAGATTGGGCAATTTACGCCAGCGGACCACCTCAGCAATTAGGATGAATGTGTCACCCCAGCCAGCAATAGATCGCTGTGTGGGAATATGAATGAGTGCTGCTCATCAGTTTGCTATAACTCGTGTGTTTGTGCATGAGGGAAAAAGGTCACAGGTTGTATAAGTGTACTCAGGGGTACAGGCAGGCTGTCTGCATCATGATCATATGAGCTTTCAGGTCTTAGTCCCAGTGCTATTTTTTCCGCCCAAAAGGCCGCTTTTAAAATGTGAGTCAATGGAAAATGGGATACTGCCTGTAAAGTAATTAAAAAACATGCAGATAAAGTATCCATATGCCACAGCCCTTTCACAACCAGCATCTTCATTCTGTCCTGTATAATGAGATTTGCTCAAAATTCATCGGTGTGTTCGCAGGCTGAAATGTCAGCACTTGCCCTCTCAGGTTGGCTCCCAAATGCATGCACTCGTGCAAACACAGCCTGCGACACATAAATGTGGAGAGAGACACAGAAAGAGGCTGACACACACTGTCCCTCTCCCTGTCTTCACTTTACAGACACTTGCACTCTGTAAAGTCACATTGCTGCTGTATTGAGAGCTTTATTCTGAAGGATTATTGGGAGAGGTGAATTCGCAGGCATGCACCGTCAGGTCAAACAACAAGGATTCAGGTCCATGTGAACAATAACAGACCCTCTACTGATCTCCTCTCGCTGTTTCAACTCATCCTCTCCCTTATTAAGAAAGGATTATAAAAACTAGCTGAAGTAGGAAAATGCTAAGAAACAACAAAAAAAAAAAAAGCTTTTTGAACATGTGATGAATACAGCACTGGACAGTATTCATTGCGCTCTCAGGACCTCTTTTTGCTCTTGGTCGCAAACGCTAGAACAGAAATAAGGGAAAAACTTTTGGGTATTCTCCACCCTCAGCCTGGAATTTGTTGCAGAATGACTTGAAACTCAGGGAGCTGGTGTCGTTAAATCTTTTGAAATCGAAAACGAAAAACTGAGAATTAGATTCTATAGGATGTTGATGTTTTTAGCCTGTCTGGTTGTAAAACTGACTCCCAAAAAGTTCTCTTTTGACTCATAGATCATTCTCTTTTAATGCAAATTTTAGTGCCTTGTGTCTCTGTCTGCAGTTTTGTGTTCTCACTGCTGACTGTCTTGGTCATGTCACCCTTGAAAAAGAGATTATTAATCTCAATGAGACCAACCTGGTTAAATAAAGATTTAACCAATGAAATAAATTGCTTTGTGAGTAACCTTAGGATATCCCAACTTATACAGGAACACTTTTGTTTTACAACCAAATGGTGTGCATGTATCTATATGCATGTGTGACCCCCATCCCACCTGTGTTTTTCAACCTGACCTGTTGACAGGGGTTATGAGCCCTCTAAAGCTGCAGTTGGAGGTATGTGGACGCCTGTCTGTGTAATAGTCATCCTTTGATCCGGGAGGATTTGGCAGATGTCTCACACACCACAAGGCTTAGGCCAAGGATGCAAACTATGGCACAGTCCCCCTGTTTGCTTCTGTTGGTGGATCAAAGCCGTGCTGAGCCTCGGCATGTCCTATAAACACTGCCACTGGCTAATAAAGGAGTAATCCAATCACTGAGAGTGTAACACGGGTCATATGAGCGTACCGAAGGTCAGAGGCCAGCCAATCAGAATGAAAGAAGCAAGCAAGGCAAGAAGTGTAACAATCCTGGGGGTAAAGTTTCAACGCAAGTTTGACATGAGTTCGGAGAGTTGTCACTGACTTGTTCACTTCCAAGTAAAACGAAAAAGACTGAACCGTTGGGGCTTCGGTGTGACTTTAAAATCAGACGGTCTGTTATTTCTTATCTGATCACTGCTGATTGAAATTCCATCAGATTATCTGGTTTCTTGCTCCGGCCCCAGTATCTCCACGCAGCAGATGATGGGGCAGGCTTCTTAAGTTTGGCCCCTTTGGCAATCTTGCATCAAGTCAAAGGCTTAGCTCATCTTTATTCCATCGCCCCGTGGACTTTCATTTATTTCAAAGACAGAAAGATGAGGCAGTTTTTGGGGAGATGGACAGCCTTTGGGACCTACCGTGATGATAGAAAAGATTAGATCTGCATTACCGCTGGTCATTTTCGGAGGGGAGAGGGACAAAGATAAAACAGTTTTTTTAGAGTCTTCAGAGGAAATCAGCATATATCGGCCAATCTCGCCATGATTCTTGCAATCAAACGAAAGCATTTGAAGCATATAGCCCTCTCCCTGCATTTATTTCACTCTCCTCTTTACTCTATTTTCCATCTCAATAAAAATATCTTCCAGTTTTTTCTCTTGCCTCATCTCTCTCCTTTATTTCTATCTTTTCCTCCCCATATGTTTTATCTCTGAATGCCTCAATACTCCTTTGTGGTTACAGGGATAGGTCATGAATTCCCTTCTGTCCCCCTCATCCTCTCCCACTAGCCTGGTAAGTGACAGCTGCAGGCTGGACAAAGGCCTGATAATACCCTGGATTTGTCAGGCTCTGACTTCACCCATGTCCTCCTGTGACTGATGCACTGACAGTGGCGCCTTGCCAGCTAAAAACCCCACTGCTAGATGGGGGCTGCTGCTGTTGTTGAGCTGTGTGAATGTGTATGTGTTTCTTCGGTTCCTTTTAGACTCCAAAGTAGCCCATATGGGGTCCTTGGGGGTCCTAAGAGGCCATCATCTGGGATGTCTGCCTAGGCCCTGGTGGTGGCGTGACTGGGGACTGTGGAGCTCTGATTAGCAAGGGAAAGAAGCAACGCCTGTAGAGCTCCAGCAGGCTGTCCAGCATGGCTGGCCCCTGGTGTACCGTTCATCTCTTGCTTCCCTAGTGTGAGAAATGAAGAAACAGCTCTGCCCTGAAGGAAACCACAGAGGGCCCTCAACTAAGAAAACAGAAAATGAAGAAAAGAAGCAGTTCTGCAGCTATCTCTTTGTCCGTTTAGAAAGCTACACCCCTCAGTATTTTTCAAAAACCCTATTTGTCTCGGCACACATGGAGCCTGCCACCCCCTCTGCCCCAACTTCACCCCCAATTTGCTTTATTACCCCAAGGACACGTGCTACAACCACTCTTCACTACAAGTCATTACATTTCAAACACTTTGTTGTTTCTTTCTATTTCACTCTTCTGTTTGAGGGATTGCCAAAATACAGGTGCAAGTGAGGAACTGGCCTTGCAGCTGTCTACATTTCAGGGAGACAGCGGCGATGCCTTCTGCCCAGCCTTTTCACCGCCAAGTTTTATGGCTTCAGTTGCAGTGAGAATGTATTGAAACTGATCAAAGGCGCTTTTGTTTCTGCATGTTGTGCCGTGTGGACGTATTACTTGTGGTTACAAGAAAACAGGTGTGACCTTTTTTACAAAAGAGGAACTGAAAGTGCTTTTGGTTGTTTTAGAACTTCCAATGTACAGCGTGTGGCTTTTATGCTAAAAGACGGAGAGGCTGAGATGGGAGTCTACGGGCTGGCAAAATAGCTTGAGGCGATGCTGTGGCAGAGCCAGCTGGATGGCCAGAACATTGTAGTAAATAAAAGTAAAAAAGCAAGATGGAAGCTCAGGTGCGGTCCAGAAAATGGATCAATTATTCAACTGATCCTGTGCAGCTGCTCTGACTCAGAGCGAAGGACAGACAGGAGGTCACAGTGGCTATCTATTTGAAGTAAAGGCAACTTACAGAGGCTGAGTTCACAAAGTTTGTATTCTCTATAAAGAAGGACATGTTTGACTGTATACAGTGTTTCCATGTTTCCTCTCCTTGACTGTATACTGTACAGCACAATCGATGGTTTATAAAAAGGCACATGCACTGCAAAGATTGAACTTTTACATGCTTTCTGAAGACCCACACACAACAAAACAACTACAAGTGGTGATAACAGCCGCCTGGTATGCCACTTCACGTCGCCTGTGTCTCGACCAAATAGTTGCACTTGAACACACTGCAGAGACTACAGCTAATGGCCAACCACCTCACAGGTTCTGCGCCTGCGTGACAGGAAGTAACAACTCTAACGCTAGTTAGCCAGTTAGCACATTAACAACACAAATCCAACATTGGCAGAGCAACCCTGCGCCAGTGAACAATAACACAAACCTTTAGAAATAATTTCTGCTAAAGATTTCAATGACTACAGAAAAAAAAATCTGACCTGATAAAACAAGTTTGTTTTGATCTCGCTCCCACTTGACTTAAGCTCTTTGTTTACTTCTGTTTCCTTACGTGTGTGCTGAGCCAAACAGCAAATCAGAGTGATTTCATTCAATGCTCCACTGTCGGCGACGCTGATTCACCATGCTGAATTGGCTAAAAAAGAGCCAACGAGGGCCAACAGTGTGGGACACAAGGCAAAAACTAGGGCAACAAACGCCCACCAATGGTCAACTGTCGTCTCGGTTCGCCAGGACTCAAAGAAAAGATTCATCAAGCCTACTCTCATGAGCTGCATCAAATCCAATCTAGTTTAACCCAATTCATATCCAATCGCAGCAACTTCTCTTCTCACTCTGTTTTCAGTCCTCCTCATCCACGGAGTTAAAATGCTGATTTGAGAGCTGTTTCAAACGTGCTCTGTTGTATGGGCACTGCCAAAGATTTATATGGATGATAGACTCTGAGAACTTTCTTCACCTCAGTTGCAACTTTTCTATAAGTTATTTTCTGGGAAGAAAGGAGCCAGCCAGCTCCTGACTGACAGCTGCATCCTCCATGAAGAAAGAGATGAACTTTGAAGTTAAGGCCTGTAATCCCAATCCATTGATTCAGAGGCACTTGCTCACTCTGAGAGAGAGAAAGAGAGTGAGACTTGGAGTATGGCTGGGACTGCGTAATGTATTCACACAGGGCACAAACACACACTCACACATGCATGCATTCACGTCATAGGAAGTTCAGAGCGGTGCCACTTGGTAATGAGACAAAGCTGCGCTGCATGCTAATGATTAGAGCTCATCACGTGCCCAAAACTTGCAAGCACACACAGAATTCCTTTGCTGGATCGTGCCCCAGAACACTAATACAGTCAATCTTTTATTTTCAAATAAGCATATAAACAGTATGAAAACACATGTGACAGTCCAAGCCCCATAACAAAGAAAAAAAATCACATCAAATCTAATATTTTCATGTCTAACTATGTTACAGTTATTTACACTAAACAGAGGAGTCTGACAGGTCAACATTCCTCCTCAGGGTAAGGAGAGTTAAGTGTGTAAATAAGGTGTGAAGGCCATGGGCTAAAGTATCCATCTAAACAGGTTATCTCAGCTTTTATGAGCCCATCAGGCCTTAAAGACAGCTTTTATGAGATATCAACTGGCTTGACACTAACAGGCCATAGGAGAAGTGAGCTGGGGTATACTATATTACTTTGGCTTCCAGGATACTCTTTTACGGACCCTGACACCAAAATATTTGGTCTAAGTATAGGTTGGCGCCGTGAAATATGAAATTGCTTGCTGTGTTTTGCATTAGGTGACCTCAAATAAGTGTCCAGTGAGGCTGGTGCGCTGCAGTGGCGAGTCACCTTTGCAGGTTTCTCTTTTTAAGCAGCACTCCAAAAACCCAGAGAGGGCTGGAGAATTTGGCGGAAGCGCGGGCTATACGATCGTTAGCACTTAGACAAGAAGGAGCCGAGTGGATCTTGATATGGGTTTGTGCGGCCAAGTGCGGATGCCTCAAGTGCTTTGCGTAAAACAGATGCCATGTCTGAAGTTTGACAACCTGCTTAGTGAAAGTGAACAAACTGTTTTGAAATTAAGAGGAAGGAAAATATGGGGGTGGGGGGTGTGTCTGCAAAATGAATTTAAGTTCAGTTTTGGTACTATGGAGAATAAAATGAAAAAGGAGAAAGCTGCTTGTTCTGTGTGTTTCTCAGTGTTTTGCTACAGTCATAGTCCCACAGAAACAGTCCTGCAATCATCCCTAACCTGCCTGTCCAGGTCCAACTGAGCTCATCACACAGCTGCATGACCCTGCAGCACTCCTCTCCAAACCCCTCCTTCCCACTTGACTTGCTTTTTAACTTTGCATTCTGAAGCTGCCTCATCCTTCAGCTGCTCTTATGTGCTGGAATGCCCACAGGCAGCTTATTAGAGAGGCACGACTTTTTCGAGCACAGCCTCAGCACAGTAGCAGGAAAACAGACAGGCTAGAGGGGAGCAATTCAGAGACAGGGCTCGGGGTGAGCCCCTGCCAAAAAAAAAAAACAGACAATGGGACGGAATATTACTCACATGAAAATGTTGGTGATGTCAGCTACCATCAAACCTCATCCAGTGCACATCTTAAATTTCAAGTCGTGGAAGCTTGATCTTCACTGACTCGCTAATATCTGGGATGTATACAGTCTTCCTTTATTTACCAAGTACTGGAATCACCCACGAGTTTGTCTATGGTCAGTTTTTCGAACTAAATAATTACAAATTATTAATGATTAACAGACTTTTTCTCCCCAAAGATACCAAAACTTTTCACATTTTTGTACCTGCAGGCTAACATTGCTGTGTGCTGATTTTGAAATGCGCAGAAATAATTAAAAGGCAGCAGTTGACTCATGGATGTCTGAGCTTCTCGCCACTACTTCAACATTTCCTCCAAAAACTAGGGACGACCAATATTGGGGTTGTTTTCAGGGCCAGTACCGACACCAATTATTAGTAGTTAATGAGTCCAATAACTGATATTTGGAACTGATATGCATTTACAATAAAAACGAAAGGCTTTGGCAATAGTTAGAATTTGAAATATAACAAACTCCAACACAAAACTTGGTTTAAATTCCTTTTGCAATTTCCCTGCAACTTTTTTATTAGGTCAAGCGAAAATTAAAATAAAAAATGAATAAATAAAAATAGCTCCCTGAGGTTTTAAAAAGTAAAAGTTCCTCCCATGCTGACACTGTCTTTACACTTGGCGATCATTAAAATAAAACGCTAATACAGATAATCGTCAAAATCCCAAATATCAGCCCTGATAATCGGCCAGGCTGATAATCTGTCAACCCCTTCCAAAAACCTTTTAAAGTCTTCCCTATTTGCAGCTGCTTTATTATGCCACAATAGAGTACTGTAACTCTGACAGAAATAAAAGCAAATGTGCTGTTTACTATGAGCATATATTGCAGCATATTGAGTTCACCATCTGGTGTCTGCAAGTTTTCATACCGTTCTGTGATGAATAAACAATGGTTGCACATAAAAGCAATCTGTGGTATGCTTTTGAATGCTGTGTAACAATGTACTAAATGCATTAAAGTACTAGGATGGTCCTTTAATGCAAATGTATGCAAAGATATCAGCATGTGAATGAGCAGATAAATCCACTGCAGATGCAGATATTCACATGCAGCTGACCCTCTCTGACTCGTTTGCTATTCTCCCACGTTGCCAGAGTGACACACTCTCACTGCCTACCTATAATGAAAGGCTAATATTAGATTTCAAATGGGCCTTAGCGGCGCTGGTGCATTGGCCATATATTACACATGCATTCAGAAATGTATCATTTGACATCTGGTGCATAATTTTCAGGTTTACTTCTCCACTGCCGCATTTCTGCTAACGCCCGTTTTTTAAATTCCCTTTTTAGCAACTAACAAGCCGAGCACATATCCTGTTTTTTATTAGGGCGCTGAGGTTCATTCTGGAAGGCCTACACCTGTAAAGTGTCTCATTTACTCCAGCGCAGCATCACACTGAGCTGAACGCAGACAATCGCTCCCTTTCCAAATGTCAGTGCCTGACGCTCAGCAGGCGAGCCACGAGCCAAAGGTAAATAATTCACGCCAGCCCTCCATAGGTCTCCTCACCGTCCCATACACAAGCAGCCCCCAAGACTTCTTTTCCACAACCCCCTGTGCTGCCGCTACTTCCTCTATACATAATTAACCAGAGAGGCACCGTAGGATGCCCGTCAGTCAGAGCCCAGCTCGAGACGGGGCCACTTTAAACAATAACAATATTGATAGTGGGTGTAATAAAGCAGAATTAAAAAGATGGATTCCAATGATTTTTTTTGCTCCTGGCGCAGCTGGGCCCAGCTTAAGTGGTGAGAAGAGGGTGGCTGAGGAGGGGGGACTGCTTGGTGCTTCTAGGGAATAGATGGAGGTACAGAAGTAAAGAAGGAGGAGGGGAGCTGCTTCCCCTCTCCCCTCCCCACTATCCCATGGCGTCCTGTACCGGCTGCTCTCCTGTCTCCTCCATTACTGGATTAAGTCCTGGAGCCCTCTTCTGAGAGCCAGATAGATGTAAAAGGGAGGGGGTCAGGGGTCATGACCTTTAGTAATGGCCACGCAGACAGATGAGCAAAAGAAAGAAAAAGATGAGGCTGGCTGCGTCGTTTTAATTTGGGCTATCAATGTTGTGTTATAATCAATGTGAAGGTCAAGAGGGTGACAGATACCAACAAATGGGGAGACAAAAAAAAGGACAAAAATGAGAGAGTCACAGCTAAAAAAGACTAATCAATGTTCACATAACAACAATTAGAATGATTTGTCTCCTATCCTTAAACATAATGACAATAATTGATCATAATACAACATACTACTTCTGGTGAACAATGATTTTGGGGTTGTTATTGTTAGATTCAAAAAATGTTTCTTTTTATTCAACCTTGAAGGAACAGTGTGTAAAATTTAGGGCGATTTAGTGGCATCTAGCAGTGAGCATTGCAGATTGCAATCAGCTGAAACTTCTCCCTGTTAGGATTCCTTTATTATTCATTGTTTTTACTGGGAGCCAAACTATCCACAGAGGTCTCCTCCTCACCAAAACAAATGGACCTGGTGTTTTAAGCTCGTAAAAATACTGGAAAAAACTATTTCCTTTAAAAAAATCTGTGTTTGTATAAGGATCCCATCGCACAGGGGCTGCTATCTATGGTGGCTGATGCTAAAATGCTAAAATGCGAAAAACATGAAACTGTAAAAAAAACATGAATGGCTTGGTTTAGAGTCAGTGTTTGGTTTGTTGGTTGTGGGATACTGTAGAATCATGGCGCTCCATCTGTAGATGTAAACGGCTCATTCTAAGGTAACAAAAGCACAATTCTTTTTCTTATTCCTGTTCTCATTCCGAAATAGCGCTGCTTTGTTGGTGCTTTTGGCATAAGCGTGTGATGCCAATAGGCACCTTTTGCATGTGCATGAAACACCGCTGGACAGCGTTAGGTGAGAATACGGACAGAAAGACCTAGTTGCGTTAGCATGATACGCGCCCAGACGGCTGAATAGAACCTGTTTGTGCACATGAAACACAGCAAAACGGCATCATGTTGAAACGCTGCAGGTAACAATGTAATATAGGGAGTGTGAGGGCGTCTATAGGGCAGGCGGGAGGGGTGGTGGATAGGTCCCACAAACAACAGACTTTGATGAGGGAGTCCGGTGTTTACTTCCTGTCTGAATGTGATGTTTTTTATCTACACCTTACCATGTGTCTCTTTCCCCTAAACCTAACCATCCGTGCCCAGCATGTGCGTTTCCTGATGGTCCGGCATTGGTTGCCATGTGCTTCTGTTGGCCTAACATAACAACATGCTGCATCATTCCACATGTGCATTTGTTTACATAATGGTAGCAGCATTCCTGAGCGTTAACAGCAGACACAAAATGTAGATGTAGAATTCCACTGACAAAATGGCAAAATGTGATGCTTTGCGATGAGAACATGTATTTTAGGGTGAATATAGACAACATTAGAAAATATAGAATATAGAAAACATACATATCCGACATCCTACACACTGAACCTTTAATGCAGTGAAACAGACTGACATATGAAAGCCACCTGCTTCGTGAGTGTTGAGCGTTGAATTGCATCTGTACTCGTCCGTAAAGTCACAAAGTCAAACCAGTGAGGGAGAAATCCTGCCATTACTGCTATCTCCCATCAACCTCCAGGAATCTTACATATGTTAATGCCCCTTCAACCTGTGACCCCCACATTCATGACATCATTATCAACCCAGCCAGACATAATGTTGGCCTGTCACCGCCATGATCTATGGCCACAGCGGCCTCTCTGCTTTAATGAAGCCGTAACGCTGCCTTAAACTGCCGGAGCCGCGACGAGCCTCGGCATGGCCGTCACTTGGCTTAATGCGAGTACGCATCCATCATCTCGCATCAGGCATCAATCAATCAAAAGCCCCTGTGACAGCTTGGAGCCCCCCACCCCTGAATCCACTGGCACGACCACCATACACACACACACACACACACACACACACACACACACAAACTGGTTGGCTGTGATTTTGATCTCAATTATCATCATGACTGCGGGCCACCACTTCCCCTGTGACCGACATGCTAATCAGGAGCACTGGCAGTCAATAATCAAGGCATGGAAAAGGCCATCGGGTGCTGGATTGGTCAAGTATAATTACATCTTTTACTGTCAATTGGTTTAAATTAATAAACTTAGACCTCTGCGAGAAAATGACAAGGTTAGGAGGACAGCAAAGTCAACAAACAAACAACTGGTTTGAATATTTTCTTTGTAAAAGACAAGTGTAATTTTTCTAAATGCTGTTCTTGTGACATTGCAGAGAGGCCGAGGGTGATCTTAGAGTGTCTTTGTCCTCCTTAGAGATTTAGTGGGCCATAACTGTCCATGTTCAGCACAACAGAAAGGTATGGGGTCAGCTGTGACAAGCTTTTAGTCTTCAAGATAGCTGCAGTGGCAGCGTTCCCAGTGCACACACATGCTTATGCACAAACACCCCACTTAGGCTAAATCGCAGCGGTCATTTCTTAAAGCTAACATCAGCGCCGTCCTGTTGTTTCTTCTCAGCCACGGGGATCTGAACCAGCGTAACTTAAGATGGGCTTTAGGCTTCAGCGAGCACACGGAGATCTGATAATGTTTCTCCATGCCTTTCAACAGACAGGCTAATAAGGGCAACTCTGTCATGAGGCCAGATTGTTCACATTTCACACAAAGAAGTTTGATGTTTTGTCTCTTTCTTTCTCTCTGCAGGTGACTATAAGAGGCCTCCCCCCAAAAATGAGCTGTTATCACAAACCAAATCACAGTGTAATCTCCTCTAATCCTCCAGCTAAACTGCCTCTGAGTCGGGAAAAACAAGAGCGGCGAAGAGTGAGAGTGATACAATGCGAGAGGGAAAGACAGAGAATTCTGTATCCTCAATAACAGAAATCTATCTAATTAACTTCATCCAGTGAGAGGAACTCCTGTCAGTCACAAAAGGAAACTTCATGAGAGGAACTTGGAGTGGATATCACATAAGAGAGAGCAGTTCTCATAAAACTCCTCTCTCTGCATCTCTTATTTCATCTCATGGCACAGTCCCTCCCTTTGGCAAGGCTTCGTGTTCACAGGCAAAGCCCCCCTATAAGGAGCCACATTTTAAATGTGACACAGCAAAGCACTCAGCCGAGCTCCTAATGAGAGAATTATTCAGGCCTGGTTAGGTGGCTCACTTTGGCGCCGGGGGTTCAGGCTGCACTTTAAGTGAAGAGAGCTTAGAGGCACTGATGACAAAACACTGTCACCTTCAGGTGGTTTAAGGAATGGGTGACAGGGAGGCTGCTTATGACGGTGCTCCCACAGTCCCAGACAAGCCACAGAGGATAAGCCCCTGGTGCTAATAAAAGAGACCAAATGGTCATGGGTTCGCCCACAGATGGCCGTTGTGGTGGCTGATGTGTGAATGAATGCACCGGTGGGTCGAAACTAAATTAAGATACATCTGCCTCCATACACATGTATGTGCATACACATCCACACATACAAAATGCTCATTATCCCTAACCCCCAGCAGGGGGAGGGGTGGTTGGGGGGCATGGGAACAAAAGCATTAAGTAGGAGTGAGCCCTTTAATTATAGGCCAGTGTTTGGAGAACTCTCAATAGAGCTGAGAACAATAGAGGTCTTTGGTAATGCTCAACCTGCTGAGTTAACACATATCCTCCAGGTATGACAAAACACACACACACAAAGCCAGTGGCCATGCCGTGGAAATTAAGCAATAATTGCACTGTTGGTAACTGAGAACTGAGTGTCTGGTCCAAGTGGAGGCAGGAGTATCTGAAGCACATTTAATTAGCTACCCCCTCCACGCTCAGTGCAAGCTAATATCCTATTATTTACCATAATCTCAGGCATTTAATTTAAAGCTGTTAGGTGTTGAATACTCACCTGAATATATAATCACCAAGTTATATTTGATACTATAGCAGCTATAGAAAAGTGAGACTATCCAGATAAAATCAGTTTATTTTGCATCTTTGTTACTTTTATTTGCACCCCCCAAAACACTTCACAAAAGTTGGATCCAATAAATGCATTAAGTAAATTAAAAAAATTAAATTATAGTAAATTAAACACTCCCGCCTGCTGTGTGCTCTAGAAAAATATGCAGATAGCAGCTTAACCCTTTAAAATCTGGAGCAAAGTCATTTCTCTTGTGCTGCTTTTAGTATTTAAACCATTGAGCCTTGAGCAAATTGATGCCATTTTTTTCAAAAACATAGGAAAAAAAGTACAATAAGCAACTTGGTGAGAAATGTTCCATTAACTGGGAAAAAAAACAGATTAAGAAAAAATATCTTTTTATTTTAAATAGAGAAAAATGTCTGGGGAAAAAGAAAAGGGCTCAGGAAAACTATATTTATTACTACTATTATGATGACATATTTAAAATGATGTTATAGAATTTTTTTATTTGTGTTTTTTGACTAATTTTCATGTAATTTTCTTGTATGTTCTACCAATTTTTGTTACATTTCTGCTTTCAATTCCCATCGCCTTCGTCCCATGTTTTTGAAAGAAATCACTTGCTCAGGTCTTAAAGGGTTAGAGGACAGTTAACAGGTGATACTAAATAAGTAAATTGGCTCTCTTTCGTGTCTGAGTGTGTATAGTTGTTATGTGGTGTTTTGTAGTGGAGCATGTGTGAAGGATGAGACCTATAAATAACTTGAGTGCTGATTGTGACCGTATGACCACATGAGAAGTGACAGCTTTCCACTGTCAGTGCATTTGACAGGCTTAAGGATAACTCCACATGCCTGGCAAATTGGATTGGAGCTCTGGTGGCTTTGCAATAAAAAAAGGAGATGAATCCTTCCCCACCTCCTCCCCCTCTATCTTTTTCTCACTCTCCCCCCACCTTCAAAAATTCTAAGGAGTGAGTGATGAGCTGGTAATAGGTAATAGTTTCTATTTCATGTTTTAAAGTCGGCACAGGAGGCTGGCCAGGAGCTGATAAATCATCATTGGTGCAGATTAAAGACCATTATCACCTTTAAACAGTCCATCCCTTCCCCCCCGTTCCCACCAAAGCATTGGCAAGGTGATCTTCTGAAGACGACGGGGACAAGGACAAGAGAGCAGGCTTTTGAAACTTCTGACGGCATGAAGGACACCATTGGGTCAACTGGGAAAGACATCCTAAAAGAGACTTGAAACAATTATCTTTGTGACCAAGAATGAAGTCCAATCCTGTCTGTCTCTTACCAAAAAACACCTAACATCCCGAGAGACTGTCAGCCATCACATCCAAGTCCAATCAGGGGAGACTTGAAAGAATGACATTAGCTCAACAAGTGGTATCTACGCTTTGTCAGAGTCTAATCAAAACCAAAGTGTTATTATAAATAGCTTCACAGGCCTCAAGGGCCAGTTAATATAGCGAAGCTTAACTTCTGCCATACTCTGGGATGTTGTAAAGATTAATGAGAGGGGAGAAAAGAGAGAGAGAAAGCAGATTGATGTGTAAAAGAGAGGCTACGACTTCAATGGGCAAAAGCAGCTGGTAGCAGTAAACAGCGGTTGCCAATTGGCTGCCGTTCACAGGATGCCAATCTCCAAAGGAGGGTGTGGCTGCCATGCCAAAAATGGAACTAACAAAATAAATCATTTTCGTTTCCAAATGTCGCCTTAACTTGGGTAACAGGAGGGGCCCGCGTCTTTTTTTCCCATTTTTAGATCTGAGATTAGAACATTTTATAGTGACTGGAAGAACACACTATCTGCATGAAACCAGGAATGCACTGGCTTTACCGCCCAGTGTAGTGAAATAAAGCAGCTGAGTGACACTCATCATTGGCAGATTTGTGTTGATGATTTGCCAGATGTCAGCGTTTACTCAGGGATCAATTGGAAAATCCTTAGAATTCAATCGCATCCCATAAAGATGGCCCATAAACTGCAACATGGATTTACTTTATTTCTCTTCTGTAGCTTTTATATGTGCATTTTTATGTGCATGTGTGTGAGTGTGTGGCCCAGCCTGAATTCATCTTATGACGGACAGATGAAGGGAAGTTTTTCCGCTCTTATATGGCTGCTGTGCTTATTGTAATATTCCTCCAGGCTGTTTTAGAAGTGAAACCCAGTCATTTTACTTCTGGCAGGTTACGATAGTTTTCCTTAGCATACGTCTGTATTTGCACAAGGCCATTACAATATTCCCCAAGTGGGTGATTTCCATACTTATGTAGCCTGAATTGGCTATTGCTCCAGTAAGTCCAATATTCTCCTCTGCCCGGGTTATTCCAGTAATGGCGTCTTTGCACGACAAGTGCTAATGGCCTGAAATGGCGATTTCTCTATAGGCGCTTTCGGATTAATATCCTGTGTTGAATGGGAATACACCAGACAGGCCCACTACAGACAAGTCAGGTCTCTGTGTCTAGGATGTAAGTGGGCAAAGATTATGTGACAGCATTGGGAGTAATGAGAGCTCGCCACAAGCTCTGGTCGCTGTGCCCCTTGAAGAGGAAAATCTCTGATAATGAACTCTAGACCTTTACTCTGCTCCTCAGCCGCCCAGACAGACAGAAAGAGAGAAAGAGAGAGCTGGAAGAGCACAACATCATCATCGTCGTGATCCCCATATAGACAGGCTTTTCTAAGAAGCAGCAACACACTCACCCCCTGCGCTGACATAAGGCATGTGGATGGGAATGTGTTCACAGAGGGACACCACAAACACACAAAATCATTTTTTTTTCCAGTAGTGTTATGAATTTTAGTTGATACTTTTTTACGATAATGTGTGCAACCAATAAAGCAACTGATTCTGACTGGTGGGAAAAAAGGCACAAATTAGGTGGCGTAATGCGATTTCAGGCAAGCTGTAACCTCTGGGGTCTACAAAAACCCCAATGAAGCTACCACAGAAGTACCCAAAACTGCAGTTTCTCAAATGGTCAGTTGAGGATGGCTCCAAAAGAGAGTCACTCTCCATAGAGCCCCACATTAAAATGTCCAACTTTACAGTGGAAATTAAGATATTTACAGTTTTAGTCTATATGGCTATATTCCCTGTTCATGACAACTGCATGGCAGGTGAATGTTTATATAACTCACCCTTTTTTATTTTATTGAGGCTTAAGGTTATGCATAATTAAGGTCATGGCTGCTTTGCTGTCTGCTGACAAGTCGCTACTAATGCAACAATGTTGGTTAGATGACATAACCATGTTGTAACCCCAAATTCACAGAATATAGTTGAAGCCTTAGCTGTCACTTTATCAGTGTGTTTTCAATTGGCTCACTGAGAGTTAACTGTAATGTTTTGGTCATCAAAAAAGTACACATGCAATAACGCACTAATGTACACATGTACACACGCACGCATGTACGCAAATTCGCCCGCACATTAACAATCATGTACTCGCACTTGCAGACTCCTCAAAACTGTATTCATTGCTACACTCTTGAACTCTTAAACCCTTAAACATCAATAACAACACACAAACAACACAAGTACACATGTGCTCTCTCAGGCAGCACAGCTACCTGAGCCGAGCGTCTTATTTCACATGGCCATCTCATCGATCACAGCTTATAATGTCTGAGATGGACAGCTGCTGTTGAGAGCCAGAGGTCCCTGCTATTACAGAGCCATCTCATCCATTTACTTGCAGATCAATGGGACAGTTACTGAAATGGCCCTTGGAGCAGTGTGTCATCCAACCCAGACGCTTTAAATGCTTGGGTTGCGCACTAACTCCTCTCTCGCTCACCTGAGCCCGTCTCTGTCTTATCAGGGCCGTCCTCCCTCACCCTGGCTGTTTGTTTGGGAGATGGACTCTGAGACAAGATCGCGACCCAGACCAGCGAGTCGTATTAAAGTTTGATGGTGGTGCCAGGGGGAGGGGTTTTGTTGGCTCGTGTTCTTTACGGTGTCGCTCTGATTAACAGGTCGCACGGAAACAAAAGTCACTTTATGAATAAGTAATGGATCTGCCTGGACGCTGCCAAGTTGCCTTTTAATTAAATTAAGTCACGTTTTGAAAGAAAAAAAAAAGCATGAGAAGAGGGGAGAAAAACTGAAAGAAAGAAAGAAGGCGAGGTATGATTGCAGCGTGTTGGGGGATTAACAACTCGTCATTAAAGACGGTGATGATTCTCACTGAGGCTCAAAGTCTCAAAGTCACCATGCAGGGAAGGGGACACTTGGGAACCCAAACTGAAAGAAATGCATGCAGGGGGTTCAAAGGAGCCTTGGACTACATTGTTTTTCTATAGACTTTTTCTCACGCCTGTGCACATGCATACACACACACACACACACACACACACACACACACACACACACACACACACACACACACAAACAGATTCTTTTCACGATGGACTGACCACTGAAAGCCCTCCAAAGAGAAGGAATCAAATAAAGCCGTCAGCGGATGGAGATTAAAAGGAGTGCTACACAGTAAAAATCTGATTTATGAAGCTCAGACCGGGTTGCTACGGGGGATTTGGTGCCATGGTAACCCAGTGAACGGTGAGGTCGAAGGGGCAGTTGAATAAGGAGGCGTAGAATGGGGAGAAAAGAAAGGAGACTTTTAACCTCTCACTGTTCACATCTTTTCATCAAGCCTCAAGCCTTTACCAGGCTTACACATAAAGGTAGAGTTTCAATAGAAGGGTCAAAGTCCTCTTCATAAATTAGGAAAGCCTTTCTCATTGTCTCCATTCAGGCCAGGGCAGAGGTATTTTGTCCTGAATGAGACAAGGATTTAAAGGCAACAAGTTCATGATTTTAACTTGATAGAATTATTTTATACCCCTGTGCTGCCTCTCTCTCTCTTTCTGCTTGTTTCCATCTCCACTGTCCTTTATTGTCAGTCCACCGCTGTGCAGCCAGTCATTCAGCCAGCCAGCCTGTGTGGCGGTTCTGAGACCCACCGTGGTTAGCGCTGCCTCAGTGTGTTGTTTTGTTTTGTCTGTGGGAGCTGTCCTGTGCCATGCTGCTGTGTCCGGGGCCAAGGCCCTTTCCTATTGTCTGCTGCCATATGGAAGCCAGCACCAACATGGAGATAAGCCTGTCCTCATGCTGTTCCCTGACCTTCTCAGGCACCCAGCTGGCACTAAATGCAGAAATAATTATTATCCCAATTACCCAGGCCAACTCTGTCCCCTCTTTGTGTGCTGAGGGTAAAAGGGGGGTCCTCTGAAGTGCTGGGGGAGGTATATTGTGGAGGGAGGTCCCACACAAAAGGGGACCACTAAGAGGTTGGTCACATTCTGTCTCATACGCTGTATAGTAGCTTGTCTGCCTCTGTGGAGTGCTGATGCAGGGTCCATAAATCTGGCTGATGACTCAATGTTGTGCTTCTGACAAGTATATGTGTCGTAACCTTTGTTTGAACCTTGTTGTTAAGCAAATTTTATTCAAATGTGTCTTG
Source organism: Plectropomus leopardus (assembly GCF_026936395.1). Taxonomy (NCBI): domain Eukaryota; kingdom Metazoa; phylum Chordata; class Actinopteri; order Perciformes; family Serranidae; genus Plectropomus; species Plectropomus leopardus. The sequence goes on from NC_142196.1 coordinate 6,660,016, forward strand.
TTGCAAAAGCACATGAAAGATGCAAACCATAGTTGCATCAGGTTGGGCTGATGTTGCTGGATGCCACCAGAATGTTTCCAGACATTTTCAGAAATTAATCATAATACATTATGTGGATACATTTTTAAAAAAACAATTTATAAAGTGATTAAATAAATTAGCATTTAAATAATGCAATTAGCATATAGTAAAAAAAAAGTTCAATTCAATCTTCTGTTTCATTATTCAGTCTTAAACGACTCTCGAAACGATGATTAAGCTGAATTTTAAACAAAGTGCTCAAATTGTTTTTTAAAGGGCTTTTACATTTGACTTTGTTATTCCATTATGTAGCACAATATGGAGCCCTCAGACACGTTAAAAAGCCTGTTTTTAGCGTTCATAGCACAGAAGTGAATAATGTGTTAGGAATTTAAGATGTTCCTTTGGTATTTCTTTTATATGTGATGAACTTGCGAACAAACTACAAACTAACAAAGCCACAACTCGGACAGCAGGCAATTAATTGAAGATTTTGGATGGATTATAACTGAAGCAAATTATTTTCTATTGTTCAACAAGCAGCAAAAAATAAAAAATGATAAAAAACCTTCTTTTGTAAAATTAAGATTCCTCATGTTATGCTCTCCCTAATACTGCATTATACACATGCAAATATGTTAATACTCACTAACAAACACACACAATTAAAAAGACAGTTCATCCCAAAATCAAAAATACATATTTTTTCTCTTACATGTAAAGTTGCTTATGAGTCTAGATTGTTTTGGTGTGAGTTGCCAAGTGTTGGAGTATCAGCCGTAGAGATTTCTGCCCTCTTTTCAATATAATGGAAATAGCTGGCACTTGGCTTGTAGCGCTCACAGTGCCACAAATATACATATTAAAGCTCAACACCAGCATCTCTTTCCAGAAATGAGGACCTGGTTACTCAAGATAATCCACAGGCCTTGTTGTGAACAGTTTCATGTTGGAACTATTTTCGTTCTACCAAGATACACCCGCACATTGTATCATTAAGCAAAGAGAAGCATGCATCTCCTCATGGATGAGAGGATGCAATCATTAATCTCGCCATCCTCGTCTGAGCTGTTACATTAGCCAGCTCAGTGGTGCAAGGTAAGCAGGCAGTAGATACACGCTTCCTTCTGCGCATTGATACAGTTGGCGTGCGCAGCCTGACAGAAAATAGTTCCTACATGAAACTTCTCAAGACGAGGTCTGAGGATTATCTTGAGTAACTGGGTCATGATTTCTGGAAAGACACACTATTGTTAAGTTTTTCGAATATGTTTTTTTAGCACTCTGAGCAGCATAAGCAAAGTGCCATCTAGTTCCATTATATTGGAGAGAAGGCAAACATCTCTATGCCCGATATCTTCAAGTCAGTAACACACCAAAATATGTATACCTGATTTTGGGGTGAACTATCCCTTAAAAGAACTTACTAATAATTGCTAGTGCACAAGACCAAGCGGGTATTGAGACAAAAAACAGCCTTCCATTAAAAACAGCGAGGGGCTGCACTGGTGTGAGATTGCTGTTAAAGGTTCTTGAGATATGATCCTGGACTTCCAGTTTGTGTAACTGAGTTTGAAGGCTTATCAGATGCCAAAACACCACACAGTGGTTAATAATACCATGGGGCTGGATTTTACAACTCTGTTATCTCTTATATCACAATGGCAATCAGTTTATCTTGTGTCTCTTGTAACAAAGATCACAAGGGTTCACAGCGTTCATGTTACAAAGTCATCTGGGAATGTTTGCTTGCCCCTCTTTGGTTGGTCAGCACTGCACTGCAGCAAAAGTTCAGCCAACTTTTTTGTCAGACGCCCAAGAGTTTAATGTTTTTCTACATTGACACCTCCACTATTGACGTAGTGGCCTCTGAAATAAATACGGGGGCTGAGCAGAACTAATGTCAGTTTATTTCGATCTTCTCTACGTGTTTCTTTTTGTTGTGCACCATCTGGCTGGACCAGGTGTAGGAGGAGAAGGGCAAGTTGTCAATGGGCAAGTTTTCTTTTTTTGAATGAGACATCCTGAGTGCACATCGAGTTCCATAAATAAACTGTTCAAAGGGAAGTCCTCACTACATAGAGACACAGGTTTCATAAAGTTGGCACCGGCCTTTAAAACCTGCTACTTTCACCTCCTCACCTTCCTCTAATCAGTTCCTGGTGCACGCTGGAACTGAGGACACCGAGGTCTGAACAGGAATGCTCAACAGATGTTGTAGCCTTCCAGCGGCTGGAGCATCTGTGTCATAAATGCTGCCGGACATGCCGAAAGATGGATGGATAGACAAGACAAGTGCAGAGCTTCAAAGCCCAGACAGGAAGAGGGGGCAACGTTGGTGGATTTAGCTCTCTCACAATGGATGTGTTCACTGAATGTGGAAAAAGCCCTGTGAGAAAGATGTCTTTGCTCTGAAGCTCCCCTCCTCCCTTACCCCGGTGGAATCTGTGCTGAGAGTCCGAAGCAGAGGTGGGAGGGGGAGGCACAAGAGGCGAGAGAAAGTGGGGAGGATGAAGAGCTCTCAGTGGCAAAGCGGTGTTTGGGATGAGACTCAAGGGTCTAGCCATCATCTGTGCTGAATACTACATCAACATGTAAACCCATACAGGTGAACTCCTCCTTAAGAGGCTGTTAAAAGATAAGATACTGTAATATTTGCCCGTAATATCTTAAACACATTGGAAATACGGTTTACATGCAAACCATAAACATATGAAGCAGCCACATTTACTCCCAGCCAGTACAATAAAAGCTCCACAAGATGGAGAACAAAACATACAAAAAACACTGAAGGCGTCATTAATGCCAAAACTGTCTGCACCATCAGCTCATCTTATCTCTGCACTTTTATTGCTTTCTCTCCCTGTGGTGAAACGCTAAGGCTGCCGGGGATGTTGCTGATTCCTCCCCGAAGATTTTTATCCTTACTGAATGTCACGGGAGCTTTGGGCGCTCAAATCACTTTAGAAAGCTGTAGTTTATTGTGTCGTTTTGCTTCGGGGGCTCAAGCTCCAAAAGAATGAAGGGGAGGAGAGAGAAAAAAAATATCATATCCATGCCAGGAGAAATGATCTCACTTATCTTCTCGGGATCTCGCTAACGTTTCCACTAGATGGATAAATAATGAGGTAAAATGCCACGATTGGAGGAAAAAAAGCGAGCCGGGATTATTGCATAGCTCCGTGGACCAATGAACATTACGTCTTTATCGACTTTGGCCTGTCAGAGCTTGTCCTCTATTTGATACATAACAAAGTAGATGCACATCCTGCGCTTTACAGCCGGAGGTGTTTTGAGCAGTTCTGGTGCTAAAACTGGATAAAATGCTTTCACATTGGGGGAAATTCTGACTTGTAGCATCAAAAGGTGTGACCTAAAAGAAAAGAAAACATTGCACACCTCAGCGGAGTAATGAAAGCAACGGAGGGTGGATTTGAAGAGATTAGCCTGCCAGCACTTACATTTAAATGCTTCTATCTGGTCTTGCTTCACTCCATCGCATAGAAAAATGTTAAGAAGCAAAGAAGGGAACAGCGGGGGTTGATTAGAGTGGGGTTGGGGATTAGGTCTGAGCGAAGGCACTTTGAGTTATTTAAATCTGCCCCCTTTTGTCAAGGTACAAAGCCACCGCCAGAAAGGTGCATCATGACTTATTCCAATGAAGGGAATAATAAAAAAAAAAAGTGGAAATAAAAAGAAGCAGATAAGTGTACTGACCCACCCGCTGCTCGGCGGTGTTCATTAGCACAACGCTGTTCAGGTAACGGCTTCAGAACAAAAAGTGCTGGATTGTATTGTCTCATGTTGGCAGGTGCAGGGCCTCCATCCAACCGGGCGAGCTGACAGAGTCCAGTTTTAATTAGGGGCACCTCTGTGAGAGGTCACTCAGTAATGAAGAGGTGGCAAGGTGGAGAGGATTTGTGATAACAGTTATCTAATGTCACCTTGAATGATAAGAAGAGGAAAAACTGCATACACACTGTACAAAAAACTACAATGCAAGCCACTTTGTCAATCACTTTTCACATTAAACATTAAAGAGTCTTAAGAGTCTGGGCCTGTAGCTCCTCGTGTACTCCCACACAGAGAGCCTGTACACTGGGGCTTTCTTTAGTCTCTCTTGCTTTGCCAAGACTGTGATCTTTTCCCTCTGTGTGTGTGTGTTGGTGCCAATGAAAGACAGACTAGCATTGCCGCTGGAGACGATGGGTACGCTGACCTTCTCTTTGCCATTACATCCTCCACAAAAGATGAAAATGGCGCCCGTGTTTCTGATCGCCACACTGTCTCATCAGGATATCCAGTATGGATGGAGAGATCGTGTAAGTGTGTGTGGGAAGGGAGAAATGTGAGACAAAGAAAGGAGATGACTTGGTGCCTCAGGAGGGGGACGGAGCCATCAAAGAGAATCCCAAAAACCACTCATCTCCCTCCGCCGACGAGATGCTGCACTCACACTGGCTAAGGCTCAGCAATGTATGTGTGTGAGCATTCTAAAATCCACTGCACAAAATGACTTCTCAGAGCGTCTGACCTCCATCTGTCGGGTGCTGCTGCTGCCATATTTGTTTTTGTTTCATCTGCTAAGAATCAAAGAGTGTAATCCTGCTGAAACGAGCGGCATCACACGCCGTCTCACAAGAGGAAATGTGTAAGTATGATTTTTTTTTTGTTTTTGTCTGTGTGTGAGAGGGTTTGTGGGTGTGTGTCTGACACAGGAAGAACATCCAGAACCTGAGTTGACTCCCTGTCAGCTGGCTGCCCCACTTTCTGTCTGCTCACACACTGAAACACACACACACTCTTTGTATCTTTGACAGAGACCCCAGCAGCCCCTCACTAACCCCAGCAGACAGTGCCTCAGTCTGTCTACAGTACATAAAGACTCTCTGCTCTGAGTGTATGTCCAGCGTGTGTGTGTGAGTGTGTGCCTCTGCCTTCAGGGGATATGTGTGTAGTTCATATAGCTCTTTTGTTGTCATCACATCTTCCTGATTGTGTCTGCAGGATTGTACCCCGGAGAGACTGAAGCCAGTCAGTGCTCAAACATCCTCACTTGCCAACAGCACTTTTTGGTCTCACTATAAAGCCTCTAACAGTAAGTGCTGAACAGCTAAGAGGCTGAAACTGAGTGTTTGGATCAGGAATTGTATCAGAATCAGACTACACAATAGCAGCAGAGTAATGAGCAGTGGTTGAGGAATAAATAAATTTGATTTACTTAAGCAGTGGTGAAATGTAACTAAGTACATTTACTCAAGTACTGCACTTAAATATGGATTTGAGTTACTAGAACTTTACTAGTCTGTTCTTTTCATGACACTTTATACTCCTATATCACTACTTTTCAGAGGGAAATATTCCACTTTCTACTTTACTACACTTTTCTTAAAGCAGTCTTTACTTTATAGGTAAGATTTTTCAATAAGAAACATAAGAAAAGTTTATAAAATATAATGTTTTGTTTCAAATTAAACTACCTAAAAGTATATACATGTACAGCTGAAGTTATCAGTCAATTAATCAATAAGTTGATTGATAGAAAATGAACTGTCAACAGCTTTTGATAAATGCTTGATTTGATTTTGAGTTTTGAGTTGATTTTTGGATTGGGTACTTTTACTTGTACATCTTCCTAATAATACTTTCTTATTTTACTTAAGTAAAACTACTTTTACTTTCACAACTTTTACTTGTAATGAGTATTTTTATTAGTATTAGTACTAGTACTTTTACTTGAGTAAAGGATCTGAAGACTTCCTCTACACCCTACTTAAAAAAGTAGTAATATCACACTGTAAAAATACTCTGTAACAAGGAAAAGTTTTGTATTGAAAATGTGAGTTAACTTAAATTAAGTAAGTATAATCAGGTAAGTGTACTTAAAGTTCCCAAACCAGAAAAAAAAAACCTCAAAATTTTTCAAAAGAATTTAGAAAATTAGCTGAAAGCTAATTGATCATTTAACTTATTGTTTCAGCTGTATTTGAAGAAACTGTTGGCTCAACAAGACATAATATTTTAATGCAAAAATCTTAATATGTATAGTAACTAGTAACTAAACCTTTCAGATAAAAGTAAATGTATAAAAGTTTTTTTTTTAAAAATAAGTAAAGAGAGTAAATAATACAATATTTCCCCTTGAAATGTAATGGAGTAAAAGCATGAAGTGGTATGAAAAAAATAGATTTTCTGATGAGCAGCTGATCCTTTAACAATGCCTGGAAGTCACTGAAAAGTGCTGGTGTCCAGGGTTTTTATGGATGCTGTGTCTACTACGACCTCTGTTTCTGCCTAAAAAATCTTAATGTCTGAAAGACAAAACTGTTTTTCATGAAAGTAAACTTAGGCATGGGTGCCAGAGGGGTGTGGTCAAATCTAATGAATGTTGTTTTGTTGTCATACCCAACATTTTTTACCTCTTTATTGACTGTCTAAGGAAGAGGGGCAGTTTGAGTGACCTTTCACACCTCTGTGTGACAGCGATGGCAGCGGCCCAGGACAGATGAGCTGAATTCGAAGCTTTTGGGCAGGTGGAATGCTCCGGGTCTTATTCAAAGTGATCCGGCTTTTCTGTGTGCCAAAATGTCAAATGACAAGCCCCGGCACACACACACACGCACACGTCGTCTGAGTGAGGAACACTGCATGACATTTCAGTGATCCTGACAGGGCCAGAGAGCAAAGAGATTAGTGTGCTGGCCTCTAAGTGCAGAGTTCCCGCAAACAGATGATTTTGATATGAACTCCTTGCCAAGTCATGTTTAGAATCTCTGTTTGATTGCTTAACTGGGCAATTTTAGACCTTATTGCAGCTGTTCAAAAGTTTGCAGGGCCAATATTAAAGTGTAAAATCTTTTCAAGATGGATGTTTGGAAGAAGTTTGAGTAAAACTGCAATAAGCTGCAAGGCATTGATATAAATCATGAATATATTTCAGGCTCCTTATCAATAATGGAAAAAACCCCACCGATTTATGTGTATTCACTGCGGCAAAACACATCTACAAAGACCTGTCATTTCATGCTGATGACCATAAATGGGTCCGTTGTTGTGTGTATTTACTGTCAGGGGATGTCACCCTGGGTGAGGAGACACCTACACAGGTGCCATTAGAGCTACACTAAGAGTGCAGTTTCTTTCACTCAGTAGCCCCAATTGAGAGTCTTTAGCTGATTGCTTTGATTGATCGCGCAGGGCGGTACGGGAGTTGGTCACAGAACACCCCGCCATTGACTCCCTGCACATGGGAGGGACTGCGCAGCATTGGTGGAAATAAATCATGTGTTAAAATTATATTCTGATGTGGGGCCTTGAGTGCATATTGATTCGTAATTATTTGTACTAACAGTGGTGTGGGAGGGACAATGCCATCCATTACTGTGTGAAAATAGGCAGGGGGATCAATGCGAGTGGAATAAGGATTGTGGTGAAAAGCACGGCGGCCGTTCCTCTGTCAAAAGCGATCATTAGCCTGAGCAGAAGAGAGAGCGCTCTCCGCCATGACCGTGGCTTGCCTTTACAAAGCTGACGGTAAATTACATTCCATTCACAGAGGAAAAATTGACCTCACTGCTCTTGTGGTGGCACAGGCAGCTATGTAATAACAGTGTCTGTGGACCGGGAGCAATCATCCATTGCTTTTGGCTTTTTTTCCCTCTTTTGTCTGTCCTTTTCTGTGCCACTGATATCTTCTCACTTGTAGTGTGATTTCCACACATCAAAGACGAATGACGTAACAAACTGATGCTATAACAACAGCGGGGGGTGTAATACTCGCTATGCACGCACTTAAGAATGAGGTGATGTCAATTTGACATTATGGTTGCAATGTCAAGGTAGAAATTACACACAAAAAAATGGGACACACGCAGCCATGGCAGTCAGACACAAAGGGCATTCATGGTGGTCTGCAGTGGGTGATGTCATCAGGAATACATTTGGTGTTTTGATTATGGAGATTATTCATTGTGTCATGTAGACCAAACAAAAGCTCTTTCTACACAGATATCACCCTATAGGAGCTCTACTAAGTCCATTCTTCACGCCACTCTTGCATTTTTACACAGCCAAACGGCTCCAGGGTGTGATTTTGGATAGCATGCCAGCATGACATGGAAGAAAGAGAGGCGTGATGAGCTTGACATGTAACACAACAGCTAGGCCTCATTAATTTACACCTCAGCAGCACTTTCTAAGTCTTGACTCTCTGCCGCCCAGAATACTTTCCAGAATTTAAAATCTATTGGGTCCAATAGGGCCTGCATTATAACTGATGACGTAGCATGCAGGATGCTGCTTTCAAAACCATAATGGTGACTCCCACAGCAACAAGTGCTAACTCTAACATTAGTAGAGTAAACACAAGTAAATTCAGTAATAGAGTCTCGGAGGAAAAGATGTTTTTGCCGCTTCTCTGACTGGATTTGGCAAAGAAGAAAGAAAATGTTCCGTGGTACAATCCATATTCATTGTTGTTTCGTCACTAATTGTGCTAATTGTGCCAGATATGAGAGGCTTCTAAGCTGGCAATTATGAACATGGAGATTGGTGTTCACAATGCTTTGGCATTTTTCAGTTAGCAACCAGCTGCCTCTGTACTGGGGAATATCAGCTGGCAGCGTACGTGTTGTATGTCCAAAGTATGCTGGCAACACTAGTGTATCACAAAAACCTAATGGGGATCGTTGTTGACAAGGAACACATTATGTAAAATTGGTAAATATGAGTAAATAAAATTTTTTGGGCAGTTACTGTCTAAATGACAATGTACTTGTGTAGCAGAGGCTAGCGCTAACGTCAGGATTGGCTTAAAAAGTCTGTCTGTCAAAGCGAGTACTCTTGCCCACTGTAAGTGTTTAGGTGGCAGAGAGTCCAGACGGATGCAGAGAGCAAAATAGAATTTGAGGTCATGTTATTAGGATGGTTTTACCAACATAGCTGATCTCAACATCTGCTTGGAGGTCAAGGAGCTCTTGGACCTCATTGTCTCCAGTTTGTAGACATTTTTGGCTGCTGTTCTTCCTCTTTCACTTAGCTGATACCTGCGATCAGCTGCTTTTTAAATTTTCTGGCAGTAGGTTGCACAAATAACACATAATCAAACCATGACACCCATCCTGTCCTACAGGCTGCCCCTTTTACACAGACATAGATTTGGCACTGTTACTATCTCCGCTACTGATGAGACAACTCTGTCCCCCCATTCTGCAATTACACCTTTTATAAGGTGGGATAACAGGGTGACAGGGTGCCTTTAACAGGCTGTGTAAAAGGAGCTGCAGACATTGTGTTGCACAATGACACACACAGGCAAGAATACCAAGGTAAAATAGAAGTAAATAGATACAGAAGACTGTACAGTACTACAATACTACAGTGTACTGTTATGTAATGCTTTGAGCACAAGGTAACGTTATTCCAGGCAAAAACTGAGGGAGAGCAGATCCGCAGACAAGGAAACAGCTATAAAAACCCTGTTCCCAGTTTCTACTAATTAAGAAGGGGAGCTCTGAGGTGAAAATCAGCAAAACAACAAAGAAAAACTACCTTCTCTTCAGTTGGAAGATAGAGGAACAAATGTGAGCTATCTAAACACATTAACCCATGCCTACGGGCCCTGAGGATATAAACCTGCTTAGCTACCCGCCATGTACACATTCACCCACACACACATGCACATGCACCAAGCAAAGAAAGGCAATCTCATCCTCCCATTATGATTTGATAGCTCAAATTGTAGCAATGATTCAAGTGTGGTCCTGTGGGTTTTGTGGATGAGCCCAGAGCCTGTTATTTCACCACTGGGCACCAGGGGATGGGAAAAGGATGCTATTGCAGCCAACAAAATGACCGTTAAATCACAGGCTATGAAGCCACTCTGGACTGTGAAAGAGCGTGCACCTACTGCCTGATGTGTCCAGAAGCATGTATGTGTGTGGATGTAATGCTTTGCCACCAATGTATGACAGTGTTTCTTGCGTGTCTGTGCCGAGTAAATGGAAATTGGTTGGATAAAAATTGTATCGGTGCACGGTTGCTGAAGTGCACATTGTGTCGGTGAAAATTGTACAGCGGAGTATAACCATTGAAGTGCAAATTGTGTGTACAGAGATTCTGTGCATGAAGCATAGCCAAGGTTCTTTTGTTTATTTCCTCCTCAAATAGTAGAGGTCATGACAACAAGCATGGTGCACCTGCCTGACATTATCATATCAAATATAGAGTGTAGACATGCTGTATTATATAGTTCCAGATAGGCCAGGGGATATGTGATAAAATGCATATGTTTAGGATGTAACTGTGGCAATCCAATACATTATAAATGTCTGTACCGGGCTTTGGGATGTGGTGGTGTTTGTAAATGTAACAGTTTGTGAGTGTATCTGCATTTGTTAGAGTGTATGACAACACAACTTGTTATTGTGTCACGCCATGTCACAGCCAGCTAAAGCCGCATAGTGTGCTTCTGGCTATGCACATAAACAAAGACAAATTAATAATTGCCCCTGTCTGGTAAATTATCAAGCCCTCTGACATAAAAATAAATCTATTTTTTTGACTCTTGTCAAAAAAAAAAAAAATGTTTTTAACTTGTGTATTGTATGGTGTGCACTATAGAATACTAAACTACCCCTGCACCAGGCGTAGGTAGTTTGTAATGCTGCCAGCAACTACCGTAAAATAAAAAGAGAGAAAGTTTGCATAGGGAGGACAGGAGGGGTGGTGGATACGTAAAAAGCTCTGGACCTTCACCCGGGGAGCTCGCTGTTTGCTTTTGGAGTGAATTTTTAACACAGTCTTATCCTTATCTTGTCATCACATATTGCCGCTTTGCAGACAACAAACATTAATATGCTCTAGGTATCTTCGGCATCTGCTGTTGACAGTGTGAGACGCTGCTACTGTGATGTCAACAAATGCACACGGGGGGGTGACGCTTGGTCGACACATGATTATGTTTAGACAACACAAGCATATGGCGACCAACGCCAGGACGTCAACAAAAGCACATGCTGCCACAGGTGGTTAGGGTTAGTCTTAGAAAAAAACCCCATAATATTCAGACCGGAGCGAACACTGGACACCTGCATTAAAGTCCAAGGTTTGTTTGACCCATCCACTGCCACTCCTGCCAGCCCTATGGAGACGTAACAGATTCCCTCTGGCCGTGTTCTCAACTGACGCTGCCCCTCGTGTATCATGATGTTGCAACCTGTGCAGTCCAGCTATCCGCCAGCGTATAATAACAACCTGAACAGTTCTGTTGAGCCACGTTCTCATCTGACGCTGTTCAGCAGAGTATCATGTAGACGCGAAAGGTGGCTTTTATTGTCAGGATCTTTCACCGAAAGCACTGCAAAAGTAGTGGCATTTGAAGACTTCAGACTGAGAACGTAATGAAATTTTAAGCCAAACATGCCGTTGTAAGTTTATTTGAAAAAAGACTATACAGACTATAAACTATACATTTCCTGTGAAAAACAGAAGTGTATTATGAAAAGACACAATGCACAAAAGAAGCATACATTGACTCACTGTCATAGAAAATCCAAAACAGATGCAGGAGGGTACGTCACACATCATATTTAGACGTGTAGGTCCACTGACAAAGTGGCAGTGTTTAAGGAGATGAGATGAGAATGTGTTGGCTCAGACGGAGCTGTTGTCAAGGGGCCTCGCAGCTACTGAGAGCTACTCCTATGAATAACTGAGCAAAAGCAGGACGTGCTGTATCAACGAGATGCCCTGGAGAAGAGTGATGCAGATTTCATATTTTGCCACTGTCTTCTTCTGTTTTGGTAAACAGGCTGATTCAGTATTGAAGAGAATGCTAATAGCAACGTGACTCTGCAAGTGAAATGTGAAAGATGATGCAGCTCTTCCGTGAAGAGATTTCTGCTGCCTGTGTACTCCAGGTAGAGAGAAGCTCCAGCTGTGCAAAGGCCATCCCTCCCTCTGCTTCACCCCTCGCCAGCAGCTACATGGACTGCTTGTGGGAAGGAAGGGAGCTGTTTTGGGAATTGCAGTGTGATGGGTGGTTACCCCCCTACTGTGCTTAGCACCCTGCTAGGAGCTGGCATATTAGGGGTGCAACCCCCCCGCCCCCACTTGGGCTCAGCTGTAGACAGAAAACACAGGTGGTATCACAATGGCCAACTGTAAAAACGGGGGAAAAACAAGTATGGCATGTGACTTTAGCTGCTGCATGTGTGGACAAAGCTGCTAAAAGGTAAGGACATAAATAATGCGAGGAAAGAGACATTTACGCAAAGCGCTCAGTGACTTATTTCAGTCTTAGCGAGGAAACAAACAGATGTAAGGAGCCAACTCAACAAGCAGCAATAAATCTGCTGAGAGTAGGAGTAGCTGATGGCTACAATCTACCACCTGTGCCACTGATGATAGCTACCAGAGGCCAAGTACTTCACACAGCAGACAAAAATACCTTGATCCGCCGACAAGCCCTGGGTTCCCATAGAAACAACATGGAACAGCTTGTGCTAAAGAACGCCGTCTTAAACAAACATGCTGTTCTCTCGTTTCCAAGATATTTCTCTCTAACGGCACCTGATGAATCTTATATATGTAACTTTTATTAAAACATGTCTGTGAGTGAGTTTGAAACTCCAAATCAAACCATTCAGAGCAGGTTTAGTTGCGCTGCATGACTCAATGACTAAACCATCCACTGCGATTCTATTAGACACGTGATGTTTGCTTCAAGGTTGTCAGAGTCATACAAGTGACGGATGGATCTCTCTCACTGTAACTTTGTGAGGAGGCACATCAAAGGCTCACAATAGGACATCTGTGGATATCTCACCCCCCTCCTCCCTGCCTCTGCCCGCCGCAGAGGAAAAGGTAAGGGAGCACAGGAGAGAAAGAGAGGAAAGGGAAAAAGAGAGGTAAAGGCTTAGCCTTATCTCCTCCATGCCTGCCTACCTCCAGAGGTATGAGCTTGGAAGGTTTCAAAGTGCTGGGGTTTGGCCCTTGTTGCTGCATTATTGTGTTTCCAATAGACCTGCATGGTAAAGCTGAGGGAGAGGGTGCGTCTGAACTTAGATGTGTCAACGGCTGAAAAGCCTCTTCAAAGTCAGTCCAATGAAAGATGTAATTTTTGTTGTGGAAAGAAATGCATGCATGTGCCGGGCTGTGGGCCACAGCACCAAGTAGGTACAAACACAGGTCCAGTAAAAGGTGCAATGTGCAAGATATGGACAGATTTTAGTCTAAAACATTAAAAAATGAACGAACATCAACAGGATGTAACAGTTTTGTCATGTCAAAGATGCCAATGTTGATGAGATATTTACTAAAACAAACCAGCTAGCCTGTCCTGTCGTATATAATACCACTTGTACTGCAAGAAGCAATAGTGAGTCACTGTAGCATCCAGTCTGCCCTCATTACGACATGAGAGGACGAAGAAGTGGAGCTGCCCCAAGGGCTTGTCAATCACGTTGAAGGTGCAGCCCCTGCTTAGTGCCACAGTAAACTCAAAGACAGACTGGCAAGCAAACTTTATCACCATCCTAACCACCCGCTACTGACACAAAACCACGTTCAGTGGCAAAAAAAAGAAGTGTTAAAAGATGCAAAACGAGAAAGCATTGGTGTGGCTTTCCACTACTGGAGACATCTCTTAGAGAGCAGAGATGAGGTTTGATGCTGGTCTTGCAACATTTACTCTATAGTGATAAGTAACATCCATCGCTGGTTATTCAGCAAAACTTACTGTATGTGCAACTGATGATGACACAAATGCCAAAAAAACCATTCCAAATAGCACAGATATATGGTTTTGATGTGGCTGTTTTCTTGCTAATGTAATCCATAGTTTCACTTCCACTGTACAAAAAAGCTGCGAACACCTGCTGACATTTGGCTTTTTAATACAATTGCAATGCATACAATTGGAATTCACATCCAGGTCAATTAACTCTGCAGAAATCTCTGCTCTCTTGGTGAAGGAAAAGGAGTCTACAGCCTATTTCTAGCGTGTTAACCCCCGTGCACACGCTAATTTTGGTGGGAAAGGGGTACATTTTGTTGAGCTGCTTCTTAGCAAACTGCTCTCAGTTGATTTAAGTTGGGCTTTTACTGTGAAAGGTAAAAATGGAAAGAGAGAAGCTGTGATGCACTACCGTTGACAATATGAAATAGACATTACTGCCGTGTTTTTATGTTTTTACCTGCATAAGTATAAGTGGAATTTAAAAACCTCAGCCTTCCTACTATGGTCTTGTTAAAACTGAGCTAAGCAAGCTATGATGTAACCTATAGCCGTATGAGACACATGAAGACTAGTTTTAAAAGTTTGGACATATTTTGTGTATTATTGCCTTGCTGTTTGTTAGTAGTTGGCTTAGAGTCAAAAAGCTCCCTCCTGATTAGATTTTTACACATTGCAAGTAGAGACGTGATTCTGTCTGCGGGTGCTCCTGTTTGGATTTTGATGCACACAAAGAAGTTTGAGGCCCATGCACTCCATAACACATATGCAATGTCTTTTGGATATACAGTAACACTGTTTGAAAAGGCAGACACAGTGACAAGGATACAAACCAGAACTGTGCACAAGCGTGTTTAGTTTTGACAAGGCTGCCATAACCTTTTCCTACACTCTAAACTTTCTCTCCCCCGAGTCACACGAAGACTTTCAGTTCACCTCAATCTCTTAAATCCCAGAGTGTTTACTCAGGAGAAAGAAGGGCTGTCTTTTAAAGTCCAGCTTTAAACGACATGTGTGTAAACAAGAAGACTTCTGGCTTTTCTCCAACATGAGATGTGATGCTATAATTTCTTCTGACAAGCAGGGCTTCAAATTGGCATTTATCTTAACAGGCCGGGGAAACAGCGCTGCAGTGAAAGTGACACATGTTAAGACTCAGCATAACAAAGGCAGCAGAGCCTTGGAGGGGGGGGGCTGACAAGTCAAAGGTCTCCCTCTGTGAGAGTTGACATGGTAAGGATTAAAAAAAGAAAATTGCATTAGTTAAGTCATTATGTGGGGTTTGGTGCGTGACTTTTGACTTCTGAAGAGGGGGAGAGTGATTCAGCAGCCTGTAATTGGGAATGTCCATGTGTTAGCCTGACAGGAAAGAAGTGGGCAACAGGTGGGAACCATTCTGACAGTTAAACTGTTTTTTGTCATTTTCTTGAATCAAATGTTTTCCAGACATAATTAAATCCAAGTATAAGATAACAATTCAGTCTAGTTGTGGTCAGGTTGATGATGGACACAAAATAAACAATAATTCAAAACAATTCAAAAGAAGAGGAAAAAGAAAAAACAAAAGCACACAAACACAGTTTGCACTTCCCGATGAAAAGTCAGACATTTGATTCCCTATTACCCCTCGCTCAACTATGCAGGATACGTAATTCAAATGTCGGCTTGTGTTTCTATCACCGCCACCCATTCACATGTGAATTAATTCCCATAAATACAAGCCCCTCTAGTTGGAATAAATTTTCATTACAGAGATGAGAGGGAAAATAATAATCTTTGACTCACAGTTATAGTAAATGAAAGATGGTATCTCCTGGTGCCAATATTTTTCCTCACAGTTATTAAAATGAAAATGAATGCCTGAATGTTGAAGAATACAAAACAGCTGTATTCTCTGCTGAGTGTGTGTCGCTGCCGGTGATTGTCTTCAAAGAAGCCCGGTCAAAAACAACAATGCCAACAACAAATAGAAACTGTATTATTAGTAATTGGCTAAATCTCTTTTTTTGATATGAACCTACATGAGATGGCACACATGATACACGAGAATATGCATGCATGCTGACAAAATAACTCAGCCTTTTGTGTGCCCTGGAATACTTTTTGCATCTATTTAGAAACTACCACCCACCTTCTGGCTGCTCTGCATATCAAAAGCTTTGTTGCTTTACTTTCTAGGCAGTCATGAATGTCCCCTTGATCAGAACTTTGCGTGCATGTGCATCAGTCTGCCTGCAAATAGTAAAAGTGTGTATGTGTGTGCCCCCTGGACGCCTGCTCCTGCAGCATCCCTTTCCCCCAGGGAGTCGCCACAGCTGCATAAACCTGTCAGCTCTCATGATCGGCAGGGCTATGCGTGGAGACGCAGTGACAAGGCCCACCTAGATTCATTAGACCTCCTAAGGACCAGATCCACACAGCACTGCAGGCTGGTGTCACTGCTGGTTACCCTGACACACACACGGGCACACACACACACACACACACACACACACACATAACCAGAGCAAAGCAAATGGTCTAGATGGGAAAAACATGGAAGAAGACCTAAATCGATCTTGATACACAGTGAGACCACCTCGAAGTCAATATCAGACAATCCGTGTCGAAGAGCGCAACAGGCATTGTGTTTGACTGCTGAAACTTGGCTACAGTTGACATTATCAGGACTGCTAAAAGTTGATGGGAAAATACTAAAGCAACAGGGCATAAAATGACACACTTACAAGAAAACTAGGTTGTTTTCTAAAAGGCAGCTGCTGCAGCATGAGTTTGTCTACCTGGAGAGTAAAAACTACTCCTTAGAGACTGATTGGCTGTTGAAATTTAGTTATGGAGATGGATAAAATAGGACCAGGCCTTCCCTCAAAAACCACCTTCAAGCTATCCTTAAGCAAAGCAGTGTGCCATTCTTGGACTATACAGTAGTGGGCAACTGCAGGTGTGAATATAAAAGTCCATCAGTGCCAATCGCTGTATTCTGATAGAGAAGAACATGCATGCTAAGTACAGTTTCCTTGCATTAGTAAAAAGCGATAGAAAGACAACCAAAACCAAGCTATGGAAAATGACAGAATGTTGCCGAAATGGGACAAAGTGTAAAAATGGCGACTGCAAAAAATCTGTCCCTTTGTGCATGAGTCTGTGTCAATGTTTCTTGTGTGTGTGTGTGTGTGTGTGTGTGTGTGTGTGTGTGTGTGTGTGTGTGTGTGCGCGTGCTGGTGCCAGGGCTGAGGCAGGACGGGCCACAGAGCTGGCAGCCATGCTAACATCCCCCCCGACTCTGTGTCTGCTCTGATTAGATGGGGCTTCTTACTACGGTGTGCCAGGAGCTCTGCCAGAGATAAAGACAGACTAACAGATGTTCCCCTTATCTCAGGACCAACCTCGAGCCCATCAACCCCTTAACACACGCACACAATCAGACACACACAAACACACAAGAGAAGACTGTGAGATGTGGTGCTTTTGTTAAGTCTCATTCTGGGAGGCGTCAAGTCTTGAACAAAAAAATACTTCTTACTTTCAATTATGAATACTAATTCATGCATGGGAAAACACTGAGGCGTGCACACCCACGACTGCAGAGCTGAACAAAATGCACATCTCCAGGCCCTGCTAGCTTCATTTGACAGAGAGAGGAAACATTTTGAGCTGCTCCACCCCTCTGCCTTCCTCCAGCCGCATGCAGTTAGGGTTGAAGAGGAATGTTAAGGTGGCTTTGAAGAGGTGTCTGCTTCGTGTCAGCCCGACACAACACACTTATTGTTCTCACCACGCACGGCTGATTATATTATCTCTCTCCTCCACGCACCGCGGAAAGAGAGAGTTTGAGAGATGGGGTGAGGTGTGGGTGGAGAGAGAGTGAAATGGAGACAGAAAAAGTAGCAAAAGGAGAAGGAGAAAAGAGTGGAGGAGGCTCTAAATCAGGAGACAGAGAGATCACGGCACAAAGACGAGAAGCAGAGCGCCGGGGCCCCCAGGGTTTGGGGTCTATGTGTAGGCATAATGAGCGGAGCCAAACATATCCAGCCTCATTAATTTCAACTATCAAAGCCACCTTCTCCGCGTGCCACGCTGCCTGCTTCTTCTCCCGTCTGCAAAAGCCCTCACTTGTCACCTAAGATCAAAACAAGCGAGAAGGAGTGCTAGCCTAGTGGAACCGAGTGCTGGAAAAGACACTTTTTTTCTTTATACGAGCATTGGAGAAAAAAAAAGGATTTCTGAGAGAACATCTTGCTATCTGCAGCATAACCAGCCAGAGTCTGGATTTAGATGCCAAAGAATATTCCCAAACACCTGGCGAGGAATGGAGACTGTGTGTTGTAATGCAAGCGGTTAAACATCAATATTTATAAAGGGCATCTGCTTGGGATACTAACAAGGAGACCCAGTTTGAAAAAAATAACTAGAATTACTGCCACACAGTTGTATGCCTCTGTAAACCAGTCAAGTTCAGTTGTAGTTTATATTTGTGTCTGTGGAAATATGGATGGCTCACACACATCTTCCCCCGCCAGCACAGAGGATCTATACAGTCAGCACAGTTTCAAGGTGGACAACCAAGATTAGTGCCACAATTCAGTACCTGATCTAGTGTCTCCCCCTCTGTTGGTGAATTATGGCTTTGAACAATGGCCAGAAAAGTGTTTGTACTGATCATTATGATGTCACAATGAAGTTGACCTTTGACCTTTTGGATATATAACATCATCACTTCATCATATCTTATAAGACAATTGTGTCAATTTTGTCATACCTAGAGTGAATTCTTGAGTTATGGCCACAAAATATGTTTCACAAAGTCTCAGTGAGCTTGACCTTTGACTCCCAAATTCAAATAATTTCATTCTTGAATATGAGTGGACGTTTGTGCCAAACATGACGAAATTCCCTCATGGTCGAAGAATGAGACGGACACAAAGTCCCAGTGACCTTCATCATGACCTCCGACCATAAAAATGTTAGTAGTTTATAAGTGTGTCCAAATAGAAGTTTTTGCCAAACAAGAATTCCCCTAAAGGCTTTCTTAAGATATCACGTTCATGAGAATGGGACGGGCCTTCATTTAGATGGACAATGGACACCCCGAAAACATATGCCTCAAAGCACAACTGCTGCCAGCACGCAGGCATAAAAGCACCAAGAGTCTCAAATGGAAAAGTGCAATCAGACTGAAAGAAATACCACCACCCTCCATGAAGTGAAAAGTCAATATGCCAATTACTCTCTGTAATGAAAGCAAAAACATTCAAACTGTCAGCGCAGCAACATACAGCGGGGAAGTAATAATCACTGAATGAATAAATGAGAATCCAGTGCGCGGAGAAATTACACTGGATTCATTTGAGACAATAAGAATACCAGCCTATTCTTTTTTCCAGCAAGCTATACCAGAAGAAGACAGTTGCTAAGGGTTTTGTCTCTCCTTTCACCAGTTTGTAGCAGTGTTTTTCTTTTTCTTTTCTGCATGTAAACACATGCCTCATTATGAGACATTTCTCAACAAGCCACAGTTCTCCAAAGGCAGTAACATTTTGTAAGCCAGTTTTCTCTGTGATGCTTTTCAATTTGTGGTTTCTCTTTGTAAAAACTGACTGGTACACACCTCAAGCCATCTGGAGCAAAGTGCTCTTCCCACAGTGGTCAGACAAGGTTGTCATTGTAACATTATCTCCATCGTGTGCTGAGGCAAGGCCCGGGGATATCTATAACCACCAAAACCTCCAGACTTTGGCATTTGACGACCTTCCCCTCATGTCTCATGTTTGTGCTGGCCAAACAAAGCCAGTCTTGATTAAAAAAATCTAACGCTTTGATCATATTGGATGCTTCTCATGTCAAGCATAGTCAGATGTTTCATAGTGTCGAGCACAGAGGTTGCTTTTGTGGATTTAAATAAATAAACACAAACTTCCAAAGCAGAGGAGAGAAAGGTATCTTTTGTGTAGCAATCACTTACACAACAATGGGCCCGCTCTTCATTTGACACAATGCGTCTGACGGTAGATAACCTATCCCATTAGCAGACAATGCCAGAACAACATTTGTAAAAATATGGAAAAGAATAGGGGTTGTATGTCATCCAAGGACACTATCAGGAACTCTTACATTCCTGATCTTATCGCCAGGACTTGATTCAAGCTCTGCTGTTGTAAAATGTGTCGGTGGATAATGTAACATATTTTTGTTCCATGCTAAAAAAAGAAAACATTGATCCAGTGTGAGGGTGAAAAGTGGAAAGGCTGTCGAGCAGCGGCCAAGTTTGTGTCATGTCCTATCTCGCTTAGTGTGGCATTTTATCGCCATATCATCTCGCTCCCTCCCTCTCAGGGGGGAGGAACGCATATTATAAAAAAACACTCTTTTTGGAGCGTAAAAAAACGGCCACCATCTAGCCATCTCAGTTTACTGTACCTTTTTTTCCCCTCTCACTTTATCAGCCCCTTCGTCTGGACTCCCACTTGCATTTTCCAAATCATAAGCTCATGTTGATTTTTAAGAACACATCTAAATACATACAAGCATGCACACACACACACACACACACACACACACTTGCAGAAATTTAGAATCAATAAAAAAAAGTGAATCAAAGGTGAAAACTTTTCCTTTGTAAAAACTTAGTCACCTAACTCATAACATGTTTGCAAGTGAGGCAAAAAAATGAGTGGGAAAAAAGGAGGCATTACATAAAAATCTAGGTTAACGCGAAAAAAAAAAAAGATCTCCCTGTAATTTGACACTGCTGATGGCAAATCAGGTATGAATATGAAAAGCAAAGAGAAACAAAGAGGCCTCGTTCTCTTTGGTCTCTGCCTGGTAGACTTTCACTTTTGTAAAAGGTAGAGTGCTGAGTTCTGCAGACAAAGTTTTTTCAGACAGTAGAGGCATGAAACAGAGAATTCACAATAGGGGCCGCCAGATATATGAATGCCTGTGTGTGGGCGGTGAGGTAACTGGGGAAACTTGCCATATTGCACTTTTATCAGGGTTTTATAATGAATCAAATGTGACTGGGTCCTACAAAGCCTAAATCACACCAGCCTGTTTTGTTGTTGGGGATTTAAAAGGGGATTGGTGTGACCCAGCAGGTCAATCCTTCACTTTTGTTGGGCTGTCGCTTTTTGTTTAAAGGCGAGCTGCAATGTACAGCTGTGCAAATTCTAATTTTATTTCACTAAATAATCACATGGTAAGTCATTTTGTAGATTTGATGTCTTCTTCCTTGAAGGCTTTGTAATAAATACAGTTCCATAAATCTCTGATATAATGGAAGGTCGTCCCTGACAGGAGCTACATTGTTACATTGTTTAGTTTAACTGGACTTACTTCCACTATAAATTGATCAATTATATTAGCAAACATTTTTTGGAAAGTAACTTCTCATTTAAAGTGCATGATCTATCAGCACGGTTCTGTTAACTATGACTGAGTGGGCTGGGCCACCTTGCCTTCAAAGGTTTGTATACAACATTAGGATATTAATAGTCGACTAAAGGCGTCATGAGCAAATAATTAAGTTACGCTATCTTTGTGTGTTATAATAAGTTAGAATAACTTTCTTGTACTCCTTATCCACCAACATGGAACTGGCTCCGTTCTGATTCGCATTGGGAGCATTTAAGGCTTAAAATAAATAGGTTCAGAACCCAAAATAATCGGTTCTCACATGAAACAAAAAAATAGCAGGTTCTTCTTGACCTTAAGTGCAAACTGTGAAGACATCAGTGGGTGTGTCATATATAACAGATTGGAAAGACAATACTTGAGTGAGAAACAGTCGCGCAGTGGTCTCAGTAAAAGTTAGTTCAATGCTTGGATGTTGGGTAAAAACAAAAATCTGTAATAACAGATCAACAGTTTGCAGGTAATCAGAGTGATCTGCTGTTTACTTGCGTTGAGCATTGTTTAACACCCTCTGTTGATGACACATCTTTGATTGCCATGGTTTCTGTCAAATCTGTTGGGCTGTTTTGTTTGACAGCACCAAAGTTCCAAGTATCCTGAATGGAACCAGTTCAAGGACTAGAGTTAATATGGTGGAAAAGTGGTATCAGTGGTTAGTTGTGGTAGGCTGGTCTGCCTGCACATGTTGGTGCATGTGTACACCTCACTGGCCAGTTCATCGCTGCTACTTTGCATTGCGCTCATACAGAAGTTACAGCATCTGAAGCACCGTGCCCACCCTCTGATCCCTCCTGGTTATCCTCGTTAGCTCTGTCAGCACTGTTATTGTCTCATTTTTGTGTACGGAAACATAAACTCTATTGATACTGCAGCTTTGGTGCACCTTTTTTGACATATTTGTAGGAACAGCTTCTAACTTTCAAGCTGCAGGCAGGCGGACATTTAAGGACAGGTGGAGATGTTTTTTCAACTTTTCTGCTGGTGCACAACTGTCTGGAGACTGAACTGTATTTGTTTTTTCCTTTTCAAGTCCACAAAGTCTTAGTTGTCAATGGCTATTTTTTATTTAGCAAAAAGGAACTGTAATTTAATGTAGGCTGTTTTGATATGATCATACAAATTTGGAGTCCTAACATGTGCACAAGTGCAAGTGTTTCCCGCAGCCGTTGGTGTCATTCCAGTAGCTTTAGACACAGATCAGTCAGCGGGGCTTTAAGCCAGGGCAGGTCACTCTCAGTGCGGTCACTTTCATTGAGCCGTGGCCTCTCTAAACAGCCGTCACGCTGTGGCTGGTGACAGAAAACATCAGCAAGCCACTAATCCCTGTTTAGGCTTGCAAAACAAAGACAAAGGCCTCTCCCTCTCTCTCACTCATTCTTGTTATCCCTCTCGCTGCCAGCCCCTCTCCCCCTCCACCCACCCAGCCAGTCACTCAGCCTGCCGCCTCTCCACTTCTTAGGAGCCTTAACACACATGCACACACACACGCACACACACACACACACACACACACTTGGGTCCATATGGAGGAGCCTTGCTGTTGCCATTGTCTCCCAGGTTATCTCCTCTCTCAGCACCTGGTAGGGGAGGAAGGATTAGTGCGCCTCCTAACTGCTTTAAGAATGCTCTCTACTCTTTGACTCTCTCCCGCCACACTTCCTGCTTTGTTCTCCTCCCGTTGTGGTCAAGCACCATATGTTGGACTGAATGAGGCTTATCCATGAGGGGCAGGCTTTACATGCGGAGCTGTTTAGCTCGACACCGGCATGTGTCGAGATGAACAGAGGAGGAGGCAAAGATGAATGGGCCTTGGGTTAAGCTACTTGACATTCTCACACACACAGGGCCAAATGGGGCACATGCACACTCGCCCTTTGCATGCAGTTGTGCCAACAGTGGCACACTTACCCATGACGAGATTACACTGTTCCACTGGGCTTATTGATATGGTGACCAAAATAAGCCTGACGTCTACCACAGCAAGACAAACAACCACAATTTCTGAGCTTAGAATTATGAGGTTCTGCAAGACATTTTGTGAAGAAAAAAAAAAACAATAAAAAGTTTTTAATGTATTGTGTAGGTTTATTTTTTTACTATCATTTGCTAATAAAATACTCTGAGAAAAGTGCTATCTCCAAAGTCATTCTCTAACTTGCTTCTACAAGGTGCCAAATGCAAATTAATCAGCGCTGTCTTCACCATGTTGCCTCACTGCCTTTAGTCCTCTTATGCCAACTATCATTTCATATACTGGCAATATATTGAAAGAAGAACATCAGCCAAAGGGAAAATGATAAACCAAAAAAGGAGGACAAAGGAAACAGCATTAACATAAACCAATACAGAACAATTTTTTTTTTTTTTTACACTTTTGAATTGAAATTGTTTGTAAAACTTTATAAATTCTATTGCCAGTTCAAACCTTTTATGTGACTAAATGTTTACATTTAAGACACATTCATCAACTGTAAACTGTCCTCAAACATTCCATATAGGGGGTGTCAAACATACAGCCCGCTGTCCAGAACCAGCCCACCAAAGGGTCCAATCTGGCCCACTGGATGACTCTGACAAACCTGATATTGATGCACTTGTGAAGGCTAAGATATGCCAGGTTTCAGGAGCAAGTTAAGCACTGAGTAGCCTACTTTATCTGAAATGCATCTTCAGACGCTTTCACACCCTGACTAGAATACAGTTCTCTGAAAAAAACAGTGAATACTTATTGTGATCATAATTTAGAGATATTCAACATTGTGCGAAATATTGTCAATCTGCAGTGTCAGTGCAAAATCATCTGTATCACACTTCTTTCTTAAAAAAATATTGGTTTGTGGACTGTAAGCAAGGGAAAATTTAACCTGCTTCCTCAGCAGCTTCCACCTCAGTTTGGTGTGGAGTGGAAATGACAGTAAGTAGTAGACTGACTGTATGTAGAAAATGGAGACATAATGTTGAAATTGCAGTTATTTTTCTTAAGATGTCTCAGGCTGTTTATCATCTGTTCTGTAAATAAATGAACGTCTTTAGAAAGTATTTCTTGACACTAAAAGAAAGGGAAACATTTGGATATGCTGTTGTTTATAGCTTATTATGCAGTGGTATTAGTACTGTTCACATATTTATTGGCCCATAAAAAAAAGTTAACTCATTCATTTTGTGTATTGCAACAAAAGTAAGAGCACACTGTTTTGGCAATTAATTGAGAGAAACTTATACAGTGTTCAATCCATAATTCACCTTATTTTGAAAACCCAGTTTAAAAATGTAATTGAATCTTCATATTGTACAGTTGGACACCTTTAAACAGCACCTACAGTATGATACGCCTTTGTGATTTTATCTAGTAGAGATACCTAATGAGATGCTTACAGGTGCTCAACATTACACCACCTTTACACCATTATTCTTGAGTGTTTGTGATAGAAGTGATTGTGCAGCTTTGATTCTGTTCAGTTTTGCAGTGTAGAGGGCAAAAATGAAATGTATGATGTGTTGGGTTGACAACAGGTTGTATAACCTTTGTGACTAAGCCCTCACCAAGGACAATATTTCACACACACACACACACACACACACACACACGCGCACGCACACGCACACGCACACGCACACACACACACACACACACACACACACACAAAGGTGATTTGTGTGCTTTCTGATAAGATGGACTGGTAAACAAACACTCAAGCCTGTGTTAGTGAGGTGAAGCCATCAAGGTCTCAAGATAACCTTGTTTACTCCTCTGTATGTATGTCCCATATAATATGAAACTCTGTTGCCCTGACGGCCTTGTGGGGTTTAAAACTGAAAATAAACAGCATTCTAAAGTTACCGCCGTCCTTCGCTATTTGCTTCTGATCGCTCCCTTTAATCTACCCAGAAATCAGGGCCTTATTTTACAGAGTACTATCTGGGCCGTGAATTGCATGGAGGCGAAACAAAAATCAATAATTAGTTTAATTGTGTTAAGCTAATGTGCAGGAAAGCCATCTAAGCCATCCTGGCCAGCGTGCAGGCGGGCGGGGAGGCAGATAACGGAGGACAGCTCTGTTACACCTACGGGCTAATTACGAACGATTCATCAGACAGATGCTGCAATGACAGCTAATTGATTTGTGAATTAATAATCAGGGGTAAAAAAATTCTGCCGCCAATGTGATTCTGGCGTCACGGTACCTGGCCGACAACGAGACACTCCACATGCTGCAGGGGTGCATCTACTGATCGGATCACTGCAGTGAAAAACAAACCCGTGTACGAGATGAAACACATCAGCTCACGACTTGATATCTGATTACTGTTTGGGAGCATTTCCCATGACAAGAGGTAATGCCGCTATCACATGAATTTCTCCAATTGGCATCCCTTGAGCAAAGAAATCATTCTTTTTCTCGCTGGCTGAGCTTCCAGCATCTGACAAAGTTAGTGCCCTATCTCTCTGACACTTAAAGACAGGAAGCACTGGGCATCACGCAGAGTACATTGTGGGAAAACACTACTCTCTGGCCCTGATTGTCAAGCACTTTTCTTTTCACTGGCTCCTCGGGGCGCTTGGAAGGGAAAGAGAAAGAGGACAGAAGGGGAAGAAAACTAGCAAAGAACGGGTTAGAAGCATGGGTGGTTTTACAGGCAGCGGGAAGGCCATGGCCTGCAGGGAAACAGGGTCATGCCAGTATGGTTGGTTAAAGGTTGTACTGCTGTTATGGTCAGGTATGGGGGGGTGGCGTTGAGGTGCAGAGAGAGTACAAGGAGGTTAGGGGGTCATGGGGGACTGGAAATAATGAAGAGGAAAGCCTCATTCACTTCCTTGGTTTAGCCTTTGGCCTATAATGAGGGCTCTTGACTTCGGGGAGCACACTGATATGACACATTTGGCAGCCTGGCAAATTGACCTGGGAGCCTGACGGGTGATTGACAGCGACTCCTCAGGGCGCCTTAGCTGCCCTGCATGTGTGTGTGTGTGTGTGTGTGTGTGTGTGTGTGTGTGTGTGTGTGTGTGTGTGTGTGTGTGAGAATGTGAAAAAGGGACCAACAGAGAAGGAAAGAGAGAGAGAGAGAGAGAGTGAGAGAGAAGGAGGATGAGGTGACAAGAGGCTGCTGATGAAAAAAAAGTTCCAAACCAGTCCTGGAAAGGTAATTGTGGGTAATTTAGTGCTGGACCAAATTAGAATTGAGGTTTAAACATCAAAATGGTCTGGACTGAAAGTGTTTACCAGACAGGGTAATTCCATATTGGTGGAGGCACTGATGCATGCGTGCTTGTGTGTTGCTGTGTCTACATAATGTGTGCCTACATAGACTGACTCTAAGACTTGTTAGCAGTGTTTAGAAAAGGCTGAGAAATTTTTGTGCTTTATAGTTTGTAAAAAAAAAAAAAGAGTGCAGTGGAATGAATTTATAATGAACTATAATAGCCACAAGAGTAGTTTGAGTTATCTTTGTCATCACTGTGAATAGTGAGCAACAAATCTATTAAACTGTTTATTATAATTATTACAACTGCAAGCTTTATTAAATGGTGCCTTATAAAATAAACCACTCATGCTGAGTGCAAGTAAGAGTTGCAATCAAATTATGAAAGATTTATGAGTGCATTAAATGTTCAAATGAGATATATTTAGTAGATTACCTTCTTATACTGCTGTTTATTAGACGATTGACATAATTTAATTTTATGTTTTATTCATTATGTATAAGTATTTCACATGTATATGTGTGTATACGTAGATGAATTTATTTTACCGATGTGCATTTGGATGGCCTACTCTAAATTATGTTGTTTTTTCTGTTACAGTTTGAAGCGTTCTTGCTGCTGTGGAGACTGGGCATAACAGTGTGCTCAAAGCCTGTGGCGCTTTCAATTGTTTAGGCTAATATATCATATTTCTGTTAGATTTCAGTTGTCCAACTGCTGTAAAGCAGACTGTTGAGTTGTCTCACGTCCCCTGTGTCTAGGCCAAAAAGTTGCACATAAACACACTGCAAAGACTACAGACAACCGCCAACTTGCACCTACGTTCTGTAAGAGGAAATAACTCCATACCAGCACATGGTCATGCTCTGTATTCATCATTCATAAAGGGAAACCTGAGGACCATCTTAATGCTAGTCAGCCAGTTAGCACATCTATAACACAATCCAAAATCTTAACTTATGTAACAAGTTTGCTCAATCTTACTATCTCTTTACTTTAACCCTTTGTTTATTTTACTCTTTTCTCTTCTTTCTCTTCTCAATTAGAACTGGCAAGCAGAGTGATTTTTTTCACTGACGGGCTCCGCTGTTTCTGTCGCTGATTAATCATGCTGAACCATCTTGAAAAAAGGCCAACAAGGGCCAACAGCACGGGTCCGCAAAGACTAGGGTGACAGATGCTCACTGATGGCCCAACATTGACCAATGGCCGACTGTCGGCTTGCTTTGTCAGGGCCTAAAAGAAGCTGTCCCTATGCTTTTGCTTTTTCCCTTGACCCAAAAGCAGTTATAATGCAGTAACTAACTATTCAATAACAATAAATGCTCAGAGTAACCAGATATAAAATACTGCAAAATTATATATGTGATCCTCCTTTATGTAATAAAAGCTTTTACACATTAAATACACATACATATTTTGCAAAATGTGCAATTGATTTAGTCTTGTTATATTACAACATAAATTTAGCCTACAGACTAAGCCATACAAACAATACAGTAGAATATATATAGTTAGTGAAAATAAATGTTCTAAATATTCTGTAGTTAGGGTATTGTGTTATTTCAAATAGCCCTAAATTGAATGTGTCAAGAAGCAAGGCCCAAACAAAAAGCAGAGGTTTTAACCTAACACGTGCCTGTTTATAAATCTTCTCTCTTGTCCTGTATCCTCTTTCTGTTCAGTATACATCAAACCTGCGGCCCATAACTCGTGCTCATATCTGCGGACTGATGGGCTGTGATGTCTGACTGGTGGACAAAGATGAGTGGGAGAATGAGATCTTTATGTCTCTCTTAACAGAGGGGGACATATATCACTCTGACCCAGGTGTAAACACTGCCTAACAGTCTATTTATCTCCCCAGCCACAGAGACCCTGACCTCGCTGCTACTCAGCTCATAAAATAGACTCCCAAACCTGGAGGGGAGACTTGTACCTGATGCGGCGTATTTAGATACTGTCACGACGCAGTACCCCGCATGGATAAACTATATTTTAGAGTGAAACATGGCTGAGTTCTTTAAAGCTGGCAGCTAACGGCAAGATCTTATGTTAAAAATAAGCCTGTTTCATACACTGAAGTTACACACTGGCACTAAAACAAAGAGAGGCACTTCGCTCTTGATAATTCACCCATTGAAAATTTAACCTATTTACTAAATTAAATATGCTATTATGTGACGTTAACTGGCTGGGAGTGTCTAAGTATGATAGGTATATAAAAACCTATATACAAAACTAAGATTTTCTCTGTGGTTTTGCTAATTCCTCAACTTACTCAAAATCCTGGCAAATTTTATGATTTTATGATTGAGATGAGTCACTCAATTATAACCCCACAACATATAGTACCGTGATGTCTTGTGAGTTAAACAAAGAATATTCAAAACTGAAGCTTGGCTATACCACCAAAAACATTCTACATTTACCATCTCAACAGTGTCTTTTGTTAAAACCACAGACATTCCTTTCAAATTATTCACCAAGTTTGTAAAAGAAGTCTTTCTGTTTAAATTCTGAGGCTTTGGTCCTTATCAGATATAACCCAAGGTAGTCTTATTATTTAATTCTGTGTATATATTTTTTATTCTTTATATTCTCTTTGTACTTCTTTGCACCGTGAGCATGGAGAAAAACACATTTTCGATTCCTGAATGCAGAATTACCAATAAAGCTGACTTTGACTTTTGATAAGTTGCTCAGTGGTACATAAGGTCAAAATGATTCCTCTGTAGCATGTAACATTACCTGGATGATCAGCACTTCACGAACTTGAATGATAATACAATGATTCAGTAATGTGGCTCTTGTTACTGGTTAAAATCCCCATAGTGAAACATTTCATTTCTTGGAGATTGTGACGCTCAAAAGTATCCACTGATTTACAGACGTCTTTTTTGCCATCTAAGTCTAAGGGAAAAAGTCTTTTTGGGCCACATAGCATCACTTAAAAATTGACTTCAAAGCCCAGCACAATTCCTGGGGGCCCGGGATAATCCTGATGATGTTTTTTCAGCCTGGGTTCCTTCCGAAATCCACAGAGGACATTATTAAGAAAACCGGTAGTAAAAACTGTGCCCCCTAATAAAGGTTGGTCCTTCCATTACATAATTTATCCTATTGATATTACCAATCACAAGCTAGCTAAATGGGTAAACATCAGAGCTGTCTTGAGTGCGGTATGTAGCCACAACATATATGGTTTTTCTTTACACATTAGAGGTGGGAAATTTACTCACATGAAAAATATAACTTTAATGTCAAATGTTAATGAGATACAAGTGAATGCAACGATGACAATCAACTACCTTTTGGCTATTTTTGAAATGTTGTCTTGCACACAGTAAATTCATTTACCTCAGCTCCTTAATCGTGTTGACAGGCAGTCAAAACTTATAAACAAAGAAGTATAAGACTATGAAAATATCTGCTAATTTATAATTAACCAGCTATTTATCAATAAGTGATGTAATGCTGTGAGCAGTTGTACATGGGACTCAGTGAACCTGTGGGAAACACAAGTCGGCACATGAAGGCTCCTCCGCTGTGTTTACTCACTGTCAACACACTGCAGGCACGCAGCCACCTAATTAACATCTATGTCCTGTAAATGTGCCAATGTGTGTGTTTTTATTCTCAGTCAGATAGTGGGAAAACAAAGCAAAACCACGAACAAAAGGAGAGCTAAAGTATTTTGGCTGGAGGCATCAATCGCACTGCCATGATACAAAAAGGAAGAATTATCAGCAGTGGAGCCCAAAGCTGGTTAAAAAGACAAACAAAAAAAAAAAAAGTAAATAAAAAGAAAAGGATGGTCTCGCGTGAATGTGAGCAATAATGACACGGTGACAGCTCTAGTTTATATGGCTAATAACCATGTCACAGCATCATGGAGCCCGCCTGCTGAATTATAGCCCCTGTAGACGCTATTGCTGCCATTTTTCCTAAAGTCTCCCTGAGGAACAACACCGTCCACATGTCTGCCACATTCTTCTCCCCAAGGCCTGCAGGGATGAGGCTGCTAGATATGTGGAGAGTTACGCTGATGGTCGCTGGCTGTTGCTCCTCATATCTCCTACGGTTGTTTTACAGACAGAGTGATGGGAGTGATGAGAGCGAGGCGGGAAGAGGTGCAGGGAGGTGGTGTTTAAGGAGCGTCTCTCTGGAGAAGAGGGGTTTGAGTTATGGAGTGTGGTGGAGACTGGAAACATCTTGCACCGCTCCGCTATGTCCGGATAAATGATGGGATGGGAGTCTACGGCGGTGGCCTCGACAGGGAGGTGTGGGAGGGTGAAGCACTCTTCGCTGCAATCGCTCTTGTTCTCTGGCTGGTTTAGGTCTTCTCGCCTCCCTGTATTCTCTTCTTCTGGGTTAATCTTTGTCTTTTTGTCTACCTCGGTCTGGCTCATGCCCTCTCTTCTATTGCCATTTTGTTTTTTCCTCACCTTTTGGTTGTTGTTTTCAGGTTACAGCTCTTTGTGTTTATATCTCTCCAGCTGTGTCTTCCCTGTGGTGTTTTCTCATCATTCTACTTATTCATTCGCCTTTGCTCTTGCTTCAATAGGTGCAAAAAAAAAAAAGTAAAAATAAAATATCATCTAGTCAGTTGTAGCTTTCCAAAGCCTTTAACCCTTTGAATCCAAATGGCACCATTTGCATAAGAAAGCCCCTTCTTTCAGAGTCATAACTCCATCAACATCATACAGATACTGGTGGATTCAATTACTCTTTCCAGTGATGGCAGTATCTCTGATGTCCATCATGAATAAATGTCCATAAGTGCACTTTGGCAATAAAACTAGAATTACTGCCTTGTGGTTGTTTACCTCCACAAACCAGTCAAATTACAGTTTACCATCTATGTCTGTCCAGCCTCGTAATATATGTAGTGAAGACTCTAAAGGAATTTTTTAGGTTACTGTCACCAGTTTTGTATCTGACCAAATGTCTCTCCTTCTGTTCCTGAGTTATGCTGTTGAATAATTGCCAGAAATGTTATTTAGCAGCATATAATGATGTCACAGTGAAATCGAAATAAACTAAAATCTCATTATTTCATCATTTTTTCCTATTAGCATTTGGATGATTTTTTTCCCATTACCGTATGAATTTTGAGTTAAAAATACATTTTGTGAGGTCACAGAGACCTTTCTCCATCAAACTCTAATTAGTTCATTGTTGAGTCTAAGTGGACATTTGTATCAAATTTGAAAAGAAAAGAAAAAAAAAATTGCTCAAGCTGTTCCTAACATTTTGTGTTCATGTGTATGGAACTGACATGATGTCACAGTGACCTTTGACCACCTCAATATAATGACTTCATCCTTTTGTGCAGGTGAGTATTTGTGTCAAATTTGAAGTAATTCCCTCAAAGCACAGAATGGGATTGACGGACAGATGGATAACCGTAAACTTAATGCCTGCAGCCATGTCTGTTGCTAGAGCAGAGGCATAAAAGACTCCTTATAAACTTTAGAAAATGGAATTTATAAACAAATATGCATTGTGTTAGTTCAGGCACAACTGCTTTAGCGATTTGGCATCAGCTGCTTCATTTGTGTTTCCGTAGATAATTCATGAGTAACACTTAATCATAATCATTGGCAGAATCTTTGTTGCTGCTTGAATTCTTTGAGAGCTCCATCAAAGCGAGGAGCCTTTCCCCACCAAACCTAACTGCGTCAGCTCCTATATGGGATAACTCAATGACTTCATGGCATCACAGTTCTGCCTGTTAGCATCACCCACAGCATGATGGGAACCTTAGTGGCAAAAACACATTATTCTCAAATAGAAAGTAAACAATCAAAACAATAAGAGTGACAGAGAATTGTCACTTTAGCACTGAGGCTGTGAATGTGCCATCCATGTGCCTCTAATATTAGCGGAACGCTGACACACTAGTTAATCTATTCACATGGAGACTGTGTGCATAAAGGGAAAAAAACTCAAACTATTTCAAATAACATAAAAACTTTCTTTTACATCCAAACTATTTAAGAAACTGAATGAAACCAGTGGAATGCAAAATGATAGCATTGCTGAGAATTCTAACTTATTCTCAAAGTAACAACATATGACCTCCCTCCTGTAGCTAAGATGTGGTGCCATGAGCCTGTAAATAAAGGGAGAGAAAACCCAACAAAAACAGCCTGGCTTGCAAAGGTGGTTAAATCTTTGCTCCACAAATATGCGGAGGGTAAAATTTTAGTTTATTTACCTTCCACTTTTACATCCCAGCTTGCCATTTTGTCCATTTCCCTCCTCCCTTTCTTTCATCTCTCCGACTCCCATTCACCCTCCTTCCTTTTCCAGCTCACTCTGCCTGTGCAGGAAAGTGACGATGACACAGCACGCCATCTCGATTACAAGGTTAAAAGACACAGACGGAGGAGTCACACAAACAGTGGCACTGCTAAAGTTGCCCTAGCTAAAATAGAAATGACGTCTGTCAGACGTGGCCCTAATCCTGTTTGTGATGTGACTGACAAAAGCTGGCCCAAAATCATGCACAAACACACGCAGAACAAACATTGTGAAAGACGTGCTGTAAACTATTTCATTAAAAACGACATTTTGCCGTCTGTTTGTGTTGGCCGGCAGATTGAATGAGACAAGACATAAGTGGGTGGGTGATTACGGGGTGCTCTTCCTGTCACTCTGCACCCTATGATAAGATGTTCACCCTGCGCGTGTGTGGGCTGCTTTCGCCAATGAGACACCTACCAAATCAAGTAGCAAAAAACACCACATTTTCTTTTGTTTTTCCCTGTCATCCTCCTCTTTTTCCTCATCTCCATCCTTTTAACTAAGCTGATTAGAAGGGAACCACCACCACCACCACCCCCCCACACTCACCCACCACCAAACCCACAGCCCTACGGCAGCACAGGACGGCAAGGGGCCCTAACTACTTTCTGCATGAATATTAAGTGCGGGATTTGTGTCGCGGGTTTGAAATTGGAAATCACAAGTTTGACTAATCAGCTTTGGAGGTTCCACATTCGGGGTTTGTGTGTGTGCGTGTGTGTGTGCATCTCTTTTCTCGTTTCCAGTGGCAACAGAGGCCCTACACACACACACACACACACACACACACACACACACACACACCACCACCACCACCACCCCTGATCCTGCTGTGAGTCCGAGTGCTTATTCACTGCCACGGCAGAGCCAAATACACCCCCCTACCACACACACACACACACACACACACACACACACACGCACGTGCTCGCTCCCCTCCAACCCATCCACCCCTTCACTGCATTCACTCCCACCCACCTCCCATTTAAAAAGGGACCCAGAAATAGCCCAAGAGGCTATTAGGAAAAATACAGCCAGAGGAGGAGGAAGCTGTAGGGGTTTACAGTCCAAAGCCATTCAAGGGTACACTCCAACGTCTCCCTCGCTCTCTCTCATTCTCTCCCTCCCCCTTGTCATCCATCCTTTTCCCTCGCTCTCTCCACTGCTCTTTGTTCTGATGAATCAGTGCTTTAGTGAACATGCTCATTATGGCTTTGATAGCTGAGGCTCGTTCAGCGTCCCTGGCATTGGTGGAAAATGGGGAAGAAAGACAGAGAGATATAGAGAGAGAGATGGAGGGAAATGGAGGGTGGGGAGTGAAAGAGCGCAACAGGAGAAGGGGAGGAAAAGAATCAGACTGAATGTAGGCTGAGAGAAAGGAGCATTAATGAAGCAGAAGAGAAGAAGTGAACAACTATAGATTCCTCACAGGACGGATGAAATGAGGGGGAAGGACGAGACGTGAAAGGACATTTCAGGTCCCCACATTACAGCTAATGTTAAAATTCAAAATCACTCACTCTTTCCACTGAGGCTGTCATAACCTTTTTTATATTCTGATCATACTTACAGTTTTGTCTTCTCCTATGCGGTGAGACGTGTTATTTCCAAGAGACAAATGCATTCCACTCGTCTTAAATCACTTTTATAAATCACTTTTGCTCCAGGGTTGGAGCTGTTGCGATCAATTTATGATGTTCTAGTTGCAGAAAATGAAAAGAGTTTTGTAAGAGATGAAAATTATAGAGAGCATTCCGAACATTACTGATAATAGCAATAATATCTATTTTACTTCATTTTGCAAATGCTATGCTGCTCAGTGAAAAACAGGCGTTTTTATAGAAAGTGCTTTATCACATGCTGAAAAGCTCTGATGAATTTGGCCGCACACATAATGCAGATGTTTAATGTCTCACTGAGTAACATGAACATCAACCTCCCATCATAAAATGGTGGACAAAGAGATGCTTTAGGAAATACTTGGGTACCGCGACCCATGACAACATCTCTAACCTCTTCATCTCACAGTTTATGATCTCACAGGATTGAAAGAATCATTCCATGGCCCTGCTGATATACGCTTTGACACTGAAGCACCTTGCCGTATCCATGACTCAGGCTCGGCTGTGAACAGATGTCTGGTGAGATTTACTGCGATTATGTAGACACATAGTGAGACAATAGCCATAACCGGAGTTTATACGTGATCCTACAACTGAAAGATTTTCTTGTCGTGGATCACAACCGGGGATATTAAGAATTGTTATATAGCACACATAAAGAAAATACTGGTAACAGTGACACTTAGAATGGCCATTTTTCTATGCCTGTAAGACGGATTGTTTCTCAAACGTTTTTTTTTCATCTTTGTGATGAATGAATGTAAATCCTTTTGACATAAATTGAGAGATGTTAAATCATTGCAAGGATGAGCTGTGTTGTCAGGAATTGATATCAAATTGAGACAGATTAGAAAAAGAGCAGTCAAAATAGAAGCAGCAGAGGCTGAGATATCCTGACTTTTCGTAAAACAGTGGCTCCTATAATTCCCATAGCTCAACTCAACGACATGTTTCAAAACATCCCTGCCTAATAAATACTCACGTTTTTCACACCCTACATACCATATAGTCCCCAGATAATAAGCTGACATCTTCAGGGCTATTTTGTCTGACATCAGAAAGCTTCAGAGCAACAGAGGACATTTCAAAGCTGTTTGCACAGACTGTAGTAAAATTACTTTAGACAAGTTCACTAATCAACTGATGCCACCAAAAAAAAAAAAAAAACAGTGTGGCAGCTGACTCCTATTTTATGATTTTGGATCTTCTTTAAATCCACCAACAAGGAAGGTTTTCAAAACAGTCCCTACAACTTATATTGTCATGAATGAGCAAGCTAACACACTTCTTGAAGGAGTGTTTTTTAAAGGCAGCCTACTCTGTTTTGCCTTTTCTGCCACACACATAATGTTACAATGTTAATTAATTATACTAAAAGTGGCCAAGGTTTCAATAATGAGATAAATGCATGTAAAAATAATCCCTGTCAACAAAAACCTTTAGGCTTCAGACTGTTCTGAATATTATGTCTTGCAGTGTTTTAACAGAAGACTGAATAGAAAGATGTCTTTATATGGTCATCTGCTAAAGACACACCACTGCAAGTGTTGACATTATGTAGCATACTCTACATGTACTGTAGCTACATGCTTATGAAAAGGAAAGGTGTAATTTCGATCCCCAAAAAAATGCTGCTTTACTCATTTAAACTCATTCTCTGGCTGCAGCTGATACCTGGTGCTACATGGTAATGTCAGGGAAACCTGTAATCTGGTTTATGTTCATATTTGTGTTCTAGTAGAAACAATAATTCTTCTTTAATTAGACTGTCATGATCAGAAAGCAATGGCTACCTGAAAGGTATGAAGCACAACTAAAAACAAAGCACTGCTCTTATCCTTTAAATCAATGTCTTCCTCCTGCATTTTAAACTAGAAATGGTCATGTTAAAACCCCTGTGAGCAGTTACACTGCTGATGAGTCTTTACTTAGTCTCACTGTTGAGGTGTTATTTTACAGCTGGCCCTGACCTCTGACCTCATGGAGGAGTGCAACCTTAATAGTATAATTACACATGAAGCACGTATTTCAAAGAACATTACCTCAACACACCAGGAAGTCATTCTGTGGATGTAACCATATTCGCTCCGGTAATTTTTCTTTCTGCCACAGTCAGCCTTATTATCTGAGAAGCGCTCTGTTTCCAGTCAGAACTCTAAGCCCCACTACCAAGCACTCTATTAAAGTCATCCTGCACAATCAACTCTCAGCCTGTTGTGATACATTATTAATAAATGACAGACCCTGACAAATGCCGGAGGAAGAATGGTAACACACACTCATGGTTGTGCTCTCACATGGACTCGTAGCACGATACAAATAGGAATAAAATACTTCAGCCATGAACACAAAACCATAAACTGCTTTGAAATCACTGGCTTTATCACCCAGTCAGCCCTCACTGCCATGCAATGGATAAACCACAACTTCTTACAAAAGGTCATAAAACCAATGTGGATTTTAATTGACGTCCCTGACTACCACTAAAACATGGCCATTATCCCGGGTGAAACCGACGGCAGGTCGGCCTGGCAGTGAGCCTTTAATGACGGCTATATAACTGCAGGACGGGGATTATTCTTTATGTTTAATCATGGCAGAGAAGACAAGTGTTTCTGCGATGACGTCTCTCACCGGGACGCTTACAGCCAATCAGCCAATGAGGCTGTGAAGCTAAAGGATGATGAAGCAGATAGAGTTTTTTAAGTGGCAATAGCCAATGATGACACAGTTGCCTAACACTCTCACAGCGATGCGCAGAACTAAAAATGTCTAACTTCAATTCATATAGAGATAGCAGGAGAGATGGAAATAAATAAATGCTTGTTAGATGCTATAAAGTATTGACATTTTAGTCATTTTCAGCGAGTGAAAATATTTCAAACTACACAAATATAAGATGAAATTAATGTAAAGCTGGATATTTACTGAGCAATTCCAAGTAAAGCACGAAGGAGAGGAAAAAATAGAGCTTATTACTACAGACCCACACAGCGTATCCTCCAATCAGTGCGGCAATCTAATAAGGCTGACTAAG
Source organism: Plectropomus leopardus (assembly GCF_026936395.1). Taxonomy (NCBI): domain Eukaryota; kingdom Metazoa; phylum Chordata; class Actinopteri; order Perciformes; family Serranidae; genus Plectropomus; species Plectropomus leopardus. The sequence goes on from NC_142196.1 coordinate 6,697,356, forward strand.
TTAAAATGCCTTTGGTTATTAACTTCCACAGTAATTTCTTCTGGCACAAACAAACTCCACCAATCAGTGGAAACTGAATGATACTTATGTGATTCCCTCGATTATGCCTGCTTTTCTTTGAAATCCGGCCAGGCTCTAAGACCTTTGGCTCCATGATGATCTGTGATGACATCATGGGCCCATTACAGCGGACCAATAAGGCCATGCTCTGCCATTACTCTGCTGCAAGGGGCTAAGAGCATTTTTACAGGCATGCTGATGGCATTAGAAATGTCTGGTGGCCCCCACAGGGTTTTATTTAGTCCCACAGTGAGCTCAAACAGGTCCAGCTCAGCTGACCTAACGAAGCACTTGTTCCATTTTGCTAGAGGGGACTTTCAGCCATGTCAGGACCCCAGCACAGCCTGCACTGGGGATAGAAACACACAGTGGAGCCCCTGGGCTTCCCATGGTATATTCTGGTTTACTTCTGTCTATCTACCTGTGTGGGATGGAGAAATAGTCATGAGATAAGTCCCATGTTCACTGTATGACTTGACTACAAGTTAAAATAGTTTCTGGCTCTCCAACAATATGAAGCCATATGGATTACTTTGAATATGAAAACCAGACAGATAATTTCTATTTTCAAATGTAAAAACATGAACATTTTTATTCTAAATGATAAATCACACACTTCTCACTTATATTTTTCTCCCCGCACTGACATTTTATAATTGTTAATTTAATGTGACACTGCTTCTTCACAGTTTACTGTATAGCTGCCAAATCCATCACAGCAATACCCGGGAACGACTCATCCAAACAGTAACGTTATCAACATGTTAAATTGGAGTGTAACCCTATTATACCAGAAATGATTCTCCAGAACTGCTGCGAAAGGCCTACATTTCGCAAGACATAACGATGACAAATTTTGACTAAAACTTTCAAAAGACTTAACAGAATTCTGTCACAAACAGCAGAAAAAAAGGTGATGGAGTGCACTATTTCAATACCTCTTCATGAGTCGATCTCAAATATTGGAAGGCGGCTTAAGACAGATGGAATGTGTCGCTGGATGGTCTTGCGGATTTGGGACGTATTCACCCATTCAGCTCGCTGTAATTACAAAGGCTCTCACTGAGATCCGATTTGCCGCTGGGAGCTTGTTCAAGGCACGGGGATTGGAACGACAATGGCGTAGTCTGACAAAGGAATATGGATACTTCTCTTAAAATAGAGAGAACTAATGCTGGTCTGTGTTGAGTGCACAGGCTTGCTGGTTCAGATGTGGGCAAGGTAAATTTAATTACGTGCCCTGTACACACTGGCTGGCTTTCGATTAGAAGGGACTAACTTCTTGATACAGTTGTTACCCCTGCGACCACTTAGAAAATAGTGTTCAGGACACAATCTGGTGGATGCAGAAGCCATTGGTCAGCATTAAACTTTTAGGCCTAAATCTCTGCTGTCTGTACTATTTAGTGGCCTTGTACATTTGTAATGTTACAGATTTTAACCCTTTCTAACAGCTTCAGTCGTAGAGCTCTGTCATTACAGCAGTAAGGGAATAACAGGAAAATATCTAAGTTAAAGTTTTTTAAAATGTACTACATTTAATATAAACTGGCAGTTAAAGGTCAATACCGCAACCACTGATTTAATATTATTTCTGCCAACTGGTGTCATTTTGTGCCAGTATTAAAAAAATATATTTTTAAAGGCTAGTTAAGCAGTGTCGAGATTTTATGCCAAATAAATCACAAGTTATTGGTGTTTTCTCAAACATTTTTGACACATTTCTTGTCGTGTAAACTGACTGTCAGCTGATTTATGTGTTGTGCAAGGGCACAGGAATGATGCCATCACTGCAATATCAGTCCTCAAGCATTTACTCTGACAATGAAAGTAGTGATGTTTAAATTATGAGGGTCAGCAGTCAACCCCTTCGACAGTTATTCAGTCTTAAAACAGTGTAGAGTTGATTCTGGAAGTATCATTAATGTACTGCTTTGTCTATTTTCCAGTGTATGTGAAAGTGATGCAAAGTAGGATAAAACCAGTGGGTTAAACCAAAACTGCCATTGCAAGTTTAGCATTATATTTCAACAAACTGGCGATCCATGATTTATCACATTGTAAACACATGGCAAACATAATCTAACAGAAATATGAACCACTGTATCAGTTAGCAATAGATCTGAGGGCAGGCAGGCTGCTTGGTGGTCCCTGGTCAATACTTTGCTAAGGACACAGGTGAGGAGATGAAACATCAAGATAAACTAGCTCCAAGGAGTAAAGATCTGCAGTCTAGCGTTCTGTATGGTGTGGTTTGGTCTAGTCATCTGTACTATCCCTTTTCCACCAAAATTTGTGCATGAACGTGGGTTTATCAAACATGGGTAAACCCAATACAAGTAGGCTGCAGGCTCCATTCCAATCGCCAGTAGAGCAAAGCTGTGTACATGGTGCTGCAGCAGACTATCTTCTATACCCAGAATTACATACTTGACCTTTCAATGCATTTTGAAAGACTATATTTTTTAGCATTTAACAGTATCTAAAGGATCTCCTGGACATATTGCTTAGAATACATAAAGGTAATGTCTGACATAGGCCTACGTTTCAGTATTTGGCTGAGGTTTTCAAGTAAGATGAACAAAATGAGAGCTTGAATTCTTCCACTTTTTTTTCTGTTGAAATGGAGATTGGCTGTTTACCTGTTTTTTTCAGTCAGGGAGTAACCTCCATCATCCTGACATCAAACAAAACTGACTCGCTTATTTTTAATTTTAAATTGAGGCTAATATTGACTTGATACAATGACAGCTTGATGGATCTAATCCTTTAACCTTTATTTTTGTATTCACTCTGTAAACCAGCGCTACTATGCCTTATTGAGTTGAGCTCTGCTCAACAGTTGCATTTCAGTCTCTGTTTTGCCCAGTTTCTGCTCTCCTGTCTACCACAAGTCATATTTACTGTGAGAGGGGAAGCCCTAAACACTCCCTGATGCCTTTACCAGCTTTCACTTTACAGTGAACAATCACTTCCCCGGCCTCACCTCCCTGGCTGACAAACATGAGTGTACAGACGGAAAAATGCAGCAGTTAGCGTCCCTGCCAGACACTCTGAGATCACTTTAGTGTGTATGTGTGTGTTTACATTCAGCATAACTGAAGATGAAAGCAGCATGAGAAGGGCTGAGAGTCATCTGCTTGCTGCCACAGTTCATAGTGCGAATACACGCTCCGCAGTCACCTGCCTCTCAATCACATTCCTCACCTGATCTATTTCTGGCACTTGTGTGAGAATGGCAGGCAGCCGGGATGAAAGCCGTGATGCTATGTTAGCACACAGAACCCGTGATTAGTTTATGAAATTGGGTTATCTGTCATGTGAAAACCAGAGCTTTTCACAGAAACCACATATTCACATAACAGCGTGTGTTATTCAATCAAAATGGATTTCTCAGTGATTGAATTCAGAGAAAAATTGCACCCCACATTTACTAACAGCATGTTCTCCATGTGCTCTCTCCCAATTAGTCGCTGTGACATTCTCAAAACAAATCATCACATTCACTCTAAATTGTATAGAAAAACTTGCGGGGCTTTGCAAATGCTTGTCTATTTTGTTAATCTCTCCTCCGCGTGGCACAGTCAGTTACGGTGTCAGGCTTCTGCAGCCTTCAGGAGAGTTGAGGGGGGGATTAACTGTCTATTTGCAGCTGCTGATTGCCGGGAATGAGATGCCCTCCGGTGCCGATCAACAAACGAGGCTTCGGCAGCCCTCGGCCATATCCAAACCTCCCCCCTTCTTCACTCCCTGTGTTGTCTGCTGGGGCACGCCTGCCCTAAATGGCACGCTCCCCTTTTCCTTTCATCTTCTTGTGAAAATTCATTAGGTACTGTATGCATGTCTTCCAGGCTTCCCATTTGAGGGATGTTGATAAAATACACACTGTAACCTTAATCAGCTTGATCAGCTTGATGTTTGAACGTTGAAGCTGAGGTGGGTCTATATCTCCTTCTCACCCTCCCTCCCTCACTCTCTCTCTTTCTCGATCTGCTTTCAGGCTGTTTGCTTTCTTAAATGAACGTAATGGTACAAACGGAGGATAAATTGCCTTCTGCGTGCTCCATCTCATCACATCCATCCCACAGGGGCCCACTCCGAAGCGGGAGGGTGAAAAAAAAATGAAAGCGGACCAGAAAAATAATTCACTTGCTTTGCCTGGGAGATACACGTAGCTATCTGTGTAGCGATAAGGCTGATGTGCATTTGGTGCATTGGGCTTCTCTTGCACTATCGCTATGGCACAGAGAAAGCTGGGAGGAAGGGGCAAAAGTCAGTGTGAGAATGTGTCTGTATATTGGACTTGGACCCTAATTTTGTAACCTATCTACACAGGTTACATCGGGCTTTGCCAAAGCTGTATGGGGACTGGAGCATCATCTGTACAGGTTTACCGAGTGCAGAGAAACACCAGCTGACCTGAGGATTCACCCAGTCTCATTCATTGCATCCGCAGCTCCCTCAACAGGGGCTAACTTTTAAAAAATCCCATCACCTCTGTGTCCAATTTTTTTAAATTCTCAATTAGAGCAGGAGAAGACACTGCCCCACACACTCGCTGTGACACTAATTTCACACCCACACAAGGACACTCAGAGGGAGTAATGGAAAATGCCGGTGGATGTCAGAGACAAACAAAAGGCAGCACCAAAACATGCTGCCACGGCCCTTGGAATAAAATGTCACGCAGTCAGCATCAACTCTGAGTCGTGTTTAGCTTGGCAGCCGACAGAAGGTGAAGGAACTGGATACCGCAGACAAAAACACTCTGGAATAACACAGATACCAAAGTAAAATGTAATTAGTTACCAGTAATGCATGAGTCACATTAAAGCAAACTGTTCCTTGACGCTAGACATATCAATTTTTACTCCCCGGAGAACAGCAAGAAAATGCTATTAGAGACTTACGAGCTGTTATTAAAGTCTTAACGCAGATGCAAGGGGTCGTAAAAGATTCATTTGTTTACCAATGAATTATTGAGAGGTAGGATTTAATCAAAGCTACAGATGTTGCAGTCAGAAAGTGTTGTTAATCTCGCTTTGATTGCATCTAAATGAAAATATAGACTATAAAATTCACAGAGACTGATTGTTGATTGCGGAGTTAATTACAGACGTCAAATAAGAGACAGCAAACAATAAAAAAAAAAAGCGATTACTTCAGATTGGCTCAATGATCATGTGATTGAGGTTTGTTAAGAACATACTCTCCATCTGTATTACTTTAATTGAGTCATCTGAGGGTCCATTCAAACATTACAGCACAGAATAAAACCTAATGATTATGTGTCCTCATTGGAATGGTTCTGTGATGTTTTCTCATCCAAAAAACCTGATGGGGTCCATAAGAAACAAGCCAAATGAGTTTTTCTTAGTGATGATGATCCAGGCAATAGTGAGGATGAAAGCGTGTGGCTCTGAAATTTAGGAGGGGACGTTTTTAAGCAGCGGTGGGCAGCCGAAAAGGACCCTTCGTCTGAGTACTTGTCTCACCGCACCTCCCGAATCTTCCAGCCTCGAGCGAGGGGGGAGAAATCCTCACAAACTTTCTCCAGAGATGAAAAGCCTGACCTTTTATCAGCTGCGGAAAATGCATTAGCTACCTCATAATCCAATTTCAAAACCATGCAAAGTGGAGGTTCTGACTGAATTCTGGTGTGGAGAGAGCAAGAGCAAAAACAGCACACTGAGTGTTTCTTTAGGTGAGGACTCTTTGGGTTCTTTTTCTCTCTCTGCTGCCTGCCTGCCAGCCTCTCTGGAGCTGCTGAGTTGCAGAGGACTTCAAGGGCTTTGCACTGCTGAGCTCTGTGAGCTCCATATCTTATTCCCCCCCACCTCTTCCTCTCTGTGTCTCTCTGACTCTTCCTCGCCCATGCTCTAAGGAGCTTTAGAAACTCGACTGGGTAATGGGAGCAGCAGTCAATCAAATTGCGGTTTCAAAGGTGATGCTTTGTTTCACGCTCGCTTCCCACAAATCCCATCGAGCCTGGCACCTGTCAGGTTGTCGTTCTGAAACGCAGCATCCAACGCCAGTCACCCAAACCCCGCGGTCCCTCGGCAGATGGAGGGGTTGACTTGTCGGCTGCCTGTCGAGAAATGAGGTCATTCTGTTTTGCTGGGCCTAACTTTTTTTTTTCTATAAGGTGAAAGAAAACAACAGAAAAAGAAAACACTGTTCAGGGGTTTACGTCTAGAATTCATGCTACACGTTTTAGGGTGAAAAACGATATGTACGTTTGCTTTATATAAGGTTTTAACAAAACTGAACAGGAATAAATCCTGCATTTCTATTGGTGCCCTTCAGTTTTACTGGGTCTGACAGGATTGTCAAAACACCACCGGTGCTGCCAGGTCTAATAACATGGAGGTTGGTAATAAATTGTCAAATGAGCTCTTGTTGTAGCGTGATCCCGTAGAGGAACAGTAAAACCCGATATGGCAGAATGGGCAGGATCTCTGGACACCCACAGCAGCCAGGGGTCCTTGTATCTCTGAGGGTTTATAGGCTCAGGTCTGACTCATTCCAGCTTTACAGTCACAGTGACCTTCCCATTAGGGCTCCATTACTAAAGGTCTATCAGAGAGAGAGAGGCGTATACCCGGGCTATTTATCCAGCTGCAGCCTCTTCTTATTAACTGCAGTGGATAAACAAGAGTGCAGCTTTGAAAGCTTTGGCCGGTCATGAGTGAATGCCTTTATTATAGCATAAAATGCATGCACATGTGCGTAAACACACAAAGCATGAAATGAGTCAAAGATGCAAAACTATACAATAACTGGCAATTCCAGACATATGGACCCCACCTCCTCTTAAAAGGAGCACCAACCCACATCAACAAAAAGGCCCCTAAGTGTCTCTAATTAGTTGAGTGGATCTAAAAAAAATCTTCTTCTGTTTGACTCAAATGTCGTGTTGTAATGACAGCACAGAGGGACGTACAGTAAACAAAGCCATGAGATCTTAAACTCCTGGGTCTACCACGATTGTTTGATGTCTCTCCAGCTATGTGAATGTTTGAATAGGTGGCTTTTAGATGGGAGATACTGATTAGTTTGAATGGAGTCATTCTCCGACACTCACTGCCTCTGTTCGGCATTTAGTTTGTTTTTCCCAGCGCAGACTGAAAAATAAGGGAAGGCTGTCGGCTAATTTCAACTTAATTTACTTCCATTTACTTGGTCCTTGGAACCAATTTTACAAGGTAGGATTTGTGCAGTTGTGCTATGCCTTTAGAGGTCATATGATTATCAGGAGATGGCTTGCACCATGCTAATATCCCCTGATAATACTATTTGCAATGCTGTAAGAGGCAGGGGAGTGTAGTCACATCAGAGTGCTGGCTCACCTTAGATGTGATATATAGAAAAACAAACAAATCAACAAATGTATCTTTCCTGTATGAAATCTCGTCTCAAACTTAACTAGAACTATCTTATTTCAAGAAACTATTTTATTTTGGTGAAAATTGTGTATGCCTCTTTTTACACTTCAGACTGCTGCAATTCTTTTAAAATTTGGTATCTTACTTGAGTTTATGATTTATTTTTAATTTACGATTTTAAGCCCTTAATTCTTGTTTTAAACTGTTTTAAATGTCTTTTTATGCGGAATTGCCTTGCTGGCCAAGCTCTCTGTGCTTACAGTGCCCTTATTTTAAAGCCCTCTGTGCTGCATTTCTTGTATAAACGGTGCTATATAAATAAGGTTTATCATCATTCTTATTATTATTGCTGAACATTACTGCCTGGCTCAAAAGCCGATTTCAACCAAACGCGGTTCCCTTAGAACCGGCAGTAACCCATATAGACATATACCTGAAGCCTAGATCTGTTGTGCATTTCCACCACAGACAGTATTCTTTATTGTGTGAAGGTTGTTACCAAATAGTAATAGCTATTATTATAGTCACCGCCCCATCCAGCTTTCGATGTATTTCCTCTTTACTGATGATGCAGAGAAATGTCTGCAATTAGCTGATCACCAGTGAAACAGATTTGCATGCAAATATTTCAGAAAAATTTTAAAATAGTGGGTTTGTGCGTTGAGTCACTGTAGAGCAAGAGTGATTGTTGTCTTTTGACCAATTACAGGCCGCAGTGTTTCTAGCTCCATCTTTTAGTTAAGGATCAGTATGCTATATACCTCAACAGAGGTGTGATGAAAAAACAGAATAAAATTGAATTGTTCTCTTGCTACCATCCACACATTTTGACAACAAAAGGTGAAAACTAACCGTTCTAATGTGTAAAAAACTGAACTGAGCCAGACTGAACGACGGAAACGAGGCTAAATATCCCTTTGAGATAGGATCCTTAATCTGCCGCTTTGATCAGAGTGTGTTTCTCCAGGGCCCACCTCAGAAGGCGGTAACAGTATCCAGGTCAGGGTTAAACACAACTCATTCTGCTCTTTCATACTGAAGACTGACTGACAGCCAGGAATGAGAAGCCTTCCCTAAACAAACCTCATCCATTTCCTTTTTCCTGACCTTCAACAGGAAGTTCTGCGGCTTCAGGACATTAGGTCAAGCAGCAGCGGCAGGATTATAAAGTAAAGAAATTGTAGGTCATACTTGATCTCTAAATGGCAAAACAAAAGTTCTCCATCCAATTTTGCTGCTTTGATACATGGGACAGTCAGACGTAATTGCAAATTCCGTTGTGTTGGCGCTTTATATTTGACAATGAAAGTTCCATTACGTTTAATTTGGAAATGCAAATTACTGTTTATGTTTGTTATGATAGGCAAGTGACAGGAGTCTTGAATCCGAATGTGTTTCAGGCTCCTTTTTGCAAATCGTAAATAGAAAGCCTCTGAGCTAAATAAGAACCAGTGCATATTATTATATCTCAAAGGCAGCAAGACAAATATTACAGGCATACAGCCGGGCTGGCATACACAAGATATGCAAAGCAGCGAGAGGTGCAAAACAAAAATGCAGTGTTGAACATGCGGCGCATATTTCAAATATAATCACAACAGTTGCGACAGCTAATCCTGTCCCTGCAAATAAAACTCCATACTGCGCTATCAATACTTAAAGCTCAGACCCCAAACTAAATATGAGCTTGTGTTTATAATTAACATGCAACACTAAGCTTTTCGTGCTGAAATAAACCTGTGAAGGTGAGAATTCACTATTTCCAGGAAGCTGCTAAAACAAGAGAGCAGGAAGGAAAAGATAACAGGTTCGTTTTTATGTTATTTGTTTTTTGAAACCGATGAATTTCAGGCACGACCTAATAAATAGTAAAATGTATTCTCTCCAGCAAGAGAGTCCCAGAGATAGGCCACAGCCTCCACTGCTCACAGGGAAATTGACTGAATCTGAATAAACTGAAGCAACCAAAACTATTTGAAAAATGTTTTTAAAAGTCATATCTACGTAATAGAGCATGTGTTTACAATCAGACCTCTAATGCTTTTCTTGACTCTCTTGTCTCTTTACTTCTCTGTAAGAGCCACTATGTGGATAGCTTTTAATATTCCCTCTGGCAATGAAGGAGAAAGAGAGACTAATCACTCACCGTGTTGTCTAATGTTAAATCTTTTATACTGTATCCCTGCCAGCTTATTGATATTCCCACTGAGAATCAATAGCATCATGTCTATCACTGACCAACATCTTAAAGTCCTGTGATCTCAATAAACAGGCTCACTGAACACCAGTCAACTGTTGTCTCGCATTCTCTTTTTCAGCGAGCTTTCAGGCTTATCACGAAACTGTGCTTGGGAAGTGGGATAGTTTACAGTAGATAGCTGTTATGACACAACAAGGCTATCCTCAGGAAACATGTGGAGGTAACCTTCAGTTTAGACACATGGATCAGTGGCCTTCACTGAGCCCCGGATGTATTGGCACATGGATTTAGCCGGCTATCAGAGAGGCCAGATAACCTTGTCATATCTACTCTGACTGTCATGGGGGGGTGTTACAGGATGGAGATTCTACCTCTCTAAATCCTCTTAATAAACACTCACCACAGAGGTGCTCTGTCAAGTTCACTCACACACACACACACACACACACACGCTAACACATGCACTCCACCTCACCCCACTTGAGCCCAGCAGTGAAAGGTCACAAGTCCCCAAGTGACAGCTGTCAATCACAGGAGGTGGGTATTATCCGATCCATTAATAACACACACTGAAAGGCTCTAGGAGACCATGGGGACAGAAATCTCTTGACGTGTCTCCATTGGATATGACCTACAGAAAAGCTGTGGCCCTAATAACACCAACTCAGGAGGGGAACAAGGAGCATTATATAAAAGAAAAACCCAAAAGTGACATTTTGCTTTCTTGCATCCTCTATGACAGTAAACTGAATATCTTTGTGTGTTATGGACAAAACAAGACATTTTTGGGAGGTCATCTTGGGCTTTGAGAAACACTGACATTTTTTAGTGTCATTTAACCTGCTTATTATTTTCTCTATAAAATTATTAGTTGTTTGGTCTATAAAATGTCAGAAAAATGTCAATCAGTGTTTCCCAAAGTCCAAGGTGACCTCTTTGAATGTCTTATTTTGTCCTTAAGCCAAAAATATTCAGTTTCTTATTATAGAAGAGTAAAGCAACCAGAAAATATTCACATTTAGGAAACTTGAATCAAAGAATTTTCTTCTTAAAAGTAAACTGATTATCAAACTATTGGCGATTGATTTCATAATTGACAACTTATCGATTGATCAATACAGCTCTGACATATATACATAAATAAAAGCATATTGTGCTAACTCAATACAGGCCTTTGGGCATTAGGCTATCAACACAGTAATGTGAAACTTAAGCTCAGTGTGACTTTGTCATCACATCAAATATTCGTGTTGACGTGGAGGTTATGAGCGGTACAACCCCCCAGCGACAAACAAGCTGAAGTCACATTCAGTGTGACTCTGAAAGAGGTGTGTGAGAGGCCGGGGAGGATTAGCTGTGATCCAAGGATATTGAAAAAAAAAAGACTGCCTGATATTAAATTCTAGCACATGGAGAATTACTGATAGGCTCCTGTTGTTGTTTTACCTTGCCTGTGGATTCTACCTGCTTGCACGGGGCAATGCCTTGTGGGACAAAGCAGTGATAAAAACCTGTGTGAAATTCATTGTTTTCCCGTGCAGCATGTGTCACCCCTGACAGGTAAAAGTAAATACAATCACACCACTGCTTATACATTATAGATGAGGTGTAAATGAACTAGATTGTTGCAAAGCTTAAGCACTGGGCACAGAGCTAGTTAGTGTCGTTTGAATGAACGAGGAAGGTAGAGTTACAAAGCATGCTGTTGAGCCTTGAGTATTGTCGATGTGTATGTAGAGATGTTTTGAAACATTTGTGTATGGTTATCTTCTGGTTGACCCCTACCTGTCTGAAGCTGCAGGGCGTCCATTGCGTGGCTTGTTGACCTGGGCATACAAAGCCTCCAGGGGTGGACCGTTGTCCTGTGGGCTCAAGGGAAGCTGAGGGCTCTGGGGACTCTGGGGGAGATGGTAGTGGTGGCTGTAAGGGTCCATGCTGCTATCCACTGATGAGTCTAATGATCCGATGCCAGCGTAGGTGTGCTCGTCATCTGAGCTGAATGTGCCACCGACAATATCTTGAATCTCAGCATATTCTCTCTCCTTTGCCTGCTTTTCCCGAAGCTCCCGCATTTTGGCCTGTATTCTGTGAGAAACACATTAAAGAGAAAAAGTCTGAAATAACTTCATATTATTTGTGAATCATCTGGCAAACCACACATTACACTCAGAAAAGCAAGAATTCAATATGATTTACTCACTCTCCTCAAACTGTGACAGAAATACATTTGAAGAGTCATAAATGACTAAGTTTCACGTTATCAGCCTAAGAAATGCTATAATTCTTAAGCAGTAAAAGTGGTTTTGGATGGTTTGAAATGCCCATAAAATATTGCCAATTCCATTTCTATGACTGTGTGAAACTATGCATTTGGCCAACTTCAGCTTGTGCAAAAGAACCATATCAAATTGCCCAATATTAATCCGTTCTTGAAAGATTCTTTATATGTTCTCCAGGGAATGAGTTTGTTTATTTCGATGCTGAGGAAGCCTATATGTAACATTTGTTCCAGCTCTGCTGATAGAAACACATCCAGTTTTTTGTTGTTTTTAAACGACTGGAAAAGTTTTCAAAAACTTTCCCTAAAAGATGCTAATTTACAAATTACATGTTTTTCTTAGTAAAGAGTAGTAAATGTACCTAGACAAAAAAGGAGATACTTGATGGTATATGAGGTCTTAAAGGGATTGCTCAGTTTTTTTGAAGTGGGGTTTTATGGGGTACTTATCCATAGATAGTATATCACACACAGTAGGTGTCAGTCGGTGCTCCCCAAGTTTGTAGAAGCAGACTGGAGTCCAACATGGAAGTAAAGCAATCTACTGCTGTAGATGGGACAGCAGCAAAACATATTTTAGCCACCAAAAAAAGTACCACCTAAAAAATTCAATGTAAGTTACAGTGTACACTATATTGAGAGTATTTTTTTTACAAGTTTACCTTAATGCTACACAGTGATTTCCACAGGGAAAATGAGGCCATTCTATAACTCTCTTAACAGCCAGACTCCATTGAGAAAAACAGTAATTTAACATCACTGAACACAGGAGCTGCTGGTCTACTGCCAACTTGAACAGTTATTTTGTTTGTCACAAACTAATAACACAAACTAACTAACTGATCATGATAGTAGTAGACCAGCAGCTTCCATGTTCAGGGAGATAAAATGACTGAATGTTTTTGTCAACAGTCTGGTGGCTTTGATGAGTGCATAGATGGAGAACTGAAGCCGCTAACAGCTTTCCTTGACTTTCCTGGAAAAGGACTGTCTGAAGCAAAGTCAAACAATGAAAATACTCTCAATATAGCATACACAGACTCCAGCCTGTTTCTGCAAACTGGGAGCGTGCTGATCACCACCCCCTGTAGGTAGTGCAATGACTATGGATGAGTACCTCATAAAACCCCACTTAAAAAAAAAAAAAAAACGAACTATCCCTTTAAGTGGCAAAATTCCGTACTATCCTTTTATTGGCAATTGCATAAGAAATGTTCAGTAAGGAGGTAACTCAGGTTAAAGAGATGTGTTTAAAAAATGAAAAAAAAAAAGTAATATTCCACCCGAGACTCAGGGAGGATTACAGCAGCATTCCAACTTTTAAGTTTAATCTCAGATATTGATCAGCCCAGACCTGAGGAAGAGGCCTTTGCCCTTCAAACTTCTAAAGGGACTCTCTTCTCCTAAGTAGGAGAGAATGAGGATGGAGAAAAATGTCTTTCACTGTTGTAAAAGAACCCAAGCAGTATTATTCAAATATGTGGCTTTCCATGAGCCATTAGAAGGCTGAGGCGAGTGCACTGATCTTATCCCTCCGGCCCTCTAACAAGAGGAGGTGGGAGGGAGACAGTCAGACCTCCTCGTCCTCCCTCCAGCCCCTTCCTTTCCCTCCATGCTATTCCTCTCCCCAGGACCACTTCCACACAACAGAGCCTTTCACAGGACCCTTTCCTGTCTCGGAGAATGGTTCCATGTGAACGCCCATCTGTCCGCAGCTAACAAGACTCAGTCATGGTGTTGCATGAGAGTGAGGAGAGCTGGCATTGTAGGAGCTGGGGAGGTGGGCAGCGGGGAGCAGAAAGGGCTGAAGACAGGCAGAGGGGGGAGCTGACCTCCCACTGCGGTGACCCTGGCAGCAGCCACCAGACTGCTCACTGGTTCCAGATGTTGTGTCCCTGCAGTAGGGTAACACACACATCCACACACATGCATGCTAGCACGCTACCTCCCACTGGCGCTAGACTTCCCTATTACCTCAGGTCATAACTGACCCCTGACCCTCCAGCGCTGCTTCTCGCAGATGATTGGCAGGCCTGGAACGGCGCTAGAATCCCCCACAGCCTGACTTTCTCTCCTATGTCTGTGTATTTTAATAACAGTAATCACATTTCAAACAATCACCATTTTTCAATGCCGAATTAACCCAATTCCCACATCCTACCCATAGACTGCCTTGTTTATTTTTAGCCGTCCAAAATCCCATTTTCTCAGCATTATCTGCGGAATGAGATTTTGATGGAGGCCTGATGCAATGTTGCATGATATGCAGTCATCTATAAAGCCTCTAAGCTGGTTTGGTGTATTTTTTGCATTGTCGCGGACCAGGTACATTATGGAAATTATTATCAACTCACAGCACAGTTGTGTGCGCTCGCTGTCGTCTCACTTTAGCACGCACTGTCAGGAAATAGAAAACAAGCCTCAAAGGGAGAGAAACACTAATTCCCAGAAGCCCTTTCACCTGCCATCTGGCTAAAGTGATGTCAGATCTCTGCCAGGAAGGGCCAGACAATGATGTTACCACAGGTTCAAGGAAGTCCACTGGGATCTCAAAACCCTCTGGCGTTTTATGACTAATCAGATTCATAAAAACGGCAATATTGACATTTGGGACGAGATAATGGCCTTGGCTAGACTGGCGACATGAAGCTAAAAGAGAGAGACTTCTCTTCCAGGCCCTGGGAGTCTGACATGGATAAAGCTAATAGGTGCATTTCAATAAAAGGATATTAACAAGCAAAAAATACCAGATGAGATACCATGTGATTTACGGTGTTGTCATTAGCGTCATTACCATCTATCCGGTCCATCTTGCCTCGTAACTTTGTTGCTTTTATCCACTCATCAACTCTCAAAATAAGCTTTTGTTTCGATTCATCACATCTGTCACATTTTTCAGTGGAATAGTCATGGCATATGTGTTTGTACAAAGGACTTATCTGTCTGCCTGTTTGTGGAGAAAACATATCCACAATCCAGACCTGCCAGTCTGCAGTGAGAGGCCTATTACAACTTGTTCTGGCTGTCAGAAAGAAAAGCTGGACAATCACACAGTGTTAACTTTCCCCCCTTTGCCAGTTGGCTGTGGGTCTTACTGTGACAAACTGGGAATACTGCATAAACAAGTGCATGTTTTTTTTTTTGCTAGAAGTCTCCTGTTGATGTGTCAAGAATGGATCATGAGTGTCATGTAACAAATCACATTTCAGAGAATCGTATTAGTTTTGTTGGGAGTGCCGCACAGATTCCATTTTTGAGTTTGCTTGCGTGGCTTTAAGCATGACAATGCTGATCCACCACTTTGGTCAAACTACTAAAAAGACTTCAATTGAAATTTGGTACCAGCATTCATGGTTCCAAGAGGATGAATCCTACTGACTTTGGTGATTTCGTGACTTTTTATCTAACACCTGCAGCAAGTCTAGTTAGAATGTTCAAAGGTTTCACAGAATATTTAGATATTTACTGGATGGATTGCCACAGAATTATGTGCCTATCATGGTTTGCAGAAGATGAATCTAAATAACTTTCAGTGACATATTGACTTTTTATCTTGTTTGAGGTTGACAGCTTTTGCTTGACTGCCGTAAAATTATAAAACTGCTAAGTAAAGATGTGTAGCCAGAGGTCTTAGTATGGCTGTAAATTCTTAGGCCAGAGATGTACTTATTTTTTAACCATGCGTTTGTGCAGACAACCAGCTGTGTCATGAATGGAACTGTGCACATATTTGCCTATCTAGGGTGTGTTACTGGAAAATTACACTAATGGCCACACCATAAAACTCAGAGCACACTTGTTTCCATTTATTTTTTCAGGATTCTGCATAGACTTTGAACATGGTTCTGATCTGTCAGCAGCAATTTTGATATTTTGCATATTTGCCACTGTGTGACAGCAATGAAATATCATACACATGCTGGTAATTTTGCACTTGGTCTTTTAGCTTGTCAATGGTGCCATTGGAGGCATGATTTAACCCCTGACCATGTCACACCAGCATACCGCACCTGCTATTTATGTGTGCACTGCATCTTATAAAAGTATGCAAAAAATAGTCATTATTAACATATTTCACTTGTTTTACTGACAATGTCTACATTTTAATAAACCCATGCCCTGTATACCCAACCATTCACCACAGCATCCTCCGCATGACTCATATGCAGAGCTTCAGAAAAACATCAAGCAAATCGCATGAATGTGTTTTGTGGGAAACAGGGTTGCAACTTGGAAGCCATTTCTCTGCTCAGTAATATGCTCATTAGCTGTAAACCTTACATGCACACCTGCTAACTGCGTTCTTCTTGGGCAACCTGCAACCGCCGCTCCACTTCCGACCCCATTCATCCCCCACTTTCTCCTGAGAGACCACCCCCGTGCGGTACCATATATACTCCATTAGCCAATTAATGGCCCAGCATGTAAACATTGAGGAAAGTGCTGCCCACACTAAACACATTATTACTGTACAGCCCCAATTACCAGCCCTACTCCTCTCTTCTGCTCTTACCAGATACTATGTTTGAGAGGAGAGGACACTGTAGCTTTTAATGCAACCAGCCCGGGGATATTTTATTTCAAAAGGGGGACAATCAAGCTGTAGAGCTTCATTGCAGCCCAACTGTGGATTTTCATTTTAATTAAACTGATGACAGAAAAGAAGATAATTCCAGTGTTTTGTCAGTAATTGCTCCGTTTCTTTTGTTTCTCTGTGTGTTGCCTGTTTTTTACTCTATATTCCTAGAAGCAGAATTGACCTCACATGTACCTTTAAATTAAATACAATGCCTACTTGCTTGTTCTTCATAACAGTGCAGAGGAAAGGCATTTCCTTCTGGCTAAAAGACAGTCTAGACAGTCTAATGTTGATGTTTCAGGGCAGTTGAAGTTCAACCCCTAATCCACCGACTGACCATGTCTTTAAGAGAATTATGTGTCAGCCGGACGACATTATTCTGTCTTTAACATTCCTACCTTTCAACGTTCCCTTGTTCTTCCTGTTGTTTGTCTTGTCGTTCATTGTCACTGAGTGTGAATGCCTCCATCAACTTTGTAATGAGGTTGTTGCTGAAGCTTTCTTTCAGTGCGTGAATGTGAAAGTAGAAGATTGTCACGTCAAGTAATTACTTTAACACACCATATTGATAGAATGAGAGGTTGGTGTGAACTGGTAGCAACATGTCAGCTCACCTCAAGTCGTCCGTCACAACACTGAATAAATCTTGCTGTTTTTCCAACAGGGCTGTTATTTTGGACCAACAAAGCCAGCAGACTCCTTCTCCATATGTTTGTCAATGTGTAATCTACCCAAGGGAGGCAGGGGGGAGACAAGGAGGAAGGAGAGGGGGGCTGTCTGTACTTTGAGACACTCATTTTGAAGTCAACACACTTAGAAGCTTTGAAAGCCTGCCTCTTCAATATGCATTGTTACCATGGTGGATGAAACAGAATGTATTTGCTCTCTTACTTTCTCATCCAGCCGCCTTGAATAGATTTTTCTTTTCAGTCCTCCCTCACCAAAACACGTTCTATTGTTCTGAAGTGCAGATGGAGGGCAGAATGTATCTGAATCTAATCAAAGTGCGGTAAATGACTTGGCGTGCAGCTGTCTGTGCAGAATCGCAAACCTCTGATAGCCCATCTTTTGCGTTGACACTTGGCCCATAACAGCATAATGCAATCATGGAGATAATTGTCCAAGTTTCGTGGTGTTAATTCACAGTGTTAACAATCGCATTAACTTGCTGTAGGTATCAATATAATTACAAATGTAATCACACTTCCCAATCAGCCAGTCGGAGCTTCCTTTGAACTCACTATGCAAATGAGACTCAAATAGGATACTGAAATAATGAGATGGTTTGACAAAGTGGAATGATAACACTGGTACCACAATCACTGTGACGAAAAAACAGAAAGGGAACGATCTGCCTTATAGCAGTTCAGTGTACCCTGAACGTGAGAAGACCTCCTCTTTTGTTAAAGGAACACTTCATCCCTCAAAAGATCATTTGTGTATCATTTCTCATCCGGTGTTTGGTTAAATTATGCCTCCACTACAAATGAAGAATCTAAATACTGAGACACTTTTTGATGAATTGAAGTCATAGAGGACCACTTTTAACAACATAAAAACATTATCCAAACACCTGTTTACAAACTCTCACAAAAACTCATCTCATTTAACACAGGTCTCATTTATCCAGGCATATGCTTGGTGCTTCCCAAATACATGCATTTTCCCTAAAACTTCACTATTTAAAAAAAAACTGCATTAACAGTCTCAAGCAGGTTCTAAACTGTTTATGTTATATGTGTTATAAATAGTAACATCTTAGCGAGATTGGATTATAGCGCACAAAGTGTATAAGAGTTTGTATACAGAGGTTTTGATGTAGTTTTGCTATTGTTAAACGTGGCCCCCAATGACCCCAATTTATGAAGATATGTTTCAGTTTCTGGATCCTATGTTCACACTAGAGCCATACAAGAAAAGCAAAGCTTTCTTCTTTAACCACAGGGTGAGTAAAGGCTCATTTCCACTGCACAAAAAAACCCAACCTGCTAAAATCTGCCTTTTTTATGCAATGAGAATGCATATGATCAGCATTCACACCCTGGTCAAATGACTCTGCAGTAGACACTGGTTTTTATCGCCTATAGCCTGGGTGAATGTGGTAATTTCGGCTCTTTAACTGGCAAGATGCAATGACCCGCTGACGGTGCCGTCACTACTTACATTTCTTCCCCTCCATGGCAACGCTAAAACACAGATCCAAATACATCCGCACTGACTTTGAAAGATAGAATGAGTAAGAGATATATAAAGAGAAGAAACTACTGAAAGGTTTTCGAAGACCTCTGTGCCTGCTGCTTTCTACTGTTCACCTGCTCTCCCGCCTGTCTGTGATGTCACATGGACACACCACCAAAACAACCCACACATCCACAAAAGCTGACATAAAGGCAGACTCGTGTGCTGCAGCAGTGTGTTCACTGGGAGTGGGAATGCAGTATTTAGTGGGTTTACCTGTGTTTGAAAAACCTGCATGCACACACTAATTTTGGTGGGAAAGGGTTATAACTGATACACAAATGGTCAAATGGGGGGTGAATATTCCTTTAAATAAAACACCAAATTGTGTCGTCTAATCTAGGTTTGCTTTTTTGCCAAAGTGAATTGTGCTGACCGACCCACTCCAGAATCACTGGTCAGGTCTTGTTTGTCTAGAGTCAGCAGGAAGTCAAACAACAAACAAGAGGAAGCAGGCCACTGTCGAGGATAAAAAAGCAGTGATGTGCTCTGCTGTGGTCTGGGAGCGCGTACAAAGAAGAGTGGCGGTGGAGTGCTGGCCACTGATTAGAAGCCAACCGGAGCCGAGCAGATAAGAGAGAATGGACATCATAATCAGCTGCCACAGAGAAAGACAGAGGGAACAGAGTTCAGTGCAGGCGGAAAATGAAGAAGGAACATTGTCAGGTTGTCTTTGTGTGCTTCCCTCTTTGGCTGGAAAAATATAGTTTCAGGGCTAGTGTGTGCAGAGATAAGTGAGAGACTGATAGAAGCTCCACCAACGCCACCCGCCATGTGTTTCTTTCTTTCTTTCTCTCTCTTCTCCCCCATGGCCTTGCATGAATGAGGGCCATAGCAGGGACTGCTGCTCTCCAACCCACCCAAGGTCCAATCAGAGAGCTTGTTGTCTCCACAGTCCTCTCAACATGAGCCAATCAGATAGTGATGTCTTGGGTGCTGTCCACAGGAATGAAGAGAACAGAGTAATGGCTGTCGCTGCTGGGCTGAACAAAGATTCAGATCAGCCTAACTGCAGGTTCTAATGTCGCTTGATGAGACATGAAACAGTCAATCACAGGCGCTGTTTAAAATCTCCCAGATTTTAGCAAAACAAATGCTGCTGATAAGCACTCTTCATCAAGTGGATGCACTGCACTGAGCTCCAGCAATGAGGATTTATGTACTCTCTTCTCCATCATCTCGTAAGAGGCTCACAAGATGCCATGGAGAAGAACATTTTGACTCAAATAAACGGTTTGTGTCTGCATGGTCCACAGGCCAAACCTTAAATTACATGAATCATATCAAGGTCAGAGTTTTAAATATATAACTGTAGCAGCCTTATTGCAGGGTAAAAAGGCCAGGTTTTACGAATTAATCTGTCTCACCTCCTCGCTGACTCCTATTTTGAATCACTAAAAGCCCCTGTCAAAACCGTCTGCTTGAATTAATGATCGCTAATGTCAGCCGAGCCGGGAGTTTGGCTGCGGCCCATCCCGGGGTCGTGCTGACACACTGTGCTGGCTGACGATTGCCAGCGTCGGAAGCCCGTTGCGGTCCGATCCATAATTTCATAAAAGCACTCTGAAATGGTCCTGTCGCGGTGGCAGCGTTGTAATCAATCAGCCTTAAGCAGAGAGCTAAGACAATCAAATGTAGCACCTCGGGAGTGTAATACAGTAGCGCTACCAAAAAATACAAGAAGTAATGGATTTCTGAGCTGTCGTCCTGCTGAACCCTAATGCTTTGAATATCGACTTGTCTTCATGGCAGGTTGGTTTATTATTACCCACCGCGATTTCCCTCAGGATTCCCTTTCCATTAACCGAGGGACAATCCTGGCATGGCTGAGTGATGGGATTTGGGAACAGGTACAAAAGGAAAGAATTAGGTTGCCCTCCTGCACGGGGAGCTGGGACCGGAGCTCACACATGCAGAACGGACACAAACAAGACAGGGAATGAGAACGTGCTGCAAGACAAAGTAGCAGACAAAGAAACTGGGTGACAGCGGTGAGAGAAAAGAAGTGGGATTTAAATAGTGTGTATGTGTTTGTGGGGACGGCATGTACCCTACATATCTCGTGCCCGCTGTGTGCCTGTGTCGATTCTGCTGCTTAGCGTGGCAGTTGTTTGGGAGCTTCTCAAAGAGGACGGATGTGGATAGAGAGCCAGGCCCGCTGGTCTCCAGGGTGCGCTGAGGGAAATGTGTTGGGCCCTCGGCCAGAGGTGTTCGCACCCTTGGTGGAGAGGACCATCACTGCAAGTCATAGCTGAATACCAAAAAGAAATGTGCTACAGCTTTTTGAGCAAGGCCTCCAGATGTTCCATTCAGCGAGGAAGAAGGCCTTTGTGAGCTTTTTCCATGTGTTTGTGTTTGTGGCTCCGTGCATTTTCGACAGCCATCCATCCTTCTTTGCTTTCGCCGTAAGAGGGAGCGGTATCAAGCCCTATTGTTTCTATTCAATTAGCTGTCATTACCGACGGCACTTTGATTGCTGAGTTCATTTGGCTGCTGGAGAACAATGGAGGCAGCAAGCTGTCTTTTCATTCACCCTGCCACCAGTATTGTCTTTCCCGCTGGAGAGAATTAAATGGGGCTTGTCTGTGAGGGATGAGGCGTGCGTGGCAAAAACCGACGCCTCGCCTTATCCTCCCGGACGCTTCTGATGTCCACAAAACACCAGAGGACACAGAGCCAAGAGGGGCGGGTTAAAAGCAACATTCTTGAGCGATTAACAACCTGGGCGAGCTGCGGGAGAAGACGAATGCAGAGCTACATCGATTTCGCTATTATAATGAGCACCATTCAATCACGCCAAATCCACAGGGGCCTACGAGCACCATTAAGAGGTCAGTGCCTCTGAATGGCAGAGGCACCAACAATCCATAAATGATCTATTTAATGTACTGATATAAAAGAAAGGGACATTTCACAAATTGACATCTGAGTACTTTCCCAGAATTTCCCCAGACTGCGCTTCGCCATTTTGCTAATTAGGTAGTTTGCTAATTTTACGGTCAGCAGTGTTTTTTCTTTGTTCAGCTGGGACTTAATTGTTTTGAGCTTTTAGCGAGCCAAGTCTGAGCACTCACCTCTCTTGTTCCAGCCTCATTCGCAAGGTCTCCTCCTCTGACGCCTGCATGTCCTGGGCTTTAGATTTACTGGAGCCCTTCCTCTCCATTCTGTCTCCCGGCCGCTCATCTTTCCGGTGCTTTCCAAACCTGAGTAAAAGAGAAGGGCAGAGAGGATTTAATTTGAGGCCCAGACTCTAATAATTTCCAGTGGACATTTATTTTACAGCAGCATGTCTCTTCTTTGTCCGGGAAATTCAGGTGAAATACTCAGTAGGAAATTAAAGTGTCAAACTGTCAAAATCTTCAGGTCGGGCTTTGCTGGGGAGACAGCTCCCCGGGCACCCATTCGTTATTGAAAGAACAACTTGGCCTTTTTCATATAAATGCAATCAAAATGCATCATGCCGTATCAAAAGATAACTCAACGCAGTGAATTCCCTCCCTGCCAAGTCTCCATCCAGGACAGCAGAAAAGATTCAGTGGCGGTGTTAAGAGTAAGTCTGAAAAGTGGGGAAAAAAAACCTTTTAAAAGGAGAGGATGAACTCCCCGTTTCCTCCCTGAGCTGTAGAGTTTACTTAGAGTGATGGGAGTGGTGACAGCTCATGATTCAGTTTTGAGCGAGGAGGGAACAAACTACCTGCAAACTGTAAGTGGAGGGAACGGCCGAGCTCGCTGGCATCATTTGTAACTTTCTAGGCAGCGTCGCAAACTTCTACATTTTAATGACGGAGGGTGACACACCGGTGGCGGTAAATCCGTTACAGCTTTACAGCGAGGTGAGAATAAGCCAAGCCGATGGTCGTAAATTCCTCAGGTCGGCCGAGCTCGGTGCTGGGCGAATAAATGACTGGAGGCTCAGGCTGAGTGAGGGGTGTGAGAAAATGATGAGGGATGGAAAAAAGAAAGGGAGGCATGCAGTTGACAGGGAGTACAGTACATTTACAGGGCTGCACACTCACAAACACACACAATATATATGGACGACTCTATTATCTGACTCCACTGGCTGAGACTTTTACGACTCACAACAACGTGCTTGTGGATAGCACTCAGAGCAGCTGTCAACTTTATACATGTGCACAGAATTTAGAGAGAAACTCTCTGATGAGACAGAGCAGGAAGGGCAATGTTGTGAAAGTATGATGTCATTTCCTGCTGCTCCACAATGGTGCCAGCTGTGCAGGAAGTGCAAACAGCAGGATACAGAAAAAGGAAGTATTACAGACAGATATCCAGGAAGTGCATATGATGGTCATTTTACACATGGAGATTGAAGCACATCTGTGCACCAAATGCTGCACATATCTGTGTCTATTTTAACCCACAGTGTCTGGTTCTCAATCTTTATGGGCATGAAAAGCCTAATTAAATCCCCTGTTTAAGATGGTTATGCTGGTTGATCAGCTTGTTTAACCATTTTGAGGTTTTTTTTGCATAATTTTTGATGGTTTAGCTGGTCATACCAGCTTGTGATGGTCACTCTAGCTGTTTTTTTCACTGAAGTTCCTGTGAAATCAATGTCCTTCAGTACGGAAAAATAAAAGTGTCATGAGGGGGAAGTATGAAAAGCAAAGTGCAAAAATCAGTCAAGTCTTCTGTCGTGGGATAGGCATAAAAATAAATAAATAAATGAATGCACAGCTTAATAGGCTGGTCACATCAGCATGTCTGGCTAGTGGCCCAACCAGCAAAACAATCAAAGACCAGCAATGACTGGGTCAGGACCATCTAACACCAGAAAAAAACAACTAAAATTTTTCCAGCATGTTTATGTGAATGTTTGAATGTAATGTTTATAAGATTTCTTTCAGCAGATAAAGAGATGTTTTTTGTTTTAAATGGGTGAGGGTGGTTCATAGTTTACTGAACACATTATGGGCATACATGTATATGAATGTGACCACCTACATGCAGAACTATACAATCAATAACTTGACAACGCTACTGTTAATTTCTCCTCTGCTGTGATCATCAACAGCTGTCTGCTCTGAACACATCTACCATCTCTCTCTTTCTCTCTCTCCACCACACTGATGTTCCATCAGATGAAATTCTTACATCAGCTAAGGGAGAATACACTAAGAAGTGGGTGTGTATGTATGTGTATGAGACTTTTTATTAATGAGCATTGATCAGTATTCTGTGAATTTTCACTGACAATCAAAACAAATAAAGTTTTACAGCCAGTAGCGTTGCTTTTATATAGTAGCTACAAGTGACTTTTCAAATGTGTGGCTCATTCCAATAATGTTACCTTTCTAAACTTTTCTCACTGTTGCGTGATTTCCCTGAAGGATGGCCTGATGATTTTAAATGCCAGTGACAACAATTAACCTCATTTTGGTGCGTGCTAATTTTAGGCCTTGAATGTCAGTGGAAATGACAGGTCTGAAAAGAATTCTGATGGAAAAACTTAATTTCATTTGATACCAAATGAAACTCATTCAACTATCCATTCAACAAGTGCTGGAGGATATGTAGTCAGCGTGAGGGAAATCATACCAAGGCTGCACAAAAAAAAAAAAAATTTGTGATAGTGTTCACACTACATTTTTAAAAACAAGATAATATGCAGTTGTTTACAACTGCTATGAAAGAATATCTGGGAAAGATCGAAAGAAAAGGTATATAAAGAAGAGACAGATATATCTAGGTGCTTGCAGAAAATGTTTTGAAATTGGGAAGAGTGAAAAACAGACATAAACTGAAAAACTAAAAAAATAAACCTGTTTAAACATTGAATTACTGTTATTGCATTCAGTGTTTCTGACTTACCACTGATAATTATTTGTTTTGTTTAAAGCTGTTCCTGTCAGATGCTACTGGTATTTAAATATGAAAATTTAAATCTCAACTGAAATAAAATATTAAGTGCTGCAAAGACTATGTTCTATGATTGTCATGTTGTTGGAAACTGTTTCCCTTATCTGAACAAATTTGATGATTGCAAAGACAGAACAATAACACAAAGCATGTGGGCATGAGGGTATGTGAGACGTGAGCAGAAATTCAATAAATATAATCACAGAAAAGGACTGGATTCTTATTGACTGTTTATATTACATAACCTAACTGGGTGTTCCTGCATTGCACAAACAGACATTGATTATGATGTTCCACTTGGGCTTTGTTTGAGCAGTCCTGTTCAATTTCAGGCAGAGGAACATGAGAGAGCATTAAGCTGTACAGTCCCCGCAGCCCCACCGTGCTTCTATCCCAGTTTATTTTTACCTTCCTCATAGCTGAGCTTTATTTGACAGTTTGAAAACTTTCTCTGAAAGCCGAAAAAAATTACATCAGACAAGGTTGACTTCGGGCCAGTGGAAGGGAATATATTCATGAAATGGGAGACTGTTTCCCTCACGGATGTTTATTATTCTACTTTACATTAAAAGCAGCCGGTACCTTTGTGCAAATGGTTTCTCTTGGTATTGGCTGGTTTAGAGTAGTAATTTTTGGAATGTGCTGTGGTCTGGTGGGAGATTCGGGTCTGTGGTTGTGCAGAGAGCCCAGGAGAGGCCACGGGAGCGATATGTGGGTGCTTTTGTAGCACAGATAGCATACATTACTTGATTAATTAATCAACAAATGGCTCTAGTAAGGCATAAAACTCTGGGCTGGGGCAGGGAATGCTAATAATCGTGAGCCTGCTATCTATCACCACGGCAGGTGACAGCTTCCCTTGCCTCACTTCAAGGACTTTCATTAACTTCCTCAGGAAAATTCACCTTCCTCTTTTCCTCGTCCAATTTTTTTTCTAAGTCTCTTCTTGCTCCAACCCCCTTAAAAAAACATAAAATAACCTTAGGGGAGACGAACTTCTGCCCTCAACTTTTTTTTCTTCTTCTTCTGGATCAACATCAATACAGTGAAGGATTTGTCATAGTGAAACATATTGGCGGATTAGATTGAGCAGAACCTTGGGCGTGCAGCAGCTCCCATATGAAAGGCTATTCCCTCATCGCCGGTGGGCTGAGAAGGAGGGCCCACATCAAAGCGGAGGCGGAGGAAAGGGACGATACTACCAGAGCTATTAGAGGGCTATCGGGACACTTGCTGGTTCGCAACATGGCTCTGCCCTTCACTTGAACAGCTTGAGCCCTGCCAGTGGGGACCGTGGTGGAACACAGGATTAGTCACCAAACCTCCGCTGACGCACAAACCCCAATGTAATATTTCTACACTCAACATTTTCTCAGCAGGAAAATACAGAAATCTCTGGTACCATGTGCGTGTATGAATCTGCAAACTGTATTGACTTTCATACCTGCCGCTGGATGATAAGTGTCTCATTTGAGAAACGAAGGGAATCCATTAAAAAACAGTAATGGCTTGGAGTTAATCAGTGTCAGGGTGGAGGGAGAAACTTGGCCGTTTCTGAAAAACTCTTGAGCCAGTATTGGCACCTTGGCATTAATTGGTGCTGGCATCAAGATAGCTGTATTGAAAGTGAGGTTGATGAGGCTTGATAATAAGATATTGATTGGCAGCCGCAACTCATGGGTAGAATGACAATGGAGTAACTACAGTACACTTGCAGTTCAGGAAAGAAAACTTATTCTGGCCCAAAAGTCTGACCAGTTTCTCAGCATGTGGCTGCACTGCAGTATCGTTACAACCTGGGAATCTTGATGACATTATTACAGGGTAACTTAAGTCTTCTTCAGCCGGACTCTATATTCTTGTGTTTTTGTGTCTAAGTGACAAATGGGAACAATGGGAACAATTCTTGAAATTGGTCCAGTATTGAGCGAGAATGCTGCAGCAGGCAGCAGTGAAACAGGTGGCAATGTTACCACAATTGGCAGGTCAGTCCACTTCAATTTTTGTTCACTGAAAGTGCTTGTTTTTGCCATGAACAAGCTCAGATTGTTGTTTATTAGGCAATATATCCTCCTAAGATATCCTATGAAATAGCACCCTATGGATGACGTTAAGTCCTGTAAGGAAAGTTTTGTCATTAACGTAAAGTTAGGCAGTTTTGTAAGGTTTGTAAGATTACTGGTTAGGTTTAAGAGAAGAAACATGGTGATGACGTATTTTATAATGACTCAGACTACACTCTAAGTTCACATAGTTCCGAACACCAGTCTCCGGATATCGCACAGCCTTTCCATATTGTCGAAATCAGCTAAAAATTAACCTATGACATTAAAAATATTTCAGACAGGAGTAAGACATTCTCTCTGTACACAACAAACTACCACTGGCACTCCTCTCTCCAACTCTCACTTGCTTGTTCACAGTTTTCTTCCTGCAACAAGTCATCTCTGTGAGATTTCAGGATGAGACATCTCATTAGTGAGACTTGGACACAAAACAAAACAGAACAAGCAAAAGGAACAGAAAAAAGTTTCATTTCTCTGTAGGGTCCTGTCCATTATGTTGAAAGAAGCTCATAAAAACAAACTGAGCCTGTCAGTGGCAAAAACAAGCAATGTGAACGGAAATAAATTGATGGCACATTCCTTTCCAAGCAGCCTATTTCACCACTGCTGCCTGCACCACTCTGTCTGAATGCTGGACCAACTTCATAAAATTGTTGTTCCAGTGAGTCACTTGGACACAAAAACACGGGACAATATGGTCTAGCTTGAAAAATGCCGGAGTTCCTTGTTAACATTACTTTCCATTTTTTAGATAAACTGCTATTCGAAATGAGCACAGACAATGATTTTTGATTTGGGGAACAGCAGAGTAACAGATTACCTTTACTTACAAGTTTTTCCTCCCCCCAAAATTAAAAAATGGATCTTTGAATTCCGTCAGTCAGCTCTATTTGACATGACTTGTGATGGTCGCTATTCGACTAACAGCTGGACCTCACATCTCCATTAAAGCCAGGTAAACAATGATATGCAATTTACATCCTCATAAAGCCCCGATCTTATTTTTCTGCTTCAGTCCATCAGACCAGAACTGTTTAATGATCCGTTCCTAAGCATCTATCTCACTGTGGCGAGCAGCAGGTAAGACTGATGAATTACACAAATGCGGAAGGGCTGTGAAAAGACAAAGAACAATGGCGAGGAGAAGATGTAGATCGCAAAACCACCTGAACCGGTTGGAGAGACATCCAGTTAAGATGAGCACAAACGCAACAGCTGAGTGAGATGATGCAGATCCGATCAGCAGGGTAGTGATACGCACACAGAATCCAGAGAGATGTGGGGAATATTTATAAGATTCAAGCTGCATTCAGAGCTCGAGCTGCTCTGTGCTATTCATCACTGTTAATGTCTGATTGGCCATCAAGCCTCATTTGAGTGATATGCAATGTAACATGCGTCAATCATATATAATATATGCTTTGCTAATGTTATGACTGCCACTGATGCGATAAACATTGAGGGTAAAATTGAAGTGTTCAATCAAAGTGTCCCGACAACCGCCGACAGCATATTCTAAAATCAAATGTTTTCAAACGCTGTTGCACATTTGGCGTATTACTGAGTAACTGGTTTTGTTGTGTCTGCTTTGACTATAAAAGAAGTCAGTAAATAGGTACTCCATTCAAAATGATACATCCTCATATATCACAGAAAACAGAAGGGTTTATACCACTAGCAGTGGATGCCTCATACATCATCTTTATCGATTTGCAGGGTAATAATACTTCAAGGCTGCAGCACAACAGAGGAGTAAAAAGTCAAAGACAGAATTTCCAAAGAGGGAGGAAAAGTAAATTATGCAAAGCCTCAAAGCCAGTTTGATTGTTACAATCATTTAATCTGGGGAGTAGATTTGAGAGAAGCTGATCTGTTTTGACATATTCTGTGGGGAATTTGTGGTTTGCTCACAGGAAGTTGCTGACTCGGGGAGAGAGGACAGCAGAAATAGCTGTCTGTTCCTTCTCCTAAAATGTGAGATTTTCACAGTGAATGCAGGGATGTGATGGACCAGCTGGTTCCACCACACAGACGAGGTGTTAAATCTTTTGGCATTAGTCAAATCTGCAAATGGAACAGGTGAGCCAGAAAGGAAAAAAGTGACTGCATCTATCAATTTGAGTAAGTGATGAGAAGATAATTTCAAGGGCAGACAGAGAGAATCATTATGGTTTCTGCTCGGCCAACCTGAAAGTTAATCCAAATCTCCCAGGGCGAAGTCCCCCACAGACGTCTGATGTGGTGTCTGAGCCCCCATCCCCCGAATCTGTATTTGTCGCAGGAAGAAAATAAATAACTATGCCTCCACCCACTGCATTTCATGGTTATAATCTATAAAGCACCATAAAAAAATACATTTTTTTCTCTCAGAATAGAATCAAAAGACATTATTATCATCTTATTGATGGCAAAAGTACACAGCAGAAAGTTAGGACCAGCACAAATACTCGCGCACAAACAAACATTCCTCTTTTTCTGTCTTCTCCTGTCCCTGTCCATTGCAAGGGCATGTCAATATGGGGCAGTGCATGACTTCTACACAGTGCTTCACCTAGGGCAAAACCCTGACAGTGGCATGTAATTTTAATAGTGCCTTGTTAGGAAGGCGAGGCTGTCGGATTTGTCTGTCCTTCTCGCTGGCTAAGTGTTGCTGCAGCTGTGGTGAGTAAACACTCTCTACCTGGGGTGAGACACACAGATGCCTTGTAAAAAAAATCCAATAAGACAGTCAGAGAAAGAAAAAGGCAGAGAGAGGTTGTTTTTTTTCCCTTCCCCGGGAATCACACTGTGACCCAGCGATCGTTAACAGGCATTAAAGGGGCATTCGTTATCGTCGAGTGGCCTCGGCGCAATGTCCCCACCACTGGTTTCCAGGGACACCAACCCCAGAGAGGTATGGGAGGATGTTCTCCCGTCGTTCATCCAGCCTCAAGCCACTGCCAGCCGATTATCTCCCTCCCCGTGGAACTCATTATCCGCAACCTGTTATGTCAGTCAGCGCTTTCCTCTGCTCAGCCAGACCTCTTTTAAATTAGAATCTACAATTTGATGCATCCTCTGAAAGGCTTTTTCCTTACGAGTTTATGGAGGGAGACTGCAACCTGAGATTCATCAATAAAAGGCTGAGATAAACTAGCACCCTTTTGGCTCCACACCGTCTTGGGGTTCATGATATGGAATGTGCCTTCAATGTAACACAACCCTTAATGCAGTTGCACATTCCCCTGCCTTTCAGAGAGACTCTGCCTCTTACAGGTCACAGCGAGATATGACATCTGTGCGCTTTCACCTCATTGGACAAGGGCTGGCGCGCACTGAACCAATCGATTTCCTCCTGAGTAAAGCTGGGGGAGGTGGCTGTTGATTGGCTGCAGCTCTAGAGGGAAGAAAGGCCTAATTCTTCCAGTGATGGTGTGAAAACAGTGGGGAGACGTGGGGTGGGGGGGTGGGAGTCGAAATGGTTCATACCGGGTGGGAAAGCGGCGTGTCCCGCACCGTGGTGGCATGACATGCATTTATTCATGACATCAGGCCTAGCCCCAGTAGGGGGACAGCGCCACGGGCGAGACGCAGGAAAAATGATTCTCACTAGATACTTCTACGCCTCTTAGGGTCTCCCAGCTGAGCAAAGAGGACACCGTCACATTGAAGGATGTTCCGTTTCAGTGACGCTCTACACGGTCGCAGCAAAATAATGAAAAAGAAAAACAATTTACAGGTATATGAATTGTATGCCATCTTGCATCATTGTATTTAAATGACAGTATTTTTCTCAACCGATATCGCCTGTCCCCACCTGTTTACCATAAAGAGGTTATTGTATGGAAATGAAGATTTCCTGGCAGAAATACAGATGCATGGAAATTGATGCTATACCACCCTTTTAGAATATTGTTCTTTAGCTTTAAATTTATCTTTTTTCCTGCCGTGTCGGTTAGTATTTCCTGGTATTTCCTCAGCTCTGCCAGTTGGGTGTTCCTGCATCTGTTTATTCCCCTCTTCGCTCTTCTCTTTCAAAATGTATCTTTCTGTCTTACTTTCTGTTTATGTTTTTGTATGTGTGTCCAATGATCTGATCAACAACTACTGTGCATTTCACTGTGTGGGTCTAGCTGTTAGGAGACATGCAGCAAAAGACAAACAGAGCTTCACCATCAACACCACTAAGAGGTAGACAGAGTAGTAAGACAAGTAAACCCTTAAAGGGATAATTCTGATTTTTTCAAGTACAGAGTACATATCTATAGACAGTATATTACATACACAAGATGACAGACCCCAAAGACCCCTTTAAGATTTTTTGGGTGGGCCTAAAACCATAGTTGATGATGCACTGGAGCTATACTCAGCATAACCCCGCCCCTGACAATGTGGCAGTATAAAAACCTTCTTTTACAGACTTGGTGATTTTTTTGGTCATTAGAATTTGGTCAGGTGCTTAATACATCTTTCTGTGTGCATGGACCTTAAGTGTCACTATATTTAGAATATTTTTACTGCTTTAACTTAACGTCTCTAACATAATGTTCTGCTGGCAAATCAAACCATTTGATCACTCTCTTCAAAGCCAGTAATTTAACATTGCTGAACACAGGAGCTGCTACTCTACCACAGAACACCACCTTGAACAGTTCCTCTGTTTGTGATATTGTTTGACTTTGGCATTTTAAAGTGTTAGTTCAGATTCACAAAAGTCACAATAATACACACAATAATACAAACTAACTAACTGACTGAAGCAACAGCAGACCAGCAGCTCCTATATAAAAGCAAGATTAGATAAGAGTTATTGTCAATGGAGTCTGGCTTTGATGAGAGCATAGTTGGGGAACTGAATTGGTAGACAGCTTGTCCTTTGGAACAGCCTGTCTGACGTAGAGGTGAAGAAGTGAAAACATTTTCAGTACAGCGTACGCTTAAACTGATACTAATTTTTTAGTTGGGATGTTTTTAGGTGGCGAAAATTACTGACCCCCATCCACAGCAGTGCATTTCTTAGCTTCCATGGCAATACACCATCTTGTTTCTCCTAACTTGTGGCATGCTGACTGACATCTACTGTGTGTAATACACCAACATTAGATAGGTGCCCCATACAGTCCTACTTAAAAAAATCCAAACTATTTCTTTAAACTAAAATATATATATATATATATATATATATATATATATATATGTGTGTGTGTGTGTGTGTTTGTGTGCGTGTTTGTGTGTGTGTTTGTGAAGGATGGTCAGTCACAGAAAGCTGCAGGGCTTTTTTTTTTTGGGGTGGTATCCCATCCTACAGATTTTTTATTGTCCTTCTACTATGTTTGTTTCTGCCATTGTGTGTGAATGTTTGTGTGGAGGAGGGTATGGTAGATTTCCCAAATTCCAACAACGGAGTTAATCCGTTCTTATTAAGAAATGTTCTTCTAACCACAGAGACCAGACAGAATGAACACATACACAGCTACATCACAGTGAATGGCTGTGGATATTCTCTGCTTTTAAACTAACAACTATCAGTATCAAAGCAACTGTTGAACTGAATGAGTGTATATGTGTGTGGGAAGGAGTGTCTGAATGTCTACCACTGAAACTTCTTGCATGTGTGTGGGTTTGTGTGTTTAGAAGATAAAAAAAAGCATTCATCTGTTTGCTCTGTGTGCCAATTATTCATATTTAAGCAAAAGCAGGTACACACAAGCATCTGTGTGTGTGCGCACGTGTGTGTTTATCTATACATGTGTGCCTGTATATCAAGGGACAGCTTGGCTTTTCCATATTTCAAACAGCCTGTGCAATACAAAGGACGAGGCCCAGCCCAACATGATTGCCTTTAATGTTTCACATAAATCACTGAGTTATGTGTGTGAGTGTGTAAGTGTGTGTTTGTAAGGAGGGGAGGGGTGTTTTTGCACGCGCTCAGAGGAACGTTTCAAATCCCTGACACCCCTGATTAAAGCCTCTCATTACAACACAAATAAACAGTCCAAACACATTCATACATCCATTTTTTAAAGTGTATGAGCGCAGTGAGGAGGGAGTTTCTGAAGGACAATTTACATAGAAACACTTGAGAGGCTCGGAGGGAAGTTCAGGTGTTGGGGTGTGTGTGTGTCTGTCTGTGTGCTTGTGTACATTCTGATCAGGCAAAGTCATATTGTGTCATTTAAACTGCTGACTATTTTTTCCACATCCTGCTCGCTTTCTTTTTCTCACTTTATACACAAACAGACAAAACACATTATCAGTTTGAAAAAATGCCTTTGCTAACCACGACCTATGCATAAGCAGACACACATGCTCATAAACATACACACACATTGGGCTATTGCTTAACCAAGCTAGCCTGCACGCACTCACAGGCAGGGATGCAGGAATGGGACTGAGGGGGAGCGGTGGATGGGGACAGCGCTGTGGTTTCTCAGTGGAGGAGCTACAGTAGGTGGCTCAGGCTGTGACCTAGATACAGTATGGCACACTGCATTCCTAATGGGCCATTTTGATCACTGCCACTCTCTGTATCCTCAGCTAGGCTGCTGCTGCATGCCTCAAACACAAAAAACTCAGCATTCAGCAAACACGGCATCCAAAGTCTGCTCAGCTCTTTTAATGATGGCAACCGCAATTGTGGATGTGGAAGTGCAACAGCAGAGGAGGTAAAAAAAAAGGCAAGCTGAATTTTGGAATAGCTGTACAAAATACCACTGATGTGCAGAGGCTCACAGGGATCAGAGGCTTTAACCTCAAATGACTTTGAAACAGTAGGTGAAATCAAGTTCAGGCCTCTCCTCTGTTTTGATAATCCTCCCCAACTAATTTACATGTTGATGAGTCTGGAGGCAGATGTGTTTTGCGACGCTCAAATGCCCGATTTTCAAGACGTACACCTAAAGGACAGGCGAGGGGAGAAGTGAGGCAGGTTTTCTGTCTCGTAAACGTCAGACTTTGAAATACAGGCACGGACACACACCGGCCCGAGCGGATCCACTGATCCGTGATATACATCCCTCCCAGCATTCAGAGGGAGAAGGAAGAGGTCTTCCTGTCAATGCCACAATGAATCTCTAGGGCATCTGGGAAGGAGCATAGAAGAGGGATACGGATGGATATATGGAAAGAAAGAGGGAGGGGAGTGACAGTAATTGTGAGTAAAGTACAGATGAGAGAGGGTAGGAACCCAGTGGAATCTCAGGGATAGGGACTGTACATCACAAAGGAGGTTAAATAAATTACCCCAGACACTCCTCTGCTGATTCTCTAAAGCAAAATACATTAAAAAATACAAAAACAATATGTCTAAGTATGTCAAATCAAACATGCTGCTCATAGCATTTTTCAGCTCATGAAATCATTTATAAAACCTTAGCTCAATTACTGTACACAAATGAGACAGCAAGATCAATAAGACCATTTGCAGCCTCTCCCATATAACATGTGATGCTGCAGACACTGAGTGGGATAGCTGCTGTACCAATTTACAGCACAAAGGAAACTGGAAGGAGGTGGGTTTTTGGAAAAGATCACTCACACACATGAAACTGAGACGATAAAGCAAGAGAGTAAACCTTTTGATCAAAGAAGAAAACATTCTCTTTGTTTCAAGGAGCAGAGGGGATTTTGGGAAATGTAACAATACCACTGGTATGAAACAGAAACTACAAAACATCAATGAAATACTACCAAGGTTAAGACGAAATACCAACTCGCACCAGACAGGAATGTCAATGTTTAGCATTTCAGCAAACTTCAGATGATATTTTATGTCTTTCACGTCCAATAACAAGATTTTTTTTTAATTCTCACTTTTCGCATGACAACTATAATGTGGCTGAGGTTAGGAAAAGGTCATGATCATGACAAATAAACTCCAACTAAAGTTTGGTTAAAACAGCAGTGTAAATCTCAAATTCCATCATAATATATCAATTCTTTGGACAACGATACGATATTTGGTGATATCACAAAATCAGCTATGATACAATTTTGATTCAGTTCAATTCAAGAAAATGCGATCGATAAGAGACAATATCAATAAACATCCTCACTTGCTTGTTTCTAGGCCGCCAGTACAGTTTGAATCTTTAAGAGGGGTGTGTTTGGATGGAAAATGATGACGTGTCAAAGTTTTCACATCAATAATAATTGATCGTCAATCATCAAATTGATGTGTGGACCCAAATCAATGTCTTGTTACACCCCTGTAATTCCCATGTATAGTGGGCTGAACATACAGTTGTTGACACTCAGTTCATCTCATCTCAGTTTTTTCCCCCTTACACGTATTTTTTTGTTGTTTTTTTCTTAGTCGCTGTGACGGTCTAAGGACAGATAGATGTCGTGTGCTGTAAAGCCCTCTGAGACAAATTGTGATTTGTGATATCTGCATTAAAGAATAGACAGTGGTGCAAGATTTTGGAATTGGACAAATTCTGATTTTCGTTTGTAGTCCAAGTTGACCAGTCACATTTGAGTGGGCTTTGGCTGCATGCAGGTAAACAGTCTTGTGGAGAGCATAAGGGGTGGAAGGAGTTGGCACATCAGATATCATCTGATGACAGTTAAGCTTTTCATTAGCTTATTTTCATTTTCAGTTTCAAATTCATCATATATCTTATACAGATTAATCGACACATGGAATAGGAAGTCTTGGCCTGCATGTCCGGATAACGGATATCTGCCGGCTACACCCTTTAATTATTGGCTGCTGCCCCAGGATGTTAATCGTCATCAGACCAATAGCCAAACTCATTTAGGGGCTGAACCAGACTCATGGATCTATAGCTGGAAATATCAGCTGGCCTTTATCTGCAGTTGTGGACTGTTCAGTCCATCATCACATACCTCCTCTCTCCCTCAGCCTTACATTCAACCCATCCCTAAGCCTCAGACTGGAGGCTCACACATCTTGGTATGGCAGTAAGAGCCCAATTAAGATTCCTTCATGACAAACATGGGGAGGAATGAAATCCCGATCCAGCCATGAAAAGATCTCCATTTCTCTGACACCCTCACCAAAGACAGCAAAAAAGATCAGAGCAGGAGAAAGCGAGAGAGAGAGAGAGAGAGAGAGGGAGAGAGAGAGAGAGAGAGAGAGGCGGAGGTGGAAAAGCAGGAGGAAAAAATAGACAATTTCACTTTACATGCTGAACACATGTCGAGACGCTGACAGAACAAGAGGAATACGGTTCCTGGCTTTAATTGGTTGCCTTTGATGGAAATCAGAAGTGTAATTCAACATCGATTGATATTACCTTTGTAATTCCAAAGCAATTTTCCATGTTTTATCTTCCTTGCATTCACTGTGATTGTTTCTCTCTCTACCCATCGTCTCACTCGCATGTTCAGGTGTGTGTACACATCAGCAGGTGGGAACTCAGTGGATGGGAAAGGTCATTTCAGCCAAAGGCCACTATTTCATTACATGCTAAGCGCGGAGGATGGGTGAGCAGACTAGCAATGAGTCGTACTGTAGCAGGCAGCCCCCTTCATTTGCATAGCACATAGGAGGAAATAAATAGGTTCTCCCATGTGCATTTCTCACCTCTGTCTCTGTAATATCAAGCATGCTTTGCATCTCTAATTCAATGTAAACTTTTTTTTTTCTCTCCTCAGACCAAAACGTACATTTGATATGGTTTATTACAGGGGTCATTAGTGATTTATTTGTGCTATTTAGAAAAACAAAATGGTATTGTGCCATTTTCAGATCTTTTGTACATATGTTTAATGTTTTCTCATTATTTTCAAATCCGCCTGCCCTCTGAGAGTCGGCTCGCATTGAAACAGCCTTTCTCTGATTGATCAAAGCGATCTGGGCCAAACTGAAAAAAATAGCATCAAAGTGGAATCAAAGTGTCTCAAAGTGTGAAAAACAAATATCAAACGGAGAGGCAGGAAGTTAAGAAACATCCGGCAGTTTCTGTTTGGAACATCGAGGTTGATGAAAGAAGAGACGATGGATGGAGTTACGAGGGAGAGTAAAGTGAGGAAGGTAGCTGAAGCGTAAAGAAATGCAAGAACATGTTGGAGGAAGAGAAGAGAAGACAAGAGAGAAGAGAAGAGAAGAGAAGAGAAGAGAAGAGAAGAGAAGAGAAGAGAAGAGAAGTCTTGGGTTTCCATCTGGGTGTGATTCCACTGGGGTTGGATCATTAGTAGTCACAGGCCTGGTAGAGTATAGAGGGGTGCACTGCTACACTTAATTTAAGCTCTTTAATAACACACTTTATGAATTCAGTCATGTTTGCAGCCCTCTGCCTGAGACCCAGCGTGAGAGACACCGGTGTATCTCATTTCAGGCCGACAAGATTTCAGATTCAATTAACTCCATCGTGCAACACCACCTCTTCTCACACACACACAGACACACATATCCTCCCCACTTCTCCCCATGCTTCAAGGTCTATCTCGGAGCACTGCGTGATCATTCTAAACCTAATTACTTCAGGGCTGTCTGATGGAGGCCCAGTGCTGCCCAATCACATTTGCATCGAGTGGCCACAAGCAGAGGAAGTGCGGCCGGACAGCCAGACCCACCCCCACTGCACCCCCACGTCTGAAACGGCCATCTCTCATTCTTACATGGTGGCTACTGTCGCAGAGTGTGCTCTCCTCCCCCTCCTTAATCCTATCACTCAGCCTCTCCCTACGTCTAAATGTTTCGCCCCACCAGAAATTGACGGTGACATCCAATTTTTTGACACCAGACACAAAGCTGTACTTGCCTTAACCTGGTGTACAGAAGAGTTTTGTTGTTTTACTGTTTTCATCTCCGTCACTGCACTCTGTGACAGTGGCGCTAATCTTCTCAGCGGGGGACGTTGTTGTTTGTTGTTTGGCCCCTGCTGGGCCTCTTTGGTACGTGATTGGCAGGAGAGTAATGGGATGTCACACTCAGAGGACATTTTTATGAGGGAGTTTGGAGTTCAACCCCAAAAAATGACCTCTTTAAAGTCCTGGCATCACCAGCCAGTCCTGTACCAGCTTTGAAGATGCACAGGGGGAGTTATCTGAAAAGATGTTTTTTCCAAGAAGTTGAAAAAGCTGACCCCCGCTCTGTATCGTGCCCTCAGTGACATGATATTTCTTTTTGCTGTGCAGGCGTTTGAAGGTGATATTGAGGTATGACTTTGCACTTGGCAAAGCTGCCAAAAGCTGCCAAAGTTCACTCCAGAGTTCTCACTGAAATATTTATCTTTGACAGGGGAAATCTGTGGCTCACTTTGCTTTAGCCCGCTCCGCTGGGAGGTCAAAGGTCAGGGTCAGCAGCACTGAAGTGCCCCTAAAGCTGACAGGAAATCACATTGTCATATTGCTCACGGGCACTTCAAGGCAGTGAATCCTCGCCGGCTCGGGGATGAGAAAAGCAACTTCCCTGATCACTCACCACCTTGCCGAGCTGATGTTTGTTCTTGTATCACCATACACACTCCATGATGTGTTACATTATTTTCTTTCATGTAATTATCGTTTGCTGCCTTTCTCATATTCCTCACCTCGCTCCAGCTGCCAGTCATTCTCATGTACAAGCTCCGGCTTGATGGTGTGCCCTGTGCTCGCCTCCACTACCTTAGCAACGACATTATGATGAGGGAGGCAGAGCAAAAGAAAAACAATTATCATTTTCTCTCAGATTACATTCAGCAGATGTCAGGGCCCACATGTGGAGGCAGCTAATTGCTGTCTCCAAATCAACTGTGGCATAATACTACAAGCATATGTGAGCCTTTGTGTGTGCATGTGTGTGTGCGCTGGGAAAGGTGGAGGCGAAGAGGGTTGCGTTATACTGAGAAAGTGTGTGTTGATTCGTCAGGCACGCCTTCGGTCGTGAGTGTGTATAAAAAGCCAGGCTAATGCATGTGTCATGTCGGCGCACTAATGATCAAGCCGGCTTACCCGCCATCAGCTGTTCACACCCACACGAGCAGAAAGAATCATATGGTATAAAAGCACGGAGTGGCTCAGGAACACGCTAACTACCTACTCTCGTGCTACACAAGGTAATCATGCTTTTGTGGCATAGTATCCATATTCTAGGCATGCAAACACACACACACACACTCATGCAAAACCCCCCAACACTCCTGTGCTCCCAGCGCGCTTCCACGCTGCCTAAGAATAATAAAGATTGAGGGATAGAAAGCATCTCTCCACTCCGGCTTTCGTTTCCACTCCACACCCCTCTCTCCCGCATCTCTCCATGTAGCCTTGAGTGGGGCTGCATCTGGAGGGAGGAGTAGGCATACAAGGTCCCTTGGGTGATGGAGGGTGGGTGGGGGGTTGAAGAGAAGGGGCTGGGGTGGTGGGTGCGTGGCTGTCACACTGAGCTCCAGTGTCAGCTGATGGCCCAGCGTGAGGCATGCCACTTATCAGATTGCTGGAAGTAGGGGGGTGGGGGCAAGGATAAGTCTCTGTGTGTGTGTGTGTGTGTGTGTGTGCGTGTGTGTGTGTGGGGGTGAGGAAGCACTGGGGAGAAAGGGTGAGGGTGATGCCAGAGCCCATTAACACATCTTTTCATCTACACATACACATACACACACACACACACACACACACACACACACAATGTGAAAAAAAATCAGCAGAGATCCTGGATCCTCCCTAAAGGCAGACAGTAGCCCGATGCCGTGACTGCCGCTGCGAAAAGCTCCCTTCTTTTCTCATTCCCCCTCTTCCTTTCCTTTTCATCCTCCTTTCCCACTCTCCCTTGGTGCCCCAGTTCACTCCAGTGCACACGCTCCCTCTCTCTTTCCACCCTTACCCAATCCAAACCCCCACCCCACCTCTCTGGCCCCCATTCCCCCATCTTAACCTTGCCTTTCATTTTTACAGCCTTCCCTTGTTTCCTTCATGCTACTGTACTTTTCCTACAATGTGATTCATTTCCTTCACTTGTGTAAAAAAATAGAAAATGAAAAAAAGATGTGAAAATATGAGTGCACACATATCTTAAAACGACATAAAGAAGAAGGATGTGCACATACTACATGCCTTAACAAATGTGTGCAAACATACTGCAGAAATTAAATTATGCATTTTCAATTTGTTTCAA
The DNA here is from genome assembly GCF_026936395.1 of Plectropomus leopardus. NCBI lineage: Eukaryota > Metazoa > Chordata > Actinopteri > Perciformes > Serranidae > Plectropomus > Plectropomus leopardus. The sequence goes on from NC_142196.1 coordinate 6,737,078, forward strand.
CAATTTAACGCTTAACTCTATAATAAATGACTCAGGATGGGTCTTTTTTTTGCTTGCGTGTACACGCATCATGGTCACACATATAAACATCAGGATGGAGATGGGGCTTTGATGGAGGAGGTCAGTCAGTCACAGAGCAGATAAACAACACCTCATTAGGCATGTTGAAGGGAGTCTTGCAGGCCAGGCCGGGACGTCACTGTCTGCTAGCAAGCTAACTGAGCCCTGGGCAAAGCTTCCAACATATAAACAGACCTGATAGGATCAGAAAGTAATGATCACATGTTTTCCACTAGAAGGAACATGAATAATCACATTCAATGGTTTGGGAGACAACGCGCTGCCCTCCGCTCCCCCCTATATACCACTGGATGCAGATACAGTGATACATGCATGCAACAGACATCCTTGAAAAAACAATGATGTCAAGATGCCTAGGGCTGGTTTTTTATCCTATGCATGCATGCACATCCATTCATAAGATTACGAGCTATTCATTACTGGATGGTACAGTATACCAGGCAGTCTGCCGTCCTATAGGCGGCACAGTATGAGACAGAGAGGCAGAGGAGCCGCGGCTCTGCACTGCAGCTTCTTTGCTTTGGGCTTCAGGCAGTCAATTTTCTTTCCATCACACACTCGCACACTTTCAGTCATTCTTGCACTCACAGTATTTATCTCACAGTCTCTCCCTCTATCCTCCCTCTCCCTCCTTATATTAGGCCATCCTCCTCTCCCTTGGCTCTCATGTTAATGCACTCCCAATCAGGCTGTCCATTAAGCAGACGTGCACTACACGTTCATCAGGCCGTCCAAAGGCCTGCATGCAAATGAGCTCAAATTGCAGTGCGCTGCAAACTCCTTGAAATCTCCTTAGTGAGAGAACGTGAGTGTGAGACATGCATGTGTGAGAAATGCAGGAAAAAGTGAGTGCGTGCCTGTCCATTTTATGCAAATGCAAACCAAAGAGACGAGCATTACAAAGGATTAAGCCAATCAGGATGCCCTTTTGATGTTTTGATGCAATGATGAGACATTTACATGTGAAACTTGCTGATGTAAAGTCTCTCCGTGATTCCTAAGCCTGAAAGTGTTGAGTTACTGTCAGCCAAACCTTTTTTTTTATGCACAGTAAAACTTCTCCATCCGCAAATCACTGTCAAAACTTTTGCTAGAATCGCTAAAAGTGCGACACACAACAGATCTTTCTCTTTCTTTCCCTCTCCTCCTTTTTGACCGCTAGGCATTCCACATCACTACATTTTGTTCTTTACAAAAAAAAGTTTGTTATTGTACCCAGTGGGACGCATTCATTCTCACCTCAGCTCTTTGCCATCTCTAACTTTCTAAACCTGAGCGGGAGAAGACGAGAAAAGGACAGCATAGATGTGTGGGTGTGAGAGCTGTCACAGTTTTAAGTAGAAAATTGTTTGAGGTATCAACAAGGAGTAGGAGGAACAGAGAGGAGGAAAGCTCGAGCGTTGGGGAGACATGCTGGTTCAGAAGGCTGCCTCTTTGCATTCAGGAGGCACAGGGCCTGGCGTTAAATGCAAAGAGCAGGGGGGAGTGTCAGCGAGGCCTGCCGCGTGCCAACTCTTAAGTGGCGGTGGCACTCAAAGATAATGAAGAACGATGATGAGGCCGAGGAGGGCATGCCGAGGGCCCACGTGCGAAGCTAAAATCACCCGGCAGCCACCTATCGGGCTGAGCACACAGCCACTCAAAAAGGTTTGCCAACGGCGCTGATTGCATGTCACAGAGTGTCAAACCTGTGGCTCAAATTTCCACTTCCATTTACTAATCCAGCACACTTCTTCTCTCTGTGTATGTGTGTGTGCACTGCTGTGAACATGTGTGTGTACTTCACATATGTGCTCATGCCTGGTGTGTGACAGAATGGCAGCCCGTGTGACTCATTATGCATTTACACCACAGGATGCAAAGACAGAAAAAAAAACTCACAAGAGTGAAAATAATGGAAGATAAGCGAGTTCCCCGCATTCCTCAATCGTGACCTCGAAACACACTTGTCGTCTTTATTGTTCATTACCGAGCCGTGTGCCGCGATACGCTAACTAATCCCATTAAACTAATCCACATGAAAACAACTTACGGCACGATAACGGCCCGCACCGCCTCCACTGTTAATTTATGCCATATTCAAATGCGCATGGAATTGAAATAATTAATGTGACTCCCCCATTAATTTCCTTGTGGCAGAGACAGTGGATAGATCCCCGCAGGATGTTTATTTTCATCCAGTCTTTTTGCACATTTCCTCTGCTATTGTCTACGCACACAGTGTACTGTATGGTCCTAAGTCACGATACTCAGGGTGAAGAACTTGAAAATGTTTTTGCTTTCAAAGACAGTGGAATTATTTTCAAGGTTCGGCGACAAACCTAACACCCATAAAATTTGCCAGCAGAGTTGTCTGCTTAAAATTTGCCTCCAATTCCTGGTGTATGAGAAGTGATGACAAAATGTTGAAGAACTACAGCAGATGAGTGTATTGCTAATAACATTCAATTTTTTGCTTGTGAACTTTTTTTTTTAAAAATGGATAATTATCTTAAGGAAAGCAGAATCATGCCAACTCTCATGGTCTCCAAAGGTAGTCTCCTTCTAAAATCTTGCAACCGCATGATGAGACAGCCACTGAGAACTCCAGCCACAGGCAACAATTCCAACCCACACTCGATTTTATCATCTTCAAAGGTCTTTTATCCCCAGCACCAAATCACAGCTCCCACATTAGCACCCGTCTGGGCCCCGAACATTGTCCGCTGGTTAACAAATGCGGAGCGTGTTTGGATAGGAGGAGCGCGCACATGGGATTATGAATAAAACATGTTGCCCTTATTAAAAATAATCTGGCTCAAAAGTGCCAGAGGCCCCTTGAGGTCGATAACTCCCCCTCCCCTCCATCCACTCGCTCCATCTCAGGGTTCAAGGAGAGGGGTCCCTGATTAGCACAGGCAACATCCAGAGAATGCATTCAAATTCTGAATGATCCTGTGGTGAAGGTGTTGATTGGAATTAAATAAAGCAGATAGCATTTGGCGCTTGGGGCGACACAAGGGAGAGTTTAGGATTTTGAGCTGAGTCTTGTTCCTACCTGAACATGTCGCCCAGGCCCTTCAGCACGCCTTTCTTGGCTTTGTTCTTGTCCTTGTCTTTTTCCCTCTCCTTTTCAGGTTTCTTCTTTTCCTTCCCCCCAGCTTTGTCCCGATCTTTCTGCCTGTCATCTTTGGAGAGGCTGCCATTCAGCCCGGGCCCCACGATGAGGTCGCCGCTGGTGGACATTGACTCGCGACCTGATCTGGAACTTCCCTCAGTGTCCTCGTCCACTGGAGTGAAGAGATAAGGTGGGAGGAGAGGGTGTTAAATATAGATATTGAGACGTGGAGAGGGCAGCACACAAACACAGGGATAGGAAGAAAAATAAAATGTAAGTCAATAAAGGCACTCTGACTTTAACTTCCACTTGACTCCCCGCGGATCAAAGAAGCAGCATTTGAAATCAGCACACAACAACACTGATTTTTTTCTATCAGTTACAAAGCATCACTTCTTTCATCAGACAAACTATTAAAAGAAAAGCTGTGTCCCATAAGGTACGGCGGCTTTGAACAAAACACACTGAATTCATGCACCTCATTACTGCCGAATATATTTACATTATACACCCTTTGAGAATAGTACTCAGTTGAACATATTTCCACTTATCTGAAAGCCCCAAGTTATTTCAAATGTGTACATTTCACACAGTCATTTTTCCCCATTTTTTTTCCATTACAATTCATATAAAAGTGATGTATGATGGAAGCTGTAATGATAGTCATGTGAATCTTAATTTACGTCTCAACTAATTTCAACCCAGACATCAAATTGAAACCAAACTCCTTAGGTGATGCAGGGTTGATTAAACTCAAAGTTTCCATCACATCTAATCAGAACTGATGTGCAAAATGTAATTAATCTGTCAGTAATTATACATTTAAATAATCTAGAAAAAAAGCCTCCCAGGGATCTTAATTGCAAATGTGGTGCTCTTCGCAGTCGGCATAGCTCCTGTCTACGCTGTATCTGTGGCTCTGAGGCGTGAGGTAGATGTCCTTCAGATTACAACTTATTACAGTCTTGCGTGTCGCCTTCCAAGTTCTGCCTTTGATGGAGGAGAGAAAGGAGCTTATCGTGAAGAAGGGAGAGAGAGGGTGAGACCATGATGGATTTTAGGTATGTGGGATGAGAAAGACAACGGGAGGGTGGAGCGGCTGGATTCACATTTCAAGGAACAGTGGGGTTTGTTTTCTCTTGTGATCCATGGAGTTATCAGCTATTTCTTTCGGCTTCCATCTCGGAGGAAATGACTGAAATGGAATCTCGACGCTGTACGGCAGGAACAGAGAGCGAACCGGGCAGCTTAAATCTGCTCAATTATGCAATTCATTTCCAGCCCCTCCCTTTCTTTTTCTCCACCTCTGCAAATTTGGGGAGCAGGTTCAGGGTATCAGTTTTATCACTCAATCTGCTGCTTGCTTATCATTCACTTAAGAGCAAACAGCAGCTGTGAGTTGTATCTGGCTGTTTAAATGACTGAGATTAGCAGGAGTGCTAATGTCGCTCCCTCCTAATGATGCCAAACTGCAGATAACATACTAAACATTATAATCTAGGCCGTCCCAGAGGGCGGTGGCCATGTGTGCGTGTGAGTGTGGACGCGTGTGTGCATGCACATGTGTATGCATTTGTTTGTTGTCACAGTAAGGCGTCATATTGAGTTATAGAACAGAGTTTAACAATAGGGAATGTGTCATTTATATGCAATTCTGTTATCTTCTATTTAATGAGACTTTAAAAACAAAGAAAGACAGGACAAGGAAGCTATCTCCTATCAAAAAAGACAGACACAAAGACAAACATCAAAAGGTGAGGCTGTCCACAGCAATTTAACGTAACGGAAAGAAAAATACTTGGCTGACAATCTCAAATGACAGCAGAACCACTGATGAAAGTGTCAGGAAACTGAAAGATAATTTGCAGTGACAGACAACCACAGGAAACATTTTGTCACTTTAGTGAAACTCTACCATTAAACTTTCCGGCTGTAATAATCAAGGACATTTAAGCTGGCCTGTCAGTGAAGGTTATGACAGACAAGTAAAATTGCCGGTCTTATTCCAGCGCATAAAAGAAGGGATTTTTGCTCAGCAGAGCAGATTTTTCTTTTTTATTTCCTCAAACGTTGCAACACAAAGTAGCACAAGGGGAAGTGCATTTTGCCCAGCAGGATATCTTGTGGGGACACATTTTCTTTAGGTGATGCCACGTTCTTATTTTATGTAAATAAAAGTCTGGGAGCAGAGGAAGGCTGCGGCTTATCTGTCAACTTTGACTATTAACCTCAGTGACGAGCACAGACTGGCTTCTTTTATCTAAATTGAAAAACAGAGTTATTTGAATATCATGGGGGAGAATGCAATATACCACGGCAGGGGAAATCGGTTGCTTTCCCCATTTTTCTTTGCTGAGATAAGACTGTATTTAGTGGCTTGCCGACAGAGCTTATGAGAACAAAGCGTTTCAGGCAAATAATTCCCTCTTTTTCAAATGTCCCCCAGCTCTTTTAATGGAATCCTTTAATGGTGAATGGAAATTTATATCTGGTGATTACTCTTGTGGTGTTGCAGTGTTATTACCTGTCGTGAAACGTAAGACGGCTGTCTCTCGATCCCCAACGCGTGCCTTTTTGTCATCAAACACCAAGCAGGGATGGATATATTCACTCAAATGGAGGGGTGCATTTCTTTCCTTTCTAACGTTGTCTACATAGTTAAGAATAAAGTAAGGTGATTTTGGTTGCAACCCAGTCAGGTACGTGGAAAAACAAATGTGAGGATTCTTGGCAAAGTTGCACAGTGTTTTGTGCCAAAACTAACCGGCACAGACCGAAGCAAAGGCATGTATTCCATTTACAATCATTGTAAATGCAATTAGGTGATATTGAGATATTACATGTAAAATGGATACAATAGGACGCATAACTTATGTGGGTAAACACGGAGAGTTTTTCCTCACATGCACTCTGTTTAAAAACATGGCAATGCACTTAAAGAGAATGAAGGCTCCTTGGGAAACATGCTTTCACAGTCTCTGACAATTCAACTCAACATGAACTACGTGAATATTAATGAGTGTGTAACCTAGACGCTTATTGCAGATGTGTTTTATGACACACACACACATACACAGGAAAGGGGGATCCCTAACCTAGTTTAGTTTGGTGTAAATCCTGCCTTTCTGAAAAGGCTCTAGGGAAGCAGTTGGCCCATATTACGCTGAGTGAACTTCTATTGGAATGATCTACTAATATCAGCTATAGTATGTCATATAAGGACATACTTTTTGGGTTCACTGCTCTGAATTTACAGCCTTGTTTATGTCAAAACACTCACATGTCTCCATGCTGTTATCTTCCTCTGCTGTTGTGGATCCAGGTTTCTCATATGATTTGTCAATTGCAGCTCGGAAGCTCTCATTGCAGCCGCGGCCCCTGACGATCCGTGAGCGAGGCCTGTTGACATTGATCTCGCCATTCAGTGATGCCTCGGCCACAGCCGTCTGGAGGCTTTCAAGGGAGCTGGACTTTTTCAGGCCCAGTGAGGGTCCGACCTCTTGCTCTGCAGAACCTGTGGGGAGAGGACAGAGCGTCAGTGAGGCCAGCACACTAATAGCTTGTGACTCAAACACCCCAACAATGGCGATCTGACAGCATTATCTCAGTGCTCCATGAGGGTCAATGAATCATTCACGTGTTGCTAGTTTCATATGGGATGATGTTACGTGGCATACTTGGCAAGCCAAAAGAAGGTGCGAGTCTGGCAATTAACATGAAAAACAAATGATGCCATTGCCTGACCAATGAAGTGTGTGGAACGAGAACAGAGTATTATATCTTCACCGAGACATTTTCCTGTTGAGAATTATAATTCAACCTTTGTCCTTGTGTCTGCACAGTTAAATTACGTGGCTGAAACATAATGCATATAAATGGGCCAATATCAAAGATAGCAATGTACCGCAGCACCAGAGCGATCACAGTGTTATACTAAACTATTATAAGTTCCCCAAATGTTTGCATAGAGTGTAAACCCAAAACTATTTCCTTGGATGGTCCTTCTTGTGCTCTGTCTTTTATTCAGTGAGAGAAGCAGAGTAAAACAGAGAGAATGTAGGAAAAAGAGAAAGCATAGAGTAAGCAAATCTAAAGCAAATCTAAAATCATTTGTTACCAACACCATTCTCTTGTATTCACTCACTCATTTCAGCATAAACAAGACCTCTCATCTGCAATCTTTTCCTTTCTACAGCCTTTGCATGTGCAGATGTTAGCAGGTGATAGCAGGTAATAGCACTTCATGAGGGCAGAACAAGGTTCTTTTATCAGCCTTATGTTTATTAGCCTGGTGGGGGAAAATCACGGAACCTTTCTGGTACACTGCCATCATATTTACTGCACACAGAAACACAATACACCCTTTGTGCGTGACAGCATGGGTTTTTTTAGAAGTGGACAACTCTCTGTATTGTTTTTGCTGGTGTGTCACATTTAGTCTCACCGAGGGGTTGGAAAACAGGTTGCAGTGCCATAAAGACCTGTGAAAATACTGCAGTCACTGCCTCTGGAATGAATGCCGACTGTAACCTTTGCAACTACAGACAAAAGCCAGATGTTAGTAAGCATTGATGATTTTTTTTTGCCAGTTGGGAAAGAGGCTTTAGACACAAGACCAGTGGTGCCCACTTTAGTCAGTAATGAATAAACATGTTAACTGAACATGTGATACAAATAAAGGGCTGTAATGACTTGCAATATATTTGCAAAGTGGCTAATAGGAGTAAATTATATATATTATACTCATTAGGCAAAGTATCTCCTTAAAGGGATACGTTGCTTAAACTACAGACTGTACTTTCACATAATTGTATTGCCAGACACAAAAAGAGTACACAGCCGATCAAAATCAGGGATCCGCCTCTCTCGACTCGGACCAAAATCTGTTCAAACGGTAAAACTAAGCAGCACTGATCGCATTTAAACCACAATTCTGTTCCTGCGTTACATATTTCAGGCCTCAAATGTTTTGGGAAACATGTTATAGGTTACAGTTTCCCTGCCAGCTGGCCGGGAGTATAAATTATGACACCCCCTAGTGGGACCGTTTACTGGTCTGGTCAGTGCAGTGCATTCTGGTAGTTGTAGGTTTTTTACCTCTTCAGCAAAAGCATCCTTTTTCTCTGGTCATGTAGCACCAATTTCAAAATTTGCGTCTTTCTGCTGCATAGGCTGCTTTTATCAAAAAGCCATCTTTTTAGCAGTGAAATACTTCTTTAAAAGGACATACATGGTGCTGATGGATTAGCTGGTAAACCAGCTGTGTAGAAAGCAAAGTCAATGCTGAACAGTCAACCTCCTCAACACTGCTGCCAGGCCTCTGACAGCTGTAATTATTTTTCCAATGCTTGCCAGGGGTTTGTTTAGGGTATGTAAGTGGAGCGCGACTCAGGTATTGGTATTTCATTTTGTCAGGGATCGTCCGTCAGTTCCCCGGAGCTCTTACCTTACCCACCATTTGGTAAACAAGGAGCCTGGTTGATTTTCTGTCCCCTTTATTCTGCCTCGATTCGGCGTGCAGCAAGGTGCTGTCAAACCTAACAAGATGGATTTCTGAATATGTTCAAGTGAAGCCTCGTTAGATGTAAACGTCTGCGGAGGAAACTATCAGTAATAATGGATAAACTGTTGATTCAATTACTTTAGCAGCCTCACTGACTCTCTGAGGCCATAGCACATGTCGATGGAGTCTGGACAGAGCAGCATTGTATTCTTACAACTCCCTGAAGACCATACAGACCCTCCACATGTAGTGAGTGTGCTGCTGATTCCTCTGTGGCTTCATGTGACGTAAATAAACGTCTCCTACCACTCTTCCTGTTTGCTTTCATAGCAAATGTTGCTAGAAGGTCTTGTCTCTACCCCAGTGAACAGAACACACACATGGAGACACTGTGTGAATATGTTTGTATGTGTGTGACCAACGCAGGAACTCGTCAATAGGCACAATAACACAAACTCTTGACATACACGCACTTCTATGTAAACTACCATCAACAAGATCCTGGACATGTTTAAAGTGGCCTAAATGAGGCATGACCCACTGCTGCTGGGTGATCACAGTGGATCTTTAGAGGGAGGCCTGCACGGCCAAACAGAGATTAGGCAAAGAAAATAAACCCCCATCATTGAAAGAAAACAATTTGTGGCGATAGAGAGCATGCTCTAAAATGCATTGCTTTAGTGTGTAAGAGATGGAGGTGAGAAGAGAGGAAACATGAAGCAGTGTGAATACACAAAATTTGCTACATCAAAAATACATACTTTTCTTCTTACCTGTAGCACTATTTATTAATCTAGACGATTTGGGTGAGTTGCCAAGTGTTGGAGATATCAGCTGAAATGATGTCTGCCTTCTCTCCAATATAATGGGACTAAATGGCCCCCGGCTTGTAGTGCTCAAAGCCCAAAAAAATACATTTGAGAAACTCAACAGTAATGTCTCTTTCCAGAAATCACGACCAGGTTACTCAAATTATCCACATTGTTGTGAGCAGTTTTATGTTAGAACTATTTTCTTTTCTTCTTCTTGTTGTTTACCATAAGCCGAGTACCATCTAGTTCTGTTGTATTTGGAGAGAAGGCAGATCTCTACAGCCGATATCTACAACACTAAAACAATCTAGACTGATAAATAATACTACAGGTAAGAGAGAAAAACATGTATTTTTATTTTGGAGTGAACTGTCCCTTTAAGACATATGAGGGTAAACTGTCAGCACTGTGCAGAAATGCTTATAAGCTGCTGCTGTTATCATAATTTTACCAGTGGCAGCTTGTCTCTTGTGTTGGCTGAACCCCTTTGCTTTTCTTTTCTTGATCCCTTAACCAAGCAAACCTTCAGACGCTCACTAGTGATTAGGCAGCTATCTGAGTTTCACAGTTCAAACACACACCATCATAAAAGGGACTTCCGGAGAAAAAATGTAGGGAAGAGCAGAGACTGATTTATTAATTCAATCATTGTGTTATTTTAAGAAAAGTTTTACTGCTATTTGTGGGGACGTGTAGGGTCAAAGGGGATCCCTCTTTCTGCTGCGTTTGCTACCAATGCACCCTTACCGAGAGTGTGAGTGCTTCTCTATCATCCGTGGCGGCTATAGATCTGGTGTCAGAGAAGTCAGATAGGCTAAAAGGTCAGCTGTTAGCCTGTGGTGTTGGGTTTCCAGAATGGTAAACGTACTGTTATGTCTTTAACATGCCATTTTCCCTTCCTTTTCGTCAATGTTAATAAAATGCCCGATCCCAAGAGAACCTGGACTCAATCCTGAAAGTACCATTCAAAATAAATGAACACCAATCCTATAATGCTGCATCCAATTTAGTGGGAAGAGCTCATATGTGCGCCTCCAGGCCGCTTTGGACAGTAAAATGAAACTTTACTGTGTTCTACAAATGTCGAGGGAGTTTAAAGCTCTCTGGTTGCAGGAGCAGAAGATTCATTTTACTGCTTAGTTGCTCAGAAGAGGTGGGCCATTTCTGATTACTGTGACAAATTTCAATGCCAAGAAAGCATGAAGAGCCTTACAAGACCCGGTAAAATGAAAGTAAAAATCATGTAATTCATTTGTTCAGAAGGAGTAATCTCATCATGCGAAGGACGACAGAGGACAGTCTAGAGGAAAAAACACATTATAAGGAAACATAGGCGCATACACAGCGTAGCAGGAAAATGTCGTCATTTTTTATACTTTGTGGATAAAACTCAATCAACCCAGTGCAAATGCCATGTAAATTTGAGGTTTTCTGAAGCTTATGCATAAAGCCTGCCAACAGCGGACACGCAGAAGCCAGGGTGCATGTTTGACACAATGGGATTGCAAGTTAGAGCCGCACAGGATGCAACAGTTCAAGGGAACACAAATGACATCTGCTGTAATCGGAAACAGGGAATTATCCTCCCACTCGGTATTCCGCACCACGATCCCCCTTCGCCATTGTTTCTAGTCTGCGTGCTGAATGACGGAGCGAAGCGGAGAGACAAAGAGAACGGGAGAGCGTGGCAAAGAGAGGGAGTTTGCCCATAGACCCTGGCTGCCTCCAACCTGCCTTTGTTTTCATCAGAAGCAGTCCAGGCTCTCCTGGGAGAGTTTGACGGACAGCTCTCTGTATGCCAGTCTATTATGTGATTCCTATCACACAACAGAAGCCTCAGTGCTCTGCTCCTCATCTCCCTCTTATTCAGAGGGATGAAAATACATATTCCCCCATCGCATACAGACACGAGTTTGTCACTCCCCACACGTCTGGAGGAGAAATGAAAATCATCAAAATGAAATACACAAAAAGAAAGACAATCAAACCAAATAGGGGGAAAAGTGCACCTGGAATTTTGTCATGGCCGACGTGCTATGTTTCCTTGCCAGATTAAGGGCAAGGACAGTTAATTGGAGAAGATCCATTGCCATTAAACGTTAAAGGGGAGGTATGGCAAACTCCATGAATAAATCAGCAGCGGTTATTACAGGAACAGGAGACCATAGTATAATTAGAGCAGCTAAAACTATGCTCCCCAGCCATTATTCACCACAGGCCCTTGCATGTAAAGATCTGTGTACAGACAGGGGCTCCATTACACATAATTTATTCAGAGAGCCAGGGCTTTAAGCAGGGCGGTAAAAGGGTAATTATGTTAAAAATAGCCTCCAAGGTGGCCGGGGGAAGGCCGTGTCCAGGTATCCCAGTGAATGTGAGGCGTCCCTGGGTCGGCCGGGCTTCTATGTCTCTGCCAGTTGTGGATCATTAGCCCAACAGAGGACGTCCTCTGTACGCTGTGTCACAAAGGAATCATCATTACGCCGACCGGTTAATATCTCAATCAGGGATGCTGGATGCTGTCCTGTAACTGTGTGGTTTTATTAACCCAATAAAAAATAGATTTTTAATGCTGTTCATCTCTCTCCAAGTCAGCCTACTCACTCAGCCAGATAAACTATTAATATGCAGAGGCTGGCAACTTCCACGCCGAGGCTGGCAACTTCCACGCCGAGGCTGGCAACTTCCACGCCAAGCCTGGCAACCAACTGGGTCAGCAACCGATTGGCTGGATGATGGTAAAGTAGATGGGTCTAATATTTACTATCACTGGCCTACCAGAGACTAGGCTCCATTATTACGGTGAGTGAAGTTGTCCTTTGACCTTTTGAATATACATTGTTATTACTTCGTTTTATCCTAGACATTTGTGCGAATTTTTTTAATGATTACCACATCAATTCTTGATTTATGGCCCAAAATGTGTTTTGTGACCTCGACAACCAAGATCTATTCACTTCTTCATTAAGTCCAAGTAGGTTTGTGCCAAATATGAAGAAATTTCCTCCAAGCGTTTCTGAAATATCGCGTTTACAAGAGCTGGACACACGCCACCACATAGTAACCTTGATCTTTTTTTGTCTGATCACCAAGTCTGATGGGTTCATTGTCGAGTCCAAGTAAACATTTGTGCCAAATTTGAAGATATTAACTTCAGGCCTTTCTGAAGTATCACATTCACAAGAGTGGGACAAATACAAGACCACACTAACCTTGACCTTTTTTTCTGACCACCAAAATATAATCGGTTAATTTTGTTTTCGACCAATTTAACAGAATTTTCTTAAGGTGTTCCAGAGATGTTGCCTTCAGGAGAATGAGATGGACTGAAGGACGGACAACCTGAAAACATAATGCCTCTGGCCATGGCTGTCACTGGCATGGTGGAAAAATAATAAAAAATCAAATGTAATTATATATCTGCATAGATATGACATCACATACCTGATAAAGTACGGTATGCTATTCCATAAATGACTTTCTTTTATTTCATATATCCCTGCATACAGCAGGCAAAAAGGCATGATAGTTTCCAATCAGTGCTCACAGAAATCACTCAAAAAATATCCCCTCGTGACTCAGTCATCAGCTCATTCTGTGTTAATTTCATAGCATGAACGCACTCTAACATGCTCCAACCAGAGCTCGACACAGCCTGACTATGATGGATCAATTGCAGCGAGCTGAAGAGGCCAACTGGCAATGAATGTCTCGCTATTGCAAATGCCACTCCATCGCCTGGCTCCCTCCAGCCCTACACAACTCCTGGAGTAATGAGTGTTTTCTTCAATCATTTGCACTGCGGAACGAGCACAATGGCACAGGTTCCCACATAAGTTGCCAAGTCTCTATTCAACGCCATGCAACTCACTCAGCAATATGAAAAAACCTCTTTTGATCATGCTGCAATTACCTCAAACAACTCTCTCCTCCGTATGCATCTAAAGGTGCCAAGATCACACAGCCAATAATGGTTTGGTTATGAGCTGGTTATGGAGAAAGTGTGGGGCTGCTTTTTCGATCTCTATTATTGACCCACGGAGCCAGCTGAACAATCATGGTGGTCCACTGTAATAATGGTGACAGTATTGAGCTGGTCCAGGCATAGTTGCTTACCTCCATTGGTTCTTGTGCTGCAGTTAATCTCATCTGCTACTGTTAAAGAGCATAAACAAGCATGAGTGGTTAGTGGCTTCTGTACCATGTTATTGAGGACATGCAAAGCAGAAAGAGACAGAATCAGAAGGTAAGGGACAGATGTTAAATAGTTTGAGAATAGTGATCTAAGTAGAACTGATATTAACATCCATGCAAGGGCCTGTCAATCATGAGGCTTACAAGGCAAAGTGGCTAGAATGTGCTAATGTATTACTGCCAACCGTGGCACCTCACGTCTCTTTCTTTCCTTTTCTTCCCTCACTCAATCTTGTTCCACATCTAAATGGGATTGAACTGCAGGGTGTCTGACCAGTTTAGCCTATTCCAACAATGATGGGCTTCAAAGTCATGAAATCCATCTGCTGATTTGATTTGCGGGCACCTGGAACATGATTAAAAGGAGCAACAAAAATACCTAGTGACAGAATAAAATGAGGGTGTCTGTGGGGGATAGCATTGTTGAGTGTGTTAACCATTTAGTCAGGGTAGCTTTGAAAACACAGAGGAGCTTTATTAAAGTGTTAATGAAAATTAGACAGGCATGCTTCTACCTGCTACTTCACCTAACTTCTGAAGGCAAACTTCAGTGTCCAACAGTGTGCCAGTGAAAAGGCTGAAGGATAAATGCTGGCACCATGTTCTGTGGCTCATTTCATTTTCAACTCTATAACAAATTACCCGTTGGCTGTTTCTCATTGTTTGGCTTTGATGTAATAATTTCATTAAAATAATCAACATACTGTAGCAGTGTGCGCCTTTGAGATTAATGGAATTTATGTGACATCAGACACCAAATCACAATATGTAGCTTTCATTTTGAACACAGACTCCAGAGCTCGCGTTCCATGTATCGACTGAAACACTTCTCCTCCGGGAACTCTTGTCAGTTACTAGAGTTATTATGTGAGGGGAACAAGTTAGTTATTTCCCTGCACCATCTGAACGCTGTGATATTCTCACTGATGGATTATGATTTTATATCAGTGAGGATTTCTGTCAGCAGGATATTTCACAAACGCAATTGGGCCCTGCAAGTAGAGGAAGGGAATGTGGTTTTGAATTATATCTAAGATCGTACACACTTGAGAACTAAGACATAATAGAGCAATAACAGAGATTTGTAAAACGTCAATAACACGTGTTATCCTGAGAGTGAGGCACCGTCTTAAGAGCAGATGGACGGGTCTCTTCTGTAAATAACAAACTGCTGTTTTCTAGAACTAATCAAATTCACAAAATAAATCTGATGCCACTTTAGAACAATTAAGAAGCTTTTTTGATTAAACTCATTGATAAAATGTGCATTTGGGATGATGAGAACACCATCATGGAGCCATCTCAGCATCCCATCCATTTTACTCACTTCCTGTGCTCAGTTATCGGCAATTATATTTTTATTTGACACTAAGAACATAATGGAAAAGATGTTTGTGCTAATTGCTCAGTGAAACCTATCCAATGGCAAATTATTATTGTTCTCCTGAGCAGCAATTTCCGCTAAAAGTTTGTGTTGTCTGAGTTGACTTTGTGGAAAAGTTTTGAGGGTGGACAAAGAGCTAATACAGGGAAGGTGGACCCCACAGAGCTGAGTGCAGTGGCCCGAACGTGTACAAGTCTGTGGGAGAGTCAAAGATTTCTACAGGTCTCTGGGCTCCGTGTGGAATAGAGTTGGCTGTTATCTGTTATGATTAGCCAGTGATCCGAGAGAAGGCAGCGTCTGCCTCAGCCTCAGTGGGAGAGGCTCTGAACTCACACCGTCCTCTTCCTCAGATACACTCTGTGTGTTTGAGGTTGTGCATGTGCATGTGTGTGTGTGTGTGTGTGTGTGTGTGTGTGTGTGTGTGTGTACGCGCAAGCATGCATGCATCTCACCGGCCTTCCCATCATTAGACAGCCACTAAAGAGGCCATTGTGCTCTTCCTTCTTGTGTTTTGCCCATGCTTCACTGGACACAGGGCCATGGGAGATGGAGGCCAGAAGAGGAGAGGTGGTGACTGGACAGGACTGAAAGGACTGTGTGTATGTGTGTGTGTGTGTGTGTGTGTATGTGTGTGTGTGTGTCTTTTTAAAAATGTCTCCATTCCCCCACTATTGTGCCTTTACTGAGACAACCGGAAAAGCTGAGAAAAGCTGAGTGCTTGAGGAGTCACAGGTGACAGTGAGGTCTCAGCCCAGTCACCAGAATATACAGTGAGTTGGCTTTGTATGTTTCTGCAAACCACAAATATATAACATCAGTATGGTATTGTGTAGCAGATATGTTGAAACGTTACATATGTTGTTGTTTTACGTGGTTGATGTGTGGTTATGTTAAGGCAACACTTGTTGAAAAAATGTTTTAGTTGAAAAAGTTTTGGGTTGCACAATCACGGCTAGAAATTCTGCTGATGTCTCACTAAATAAACAACCGGCTTTGTTGTTTGTAGTTTCAAAATGTGGTCTGCTGCTTTACACTGCTGGAGATCAAGTCACCATTACTTTTGGGGTGTTAAACAGGGAATTTTCAAATATTCATACTAGTTTTAAACAATCCCACATTTTAGCCAGATACACTTGAAGGCCAAAATTGTGACCCCTCTTGTAAACATTTCTCACAGGTCAACTTTCTGGCTTTGACCTGGTGTACTTGCCAAACTATTATTGATTATTCTGGTAGGTCAGGGACATTCACTTTTAGTTTTCCCTGTAAATAAAGCAGTTTATATAATCTGACTTATCGGTTTAGTTTACAAGCAGCGTGGTTGTTTTACAGCTTATGTTGCCTTGTCTAACTGTTGCAATGTCATCATGTTCCCAGCAATTACTTTTTTAAATACAAAGAGATTGTAATCAATGCTACTACTACTATTATTTCTCTTACTACTGCTACTACTACTACTAATAATAATGATAACAATTATAATAATAATCAATAATAACAAAAAAATTATGAACATATTACATGGGAATAAAATGGAATTGAGTTTTTAAGGAAATGATTTTGGTAAATTCACTTATTTGCTAACTTACAGACAGTCAGATGGGAAAACTCACCATGAAGACTAGAAACAGCAGAACAGGTAGCCTGGTTCTGTCCAAATGTAAGAAAATCTGCCCAGATGTGCATCTAGAGGTCATGAATCAGTTTGTTGTATTTCTGAGTTTGTACCTTTTTTTAGGGTGTAATGTTCCAAACTATTTATGGGTCAAACTGCTTGCTTTGAATCACACAATTGATTCCATGCATGTGTCATATGTGCATGTGTAAATCATGGCATCTACCTAGATCCATGCTCTTGGACTTGCGTGTCTTGACAATCTCCAGCTCAGCAGCGTTTTCATATTGTTTGGTGCGTTTTTCTGACATACTCTGGCGGCCGAAGCCCTCCCTCTGGAACGAGCCGTCTGGATCTGCGTCTGGACTCAGCGAGCTGCAGGTCATGAGGAAGAAAGGAATTATTACTATGTTGCCATGAGATATGGATGTGCAGGGTCATTGCAAAAAGCATATCCTTTAATCTGAAGATTATCCAATTAAAGATTTATTTTCTAATCATCAACATCAAGTTGCTGTTATATTGCTAGGGGGCATCTTCATAATATGACTGGGAAATTAAACCTATTAATATTCATACATCCCTAAACCTCAGCCAAAAACACTCCATCACTATCAGATAATGACCAATGACATTCAATACACACATGCACACACAGTCAGTTTCAATCCTTCATTTCAATGACTATTCTAATCAAGGACACCTCCACCTCTGCTGGGTGGGATCAGGGTGTGCTACGATTGGGTAGAAGAGAGGCCTGGCTAAGATGTGTGATAGCCCAGAGAGGTGAGGGTACTCCGGGGTCATGGCCACTCAATAACCCCCACCCCCTCCTATATGTCTGGAGCAGAGGCAGAAGCTGGCCCACCATAGTGCGCTCCCTTTGAGATCCTCTATCTCTGTCTGGATCTTAATTGAAAATCGGAGGGGAGTGTGGAAAAGGAGGTTGGGAGAGGGGGACACTGGTATTTGCATGCAGAAGAGTGCATTTACAATTAAGGTGAGAACATCTTGCCATTTGACGGGATACAGAGGGGAGGAGATGCGGCGATGCAGTCTAATAAAAATTATATGCATGAGAGGACACAGTTTCCTTTGTTCTATTGATGATCAAACATTATAACCATTAAAGCGTGTTTGTATTTTCACCTCTAGAGATCCTTTAGAAGGCTCAAACTTCTGCATTTTACATTAGACATTTCATCAAATGATCTGATCTCTCCTGTGATTGAGATCGGAAAGCTTTTGTCCTTAGCTGAAAGTTATAAAGTGAAGTCACAGGGAGGAATATGTTGTTTTGACAATGTTTCCTCTTGGAGCAGATGCTCCTTCAACAATCCTTCAATATTCGGAATATCACTTAACAGCAACTGCAGACCTGCTGGCACTGGTTTGCATGTAAACAACTCTTATTTGGGTTGTCAACCCCATTTAACAAAAGAGCTGCTTCATGTGTCACCGAGGGGCCGGCGTCAACGTGTCACTTTGCTGTCGACCATACCTGACAATCCCAACTAAGATCAGACCGCCTCGCAGGACCGACTCCATCTGACACAGGAAGAGAGGGAGGTGGAGCAGGAAGAGAGGAATGACAGCACAGATGTATTATTCATTTATTCATCATCCCTCGCTATTCTCCTCTCATCATTCCAAGCTCACAAAAAAAAAAAACAGCCTACCCTCTCTTTTCCTGTCTCCGCAAATGTCATCTGTCGGAGCGTGACTGAGACGGTGCAGGAGAGAAAGGACGTATTTTCAGCCTGAATTTAGATTTCATTCACTCTTGCCGGTGTCGTGTTTTTGGGGGCCAATTGAACACCCATAGACAAAGTGAGAGGCCAGCAGGTGCGATCATGCGCAGCCATGTCACACAGGTACAGAGACTTGGCGAGTGTGTGACCATTTGTCAAAGCAGTTGCGGACACTAGAATCAGAAACCGGCTTGTCTGAGCAGAAAAAAAGAAAAAAAAAGTAGTGAGAAATCTGCGGGTGGTCAGAGTGAAGTTCAGACTGACAGCCCAACGGTGGTGTAAATTCACTCAGCAGGACTTCAGATCTGTTTGTTTAAGCTGCTGCCCATTTTAACACTACCTCTGCTTTACTTTGTTTCACACAGAGCAGCGACTAAATGTCTGGGCTGGAGATCCAGGGCAACATCAAGAGAAGCAGCCAATTGTGTTGCTTTTAGCAACAATTTCTTCACGCCGGTGGTACCTGCTGTCTGAACTTGCACCTCAGGTCTCTGCGGCAGGAACTATTTGGAGGTGGCAGCAGCAGCAGCACCCTTTTTAACTTGAGGTCAGTTATAGCTCAGCAACTCCTACCTGCATAATGTTGTCACAGGTTACATATGTCTTTGACTTAAATTAGATCTCATGTAGATGACATAGGCACGGAGGCTTCCAGCTGCCTCATAGGAAGCATTTGTGCCCTGCTAAATTTGTACTAAATTTGTGCTAAATTTAGGCTCTTACATCTACTTTGCAAGTCTTGGTGGTGCTTTTTGTGGTTTGCTTTAGACGGTGATGGCGTTTTTTTTCTGCAAATCATTCATCAGGGTGTGGAAATCAACTAACCAGACTATAAACTTTCCTTCAGCCAACTTCTCACTAGCCAGCTGCTAACTACACAGGTCAAGGTTTTCAAAAGTGAAAATCAAATAAAAGATGGAGAAGAATGGACATCAGCAGCACTAGCATCCTCCAGGATATTCTACCAGAATTGAGGAAAAAAAACTGGATGACTTCAGTGCCGCATCACTTTGCAACAGGATAACAGGAACTCTAATGTCACTTTACCAAAACTTGGCTGAATCCTGAACAGCACCTTTTTTTCAACCAGGAGGCTCTTTTTCTGTTTGCTGATCTGACAGAGCAGAGGACTCTGATCAGAAAAGGAAAGGTAATATGTGCTTTATGGTGAATAAGGACTGGTGTGTCTGTGGGAATGTGAGGTGCTGCCCTGGTCCTGCGCTGCAGTTCAAGTTCAAGTTGTATGGACAGTTAAATAATTTCACAACCAGGAACCATGGTTTTTCAGAACCATCCATCAACATGGACAGTTTTAAAGCAGCAGCCAACAATGTAAGAAGATGCAAAAATGACAAAATTAAAGTGAAAGGAGCTGATGGGATCATATTTTACTGGAGTTGTACATTGAGGAAAAATAAGACAAACAAATGATTGATTGATAATGCTGTTCAGTTTTGTAAAAATTCAAAAGAAGCACATTACAAGCCAGGAAATAAATGTGCTACTTAATGTACTAAAGGCTTGGCAAAGCTAGTTTTGATCTTCTGGTCTACTTAAAGCCAGCACATAAAGATTCACAGCTTCTACAGTCCATTAATAGAAATACAGCACTCAATTACAGATCTCGTATTCACTCTCTATTGGCTATTAATTTTCCCATAGGAATGCTGGTTGTAATGAGATACTGCTTTGACAGTCTCTTTCCTCTGATCCAGATTCTTCTTAAGCTCAAGCACAGTCTACTGGTGGAGAGAAAAGCCCACTTAAAAAAGAACCTTAAGTGGTTGAGTCTATGAAGGTGAGACCCATACTGGACTCGGATGACCGCTGAAATGCTCACTTTGGTCACATGCTCAAAGAAAATGGTATTGCATAGATGGAAATAAGAAATAGCTTGACCATGTGATCGCCTCCCAGGCAAGTTAAATAATCTTCAGAGTGGCACAATTTCCTCCTCAGACCATCCGTCCCATCCACGCCTCCGGTCTATCTTTAATAGTGGGCCCAATCCATTTGGATAATACATTCCCTCATCTCTTCTTTAAGCAGTGTTTAAAAGCAATTTCCACTATTCCGAGCAGATGCTTTCCACCCCGTTCAAAGTCCTCCCATCATCTAAAATTAACTAGCGCTGAGGATTGCTCACAGGCAAATCCGCAGCTTTAACTTGCATTTCACATCAGCTTGTTCCTGTCTCCGTCTTTCTCGCAGGAAGTTAAATGTGTCAAACTGCACATCGGCCGTGTTGCTAAGTGGTGTGTGCTAAAAGCCGTCTGCGCTCACAATTTACCCAGGTCTTTTTCTTTTTTTTCCCTTCTTTTCACAGCTCTCAACACTTCTTATCATCATTTATAAAACAACCCAAAAGAGGTAAGCTGCCAAGCGTCCTACTTCTTTGAAAAGTGCACCTTGGTTTGATCGACTTGCAGGGGGTTATGTGCCTCGAAGGGGGGGGGGGCAAGTGTTGGAGAGCCATGCCCGGTAAGGTGCTTCTGAAATGGTCCTTCTGAGGTTTGGAGGAGGCCGATTCAGCTGACCGCACGGATGCATAGCTGGCCCAGGGAGCTTGGAGCTGCCTTCAATCATTGCATACAGCCCTGCATGAGAACTCAGTGCAGACATCCGTCCTGCTGGCACCAGCAGACACAAGATAGTCGCAAAGATTTATTAAGGTTGAACAGTGAGGTCTTCTCTTGAATCTTTCTAATAGTTTTCAGAAAAATGAAAAACTATTTCTCACATTCTCACTTTTATTTCACATAATTGCACCTATAAAACCTTGGACTTAAACCTGGGCATCAAAACTATAAAATAAAATGGTTCCATCATTGCCACATGGAGGAGCAGCTGCACCTTTGATTTGCTGCAATCTCCTTTTAATTGTGATGAAGTTGCTGCGAGAGACAGAGAGAGAGCGAACAAGATCAATTAAGACCTCTTTGTCTGTCGGCTGACTCCCGCGCAGACCTCCTCATTCATTCCCTGCCCGCCGTACGGATGCTTTAATTGAGTTTTGCTGCGCTGACCTCTCCAGTCTGCTGAAAGCGACTGACAAGGACCGGGCAAAGAACATAGTTTGGTGTGTGTGCAAAGTTACTTTGGCACACACTCATGCTGAGACTCACCAACACCCCTGTCACAATGAGGTAGTGTAGGGCACACACACACATAGTACACAACACAGGAAGCTGTGGATAAACATACCCAAGGTGAGCAGAGAACTGAAAGCATGTATGACACGCTTGTAGCAATGGTGCACCACTGAGACGTGGTAAATATTCATAAAGCCAGGGGAGACCATTAGCATTTAAGGAAAAACAATGCCTGCAATTTATGTCTGCGTGTGTGTGTGTTACCTGGTGTTGAAGTCAACCTAAATGGACATGTGAGATGAGTCAAATAGTGTGTGTGTGAATGCAATAGTGGGCTGTTTGCCTTTATATGTAGTTATGCTAATCACTTGATGGGAAAAACACGTGCTTAATAGAGCACTTGTGATTCTTAGTTACATTACTGATGATAGAGACTATTAGGGAGTCAACTGAAGTAGGCAGTCTGCCTGCAATGTTAGTTTGGAAGTTTGTTTGTTCGTGTCTGTGCGGACCTTTTCCACTTTATATGTTAATTTGTGAAATTGTTTACCAGCCAATGTGTATCTAAACACTCGTGAGACTGAGGGCGTCTGTGCTGCAGTGTGTGTGCGCGCGTGGATGAGTGTCTATGTTTGTCTGGAGTCCTTTTCCATCTCTGCTGGTTGACAGACTGTGTCAGAGCTGCCTGGGAAATGATGTTTCCACCTGTGACACAGTCGACTTCTCTCTCTTTCTTTCTCTCCGTTGCTCACGCTGTCCATTTCTCTTCCCTCTCACCTTAATGAGAATTGACACCTATCCCCCACTCTGTCAGCTACAGTACATCCAGATTGAGGTCCAAGCCATGGGGACGATACTAGTAGTATATATAACAAGGTTGTGACAGTGCCCCTAGTGGTCCAAGTGGGGGAGTGAGTTTTCTTTTTCAAGGAAGTTACCTTCCTTCTACCAGCTCAGCTGTTGTTCTGTGTGAGCTGAGCTTTCCAGAAGCCAGAAAGGGATCCTGACTTCAAGAGGAGATCCTATTCAAGTAAAAGAACAATTGCTCCTAGACAATTTCCATTTAACATGATGACTGCAAACTTCTTTTTCTTTTTTTTTCATTAAAATGTGTGTGTTTCACTTTATATCATTTTGTATCCTCTCTCTGAGTTTGGAGATTTTGTAAGAAAAACCTGGGAAATCCTGGAGTTATTCAGGAGGCGCAGCAAACACTTCATCATGTATGTTGTCTTTTTTTTTCGATTTTTTAGAGCAGACTAGCTGTAAGAATGGTAAAATTACAAATGAAGTAGTTAAGTAAAAAGTAGATTACAGAATCAAAGATATACTGTAGTACACTATAGTAAAGAGTTAAAGTAGTTTAAAAAATGAACAGGAAAATTACTCAATCCTTAAAATACTATATATTTTTTTTATCATATCCATTACTTGTAACGCATTACTACCCACTCCTATGAATGGGTTGTAAAGCATGAGACTATGAAAGCATTTTCTATGAAACCAACCATTTTTCTTACATTTTAATTATTATTATTACTAATTATTTTTATTAGGGGACAATTTTGTAAAGAAAAAGTTTCAATAATTGTGGCTAAGGATGAGATTGAGGAATGAGTGCCATAGGACTTGACTTCTTAAATGATTTCTTTGGACCTTTTATTGACAAACATTTAAAAATGATGAGTATTCAGAGTGGATTCTGTTATTTAATCATTGGTGAACTTAAAACCTACCTAATGAAACCCAAGGGCTTCCGATAAATAACCATTATACAATCAAATCAATCATACAAACAACATTTAATTGAGGAAATGGCAGCCTTTTACTAATATCACAAGTTGGCCACTATTTGATGTTAACTGCACATGCATCCTTTCCTCCTGCAGGTGGTAAAACTTAATTCAGGTGGTAAGCAGGGCAGCTCTGATAACAGTGGTTGGTATGGTAATAGCAGCCTGTGCGCCACAGGCTAGCTGCTAGTAGTTAGTTCCTGGCTCATGGTGATGTTGCATAACGCTTCCTAAACTTCAGAGGGATAAGCCTGCTGTGGACACCCCCGGCTTTTTAATGCACTGCAGTGCCAACTCAGAGTACTCTGCTCTCTCACCTCCTCCCCTCGCATTAGTAAGAGAGTGGAAATTTTTACCTTTCTTAATAATTAAAAAAAAGTAGTTTAACAGAACCCTCTGAAGTGTTTGTGTATGCATTAAAGTAGGAAAAGTAGGAAAAAGTGCAGGATAAATCTATTTATGGTTTTCTTCCTATCTTGACTTGACTGCTCGCCTTCACCTTTAGCGTCTGTTTAACAATAACAGGCAAATGAGTCTTGCCGAAAATAACATTAACAACCTTTTGCCATAAATGCACTGTTTTCTCATTTTGTTGAAATGAAGTGTCTGTGCAGAGAAAGTACTGACAGGTGCTGATGAGGTCAGACAGATGAGACAAACAAGACGGACAAACAATGAGACAAACGCGACACGTTATTCATAACATGTTGAGCAAAATACTTACATAAGTTTGTTTGTAAAGTTGTGTGTTTGCTATATTTTTTTCTTCCTCTTAGTTTTGTAGTCTGACCGAGTCAACGGCAGCTGAGCTTGAGGTTTCAAAATCCCCCATTATATGAATACAGTTAATCCTGCTGTTAATAATAATAATAATTTCCATTCAAGTTACTAGCCTACGTTTGTAAGTTGTTCTAAACATTAACAAGCATGAGCATGTAACCAGGGCAGCCCCCCTACTGAAAATATCTTCCCACATGCATGCCTCTCACATTTTCAGAACAATGGAGCTCTCAAATCATTTTAATTCTCACTAATCACACTACAACAATTCTTATAAAACCCCAACTGAAACCCCCTGCACTGTATGGTTATTATGTAGGAAAACTACAAATTTCTGTTCACACAGTGCTGTGTAATTACATGAGCTTAGTGCCTTTGTGTTAAGCGATAGTAAGTTGTAATTACAGCAAACAGGTTTAATAAAATGCCATCATGAGGTATCAATGTGGCCTAAAGTTGCATTTTAATAGACAAAGTAGTGGATTTTTTATCACAAAGGACACAAAAGTGGTCATTTTATTATGCTTTTCTTCACTTGTGTAGTTGGACGTATTGTGTATCTACCAGCCACTAAATGAACAGAAAAACAACACTGTGACTTCACAGAAAAAAAAGCATGTGGAAGCAGGTTCTGTTGTCGGGAGGAGACATATTCTCAGTCTCTCAAAGAGCCTCCTCTTCAAAGTCAAGTTGTTTTGCTTCAGTGCTCTGTAGGTGCGGGGTTTACGCTCCTTGTGGTGCTTTCGCAAACTTCTCCTGAGAAGGGACTTTGTGTTTTGTTTTGTTTAGGTGTTACATTGCAAGGAAACCTTGCAAATACTTTTTAAAAGCTTCTTTTGCTTCTGAAGGACAAAGTTGATGGCACCTTGGTACGGATTAGATGCACTACCAAAGGGGGCGTTGTAATGAATATCCATCTAGGCGTGGGTGATGGTGCACTAAAGTTAAAGAGTCTCTTGGTGCTTGAAAATGTAGCTTAATGCAGCTTGAAGAAAAGCTGATTTGAGTTACTTGTCACTGATTATATTCATATTTAGAATGTGTAAGATTAGACGATGAGTGCATGGTGCAAATTGTCACACATTTACCACTGGCAATTAAAAAATGCCATTAACAATTTTAAATGGCTTTTTTAATACACGCAATATTTTTTTGGACAGTGTTTATCTTACATATTAAATTCTGCTGACTATTTTTGGAGTATTGCCTTACTTTTAGACCAGTCAACTAGTCTAAGTTTTAACTTCTGTTTAAACGTCAAGGACATTCCCTGCTAGAATTATCCCCACTGCAAATGACATGATCTCTGCTTTTTTTTAAATTGTATTTTTAAATTATAATTTCTGATCTACAATTTATTTTAAACTGATTGCAAAGGACAAGAATTTTATTTTTTGCGCACAATCCATGCAAAAAGGAAAAGACATTGCCTGGGCCCCCAGTTAAAAAGGAAAAGACACACCCAACAACTGGCCTTTATCAACGTCTGAGATGACAACCAGGTGGAAACATGAAACACTCCTCCTGCATCTCCTCTCGTATCTGCTCGTATTAGCAGTTGCCATGATTACACAATAAATTGTGTTTCTGACACTGTACCAGATTGCACTCCTGAGAGAAAAACTTTTTTTTCCTTATTTATACAGATTATTCCACTCTTATCTGTTTTACTGTAAATCATTTGGACTTGGTTCTTCCTGTTTGGCTTTGGATTCAGACTAATGAAGGAGGAGGCAGACACCGCAAAGGTAATTAATGTGACGGGTCAGGACCTGGTGCTCAAATGAACTTAGTGCAGATATGCAAAGTAATAACTTACAATCTTTATTTATCCAGTGAAACCTGACAGAAGACACATGCTGCTTTCCATCACCTTCCTGAATCAGACTCGCACACCCATTAACCCTTCACATATTCTCGACTTAACCACCTCAACCTCAGTATGCTACATCTGGCTATGAAGTGGCCACATCAATGCAATAAATTTA
The DNA here is from genome assembly GCF_026936395.1 of Plectropomus leopardus. Classification (NCBI taxonomy): domain Eukaryota; kingdom Metazoa; phylum Chordata; class Actinopteri; order Perciformes; family Serranidae; genus Plectropomus; species Plectropomus leopardus. Next base: position 6,763,168 of record NC_142196.1, read on the forward strand.
CATATTTTACTGCACCACCTGGTCTGTTTGAACAAGCAGTCAACTTCTATTCACAAGCTCCATACCACTACCACCTACCTGATAAAAAGAAGGAGAATATTAATAGTAATACTAATAAAACAGTCTATAATGCAGCAGCAACAAATAAAAGCTGGGATATTTGTGCATTATCATTTTAACAGAGATCTAAAAGCACAGGCTGTAATATTTATAGCTTGTTTTATGATTATTTGAGGCCTGTAAAGCTGATGTAGTACAACAACGCTTCATAACAACAGTACCTGCAAGAGGACGCAAAACATGTCTCCACACAGTAAAACGTGAACTAACGAGAGCCATGTATGCGCACATACACAGAATACACACCACTTAGATATTGGCTAGGGATGTCAGGGAAAAAAAAGTAGGTCAATTTATGTGTCTTGTGTGAGATGGGATTTCTACCTCCAAAACAACCATTTATCTTGGGGGCCTGCACATTAACACACTAACATGTGGGCTATCATTCACAGGCAACCTGCAGAGGAGAGGACTGAAACAGAGGGAGAATATCACAGAGGGAGAGACAAGAATGTATATTAACAAAATACTATAAGAGAGAGGTAATTAGATTACACAAGAAAAAGGGTCTTTAATTGATTTTTGTATACATTAGTTGTTATTTACCTTATAATAGCCACTGCCAGATGCTAAAATTACCTTCTGATTACCCCTACATTAACAGAGTAAAGTAATAAATTAATTTTACAAGCCAACTGGCTTGCTATTCTAAGTGTGAACAAAGTCACATACAGCGCCGCTACTGAAGAAAAGAAATAGATTAATAAAAGGGAAATAAAAGGGTAGAGAGAGAGGGAGTCTGAGTTTGTTCAATTCCACTGGGTGAAAAAAGGACAAGAAGAGAAAGAGCCTGAATTACAATGATTTTACAAGCCAACCAGCTACTTTTGTGCTTTGTGTATGCACTGTAGGTGTATAGCTGTGGCCTTGGCAAGGCACCTCCCATGAGGAAGGAAGGCTGCATAATACTGGAGGCCAGAGGTGAGACTTTCACGGCTCTGCACAATACATATTCAATACGTACCAGGCCCTGACTGCACTGTTGCAAGAGCTTAATTAAAAAGTAACAGTTCCAATACATTGGAGCCTGGCTGACCCACATCCCCTGCTGGCTCAGTATGCCTGTTAACACTGTGTGTGTGTGTGTGTGTGTGTGTGTGTGTGTGTGTGTGTGTGTGTGTGTGTGTGTGTGTGTGTGTGTTTAGCTGGATGTTTGAGGCACTTGAAAAGGAAAATGAGAAACGGTAAGTCAGTCAGAGAGAGGATACACCCTTGGTGCGTTTAAGCAGCTGTTAGCATTTGAGTGAAATAGAATGTGTGTGTGTGCATGCGTGCGTGCATGAGTGTGCATGTATTTCTTTGACAACATGAATTATTCACTATAACCCAAGGCAGTAGTATATAGCACACTCCTGCCTTGTGTGCACGCATCATGCACGTGTATGCATGTGAGTCAGTGTGAGTGCCGCGTGTGTACGTGCGCGCATAAATGGTGTGTGAGGAAGTCTGAGTACAGTTCCAGCCATATGCTGTGGACCTAATCCACTATGACAAACCTCTGACATCACATGAACAACAGGCATGCTGAGCAAATCTACTCATTCATAATAAATGAGAGAGAGAGAGAGAAAGAGAGAGTCACCAGGGAATAAGAAATAAAAAATACAAAATAAATAAATAAATAAATAAAACAAGCATCTCTATTCGTGGCAAACAGCATTTCACCTTGAAAGGAAGACAAAAAATCAAGTATGTGGTTATGTTGCAGCAAACTACAACCAGCCAATCACAAGACAGAATCACTATCTGTATAAAATAAAATAAAAATGACTCACTATAAATAGCAAAAAAAGCAAGAGTTAATAACAACCTACGTTTGGAGAAAAAGCAGTTCCTGGCTTTATCATTCAGAAGAGAATGAGGACATGATTGGATGTCTTGTTTTTACAATTTCCTGTACCTGTACTCTGCAACCATACAGGAATCAGTAATTGTAGAGTGAGTGATTATACCTTTAGGGATGAACAGCTCTAACTTCCTGTGCTAAAAGGCTGCCATTAAGTGACAACAATAAAAAAGAAAGACAAGCACAGAACATAGCTGCAGCGCTGAAATCTCTCTTTGTAAAAGTTCCTCTGCTTCACCACTTGTATCCCGAAAGAGACATAGTTCTGTGACAAGGTCAATGAGCCCTGATGAGTTTCATATTTTATTATGAGGGTGCTGCACTCTGCGGACTGAGTGGGGCACTGAAATCCCACTGGGGGATAGGGTTGGAAAGGTGGAGGTACAGTCTGACTACTGCTGGGTCATCCATTATTTAACACACAAACAGAGCCACACGTGTGCTTTGCCAGTGGTGCACATACATTCACACCTTACACAAGTACATATTTCCCAAAAAGTTACAAATATCTTGGGATTCTGAATGTAGCCCTGATGCAAAATTCCATCATTTCCCCATAACAAACTTAGGGTATGATATGAAAATGTCATTTCCTGGTTCATTAAGGCAGATAGTCTGGTTTGCACTGCTAAGGAAAGTCATCACACTATGTAACGAGAAAAGTTCACTCAGTGGAGTGCATATCTCCAACAGGTGTGTCTGAAGGCATGTGGGTGGGGAACAGGGAGTGCAGGGCAGGCTGTGTGTCCAGCATGTTTTCATGACAGCAGTGGAATGCAGTTTACATTATCTAGGTGTAACCAGAGAGGACAGGCTATATGGAGTTAAGCCTTGGACACAATGTCCAGTCAAACCCCTCGCTACCTCTCTCTCCTCTTAAACAATGAAGACTTGAATCTCATCCAACTGTCCCGCCCATATCCTTACAGTCAAGATGGTGGCAAAGATAACAAAAACTGGGATTTATTTCACTCGTTTTGTGACTAACTTTGGTGGATCATATAATATCAGATATTAGATTTCTTTCTGCAGATGCTCCAATTCAACACGAGGCCAAACTTTTCCTTGGATAATAGTTTTTGAGGCCATGAAAAAGGTGAAAATGTGGCCTGCAAAAGACGAGGTAAGGCTTGTTTTTAGTCTAGCCAGTTGCAATAAATACCTTTGACTATGTTACTTTGTTGATATCTTGTGATCTTTCTCTACCAGTTAAGAGTGGTGAGTAGTTAGCAGTCAATGCCAGTATAAAACAGTCAGACAATGTGCACACAAAAATATCAGGCTGACAGGTCCAGAAGAATGTGAGATAAACTGCGAACAGACAGACAGATACACAAACACATGTACACATGCACACTCATGACCAAATGCATAATCCATGCCAGACTTACACCTGGAAGAGATACTTAAGACCTGCTTCTCTGGTTTTATGGATCAGTCAAGGAAACACTACTCTCACTAATAAGCGACAGGCCACGATTTCAGTGACCAGCAGGAAAACTCACAGCCAAACAACCTAAGCTAAACCTCCTGCATGCTGGAACTGAAAAACATCCAGCTTTCTTCCACACAGGGCCTGTCTGAGGTCCATCAAGTGATAAATAATTCAAACAACCCCACTGCAAAGTAACCCACTGCTCACCATTCATTCTGATCAGGCAGCTCGTGAATCCAGGGCACCGGGTTCTCTCCCACAAAGCCCATGTCATCGTGGGAACTGGAGGATGATTGGTCGGAGAGGTGGGCAGGGAGCAGGGGCGGCCTGTCGTCTTCGATCATCACTATGTCGTCCTGCGGCATGTTCACAGTCGGAGAGAGCTGGTAGTTACCTGAGAGAGAGGCAAAGAGGGAGATTAGACATTTAGTTAGACAATTAGTTTTTTTCTTTAATTAGTGGTAGTCTGATAACAAGTGTGACAAAATCAGACTGAGAAAATATGCGAACATGCTGAAAGCAAGTATACACACTCTACTCCTTCACAGACATGTTTACGCAAACATAACAACTTTATCTTACTTCAGTAATTACCAAGATAATACTGAATATGGAGATAACTTTGGCTGAGATAATTGTTAAGTTTCATATCAGGACATGCCTGAAGGACACCACCATTTCTCAGAAAGAGCAAATAATGGTTTGTATAGGGTAGATTTTGCAATACCGCATGCATACAAAGATGCTGTGTGACAAAACAATATACACTAAATAATAGCTAGCTCATAACACTTGAAAATAAAGAAAAATGGACAAAAACGTCTAATCTCCAGATTCCAGTTTTGTTACAGGCAAAAGTTGTGGACCACAGTAGTATTATCAATTCTCTTTCCCTCTTCTCCAAGGACAAAAATGAGCAGAAGAAGGGCTCCCCTGATCTGTATTCTGTCCTGCCTGACCCTTCCCGCTGAGGACTTCTTTGAATCGCTCCTTTGCTGCTCCTCTGGAGTCAAAGTCAATGGGGAATGCGCTGTCATGGTTAGCACTCAGCACCAAGGGCAGGGGAAGAGTTGTTCAATGGCATGAGAAGTGGCATTACAATACAGAGGTGGAAGTTTCACTGTGCAGATTTGATCAGCGTGTGCCTTATTATGGACACATGAAAAAAAAAAAAAAAAAAACTCAAGATAAGTGACGAGATCAGACTTTAACCACACACCTGCTCGCTATTAGACACCGGTTTGGAGAAATGCTGGACTTCCTGTGGCCTTTACTTTTGTTTCCATTATTGGAGAGCCGTTTTGCAAATTCAATAGCTTAGGAGCAATTGTGTGTAATCACTAACAGCAGACAACAATATTTACCCTGGCCAGATCCCAACATGAGTCTGAGAGGCATTTAATTTCACTGGGGCCCGACGAATGATAAATGCATATTGTGGAAGTAAATCTGAGCACCAATCAACGCGGCAATGAGGTGTACAGTGCAGTTTAGTTATTTGCGGAGAACAAAAATTATAAGGAAAACAAAGAAACACAACAGCTGCGCAGAGGAGGAATCCAAGGTGGGCTGAGAAGACCCCCACCACCTCTAAATAAAAGCACCGAAGTCAAACAACAAATGGAAAATCAAGCAGAAATAGTGTATATTCTGGGGTATTATTCATGTATGTCAGGAGTCTTATCAGTGGCATGTGATAGAAGAAATTTATTATACCTCATGTGAAAACATGTTCTATACCAAAGGCTTCAAAAGCATTGTTTCAATGGATATGTTTCATAGAATCACAAAAATGATAGTTGTTTTGGGTTTTTTTTTTGTTTTTCGCATATGCCTGTTGATTATTTTATTCTCATGAAACAAAACTTTAATCCAGAATAAGGGAAGCTGCTTTATACCATGACAAGAAAACCTTCCCAAAAGCCGGCCCCTGCACAGTACTTGCCCATCTGTTAATTGATTCTTTGGGAGGGCTCATCCCTTTGTCTATGGACTGCTCATTTAAACCAGTTAAGATGGCTGCCAACACTGTCCAGGTGAAATGAAGGCCATTTCTCACTTGGGCAGCTTGACAGAGAACCATGGGTAATTGAATTCACCCTGTACTGTAAATCAGCAGGACTGGAGTAATGACAGTGATAAACTCCACGAAGTCGGTTAGACTAAGCTAGACCTATCACTTCCATAGCATGCAGTCCAAGTAGTGAGTGTAATTATCAATATTAAGCATGTATATATATTTAATCCTGTTTTCTTTATATTATTATTTGTGAAATGCACTTATGTTGTAATTAAAAACATATATTGTGATGCACTGTGGAGCAACATTTGCACATTTCTCTAGATACTGAGACAGTTTTCCCAGCTCTGTGGTGAAATCTGCATCTAGGAAAAAAAAGCATTTACCATTGCAGCTCATGGTCATTACTATCTGTGTATTGTTGAATGCAGCAGTGGAGTAAGCACTCAGATCTTGAAGTAACAGTAGCAAAAAGAAATATTATGTCAAAAGTGAAAGTACAGTGACAGAGTGGCAGAAGCACAAGCTAACTTGTAGCTGCATACTGTTGAAAATCAACAGAAACCACTGAAATTAGCAAAGATTTAAACATATTTGGACAGTAATCTGAAGGCCCAGTTATTCCTCTGGTCGTCCTCACAAGTTGTTTGCACTTAGCTGAACAACTCTGAGTATTCACCAACAGTATTAGCTCCTCCATCTTGTCTTCTTTCTGCCTCTGTGATGCCTGCTATCCTATCAACCGGCCAAACCCAGACAGCAATCGCCAAAACTTCAAAATGGTGAGCTCAGTGCGGCAGAGCAAAACTGTTGTGTGCTGAGGGCGGCAGCCCCTTCATAATGAGTCTGCTTTGCCTTACCTTCAGTGAAATGAATGGTGGCAGCAAGCCCCTTAATACTGCAGCTGGTGAAGGTGGTGATTATTTTCATTGCTTCATATAGTTCAGGGTCACTTAAGCTATAACAGTGGATCATAACTTATATGTTGAGAATATTTTGTAATAATATTCAGAAGCTGTAACTCAAGTTATTAAATAAATGTCATGGAGTCAAAAGGACAATATTTGCCTCTTAAAAGTAACGGAGTAGGAGTATAAAGTATCATTAAATGGATTTAGTTAAGTAAAGTGAAAGTACTGCAAAACTGTACAAAGATTGCCTTAATGTACTTAAGTTACTTTCCACCACTGATAATGTGTACATGATCTACAGAAATTATCTTTGTACTCTACTGTTTTGTATGCCTTGTGCTCTGTACCATAGTTAAGAGGTTTGTCCTCTGAGTCCTTGCACAACTCCTCTAAGTCAGTTCTCAAACACTCTTCCCTCCCTCCGTTATCATCAGTGTCTCTGCTTTATAGTCAGTTTAGCAAAAGTGCGGGAGTGTCAATAAGAGTTGCCCTACGGTTGTGTGTCCTTTGGGGCCCTTCTCATACCAGCCTTTACTTCCCCTCCGCTTTCCCTTAGCAGAGTTACCTCTCGGTTGCATCAGCGGCACTCAGAATTTCACTACAGTGACCACCTGGAGAGGACACACCATATCGCAATAATATAACCAGGAGAGCTGTTTCATTAAAAGCCACTCTGCAAAAGCTTCGGTGTGTGTTTCATAGACGTAACTTTCGTCTGTGTTCCCAATATGCACTCTTTAAGACAATACATAACTCATTATCACCTTATATTCAGTCACGTCAGCAGACCACTTTCACTAGCAGAGGACACAGTTTTAATTAGAAACTCGGCCAGCATCCCTCTCCCGGCTTAATGAAATATTTCCAGTCAGGACCTCTTGACACAAGTGGCCAGCTCTGCAGATGAGGAGTTGTTAAAGTCATTCCACTTCCCTCTTTGCTAAGTAGCTAAAGGACACAAGCGCTCAAGCAATAAATGGCTAGTGGACAGGTATAGTTGGGGCCATGCTGATGATTTGAAAGGTGAAAATAATTAGAGAAACTGCAGCACTTGCTTTTCTGCAGCTGTCAGCATAATATCCAGAAAGGGAAATAAGCCTCATCTCCAATACACCAATGAACATTAACTTGAATGAACTCTATGTTTATGTGTTAAACTGCAGTTTTGGTTCACAAAATAAAAAAAAACTGGACTGACAAAATGCAGAGTGAGGAAGACGACACCTCCAGTGGTGTTTTGGCACAGTGCGGTGCGTATGGAGCGCTTCACTCACTGTTTTAACACTGTCATTTTTTACCGGCTCCTCGCAGTTGGTGACGGGGGGAAAAGGGGCAGGTGACAGCACCAGCAGAGACAGTTCGCTTCCTCTCGTCAGCCAGATCGACAGACGGTGTATATGTGTGTGTTCAAGCTAGAACTAGCTGGAGGCATTTGAAAGTCAAGGTTGTTCATTATGGAGAGATGTTCCTGAATGCAAACAAGTGCTGATGAAAGAATCTTGGTGCCTTGTTTGTAGCCTTCTTTTATGCACTTTGAGTGTTGTCTCTGTTGTTTACATCATCTTGCTCAGGGAAGGTCATTTGAGCTTATTGCTGTCCTTAAGTTTCAAGCAATCTTTTACTTCTTAGTTCCCCTGCTCAAAGGCACCACAGTGAAATAACCACAAGCATCTAAACCTGTGAGAGCTCTGAATGTAGTTATTGTTTTCAACAAATCGCACAACCGCTATCTTGGCCACAATCGAAAGCTGTTTTCCAGCCTACCATGACCTTGCCAATCCTTAAAACATTGTAGCCTTTCACTCAGTTCGTGGAATGAAAGCAAAAAAGAAAAACCCAAAACATTAACATCATGATGCTTTTGCAAATGATTTGGCAGTAGCACACATATCTCAGAGACATGTCCACAAGGTCACATGGGGACAAATATTCCTCTAATTAAGACTAATGGTTCACAGAATCCAGCTCTTTCACAAAGAGGCTATTCGGTATTTGTTAAAGAGCTTCTGATTCATGCAGCTGAGGAAAGAGTTCTCTGGCATCACGATTGTGCCACTGTGGCCTTTGTCACACTGTGATTAAAGATAGCTTCTCATGAGTCACACTGAGAGACACACACACACACACACACACACACACACACACACACACACACACACACACACACACACACACACACACACACACCACCCACCACCTCAGCGCCCAGCACTACAGTCACCATCCAGCCTGCTGAAAACAAACAAGTTGTTGGAGGAGGCTTACCATGAATCAGTGATATTGTAATGTCAAGGCTAAACAGGGTCACAGTGTGATTACAGTGGCTGTTAATTTTAATGTTAGAACATTCCATTTTATTCTAACTGTGGTTCACAGAAAAAAGAAAAGAAAAAGAAAAAAGAGGACAGTTACTTGAGTATATGTTTGAATGATCTCCTACCACGGAAACATATATATATATATATATATACTGTATATACACTGTCTCCATGTCTGTCCAAGTAGCTCCACGTCTGTGTATCAGTGGCCACAATTGTACCGTTGTATGGTATACTGTATACGATCATCACCTTAGAATGAACTGAACTTTACACATGTGCACAGCTGCATTATGTTGTTGCTATCCTCTGAAAATCTCAAAATCTCAATGCATCTCAAAAAGATGTTAAATGTGTAAAGGAAATCTGTCCCAATTTTTTTCAGCAGTGCCTGCTCAAATAGTACAACCAGTACAGTCAAAGTCGTGTTTCCACAACTGTACTGCAGCACGCGCAGCCCTCTGGCCAACCATGCTCGGCATGTGGAAGCTTTTCCATGATATTGGAGCAGAGATGTTCTTCCTCCCTCTGGCAGAGAGTGAAGACAGAGACAGATGAGCTCTGTGGCTCCAGAGGCCACCTGGCTGTATCCATCCAAATGCATCAGAGCTTCACTCTCCTCTTTCTCTGCCCTCTGACCAAGCGTTGCCCGTTGAAACATTGAGCTGTAAGGTGAGAGGTCACACTAATAGCCCCACTCCATCTTCTTTCTTCTACATGATTCTTTCCATCTCTGTCCATCACACACTTTCACTCTCTTCCTTCCTCCTTCAGTGACACTTTGGCCTATTGATCTGACTGGAGGAGAGATCATTAGCTGATCCATGGCTATCGGGCCCATACGGGGACTACAGTCAGTAATCATCTTGCATACATGCCAGTACCAACCAAAGCCTTATGTTCACCAGTTGTTTGGTATGCGCAAGGGTATATTGTAGAATTTCTCACCAGCAGAAACTTACAAAACAAAATGAGCAAATGCAGTCTAACTGAAGCAAACAGTTTAGGCTCAAGAGCACCCTGACAGCGTTCCATCATGTTCCATGACAGATGCACACGATGCAGTCAATGCAATTGATTAGAACATTTTGTTGGTTGGTTTAATGACAGTGCCTTTCTTCCTTGTAGAGAAACACAACATCGCTATTCAGTTGTCTAGGATTTGAATAGGGACACCAAACACTAAGACTCACAGAGACATGTGGAGTTAATCAGTGATTCCCATGGACCAAGAAACAGAGTACTCAGCAACCAGTCAGAAGCAGTTGTTGTCTCAATCCTGGGAGGGAGGTGTTGTCACACAGATCCCTACAACCACAAAATGTGACTATTCTAACTGTGTACTTGAACATTTGGTGACAGCTTGATGCAAAAATATTTCCATGGAAGTCAATAATGCCGCCAAGATGCTGTTGCTGCTGGCATTGGTGATCTTAAAGCGCAGAGCGTCAAACTAAACCAACTACTTCTCTGCTATATATTACCATGACGACTAAAGGTTTTTATCTATTCCAGAGGTCAGCAACAATGTGGAAGAGTCTACGTCCTATCCAAAACTGTTATTTAGCCTTTAAACACTATGTGAATATGTGAAACGCTCAGTGAATATCATCTCTGACCACCTCAACCCTTTCACACATTTGATGCGATTCACATGTGTGGGTTTCTTTCAGACACAAACATGAAAATATCACATCGCAAAGAATACATTAACTAGATTTTGAACGTGGCAATAGTGACCTGAACACCTCCACAGCTGAATATCACTGTTTAATTAAAACTTCTGCACCTCCAGGTGTTGAGTGGAGCAATGTTCGAATAATGTGAGGTCACCAAACATCATGGATCAATAAGAATGATAAAGGAGAAAGGTGTCTCAGTCTATCAGGTGCAGCAAAAGTAATGGGAGAGTCGCAGAGATACCAATCAAGCGCTGTCTTTACACGCCCATGCAGTACTTAGAAGAGGTCTAATTAGACAAGTGAAAACACCTACATGGATGGACCATGTGGCCCTAAATATAAATCAGTTTCTTGCATAACTGTACTTTAAAAAATGCAAGATGCTAATAGAGTGATTTTTACACTTTAAGGGATTCGACAATTTATACCTTTTTTTATATTTGTTTTTCATTATGCCTCAGTTGGAAAAGATGTTTTCTCAGCAATACCTTTCTTAATGAAAAAAAAATTAAAGCCCTAGATTTTAACTTTTATAAAACATTTAATCATTTTTTCATGTTTGCTGAAAATGTCACTAAATTAACACTGCACTAAATGAGGCAGATCATTTGTGAAAAGAAAAAATCATATTCTTTTGCCTACTCTATTGTCGCTTCTAATGGCATTACTGCATGTGAACAAAACCAACCAATCAGAGCCGAGGAGTTTTTTAAACTTATAATCATGTCAATCACTGCTCATAAATTGCGGTCAAACTTAGCTGTAAAAAGAGAGAGCGGTACTAGGGTGGTATCAAATTTGGTGGCTGAGTAAACAGTAAACTGAAATATGTTCCTGAAAAACATCTGATGCAAGAAATAGGCAATAAAGTTACAGAATCTTGATTCATATTCGATCATTTCGCCTAGCTTGACAGTTTAACTGCAGTAAATAAGAAGTGATTGACATGATTGACAGCTGTGTTAGAGACTCCCCAGCTCTGATTAGTTGTTCTTGATGTGCCACGGTACATTCTAGCAAATGTCATTAGAAGCAGCATGAAGAGGAGGAGATTTTTTTCCACAGTGTATCTTTCTCATGTACTTCTTTCACAATGTGGTGAAAGTTTCAGCCAATATGAAATGAGTTACCTTCATAAAAGTTACCATGTGTAGCTTTTACTGATTGATGGCTGAATTCCATAGAACTGCTTCAGTTTCAGGGTCCTGCTATAGTGCATGATAGCTCAGTGTCACAATGTCAAGACTTACTGAGGTGCTTGAATAGAGTAAAGCTCTTATTATCTATATTATTGATGTTAATAGTAAGACCTGTGCCTCCCTTCTGTGACAAATCAAAATATAAGCCGTGAAAAGGGCCTATTTTGTGAGCATGTGTGTTAAATTTCCATTTTTAAACAGCCTCTAAATTATTGCATTTTATGAAGATTTTATTAACGACTACAAGTGCTTTAAAAGTGTTAAAAAGGTTCACATCAAGTACACCTATATTTGGGCAAATGACTACAGTGAAAAAGTACAGTAAAGCACACAAAAAGTGAAAATTCCAGAGTAAAACCATTTACGTCTCTGTCATTTTCTCACTGAGGCGTGCTAATAGCACCCTCAAGCAGTCTGGACTCCAAATTAAGGGAGGTCACTTTGCCTCAACTCCTGCACTGATGGCTGAGCATACAGAGAGGAGGAGTCTGCAGACTGTGAAATACTGGAGGTGAGGGGACAGCAGGGTCAAATCCTGGGAAGACAATCCCACCATTAGGGAAACTATAGAGTCCGGAGACAGCCAGAGGTTGGTGTGTTCCTCTTAGTCTGTGTTTGCTCTTTTGTCGTTTCATTCTTTTAATGAATAAATCTTCCCATTATTTCACCATATTTTGCTGTTACAAATTTCTTTCTGTGGCTAATTTTGGATTTGGGTCAGTGTCTACAGGATTTTGCACTGTCACCTGCACTGCACACATTACATCCTGTGAACTCCTACTTTCCTGTGTGACAACAGCATGAGTCCGCTTGCCTGGTTCCCACCTCCGGCCTCGCGCCCCAACCCTCCCTTATTCCCGTGCCAGTCCTAGGTGTGCATTCTGACTCAGGCACTTGGCCAAACAGCCACATCCACAGAAAAGTGTCAGTCCACGTCCCTCAATTTTCACCCCAGCGTGTGGACGCCGTGTCCAGCAGCACTTTTCAATTAGACAGAACGGAAGGCGAAGCCGGGTGTGATGCTAACGACCTTTGCGTCAAACCTCGGCTGTCGCTGTCACACTGTGCAGGAGATTTCACTCAGTTCCATATTTCCTTCCCTTTAATTCAACTTTTCTTCCTTTCTTTCTATCTGCTTTTCCATCTCTGAATGAAATTCTCAGTTCTTTCACCCCAAGGGCAAAAGGTGGATGGGAGTGAAAGGAAAGCAGGAGAAGAAAAGAGAGAGAGAAAGAAAGTGTCAGGAACTCATTTTATTTGAGCAGGAAATTGAAGCAGAACGCACTGTATGTTCACCACCTGCTAGCTGTGGATTCAGCCTCTGGCCGTGATGCTATGATGCACGGAGTGTGCATGTGTGAAGCTAAAGCTGACAATATCACAGCATTGTATGGTTTACTGAAGCAAACAGGAAATGAGATTACCTCTGACTATTGATTATCTGAACGTGTGCACCCACAAACACACACACAGCAGACAGCAGATAGTTCTGAATGACAGCCCAAAACACTACGGGAAAGATCAAGGCAAAGTGCCCTTACAATCAATGTGATGGCACTAAACCAGCTTAATAGCACCTGTCTCTTTCCTTTGTCATTCGGAACTTTTCTTTGCTGTTGCCATGGTAATCATAATACCTATAATTCATTCAATTGTCCTCCTTGAGATCTTTCCTTATGGTTTCACAAGAAAGACAGCAAGCTACCTGTGCCTGCTGGGAGTAGACAAGCTTGTCCAAGTTTTTGATCAATACATGGGTGAGGGGAGACAGGGCATCTGCGGGACACTGCAGCTGTTTTTCACAGAAAATAGAGAGCATAGCAATAACAACCATAGGTGGGCAGAAAATATATTTTACAATATCACTGTATTGACTCACTGCCATCTGCAATAACTCACAATCAAAGTCAGATCTTAATTCTTAAACAGCAAGACCATATCCCATTTACCTCTGTGCCTTGGTCCACTTAATGGAGCACAGGAGAGGAACTGATTAAGTTAGAGAATTCTTCTGCCGTCTTTTGAGACATAAGATGCCTCAGAGTTTTGTCAGCAATCACTATTTGGAATAATGTATGGCTCACATCAGTGGAAATGGAGCCTAGTCTGATGGAGAGGTTGTATGTGAGTCACTGTGCGTGTGCGCATGCGACTACAATACGTGTACATAGAGCTGTATCTACGTCCAACCATATCCCAAACTCCACATGTCTGGCCTTCGTGATTCAGTAATTTAGCAGGTCTAGATATACTCAGCATCAAGCTGTCAGTCAAGCCCTGGTGGCTGTGTGCTTCCTGACCTTGCAGAGCCGATGTTAGCATCTGTCCTCTAACCATTACTGTCACATCTCACACGTCAGGCAATATGTCTGAGCCCATCTGAAGCAATACATAGAAGAAGATACAGAGTGGAAACTGATATCGTCTTTCTAGCCTGCAGAAGTTTACAATCCGCACAGAATAATGCATTTCAGAGAGTCTTACTAAGTGGCGAGACGGCAACAGGAAATTTTGTGATATGACATTCTTATAATGTCTCCATGTCTGCTTATTTATCTCCTTAATTCAATCCAAAGTGGGTAAGTGTAGCACACTGAGATTCTGGTTAAATTTAGAAAAGGGAAAGAAAAAATCAACCGACTCTAGATGAATATGAATGAGCATGATATTTTAGGAATGCAGATGTTATTTGCTTTCAAAGTCAATTTTCTGACATTTGATCAAGGTTAACTAGATCTTCGCTGTGCTGTCAGTGAGATGCAAGGTCATTGCCACTTCCTTAAAAGACAGAAAACTTTCTCCTGCTCTAGCATTCCAGGGACAAAGCAAAACACATATTTTACATTTTCAGTAAATTTTAAATTTAAGAGGAGAAAAGAAGAATCAGACATTCAGTAATTGCAAAAAGCAAAAATTTGACCGACCTTTGGAAGCAGGAAAGTCCTGCCTCTATTTCTCAGGTGCTGCATTTTACCTCAGTGCGGCAGTATTGTGTTGTTGCAGTGAATACAAACTCAACTGTGACTGCATCAGGAATTTAAATAACAGAATTGTGTCAATTTAAAAAGATGACGACCTGTCACAGAATGTTGGCACGGGTTAATGAGGGCACGACTCCGAGACAGCCTCAAGACAGAGAAGAAAAGGAGCTGACATTTTCTTGCTGCAAGACAAGCCGAGTCAAAGATCTGAGACTCCGCCGAGCTTCGGCTGTGATAACTTACTGCTTTAGCGCCCACTCCGCCCCCAACCCTAAAACTTTTCCACTTGGCTCATTTGACTCCCACTCCGCGGGATGAGATGAGTGCTGGGCGCCCTTGAAGTTTCAATGGCAAGAAACTTTTCCATCAGCGCGCCCACAGTTGCCGCTTATGATCACAGCGGCGTTCAGAAAAGCCTGCGTCGGGAACAGCCAGTGGAATAAATAAGCCAAACTGAGAGGAAAACCAAACCAATTTTGAGAACTTTTGATTTGGGATGGAGGAGAAAGACACGATGGAGGAGTGAAAAAAGAGAAGGGGAGCGAGAGAGACAGAGGGAGAGAGAGTGTCGGGGGCAAGCCCTATTGATCTGGAGGCTTAATTAACCATCAGATGCCTCTGACACAGCCTCTGATCTTCTATGATCAGTGGCAGAGTGGCACCGCTCTGGGGGAGACGGTGAATAAGGGGATAGAAGAGAAACAGGAGAATGAATGGGAGAAGGGCGGAAGGGGAGAAAGTGTAGATCATTGACGGATTACAAATTCACTCCATCCGAGGAGAGGAGGGTGGAAGGGTGGTAGGGTGGGAGGTGAAAGAGGAGAAAGGCTGAGCGATGGGGAGATCGTGAGACGGTGGGGAGATGAAATGGAGGCAGGAGGGAAGAAGAAGAAATAGGAGATGTGTGAAAAACAGGGATAGGCAGGAAGTAAGAATACAAGTGCATAAAACCCACTGTGTGTGCTGAGAAAGGCAACATGGACGCATGCAACTACACTGCATCATCCCCCCACAAACACGCCCTCTTCACACTAATGCAATCACCTTCAGCTTCTGTGCGTATGCATATGCGAAAGGTCCATCGATGTTGAGATGACAGCAGTGACGGGTCGAGGATTGAATTGCCAATTCTAATACACCTGAAGAGACGAGATCTTGGCCCGCTGATGTCAACTGGGTAGAATGGAAATTGACCGGAGTGAAACCAGTCGGGAGTGGAGTGAAGGCAGGGAGGATTGGGGATGACGTTAATCCCTGAGAGGTTTGAATAGTGAAACAGCGTACCTAAGGATGCGGAATGATGAGGAGGGGGAGATGACGCTTTGAAGGTGATGCTGGTTTGTGGGTTTGAAGGATGGAACGCAGAGGGGCTGGGGTTGATGTTGAAATTGATCAGGGAATGTCAGTTTACAGACAGCAATTCAGGGGGAAAAATATATCCAATGAGCGTGAGGTTAGCAGGTCAACCACACTTCCCATCAACGAGAATGGGCAGTGATCGGACCCCCAAAAAAATCCAATTTGTGGAGTCGTTTTGTCTATTAGAGGTTGAAAGAGACACAAAGGTGCTGAGAGGGAGGGTGGAATGACCTGTGATATCACTCACCAATGCGTCCGATCATATTAGTCCGCGATGTGGGGTTGTTGTCCAAGCCCTCAATGCTTTCATACAGGGAGTGGGAAATACGGCGCTCATGGTTGTCCAGTGGAGAGTTTGCAGAATGCTCTGTGACCGGAGGGCTGCCAGGGGCTTGCTACAGAAAACACAGAGAGATGAAGAGTAGGTATGGGGATGAAAAATAAGTGCAGTGCCAAATTCATCTTCCATTTAGTGTGATAAATATCTTATTTATATATATCTTATTTTCCTTCAAGGGCCAATCTAAAGGAAGAAAACACCATAAACATTTGAAGCATAGTCACATGTGCAACTGTTTGTATCATTTAGATTTCTGTCTTTCAAGTGACTATAATAAAAAATTATTACCGCCAATACTATACTACTTTAAGGGTGTACTGAATAATGTATAGACGCATACAGAATTAGCTCCTCTCACTCATCACTTCTGACCCAAAAGGAGTGTGTGGCAGTGTATTTTCTGCAGAGACTCTGCCCTCTGCCAATATTTTCTTTTTTTCTCTTATGTTTTCTGTGCAGATGACGTTCGTTTCATGCACACCAACAGCACTCAGAAGAGGTTGCTATTTTATATAGTGACCAACTGCCTGAAAGCAGCAAACAAAAGTGAATCAGGGGTTGGCTTTTACTTTCACTTGTCTAGTGAGTGTGTTTACAAACGGTAACTGACCATCCTGTATAGCATTCTTCTATCTATTACTACTCATGTTTTACTGCATCTCTTTTTACATCTTACATACCATTGTATTAAGATGTCTTCATTATTCTGCCTACTTTAAGGCCAGTAAATCAATTTAAAACTGATTGAAGGTTCCAGTCACCCTTTTGTTTAAATACGCATCATGTGCCTTTGGAATAATCATTAATCCCAAGTGAACATGTGTTGCTGTAAATCAAAGCAAGGATGGAAACATTTCATATAAACAAGAAGTTATACACACACTGACAAATTCACACACAAAAGAAGGAACAAGTCTAAACGGCTCCTAATGTGATGCCGTCAATACTCCAAGAACATGGAACGGGGGCTTCGGTGTCCATCTCGGCTTACGTCGGTATTTTCTGGCTCAGCAGTGTGAAACGGCTCCTGCAGTAGTCCAAGCTGGATAAAGCTCCATGGATTTCCCATAGGCCGATAGACAGCTGTCTCTAACAATGGACCCCAGTAAATGGACCAGTGACATTTGCTATGTGGTCAATACTCCGCACTGCTGGTTATTGAGCCCACTGTACACTCAGTGCATTTGTCAGTCTTGGCAGGGGGAAGCGGTTAGCGGTTAGTCTTTGGGTCTGGAACCACTGGGCCTGAATTCTGATTCTGGTCTTCAAAAACCAATAGTCTGTCAAATGTGGTATTTTTAGGATAGAGACAATGGAGCTACCACAGCAAGAGTCATGAAGTAAAGAAGGAAAAAAAAACCTCACATCCACGTGCAGAGAGTTAGAGAATAAAGCTTGGGCCTTGGCCTTATTTCCCACAATGCTCCATAGCAGCCTATGGGCAGCGGGGGGAATGCACTGGAGAAGAACTCCCTGTACAGGACCTATTACAGATAGCTCCCTTACAGCTAGATAGTCTTTCGCAGTTCAACTCTGTACCTCAAGCATGCTTTAAACCAGGAGGCCCTGGCTAATATTGATGTCTCACAACACTCTGCTGGCTTGCGGCCAAAAGAAAGGGGAGTAAAAGATCAGACAACAACTGCAGCAGGAAGACAGGAAAGCAGGAGGCTGAGGAGGAGAGAAGAAGAGGAGGTTTTGGTTAACAAATGAAAGGAATAACAAAAAAAGGGAGGATTGTTGGAGCTGATGCCCCGGCGCCGTGTGGGTGTCGCCTCCTCGTGGGAGCAGCATACCCTGGAAGACGCATAGCAGGGCAGAGGGACTTATCGGCTGTTTAATATAAATGAGAGGATTAATGAGGTTGAGAGCGCCAGACTTTATCAGGACAGCGTGTTGATAAGAGCGAGAGGCAAGCAGGGAAGGTGTATGAGAGAGAGGATGTGAAATGGAAGGCCGGGTCAACACAATTACAATCAGAGCCACGGCAACTGGCAGCCTTATAATAAAAAGCATGTCCCCAGATGATTCAGACTCAATAAAGCTTGAATTGTTGAAATAAAGATTTATTTTACTCGCTTCTCTCTCTTTCACTCAAGACCTCTCTGCATTTTTTCAATCTGCTTCGGATCTGTCATGAGCTGAAAGGAAGGAAGATGAAGTGTTTCAGGTAAGAGGCAGGGAAATGTGCGGACAGAGAGCGAGCAGCTGAGAGCCAGATGATATGAAAACTATGTGTAGAATGTGTCAAGAGGAACAGATCTCAGAAAGACCACTCTGTAACTGTCTCCCCCCTATCTCTGAGCGCTGAATAGATTTATTTTTAAAGTATTCATTGGCTTCTATGGCAAATAGACTTTAGAAGCAACTTAACACAGAGGCAGAATGGCAGCCATTTAATCTTTGTGTATCCAGCATTAATTAAGCCCGCTTCCGTGCATGCTAATTCTTTAGCACACTGTGGATGTTTACTGACTTGGGAATGTTGACGAACTAGTGCATGACAAGCTGTGACATTTCATGCACTCTCCGCTGTCACCTGATATTTGATAGTGATTCAACATTAAGATCTTTCCCCAAGAAATATCTTCTGATAGCCATGCAGGAACAGATGCATTTTGTCATCCCTGCAGAGAACAGGCAGCAGGTTAATAAAGTAATGAAATGAACAAAAGAAAAATTGGATAGTAAGCACTGGCATCAATCATCACAATTGCCTCAGATGACAAAAAATAAAATGCTTTGTGGTGTCACGGTGTTAAAAGACAACAACAGCAACATTAAGTTGATGAAGGAGCTTAGCTCTTGAGAAGTGGATGTGTTTCTTTAAGTTTTTTCAGTGTCTTTGTTGTAATTTTAGTCCTTTCTTAACACCGATTCTCATCACCTCATCATGTGTTTAATCTGTCTTAATCTAGTCATTTTCAGAGTGGATTATCCTGTTGACTGAGGGAGAGGGCAGAGCGCTGTGACTTACACTGAGCCCAGTCAAGATCATCCACTGCTCAGCTCCCACTGGACTCACTGAGCATGTCTGTGTATTTTTTGTGTGCTCAAGGTAATGCTGGTAATTTCCTGTGTGAATGCAGCCTGAGTGTGTGTGCATACCTGTATTCATGTGCATATGTGTTTGTGTTTATATGCGTTTGTGCAGAACCATACACAAATGTATTTTTGCCTGTGCATCAGCATCTCCCTGACCTTGAGTACTCAGTGAGGGAAAAGAAGCGGTGTGTTGACAGGGCTAGTCTTAAGCTGTCAACTAAGGCTAATAATGTCTAGTCCATGGCCATTTCCTGGCCTTCTATCCTGGTCTCAGCCTGTTGCTGTGGCCCTAATCCAGTCAACCTCCACCATAATGCTGTAATTACAATCCTTAAGCTGCTGCATCCTGCCCCAGGCACAACTCACCTCTCCGCTGGCTAGATACCCCACTTTCATTAGCTCCTCACATCCACCTAGAGCCTCATCTAATACCCGCACTTCCCAAAGTGGGTGCCCAGGTCTTTTAGGAGTTCTCAGTGAAACTTCAATTTCACAAAAACATCACGCAGAGAGGGAATCAGCACGATAGCAGGGTATGTAAGAATAACTTGTGGTCAGATTTAACTGTTCCACCACTACTGTTTCTCAAAGTAAACATGTAATATGTTTTTTTACAGAGATTTAAAAAGGCACCCAGATGCACTACAAGAAAGGCAATACAAGAAAGGTGAGAAAAGTTAAACTTAATGCAAATGTCCTCTGAAAAAATGCAAGACACAACCAGGCAAGATCCACTGTGATTGTTTTGATTCTTGCAGGAACAGAAGCTTAGAGTTGTTTACTAGTCCACTCCATTAGGGGATGAAGGATCAGTCCCAGCTCAGACACAGACTGCTATGTTGATTAGTCTCAGGCATCATCGTTGTATTACAACAGTTTCTACAGTACACTCAAAAAAAAGAAAACATTTTTTACTTTGAGTACAAACTGTGAAACAAAAAAAAACAAAAAAATGTCCTTGTGTGTAGAACCACAGCTATTAGATAAGAAAAGTGACAGTCAAATACATGCTCAATGCAACTAACCAACAGAGAAACAGATTCATGAGAGGCCAGACTGCCTGCTACGATGTATCTGTACTGTATGTGAATGCAGCCATGCTGCTGTACTGACAAATGCTAGCATTAGCATTCTGATGTGCTCATATTAACAATACTAACATACTGTTTTCTTGCAATTATAATGTTTACCCTGTTTGCATCTTTGTTTTAGGATGATAGCATGCTAACATTTGCCAAGTTGCACTAAACAAAATGTACAGTTTAGAGTGATGGGAGTGTCTTTATAGAAAGTTTAACCCGATGATGGCTTTGGATTAGAAGTTGCTTCCATTCATCCTGCCATAAAATTTGGCGCACAAGAATTTTATGGCAATCTATCCAATAGTTGGCAAGATATTTCATTCAAAATTTCAGATGTCAGCAATATGCTGGTGCTTGAGGAAAAGTTAAGATATCACCAAAGTTAGTATGCAACCCTCTGGGGGTCGTGGTAATCCATCCAATAATTATTGAGATATTCTTGGCTAAATCAAACTGGTCGACTGATCAACTAATTGTCCAACATAGCAATTCATAAACTCATTTAGGTAGGTTGCCTTAAAACATGAATAAACTTAAAACATTCAAATACATACACAATATGACAAAATTATTTCTAGGTGTATTTACAATGTAACAATATACAGTAAGATCGATATTTTTTTGTTTGTTTTTTAATTAATCCTTTGTTTATGAGCTTCTTTAAAAAAATATCACTTTAAAAGGTTTTACATTACAACTTTTACTTCAACACTAGACAACCCTTCTGTATTTCTGGTTGCAACCTCTCTTGAGTTGATAGTCAACTGTTCATTTAAGCCAAGTTCAAGTACAATGCAACAGTATCATATACAACTAACACGTGACAACCAATATTATGTTACAAAGTAAAAGGAATGTGTGTGTGTTTATGTATTCACATACATCCAAGCACTTGGATTTTTAGCACGCTTCACCTTCGCCATCCTCCACCATGGCCAAGCAGCCCACTCAACCACCAGATTCAATATATTATTTTCTCAATTGGTCCTATTGAGTTTCCCCTGCTGCTCCTAAATGAGTTAGTCTTCAGAGAGCCGGCTGGGAATGAGGGCCCAGCAGCGCCAGAATTGCATTTCTGCTGCTCTGCGATCTACTTCCCTCAATTTAGTCACTACTTCATTGCAAACTGCATTTCCCAGAGTGCAATGCTGTGTGCCCTCACTCTATCCTGATCCTATGAATCACTGCTATTTGCTATGACAGCAGCAGAGCTGTAGTCACTACGAGTCATGATCTTAGTGTACTTCAATCAGTCTAGATGAAGTCAGTGGGGGTGGACACAGGTTTCCTTCCCTTTCTCTAACTTCTGATGTGGGCCAGCATCTCAATGTTTTAAGGTCCCTTCCAGCAGTGGTCAGCTCAATACTAATAAAACCATAATTTACTAGGCCTGGGCTCTGATTGATAGCTCTCTCAGGGCTCTATCGATCACCCCCTCTCTCATCCGAGTGAGCATCTTTTGTTAGGTCCAGCCACTTCCTTCCCTCTTGTCTCTTTGCATAAACGTTCTTTTAGTGACTAACAAGCAATGCTTATGGAATGGATTACAAACAGGGCCATTGGCATGCTGAGGAGACTACTTCAGTGCTCCTTTATAAACAGAATAAGCTGTTACATGCACTCTCCTCACAGAGTTAACTAAGCTTCTATGTCTCAAAGCTCCTCTGATGCAACAATGCTAAGGTGAGTGCAGTGAAAAAGTGTCTGCGGCTTTGATCTTTCTCTTGTGCCTCATGCTGATTCTCATCTATAATAAAGTGGTGATGCAGTTTTACCTCACTATGTTTCCTAATGGTTAGTTGTAAAATAAAAGAGTATGGTAAACTATTACACTTTTTTCCACACTCATGGGCTAGATTGGCTTGGTTTGGCACATCAGCCCATCACTGCAGGGATTTGTGCCTCCATAACAGCTCGCTTGTACGTGTGTCTTTTTGAGTGATGATGTTTAAAAGCAGCGGGCTGATCCATGGCTAAAGGTCCCCTGTTATTTTTCATGCAAGTGTTTTTCCATCACAGAGCAGGCAATTAAAAGACGTTAACCTGTAGGAGGTGAGCTGTGTACAGAGAAGCACCAAGAGCCTGTTGTCTGTAGCTCTTCATCTAACATCTCACTGTGGCTTTTTCTGCCTTTACTTTCCTACCTGCAGTATCAGTAGAGGCAGTTTTTATTAATGAAAAAACACTAACAAAGTTTAGATCATTCAGTGATAAATGCATTTAATTTCCTGTAGATTCTTAACTATAAAACCCCCCATTATTTTTTATTTATAAGATTTATATTGTGAAGCAGCATAATAAGCAAATGTTTAAACAGCAGTACCTAAATAGACTTTACAGCTGAAAGCAAACATGAAACAGTAAAATAAAGCAATTTTAAAAGAAAAACAGGACACAGAAGGGAAACTAAAACGCCTTTCTCTCTGGTCTCATGCAGGATGCTACCACTTTTACCAGTACTGCTACTACATAGTTCTACAGAATTAGCAGTGCTTTATTTCAATGTATGTAAGTACAGTATATTAAACAAATCACTAAAATACCTGAAGTGGATAAGGTAACAGAGGATGAACCACAAGCTAAGCAGTCAAAAATGGTCCATTTCTCCGCCTGTATGTGATGCACTTTCGCTAGATGTTTTGAAAGATTTCTCTTGTTTCTGCCCATACGTGCAAGAGTTGTTGCACTTTTGTTGCACTCTTGGTAAATATAATCAGACTCTGGAGCTTCTCACTGAGAGCAGGGCTTCTGTGTGTGTGTGTGTGTGTGTGTGTGTGTGTGTGTGTGTGTGTGTGTGTGTGTGTGTTTGAGTGAGAGACATAGTGGCAGCGCCGAACCCAAGCCTCGCATATGCAACTGGCTGTCAGGCTCCAACACATAAGGCTTGAGTTGGTGAGATAAAAATTGTTCAACATTTATGTAACCTAAATAAACAAGGTAAATATCTTCCTCATTCTCCAATACCGATAGCAGAACCATTAATGTCGAAGCTTATCAATACTCCAGTCTTTAATCATTCAGCACCGGGGTCCCTTTGATACCAGGTTTCGGCATCACGGGTGGGGGGGGGGTTCTCACCACACACATGCCTGTTTCGGAGGGAGATGGGAGTCATCAGGGGTTGGCTACGGTTTGAGAGACACCAACACTTCCTGCATGGAGGCGGTTGGCCGTTCTTTTAGCCCTACTCTGGAGAGGGTCCATCTCTGGCGCGACGTGGCGCGGCATGTCAAGACTGACAAAGAAAATGCAAATTGGCATGATTTGGCTCAGTGCAGTCAACCAATGGAAAAGGGTCATATGATCCCTAGCTGGTCATCATTACCAACCTCAAATGGCCTTAAACAAAACAATAAACTGTTTCATCTTTTGCTATAACCCC
Source organism: Plectropomus leopardus (assembly GCF_026936395.1). Lineage (NCBI taxonomy): Eukaryota > Metazoa > Chordata > Actinopteri > Perciformes > Serranidae > Plectropomus > Plectropomus leopardus. The sequence goes on from NC_142196.1 coordinate 6,786,888, forward strand.
ATTTTATGTAAATTACATCATTTTGATTCCACTTATTGTTGTATATTTTATTGCCAAATGTCATCATGTCAGAGTAAAAATGTGGGTTAACCCCCACCTCACCGTTCATGCTGTCCTGTCATCCTTATGCATCATGCTGTTACGAGCCTGTCACATTCTTTCAATTTAAAGCACTGATGTTAATTAGCTGTCATGCATATCAAAACCTCAGCAGTGTATTAAATGTCAGCAACACTAGTGGTCCATTTGCTGAGGACCAGCAGACACCGCTGGACGTGTCCATTAATGTTGTACTATGTTAGTGGCTTAAGGAAATGAGAAAACAGGAATCCAAGAACGGGTTTCTCAGGTGACTAAATGCACTGGGCAACTGCCGTGGTTTCTTGTCCCACATGGTATTTACATAATTGGGGTTGCTGGACTGGAAAGTCTTTCAAGTGGTCAAAAGAGGAATGCTTTACATAAAAGCTTTACATTTATGTCTTGAGGCGGTCTTGACAGAAAGCTGTGCTGAGACAAGCACAAAAAAGAAAGTGAAAGTAAAGTGAAAGAAATATCTGAAGCGAAGGAATGAAGTGATAGCACTGCCGTCCTTAGGCAGAGGCTTCGTCTCATGAATTATCATGAGAACTCCATAGCGGAGCAGCCCAATGTAAAAATAGTACACTGTGAAATTCAACTCAATCTGCACATATGTAGTATCTGAAAAGCAGACAGGGAAGATGAGAAAGGTTTTGCGTTGAAGCATCTTCGTGGAAGTGTGTGTGTGTGTGTTTTTTTGTTGTTACTCTGATTAATGCAGTGCTTCATTGGCAAGTTGCTGCAGCACTGTCAAGAAGGACAACGAAAAAAAAACCACAAGACAGCCAGTCTGTCAAAAAATAGTCGATGTCTGCTGGAGATCTTCGTCATAAATAACATTGCAAATGCGCAGAGAGGCATACACGTGCGTCATGTGATGAATTTCAAATCAGAGAAATGAACGCCAGCCACAAGAATGCTTATCATCAGCCTGTCTGCTTTTAGATGCTGCCGTGATAAATATCTTAGCAGTGTCACGAACTGCTGCGGCTGTTGCAACAGACAGAAACAAACATCTACCACTGAGTGAAAGTTCATAAACAGGATAAGAAGGAGAGGCAGCTGATAGTGGGTGGGAGTCGCAGAACATAAGCTCAGACATAAAATCCATCTTTATCCATCTTTTATGCTCAGCATAACTTTAAATCTCAACACATTAGCTGCCGTTTTAGTTTACTAATAATCCTCTTTGTATTGAAATGAGTCCTGATAATGTGTCGTGATAGGCAGGTTCCTTTGTTCTGTCCATATAATGGTCGATTTGTCAGTTGTAGTCACAATAGAAATGAGGGCAGCTGATCAGCAAGGGAGCTAAAGATCAAATTCAAATAAACTGCTACCAACTGCAACCACAAGTGAAACTTATAACCCTTTTGTTCTGTAGGCTATCCAACACACCTCTAACCTTAGTCGACGACAAAGTATTACATTTGTGCTACACTTTGCAAGGAAATAGGAAGGAACATTGCTGTAAGATTAAGATTTCGATGGTGGACAACAACAGCCAAACGTCTGAAAAACATATATAGGATGATGTCTTCAAATTGTGAAAAAAAGCTGAAATATATCTGAGGCATTGAGATATCAGACCCAATGTCTGAATTCTTGAATATATGCATGTAAATCTATAGGAAACTAAGAAAAAATGTAGGGCGGAGAGCTAAAAAATCCAATAACTATACTACTGTAACAGATATCCATACGAGTTAGTCACAGGACTTTGGGTGTGTGACTCAAGAATGAGTCTCTGCTCCAAAAACTTGGGAGATGGAGAACATTCAAGAAGTGCGGCCATAAAAGAAATGGAATTAAAATGGCTTTTCATAAATTTAATTGCTTAAACACATGTGACGATATATTAATAGAACTCAGATATAGAAGGAGAAATTATGCAGCCTCTGAAGCAGCCATGCAATTACAATGCTTCAAACAAATTGCCAGTGACCAATCATATCGCTTGACTATCTGGGGCAGAATGGTAGTTTTTCAAACAAGGGCTATCTGTGGAACCAGAACAGAGGAAAAAGTAATTGTTCTGGTGCAGAGTGTGTGGATATAGTGTGCTTGTGTGTGTACTCAGCATATGAATTACACTTTTTTTTGCCTACCTTTGTCTTCTGTCTCATTGCACATCAAATGCATTAAAAGACACTGGTATCAGGGCTGGTTTCAAATTGCAGCCAAGTCCATCTAAAAGACATTGTGCTCGAGTTTTCCTCAACAAATTGAGAAGTGTATTTTTAGGCTTGGACAGGAACAATGAGGTTCCACACTTGTCAGATTTTGAATCAGGCTTATGGGGAACCTTCCAGGTTTGTGCTACATTAAAAATAGACCCCATACAGTGTGGCACACCGCTTTGTTACACTTGAATACACCCTTAATCATACTGAGGTATTTTTTTTCCTTTGTGCCAAGGTCGGGTAAAAATTCTCATTTTAACCCAAGGCAAACTCACTTGTTGCCCCTGCCTTAATGGAAGCAAAAATAGACCGGGCACTCCAGCTCCAAATATGAGCGTAATCATAAACCTGCCTATTAAAACACTTGTCAATGCCACTGAGAGGATGGGTCTGGATGGATCTTGCCCCAAGTCCTGCTGAAAGCACATGGGTTTCTGAGAGACCTTGGGCAATATGTGGAATTGTTTGTGTGTTCTTGTTGGGATTACATATTTGTGTGTGCATGGCTGTGGAGAGGCTACTCTGAGCACTCACACAATCCTGACGCACAACAACAGTACCGCAAAGTACATTACGAATTTCCATTAAGATGTTTCATATTTGTATCTCTGTGTTACACGCAAGGGGCAACCTCCAGGGCCAGAAAAAACAAAAAACAGAGGCTAACACAGAAGTTCCAACACTGCAATTCATCAAATGGCGACTCGAGGTTGGCTTCAAGAGTGAGTCAATCCCCATGTACCTTAATGTTTAATGCCCAACTTCACAGCAGAAATACACACGTTTACAGCCTGGTGCGAAAATGCTTTCTGGTCTCTGAGCTAATTTGCTTGTTTATGACAACTGCAGGGAGTGGGTTGGATTTTCATATAACTCAGAGGTCTACATTTTTTGGAGGATTAAAATTATACATAATCATGGCCGTGGCCACCTTGAGTGACAGGTGGGTGCCTTCCGTTTATAGCTGTCACTATTTCAGTGTTTTTTTTTTAGTTCATGAAAGTCAAGTGTATGTTTTTGTCATTTAAACAAGGCTTGTTCAGCATTTGATTGTACTAAAAGACCCTTGAAGTAGGCGGACATTCAGTTTTTCCAGTCAGTACATTTTGCTTGAATGGTTTTAAGTCTGATTTTTGCTGGTGAAAATTAGCATTAGTATTATCACAGTTATACCGGGCCAGAAATGCATCATGCTAACCAAGCTAGATGCTAGCATTGGGATTATCTACACTTTCTAATCCAAATCTTGTTACTTTTGGCCTGAAATATTGAAGGTGGTGACAGCCAGAATGCCAAACTCAATGCTTCAAAACCATTGACTCTATAAATAAAGAACGTAGCAACGTGATGTCATCCATTGGTTTGTGGCCATATTTGAACGAGAGGTTAGAGCTGTGCAGGAGCAATGGATGGATCCGACTAAAAGTCCAGGACATTATCGGCAGTGAGCCTCTCACTCTTTCTTAAATATGATTTCAGCCTTGGAGGTTCCCACTTGTTCAAAACGGGACTCCACAGACCAATTGGTGATGTCACAGTGTCTATGTCGATTATTATTTTATTCAGTCATATTGTTACAGGGTCCTTCTATGCCACAACATTTTCTGTTACATCACGTGGAAGAAAATGGATGCCAGTTAAAGGACTGGTGTGTGGTTCTGGTTTTGCAAACACTCACCAAGCCAGCTTAAAGTACCAGGAAACAACGCAAAGCTCTCTGCTAAGAAAGTTGATCGCACTTTAGGCCACAGGACCAAACAGTGATGAAATCAATGCAATTTTCATGGAGTGGGGTGGCCTGGATACGCAGCACCCATCGAAGCCCTCCTCCCCCCTCCCGATGCATTAGGCTGTGCTGCTCAGCTCCTCTCCCCTGCAGACAGTGATGGATCTGATTCATTTCAATGGTGGCCTCCAGTGCTCACTCCCATTCGGCTGGGTGACAGTGGCAAACTGGCGCTGGCTCCCCACATATCTGCCTGGCCAACACAGCAGAGCCGTAGAGGGGGAGATGGGGGAGGTGGCTGTAACTGCTGGCAGCTTGTGTCGACATTCAACTTCTGCTTTTCTCATTTTGGGGTATGCAACTGACCTTAAATTCTTCATTTACAATCTTATCTTTTCTCTACACTCAGTGTATTAAAATTTCCACTGGTGACTTCACGGCACCTTTTCAAACCACTAAGCCTCCTGAAAACACTGTATCTTCAGCAGCCTGTAATAGGAGTTTAATGGATGGCATCTAAAATGCACTGTAACATCTCCTTATCCTTTTGTTTCACACATTTTCTGCAACATCTTTCTCTGCAACACCATTAATATGCTGTCTCATGGCAACTGATGTTGACGGAAATTTCAAGTTATATGCAAACGTCAACATTTCCTCTAAATTGTTTCTCAAAAAAGGATCAAATATGTTATAAATTTCACCCTAAAACAGCATCCATTTCACCTACATAGCAAGTGTTATAATTTTTTTAAAAAGTATTTTTTCTAGTTTCTGAAAATGTGTTGTCGTGTCTGCGACCTTAACTGTCTGCTCAGTGTCAGTCTGTCTACCTGTCTGCCTGCTGGTGAGGGATTAAAGAGGACAGGAGAGTGACTGGACCGAAGTGATAGAACTCACTGAACCTTGGGGCTGAGCTTTCCCCAGAGGGACACATGTCCTCTCCCCTAGTTTGGATGGGGTGAGGGAAGGGAGGGTGGGGGTGGGTTAAGCCAGAAAGAAAAGTGGAAGCTTTGGAGACGAACAACTTAACAACAACTGGTTGTTTAAAAAATGCATGGGGCTGCGTCCGTAGGTGCCAGGTGCTTCAGCTACCAATGAAATTATAAATTATAATCCTATTTAGTTGGAACAAGAGATCCTTTCGTCTTCAGGTTTTTAGGATGCAAAAACACAGCACATTTAGAATATTATAAAGAAAGCATTTTACTGCACTGCAAAGTTAGCTAAATCTCTTTATCTTTCATCGAGACAATCCCTAAAGCCTCATAAGTTTAGTGGAGCTGCACTGTGCAACGTGGATCTTAAACTTGGGTACTACATCTAGTTTGAGGAATGCAGACTGTGCGATGACATCACCTACTGATTTGCAGGTTATGATATACGTCCATCAACATCAATATGCAAGAACATCGTCAGCATGCGTCACCCATCTATGCTGCTGTTGTGGTCAGTGCAAAATATAAAAAAAGAAATCAAGCCCTCACTACAGCCTCATTTATGTGTCGAAAAAAATCTGAAGAGAAGGAGGAGGATGTGGACAGTCAGTTGGTAAAACCATGGCCACGTGCTGACCTATCTGGTACTGCACTGTAGGGCTGTTTTGACAAAGAACAGAATCAAGACCAAAAAGCATGATACAACAGCTACAGAACACCTTAAACATTTTATCTAGTGAGTTTTAAGTAGGATTTTGTATTATTTGCTAATCAAATTAATGAGTTACTGTTTTTGCGCCATAAAGCAATACAGCAGATGCATGCTGGCTCAAAGGATACCAATGGAAAACTGAAGAAAAAACAAAAACAACAGAATTTTTATGATAAACAATAACCTCACAATGTGTGGAAGTTTGTGAGAGATACCTGAGAGATCCCCACTTCTGTCGCTGACTATTTATCCCATGTTGTACCTGGTAAACTAGGGAGTACCACATGTTGGGGGGAAAGGAGGTGAAAACTGACAATAAAACAAGAAAAACAAGTGCACGGGGCATCAGAGGGTGATGTGGGGTGAGAAGAGAGAGATACAGAGCGCTCAGAGGATGACGGCTTACAGGGAGGGTGAAGGGCAGTGAGGGGGGACTGGGGCTCAGCGTGGTACTCCAAACTGACACACAGCCACGGGACACAAGCTCCAATTAGAGTCACGGCTACACTAATCAAACCTGATCTACAACCTCTGGCTGCAGGGCGAGTGAATGTGTGTGAGCGTGTAGTAATCACAACCCTGAAATACAGTCTCACTGTGCTTAGCATTTCACATTCAGCTAAATCATGTTTGCGTTCATGTTGGTTTTTGCTCCAGTAGGTGGAGGAATACTGTTCCTTTTAAAGAAAGGTAGGCTGGGATTCGTTCAGTATCATAATGGGCATTTCATGAGGCTGAATCTCCTTTGTGACTGTAGCCTAATGACAAATATCCACCAAGCTGCAATACATATTCCTTTATCTGCGTATCCTACAGTGTTATTCTGCAGGCCTGTCAATCATAATGCAGTGAAGTGCTTCTTAGATATCATATCAAGGCCCATGGTGGGCAAAGAAAATCACATAGAGAATTGAGGGGGGAATGTGAGACGGTATCACCTATCTCATACAGGAAATGGGACTGTTTGAAGATTTGCATGGTGGTGTGGTCGCTTCATAAAGGTCCTCCTCTAGTTATCTCAAAGCAACGAAAAAACCTATGGGGGATAGATTAGGGCCAGTGGCGAGGTAGAGGAAAACCACTCTCGTTTATCATTCACTGCAGTTGAAATGTAGCTATCCCTCTTCTTCAATCAATATGTCCAACACTTGTCAACAGACAGGATTTGAATTAGATCGTGCATGTGTGTATATATTTTGTGCCTTTTACTGAAAGTGGGAAGTATAAGGCACAGTCCATGTTTGAGTTATGGTGGCTCACACTAATGACATTATCAGATTAAAGAAATATTCAAAGGCAGAACAATTAAATCTGACTCTGTGTGACACCAATTAGTCTCGAGCACATCAGTGTGACTCCTCCCTGACTGTTCGCCTACCTCATTGTTTTTGGACACATGCCGCGCGACGATGAGCTGAATCATCCCTCGCTTGTTGCCTTCGACAGACATGGATGTGCGCAGTGTTTCCATGGCATCCTGGTTGGTCATCCCATGCAACGACTCCCCATTGACTGCAATGAGCTGGTCATTTACTCGCAGACGGCCATCCTGTGGACAAACACCAACAGAGTCAAAAAACGATGGCCTTAAATTCTTTTGAATCATCACGCTCAGCAGCTGATGCTGAGGCATGATTTCAGAGATCACATGCACTCTCACCCAGGAAAATCGCAATAAATATCCGAGCAAGATCATAATCTTGTGTCATTATTCATATCATCTGGTCAACATTTTTATGTGTTAATGATGTAACAAACCACTGATATTTATGAACACTTACATTTAACAGTTTGAGGGGATAATAAAATATTTAACAATGTTCTTGCTGCAAGGAAAATACTCATAACATGGTACTTGATCCACATAAAAATAGAGTCTGTGAATCTAGAGAAAGATTGTTGATATTTGAACTCAGCATCCAAACAAATACGCCCCTCCCATCAGCGCTGCATTAAAAGCTCTGCTAGTATGTCCCATGTTAATTACATTTTATTACTATCACAGATTAGCTCAGTTTATCATGGGCGAGGATGTGGGAGAGCGAAAACAGCCAGCACAGTGTTGGTCTGAGCAACTTTGTTTTCTTCCCGTTCAAAGAGTAATAGTTATTTATTACCTTTATTTTTTTCAGCTCACACAGAACAGACAGCATGTGTACCGTGAGGGAATATTTACTGAATTTGACAAAAAGTGTTTAGATTAGAATCGCAGACTGCATCTTTAGACAATATCAAAGGGAAACTTCACCCATTTTCACAATTCATACATGTTACATACATAGAGAACGAATTTGTGATGGAAGTTATAGGACAAACAGCTTCTGGGTAGAAACCCCCATGTTACATACATAAAATTTTCCAGGCCATTGAAATAACATATTGGAATTCTTAATTTAGGTGTCCCCCTTTAACATCAGGTGACTAGTTTAAAATCACCATGAAAAGGACTTTGAATCCAGCAGCATGGTGGTCAAAGTCCTCTTTGTTCTTACTTGTAGGTCATCGCATTAGAGCAAAAACAATGAATGAAATCAATGAAATCAATCGAGGTAATGGTTGGAGTGGAAGTGGTTGGGAGTAGTTACTTGCCTTGCTAGCAGCACCTCCATTAATAATGGATTTCACAAAGATGCCTAAGTCGGCGTGGTTCTCCTTGGACCGGTTGCCCTTGACGCTGACCCCCAGGCCTGCTGAGCCCGAGTCATTCAGAGGGATCTCAAAGGTCATGAACTCTTGTGTACCGTCAGGGGTTAACACCATGTCATCTTCCTCTGGCTGCTGCGGATATTAAGGAGAGAGTAAAAGAGAGAGAGTTTCTCTTACTTGAGTTTGCTTTCAAAAAGAAGATCTAAAGTGAATATTTGTCAGCTCTGTGGCACTGCTGATGTGCTCGTAAACTTTAGCACAAACTTTTTTTTTAAAGACAGGGCATAAAAATCTTCTCACAGCTCTGAGTCTTTAGGGCTGATGACTCAACTTTGCAACCAAAGTTGGCAAACTGTTGTTGAGCCCAACTATGTCACTGTTGCATTCAAATGTCTGTGTGAAGTATCTAACTTTAACTTTTTAGAAAAGACAGAAAAACAAAGAGAATAGAAAAAGATAACAGAGACTAGCGGAACAAAAATTGAAAGAACAGGGATCGTGAATGACAAGAAAATGGAAAGCAGGCGGGAGACAAGATAAAGAGGGGAAAGATGAGGGGGGCAGGAGAAGAAAGCGAATGGATGGCAAGCATGTCACATATCTCAGGGCTGTCATCGTCAATTGGCCGTACTGTCTAGCCGAGCGATGCTAATTCCTTTCCGCCGCCATGAGCTCGGTGTAGGAGTGGTGGGGACAGCGGAGAACTTTGAGAGCGCCAGGTAGCAATTTGGCGCTCAAACAACAGTGGCTTCCTCTGAACAACACCCCTTTGAAGGATAATTTGTGACACGTTAAGAACCCGGCCCTCCTTCCCTGTGCAATCCGTGGGCCTTTTGTTGGAAATTACCATGGTATAAAGCGTTTTGTTGCAACACTGGTACTGCAGATCCTCGTGCATGGTACACAAGACGATGGTTCATTTCAGCTGCCTGAGAGGTGTGAGAGAGTACTGTTGAGTGTCTAGCACCCAGCACGATCAATTCAGCTGGAAAAGAGTCCATCAAACAACCACTCCAGTCTCTTTTCTGACAATTTTTACTGGTGTCTAACAAAGAGCATCTGTTAAAAAAAAATAACCAAAGGAACAGTATTTGTGTATTTTACCTCTCAACTGTAGCAAAAAAGAAGGGGGAAATGAGGTGTGAGAGAAAACTGATGGTGCAGAGAGAACACCACAGACATTAAAAAAACTGGCACTTTCTTTTTTTATTATAACTGCCGGAAAACCTGGTAAAGATTTACGAATGTTTTAGAATCATTTCTGTTCAGTGGTTCAACGCAATTTTTGAGCTAACAAACGGTAGTTGAGTAAATGCTTTGGTCTCAGTCCACAGCTGTTCTTCCCTCACAGTTTGACAGATGAAAATTAGCCACTTCTTCACAGAATTATAATCTATGTGCAGTGGCAGCTGATGGCTGATTGCGTGTGTGTCTGTCCCTTTTTTATCATTCTGTGTCCGTGTCACTCTTTAAAGAGGGGTCGATGAATTCAGCATAGGCGGAACCTGTGATGAGATCCTTTTTTCCTTAGCTGCAGTTTGAGGAGTTGTGGGGTGGAAAATTGATCTACCGATCCAGTCAGAGCTGATCAGACCGATGGATGAGAGGGGCACCTGCTACAGAGGTGAGTGAAAGCCAATTTTTTTACGCCCAGCACAATGGGCACACAGTTTGCAGACACTTAACTATCACTGTGCTTGAAGCTCTGTCTGTGCCCAGAGTATGCTCTACACATCGAGTGTGTTGTGCAGTCAGTGACAGAATGGCATATATGCAGAATGGCAGGTATGTTCCAATAGCATTCCCTAATGAATGGTCCTGTTTCAAAAAAACAACAACCTGAAAATCAATTTGTGGTGGCAGAACCTCTCGTGCCTAAACCAGTTGCCTTGATTTCTTTCAAAAACATGGGAAAAAGAAATTGGTCAAAAGTTCCAAGAAAATTACCTGAAATTCAATAAATAATAAATATAAAAATAAATGTGAAAGAGCCTGTATATATTTTAGTAACCTTATTTTAAATGTATAATTATAATGATTATAAATATCCTTTTGTCAACATTTTCCCTAGTTACTTGATAGTTTAGCTTGATTTTCTCTCTCCCTCTTTCTCCCCTTTTTTTGAATATAATTTTCATGTCATTCACTTGTCGCCTTTTACTAATATTTTGCAATTTGTAGGAAATTACCTTCGCTGTGATTGTGACTTTTTCCAATGTTTTTAAAACAAAGAAAGAAAGAAGACATACAATTTGCTCACATTTCAAAATTTTGAATGCTTGTAAAAGGCATCTGAAGGCAGCACAAGAAAACTGATGTCAATCCAGGTTCCAAAGGTCTTTCAGCAAGTCTTCCATTCCGACGTACAAGCCACTACAAGTGCTCCACTTGAATTCATGGGATTTAGGTGCATTGCTCAAGGGCACCTCAGCAGCAGTTATTGAGAGAATGAGAGTGTTTCCTGCTTCCCCACACATGTTTATATTCAGCACATAAGAGCTGATGCCCCTCCGATCAAAAGCACGCTCCACAGGAAGCTTGAAAGCGGCGCTGTAACACTGTGATTGGCCAGATCATACTGTACGTGCATAGCTATTGCCATGGCAGCCGAATCCACATGAACAATACTGGCGGCGAGAGCAATCAACCCCAGAAACCCGCCGCAAGACCTCTTTAAATAGACTCACATCAATACACACGCGTGCGTGTTCACACGCAGCCAGATGGATGGCAGCCAGGTGTGTGCCCTTCACAGCTGCTCGAATAAAGAGCGAAGCGGAGGAAAGAAGGAAAAGATAGAGCATAAGGTGGTGTTTTTTTTTTTTCAGAGGCTGAGGAGTTATTAGGATGCAGCGGTGCGTTCAGGTGGAGGCTCTTTTCAACACCCTCTGACTGAACCCCTATTCTCCAGACGGTCTTTCTATCTGCCCCCTTTTCTTTCTCTCTGCTTTTATTCTCTGGCTTTCAAAATGGCAGTACACCTGTCTGTACAAATTGCCAACTGGGCTTTGTCCGTGACTGGACCCACAGTAAATTCAAACCGCTGGAATCCATTTAAGTGAGCTGTGTTTCAACACTTCCGGTTCTACTATAGAAATCATCAGCTCTTGTCAGGAAATGACCCTTTGCTTCCCCTCAGATGGCTGAATGAAGCGAATAGGGGACAGAAAAAAACAACTATTCAGTGTAGGTGTAAATATAATGCATCAACATTAAAGCCCCATTCTTGTTACGCGCTTCGAAAGACATCATGTCCGCAAAGACAGTTTTGACAGCTATAATATTGAAATGACCTCAACTCAACTTGTGGAATGTGATCAGTTGGTTTCCGATGCGGGCCCATAGCAACGCAACACAAACATACTACTTTGAACAGAACATTCATATATTAAAGGCCTTTTGCATCATTGGCAGGGTCAGTCTTTATCTTTAATGAAGATGTTCTATCAAAATATAATAAATAAATAGTGGCTATGAGTTATGTCCCTGGAGAGGCTTTTAGCCCAGCAGTTGAACATAGTAATACATTGCATGAAAAAATTACTTTAGATGGACCTTGTTTGAGCCCCTGTGTGTGTGTATGAATGTGTGAGTGTGTGCATGCGCTCTTCCAAAATGATGACAGAATAACCACCCACTCAGAGCTGTGTTCCGGGAATAGCGGGCCGAGGCAGAGAATGAGAGAGCAGTGTAACATTTTCATCAGACAGGAACAAGCGCCGCTAGCCAAGAATGAGTTTGTCAGGCTGCTTGACAGGCCTCGTTGCACCGATTCAGCTCAGGCAGAGCTGGATTCAACTACCTCTGAACAGGAGAAGAAAGAAAGTCACCTCATTGTTCCAAGCTCAGCCCCGTTTATGCACAGGGGACAGAGAGAACAAAAGTTCTGACAATAGATGAACTGATGTAAAAACACTGAAACGGTTGCATGCTTAAATCAAAAAGCACCAGAAAAAAAAAAATTAAACTATGTCTGTGTCATCAGCCACAATCCCACATTGTTAACTCCAACATCAGGGGTTCAATTTGTTTTCTCAAGTCAAATTATTTTTTCCGGTACGGTCACAGGCAGGAAGCTTTCTGCTAATATGGAGTGGCAAGTCTAAATAGTTTCTGTTACAGCGAGGAAAAATTCTCACCAGAGAAAGCTGCACTCACTAATGATGGCTGGATGTCTCTAACACCTCCACTCTGACCAGCTGGTAACACCAGGAACAAACGAGACCTGACTGTGAAGACACTTGGCCTTGCACATTTAATAAAAAAAAAAAACTATTTCAGGGATTGCATTATCTTGTGTCATATTTACAGCTCAAACTACAGAATTATATTCAGATTTGTCCATTGGAAAGTAAAAATCCTATCCAATGGAATTTCGTCAGAATTTCAGTCGTGAAGCAAGGAAGTTGATTTCCCTGGAGTGCTGATATATCTGCTTGTTTAGGTCTTCCTGTTCACATGTATATGGAGGTATGTACATTACTTGTCAACATGTATGCACTGTTAAAGCTGTGGGTGTTCTTAGTGTATCAAAGCTGCCAACTGTCTGTAAAGTATCCTTTTTGTTTTCAGAATAAGTGTCTCTGCAGTCTTTAAATTGTTATCACATTCAAACCACCCATTTATTATATGTCATTCCATGGCTGAAAAGAAGTCTCAAGAAATTGTAGTTGATATTGCATCACATGTTTTAAGGTCTTAAAGGGGGGCCTATCATTCTCATTTTCAGGTTCATTGTTATATTTTGGGTTTCTGCTATAACATGTTTACATGTTTTCATGTCCAAAAACCACTTTATTTTCCTTATGCTGTCTGTGCTTAGACACTTGTATAAACCCTCTGTCTGAAATGCTCAGTTTTGTCTCTTTATGCCCCCCTCCCGAAAAAGCATGGTCTGCTCTGACTCGTCAGTGTTTCCATGTCTCCCATAGCTGCACTTTCTGTCAGCATCTGCACTGTCACTGTAGCTGTAGAAATGTCTTTAACCGAGTATAGCTGCACTTTCTAGTGTGAAAAAAAAGTACTAAAAGCTTCTGATCCAAATCTGTGCGACTGGACGTGTTCCAGCAGAAACATGATCTGAAATCAGGGAGAAATTATCAACATCAGCAACCAAGATTACATGTTTCCCTGGCATTAGCATGTAACTACATGTAGCAGTGTACCTGCAGCTGGGGAATTACTGTAACAGAGTATAGCTGCACTTTCTACCATGAATAATTCCCAATAAAAATGTCTACACACAATTGCTCATGTTCTAGCAGGAAAATGATCTGAAACTGGTGACAAATTATTGAGAACCAAGATTACATGTTTCCCTGACATTAGCAAGTAGCAGTGTAGGCTATGTAATGTAAACACTTGTAGTAACGTGCCTGGAGTAAATGACCATATAGAGAATTCTGTCACGAGGGGACATCAACTTGTCTGGAAAGAAGAGAAAATAGTTGAAAACAGTATTCAGAATGGTCTGAAACCTGAGGTTTTTGCTCACATGGATTATATTCATATATGTTTAAATCATTATTTGAAACATTAGCCATATTTTATATGAACATCTGACATTGTGACATCATATACAAAACAGAAAATCATCAGAATTAAAGATACTATGGCTGGATGCAAATTTGCACGCTGCCTGGTGCATAAAAGTTGCAGTGCTGTGTTCAGTTACCAATCATTAAGGTCAAACTTAATACTGAACCATTTCCAGTGAAGTGCTTGTAATACTGTATCATTGTTATCACTGCGAATAGCTCAAGTGAGTGGCCACTTGGCCAGCTCATCACAAAAGAAGCCCATGTCGTTTTCTTTTTGCTCTCTCTGACACAGCCGTGCAGTCACAGTCCATTATACGATTAAGTCCTTTATTAATTAACACTGTGACCGGGTAGCACCCATTTATTACAGTCTATTGTCCTGGCAGGGGAGGGCGATAGAGGCAGCATTTAAGCCAGGACACAAGCAGGTGAACAGAGGAGGGCAGAGAGGGGAAAGTGTTGCTCATCAGTCTAGCAAAAGAGCCCCGCCTTCTTAATAGGCCGTTCTGTTTTCTTTCTACCTCGCTTAACTTCACGTGCTAATAAGAAAGGTGTGTTGGATGTGTGTGAGTGTGTGTCAGAAAATTAGAGCAACAGAAAATGCACATGTGAGATGCAAGAGAGAAGAGGGGAGAGAGAAACAGAGTGCAAATGAATCACAATTACTTCTATTCACACATAACTCAGAGTTCTCCGCACATCACTGCCTAAAACAATTAACACTGCTGGAAACTTCTTTCCACACTTGGCCCAATTTGGCGACATAAAGGTCATTGGAAATGAATTTAAAAGGGCTAAAAGAAATCAGCCATGGGTGTAATTGCAAAAGTGGTGCACGCGTGATAAGTATTGTAACACAAATTTCTTTTGGCGGTGTTTCTTCTCGCAACATTTTCTGACAAAGGGGACGAATATTAAATATCCCTAAGCCGAAAAACAAATCCAGCCTTTTTCAGGTACAATGAGGGGCTGAGAGGCGATGCTCTTAAACAGCACTAAAGGGCATGAAGCACACAGCTGGCATTGGCAGGTTTCAAGTGTTTGTGAACTAACATTACATGTTCTTCACTGGGCAATCCAGCAGATTTTGACTCAGCGCTGACAAACTGGGACTGTCACCCTTTGGGAATTTTCTAATGAGAACACTCATTTGGCTCATTAGCAGAACAAAGTCTGCTTCTATGAGGGCATCTGAGGCCAGATCTATCTACATCATTGCAAATGCATTATAACTATTGGCTACCAATGAAGACAATGAGCGGATCTTACAGTGAGCAGCCAAAAAAGGCTCATACAGAGGATTGGATTGACACTAGATGATTCTGTGGGCGATTTAGGAAGCGATTACATCTAATCAAAGAGAGCATGAAAAAATAAAAGGTGACTTTCCAAGTGTACTTGGCAAGTGGGAATGTTTGCAAAGGCTATTTCAGTGGAACCACAGTAAAGACGCACATCATGAAGCAGATGCCTCTCATTTCAAGCTAATGGTGGATAAAAAGTGCTTTGCTATGTCCAACTGCACATACACACTTCACCCATTATGCGTTCTGGAAACAGACGCTGAATCCCCTTTGGGAGAGTGACTGTGTCGCCATAAGTGGCCTTTAACTATCTTGTTTATCGGCATAGCACAATGCGGCGGTGCACCCTCCCGTTCTCTGCACTGACAGCAAGCATAATTATGGGAACAGCTGCTGAAAAGTGCTAAACGAAAACAGGTGGCGCCGACGAGACACGCTCGCAAATCGTTAACCAGCCTGGCATTGTCTTCAACCATGCTTGGCAGCATTAACTTTAATTACGACAGAGCATGTTTCTGAACTCTGCACTTTGATCAGAGACCCTTTCTAAAGGAGCCAAACTAATAACGTAGGAAGGAGCATTGTTGAAATAGAAGGTGTCAATGATACACAAAAGAAAAGCAAGGAGAGAACAGAGAGGAGAGAAGTGCGGAGAGTCTCTGCTAAACATCAAAGAGTGACAGCAAAGTGTGAATTTTATGAAGCTTTCAACAGACAATTTAGATAAAGTATCCCTACAACAAGACGCTTTTTGGAGATGGGGAAGATAATTTTGGTGCCATGGTAACACATTGGAGCCCTTACCTACCAGATCACCATGCCCTGTCATTTCAGAGACATTTTAAGCCATAAAGTGGAAGAGAAAGTGACCTCTAAGATGCATCTGCTGCTGCCAAACTGTTCTGGAGAGCTCTGTAAATTCATAGATGCTCTAAGTGATTGCAGGTTGCAAAACCACTGCTCTGTACTACTTCTTCCAAAGGCCTTTTAGAGCAATTCCTGTAATTTGACATTACCTGAGTTCCAACTGTATTTTTAGAAAAGATTTACAGGGAAGGGGTCAGGCTATTCCTGGGCATTTGTTAGGGGAGAGCAATTTGCTGATTACACTAAATTATATTGGTCTATTTTTAAGGTATATCACAGAGTACGACTGGGGATTCATTATCGAAGATGTGTGAATATCTGAAAAAAGGTTGGAGCACCTTAAATTATCAGCTCTACCAGTAAGATGTGACTCATCTCCTCGAGTTGTTTGCCAAGTTTTACTGAGGTAAAATATCTGGCTCAGTAACCTGCTGTTATTTAAAAAAAAAAAAAAAACGCCTTCAGAGACAGACAAGAAAGATTCTGTCTTTGGCGCTTTATTAGCAAAAGTTGCAACATATTACATCATACTTAGGGTGAAAAAGCATTACTCTAACGGACATCTAATTATATTAACACCATAGATGTCATTTTTTTGGCAGGGCTGTATATGCCCCATAGCTCAAGAGAGTACTGTTTATCACTACTTCAGTGGAATAACCCAAAAGGTTTATCATCTGAATGCTGCGCTCTTAAAGCATTCAGAGGTTAATGATTCTGCTATGTGCTTGTGGAGGGAGTAAAAAAAAACATGAAAGCAAGACAGATGAAAAGGTAAAATGTTTTTAAACACTATATTTCTACTAAAGATACTTAGTAGAAATATAGTAGAAACTGACCCTAGATTATTTTGCATTCTGTCTGACCTTGACTATACTGACTAGGGGTGAGGGGAAAAATCGGTTCACATAAGAATCATGATTCTCATTTTTAACGATTCAGAATCGATTAAATAATCCTAAACATTGATTATTATTATTATTATATTTACTAAATATAGTCTACTCTTAATACTCTAAAATGTTTATCATTTACAAAAGTCTTAATAATTTTGAGACTGTTTGTCGGATTGCCTTACTTTTTTCGCCAGTGAAAGCTGCCGGCTTTGCCGTTCAGAGGGATGTCTCTCGTAGCTCTTTAAGAAGCCTCAGTGCCCAGCGTGGAAATTCGGGTGTTTTTATGGGACCTTGTTCAATAAATACATAATGACAGATCCGATATTGGGTGTCTTCCGTCCATAATCTATCCATATTTTGATGATAAAAGTGCATTAGCATCGATGCTAAACGCCATATTGGTTTCCCATGGTTCCATGTAGAGGTCAGAGGTTTGTTTCGGTCTTGTCCATCAATCGGAAGATGATCTGACACTTTGTATCCGCTTACGTATGCCACACATCATCTGGAGCAAACTGCACTGTGATTGGCCCCTTTTCAGTGTTTTTTCTTGTTGTTGTTTTTTTTAAACCATATCGAAAAATATATTAGCATTAGTACTTGGTAGCTATACTTCAAAATGTGTCTTAGAGAGGAACTTTAAGGATGCATCTATTGCCAGATATTATTGACAGCATCACACATTGGAGCCTTTGTCCCCGGCATCAATGCTGTGTTTCCATGCTCCAACAGTCCTAGACTGGAGTGACAAAGTTAAATTCTCTGCTGAGGAGTAAATGAAAGAATAAGGAGGGGTGAACTTGGCTCCAACTCAACAGATCTGTGTATCATTTAGTTGCCTCCGAAGACAGGGGATCGCATTTTGTTTGCTTTGTATCAATTCATTTCCCCCTCTACCGACTCGGTAAATGGATCTCAGCAGCAAGGAAATCAATACAGCTTCATAAGTCTGTTTTTGTCTTCCAACTTTAATACAAGGGATTCACAAGTGGAAACTTAACTGTACTATGAGCACCACAACAAAAGCCAGTTGAGTAACACTGTTAGAGGAATGATTAAGAAAAATATCATCTGCTGTGAATAATTGCGTGAAACCATGCAGCACTGACAATGAGTGCCTTAACTTAGACAAGACAGACAATGGTTAGCTTGCTTGGATATCTGATCCATGTCAAGGATTGTCAAGGAAGCTTTTATTTCAACCATACTGTATATAACCACTTCTGAGACATACATAAATGGGATTATTTCAGCTAAAATAAATTGTACTACAAATGGAGTACTCCTGAATGACTCAATCACAGTCCAGTGGTAAAAACATGACAGGGAGGATTTTAAAACAGGCCACTATGGGTTGGCACTTATGAAAAAGGCCATTAGTCTGCTATAATTGTCAGCTATACTGTCACGCATTTGTCGAATGCAGTACCCCAGTATTCGCACGAGCCATAAATTTGGCGGTCACATCAATCAGAGGCCAGAATTAATTGTGCAATTAAGATTCTCATTGCTTGGCAGATATAGCTACTAATGGATCAGTGACAAGTGCGATATGATCATAAAGAGGGGATTTTAATGTACTGTTTAATTGCTCTTATGTGGTCTATGGTGTTACAACAGCAGCTTCACAAGCCCATTTATTCTCTACGGTCCATAGTCCTATTGGAAGTAAAAAACACTGCTCATCTAGGGTCATGGGATGATGTAAGGGCAAGAACTGACAACGTTATTATGGCTCTCAAGCGTATGTGACTAATCAAGCCCATATTGTGTGTCAGGCTTTACATAGAGTGGTTTAGCATTTGTGGAGTTCAAAATATGTTTAGGGGGTGACTGAGTGTGAGTGTGTGTGTGTGTGTGTGTACGACAAGGAGTTGCGAGCACAGCAGTCATGCTGACACAGCAGCTCTACCAACAGGCTAATTCACTTCCACTGTAGTGAGGGCTTTAGAATGAATTAAAATGATTTGTTACTGGCAGGCCTGCACTATTTCCAACAACTCATTGTTTTTGTAATACACTGGGACTCACAGATCATGTTCCTCTGTCTTTGTTTCTGCTGTGTGTGCTCTAAATAGCACCACAACAGGTGAATTACTGACGAGTACTGTCACTGGTGGCAGGATGGACATCTTTAAGAGGGGGCAGAAATGATTTTCTCTTCTTTGACTGTTACAGTTTCATGTTGCACAGTGAAGCATGACATTTGACTTGGTTATTACATGGGGGAAAAAACAGAGCTGGAAAAACAATCTCCACTTCACAAAGCTGGGCGATGTGGACTGAAGGCTCAGCGTCGCTCACAGCTGTAAGCGTAAACAGTGCTGCACGCTGGGAGATAAATGCCAACAATAAATAACATCCACTGGCTATGCGTGGGAAGTGTGTAGTGTATATGTGTGCTTAAATGTGCTTAAATCCGCCTGTCTTGCTTCCATGTGGGACTGTCAGTTGAGTATGTGCTTCTTTGTGTGTCTGGGGTTGTTTCATAATACAACTTTTCTGCTAAGTTGCGCTGTGGTCAGTGTTACCAGGAGGGTTATTTCTTCTGAGGTCATGAACAATGTGAAGGGAGACATAAGAGTATTTTGGCTGATGTCAGACTTACAAGCCACTTTCACACAGAAATGGTGCTATAGGGCTGCAATGAAATCACCCCTTTATACCGCCCCTGCATATTTACACAGAACCAAATGACATGTGTGATTACACGTTGCATCAAGGCATCCTGCAATCAAAGGAGGCATGCCAGATCTTAATAAAGATGCTTAATAAAATGTAAACAGGTGAGCTAACTATAAGCAAATCATAATACATATAGCTATCAAAACTGTTTTTTGTACAAAGCTATAAACATGTTTACTTGTGTTGTGAAGTTGGGCATTTTATCATGGGGGTCTATGGGGATTGTCTTTTTTGATGTGGCTGTAGTTTTTGGCACTTCTTTGTTGGCTTCATTTTTCAGCCCTTGGTCAGACGAAGTGATGAATTGGAGAGCTGAGGCAGGATGTAACAACAATTGCTTTGAAGAACACCACCACCTAACTCCACACCATCCATATTTACACTAATTATTACTTTAAGATCATATTTTATTTAAATTCCTCTTTTTCTTACAGCCCTATCACCCCATCCCTTAGTCTCTTTATGTCAAATGAACTTTTTTCCTCCAATGACTTTCACCTCTGATAACAATCATTACAAAGTTGTGAAGACACAAACACTTTGAGTTTTTTTTAAAGTTATCAAAAGATCATAAAGCACTGAGTCACTACACATACTCATGAATATTCTAGGTGTTCAGCAAGGTATACCTCACACAAGTCTGTCCTCCTCCTCGTGACAGCTCCCTCTTATGATACAAGTGATGAATTAACCTCCAAACCCTTAGGGGGCAGCAATCTTTCTGACTCTCTCCCCTCAGCTCCCTAAAAACCACTCAGTCTAACTCCCAGAGCTGTCAAGTGAAGGAATAACACAGCATAAAGTGACTTTGTTCACAGAGCCATTGATCAGCACCTCCTACTGTGTCTTCAGGGTTTGAGCTGAGCATTCAGAGACAACTCTGTCTGAGTGTCTCTGCTCGTCTCTCCCCTCCTCTGTCGATGAATGTCTTCCAGCCTGAAAGTCACAGAGTTCTTCCTATAGATCCAAACTTGTACAATACAACGGAACCAGAGAAACAAAAATCTCTCTATGAGGGATATTATAAATGACTGTTATCATGGATGGTAAAGGTTTAAAAGAGAAGAAGGAGCTATGAAAGGGCAGGCTTATTAGTGATGAGTCCAGTGTTTGGTAAAGGTTAAAGCTGCTCTACTTCTTTGATACAACATACTGTATCTGTCTGAAAATGTCTATTGATATCCTTGGAGTAGAAGGGGAGAGGCAGACAAAGACGGGGGGAAATCACAGAGACAACACCCCACTCTGCTCTATTGCCATTTAACCTTTTCTCTTTGCAGCGAGTACATATTTATTGAAAGCTATCGAGAGCCACTGCTATTGCTACTGAAAGCATGTCAAAATACACCCCGACCGTGGTAATTAAAGACGCAACGCAAACATGCTGGGAGGGTAAATTAATTCCTCTGGGGGCGCGTGCAAAACGCCTGCCTGGCATACAATAAAACATCTAAACAAAGAAAGATGTGGAGGGATTTTCAGCGCTGACATTAAACATCAGCAGGCAAATGTCAAGTAGACAAAAAACTGGCTCCTTTCTATTTTCATCTATACTGCTGGATCTCCTGCCACTGTGTGCGTGTGTGTGGAGGGCTATACGTCTTTGACAGAAGCCTGCAGCTCTGGCATGTCACTCACGCTACAGTTTAAAACATCATCACATTGTCATTGAGGGAATTACATGAATGACAGCACATAAGCGATCGTGTGTGTTTATGTGTGTCCTGGCAAGAGAGTGTGTAGTTTGTAAGCACGCACACACACAGACCAATCCAGAGTGTGTGACAGAGGAGGCAATTACCAACCATGCTTTTTCTCCATGCTTTATTTGCAATAACTGTCACCGGCAGAGCCTTGGCCTCCTTATCTGATTTTTATGAACATACTTGTAGGGATTATTGAGATTTGTGAAAGCACTGCTGGGAAATGGGCGAGAGGACGAGAAAAAAGGAACAGTATGAGGGAGAGTAGCAAAATGCTAATCTGCTGTGGAAAGTGATGAAATATTAAGTAGCAGTCTCTCGCAGCATGTAGAAGTTGGTCAAAAGAGAGAAACAAGGCAAAAACAGAGAGAAATTATTAGACAGTATTTCCGATGATGGGCTTTTTTTTAATCGCGTCATGCCTGAGGAGCTGAGAGAGCATAGCCATCAAACTCTAACTCCACGCCTCGCGTGAGTCGACAGCCCAGGGGCAGCCGTGAATTTTTTAACACTCCTTGCAGCATCGTTCAGCTGCTGTCGAGGCTGCTGACAGCCAGTATGAATCAGTTTGGAGCATCCTTCCAGTTAGAGTTTAAGTGTGCCTGCTGAGTAACCTGAAGGTCAGAGGTTTGATGCCGGCAGCAGCCAACAAGATGATGTTGCCTTTTTTACTTTTAACACCAATCACATATTTTAAGATTGTGCAAGCTACCAACATTTACATCTTATGACTCCTTTAATACAAGTAGAATGAAATATGAGCCCATTTGCCGCTTTATGAATGTTAAAATTCAAGTGAAGCTGTAGAGCGATTAAAGTAGAGCTGGGAGTGGTACATTTCTAAATGGAGAAACACCACATTAGCAGAGGAAAAAATGTCTCAGCAGACCATTACTCTACAGGTTGAACAGTTCCTATGGCGGGGTTAACAGCCTGGGTGCCAGGCTGAGTATTACAGGTAGGAGTGAGGTTGGCATCGGGGGCCCCTGGACTGCCAAGGTGCTGTGACGCCCGAGCCTGCTGTCAGAGCGACTGAACGCAGGCTGGACGAGGGCAGTAGCCCCGCCATCTGTTGCACGACAGCCAAAGTCACCCTCTATGTAGGCTGTGTGTCTGAGTGCCAGAGTGTGTTTGTGTGTATGAACAATAGGTGCATGTCAATGTGCCTGTGTGTGTGTGTGTGTGTGTGTGTCTGTTTGCAAGTGTGTGCGTGGTGTGTGTTTGTGTGTGCTTTTGTGTATCAACACCTCCAAAGCTGCATTTATGTCTGCTCATACACATCACCTGAAGGTGTCTATGTGCACTGGTCAATGTGTGTGTGTGTGTGTGTGTGTGTGTGTGTGTGTGTGTGTGTGTGTGTGTGTGTGTATGTGTGTGTTTGTGTTCCTGTGTGTGTGTTCCTGTGTTTGTATGCATATAATAAAAGCTGTGATTGTGCCTGCTCAAGCACATGACTCTTGAAAGTCTTAAACGACACTTAAACAACAAATTTAAAACGACAAATCTGTGTGTGTTTCTATGTGAATGACTTCGTGCAGTGCAAATCTGTGTGTATGAATCTGTTTCTCTTTGTCCATATTCCATTCCATGTGTGCTTTCGTATCTGAGGGTTAGTTGGGTGGCTGGTGAATATTTAGGTGTATATGAACTTAAAAGCCATCGCTGTTAACTTTAGAATTACCACTTGCAATCCTAATCATATATATTATTTGAACGAGTAGGCATATATTCTTCAGAGGGAAATAGCTATTAACCTCTTTTAATGAATTCAGCACTGACAAAATTATGCAATAGACATAATAATGTAAAAATTGCAATGCAGTGTGCATTCTGGAAAAAAGAGACAATCAGAGAAGTTGATGGGTTTGAGCAGCGGTTAAAGGCACATCAGAGCAGCCACCATGACAAATCCATAGCCCAGCTGCACTGAATCTAACACATTTAGTGATTTTTACCATATTTCTGGAATGAACTCGAGTCAGCAGGGGTATGCTGGACCT
Source organism: Plectropomus leopardus (assembly GCF_026936395.1). Lineage (NCBI taxonomy): Eukaryota > Metazoa > Chordata > Actinopteri > Perciformes > Serranidae > Plectropomus > Plectropomus leopardus. The sequence continues at coordinate 6,810,169 of NC_142196.1, forward strand.
AATTGATTATGGGAGTTTGGTTAATTCCCTGTGAACAATAATGATTGTACTATACTCCAAAAACACTAACCATCAAAGTCAGTCTTCCATTCTTATCTCATTCTATTTTGAATAAAATGACAAAAAAATTAACCACAGATATGAGAAATTTGCTATTTTCTGCAATTTCATTATATGTTTTAGGGGTTTAAAAGTGAGAATAACAAGGTAGCACTCTCCCCCAGTAAGCACTTGTTAAAAATGTAGGAAATCCTGCAGTGATATTTGTATTTCTGAGTAAGGTGGGGTGCTGGCTGGGTACTGACCACTTCTCGAGGCAGCAGGGAGTCCTCTTGGCGCATCACCAACAGATTCACAGTTCCACCCATGGGCGTGGCTCGGAGCAGGGCCACTACCTCTTCCTGGCTCTTACCATTCAGGTCCACTCCACTAACCTGCACATAAACACACACAGAGTACCACAAATACTTAGATAAGCACATACTTACAAGTAAATGTACACAAACTCAGCGAAAAACTAAAATCAAAGAGCTCTAGGACTTTAAAGAGGGGGAATCTATGGCCTTCACATAACCTTTATGCAGATTACTCACTGAGTCAGTTAGAGCTGGAATTAAACATGGGTTATTTCCCCCTCAAGTGAGCACTAGCTGATTTTCATGTCAGTCTGACTGAAGTATAATCAAAATATTGTTCCATCTAACCACTTTTCCTCAGCATTTAAAGCTGGAGTTCAATTGTTATAGCCATGGGGAACGCACTATGTTTGACTCATTGGAACAAAAGCTTGGTAAGATTGAACTCTGAAACAAAACCATATCAAGGAAAGAGTAATTAGTCCCTGAAATAACATACAGTCTCGCAGATGTGATCTCTATGTAATGCTCAGAGGTTGCTAGAAAGTGCTGCTCTACCTCCAGCAGCCGGTCTCCTGCTTTCAATCGACCATCTTGGATGGCGGCCCCTCGAGGAAGGATGTTTTTGACATAAATTGGAGCACTGCCACCAATGGGGACATCTCTGGATGTAATGCTAAATCCAAGACCCTCCGGACCTAAGAGCAATGGAAAACAAATGAACATAGTTAGAAATGTAAGGTGATACTTTACTGATTAAGTTTTCTTCTGCCTATTTGCCATTAAGAGAGCTCAGAGCTTTCCTGTATATCAGACCTTGAGATTTCAGTGTGTCGTTCAAGGACACTTCGTTCGGTACATTTTGCCAGCACAGGGGCATGAACCTTGGCAATAAAACTGAAAGATTGCCAGCATACATGCTCTTGCGCTGTGCTATTACAAAAAATATATACAAAGATAAATAAAAATATTACTGATTTACGACCTCCAGGAAGAGTTATCATTCTGAAGAGTAGTAGTAGAAGTAAATAATGTGCGTTGTGTGTTTATATTTGGTAAAGTCTTCCATCACCTCTATACAAGTTCATAAATGTCAACAACAAAAGATTTGTTTCTTCAGGTAAACAGAGTGACAATCATTCTTTACTTTCATTTCAAAGAGTCACTGAAAAACAACCAATATGTACTGTACAAAACTGTGGCTATGAAAATGGTAAAATATGATTTTAATCCCTTTTTTAATGAAGGAACCTAAAAGGATTGTGCCAAACTATCATAGTGCTTTTACTGTGACTCTTAGAAATGGACCAGATTCTTGAAACCATTTGTGAAAGATCCTTTTCATTACACACTGCTGTAACATGAGAAACCACAATGCAGGGATCAAATTATGGTTTCCCACTATGTTCTGAACCTCCTATAGTTAATACAAACAGACTTACTTCCAACCTGACATTTTTCATCGGTTTGCCATCAGGGTGTGTCTCACTCATATTTTGTAGCAAGTCAAAATGACAACATGTCCCTAACTCTAAATATAGTGTCAATGCTATGAACCAAAATTGAGTGTTTATGATAACTGCATGTGGACTTTAAAGCCACTCTCCAGAGTTATGGCTGGATTAAAGACCAGTTAGGGACCAGAATAAGCAGAAAGAAGTGAATGATTATGGATTGCAAAATGCATCAAAATGCCATTCAATGGCATCTTAAAAAGTAGCGCACTGCACCTAAATAGCCCAAATACTGTTTTCTAAATCATTCATGTACCATGTGCCAGATGTTTTAACCAAAAAACCCTTCAGACTTTCTAGCACAACAACAGGTCAGGGGGCTGTGTTTTAGACCATTTTATGCCACTGATTTTCTTAATGTGATAGCATAATAGTGCAAGTATGCCATTCCAAGAAGCAAATAATTTTCAATTTTTTAAAAAACTGGAACTGCAGGGCATCCAGTGGCTTAGTGGATTGAGCAGGCACCCCATGCATAATGGCACTGCCGTGCCGCAGCAGTCGCAGGTTCAAGCCCAGCTCACAGCCCTTTGCTGCATGTCGTCCCCTCTCTCTCCCCCTTTCACACTGCTGATCTGTCCTATCTAATAAAGGCAAAAATGCCAAAAAATAATCTTAAAAAAAAAAAAAAAAAACACTGGAACTGAAATCTGAAAAAAAAAAATTAAATATTTTTAACAAACTAATAAACAATTGTTACATACAAGAACGTCTTTATAAAATTACAGTGCGTTTGTAGAAGTAACCAAAAATTACTCAGTTTGAGACTTAATACAAAATTTGGCCAACAAAACAAAACTAAGTTACCCCCTCTTGCCTCAAGCTCACTGAAGCTGTGGGAACACTGAAATGATCTCCATAATGTGGCCGATGTGCTGCAGTTTGCTCTCATGGTTGGACGGCCTGGAAGGCAGGCAGTTTACTGGTGGATTTATGGAGTAGAGGTTGTCGTAGTGTAAAACTACAAACGATGGACTTTTTGGCTCATTGCCAGGTGTTTGGCTAGCTCACAACTATCAGGACTGTGCGTCTTCCACTCCAAAAGAGCAGCTGCAGGCTAACGGTAAGCTACACTGTGTCATCTTTGAAACGTTTATTTTTCATCAGTCTTGCGCAAGCAGTTGAGGGCAGGAGAGAAAAGGGGATGATTGCTGCACCTGGCATCATGTCAGCTAAAATGAATGTGACTAATGTAAAGAAGCACGCATGTTAATACAATGGGCAATATCGACATCTGCAAAATGATTGAGGTCATGTCCATACATCATATGAATAATGTAATAAGCCTAGATGCAGTCAAATCATGTCTAGGTCAAGGCAACCTTCTACTGTATATTCATACATATATATATATATATATATATATATATATATATATATATATATATATATACACACATATATATATATATACACATACATATACATATACATATACATGTACATATATATACACATACATATACATATATATATATATATATATTATATATTATATATATATATATATATAAATATATGTGTATATACACACACAAATATATATATATATATATATGGTTTGAAGTTTGCATAATGTAGAAAGCTGTGCTTATAATGTGTTCATTAATAGCTATTTCTTACTGATGTATTATTTAACAAAGGCTGCAAGCCTTTTTTGAAGCGCAGTGAGTGGTAAGACTAAATTCAACAGCTCAATCTGAGAAAACACTTCAGCTTTCAGCTGTGCAAAAATATTTTCTGTAGGTTTTAAGAATGACCTTTAAGGTTCATCAAATGAATATGAATCGCTGGTCTGGAGGAGGTAGGCAAATAAAATAATGGATAAATAAGAGGATCTCAGGCCTGACCTTTTCTGCTGACCAGACCTGAATTTGTCAAATAAAAGCAAGAAATGGTTTCAAATGTCAGCTGAGAAATGAGCTTAACCAAACAAATTGTGTTTGTCGGGTTATTCTTTGGCGGTATATTTTAAAATTCAATAACTCTGCTATGTAATGCTATTAGGTGAGTCATTAACAACATAGTTCAGAGAAATACATTCCACCATGCATAACCTAGCCGCTGGCGTTTCTAGCAGTCATGTGGGAAAGACGTGTTACGTGGTTTGAGTGGAGGCTTTTCTGAGGGTAACAACAGTGATTAGTATTCATGTCAAAGTAGTTGCTCATTTCACAGAGCTGTCAGCACCTCTGATGGTTCATCATGACCTACTTTTCCCAGTATGTCTCTCCAGCAGTCTGACAAACTCTGCGTCGTCTCGCTGACAGTGATGGTGTTGATGAACAAGAAACTCAAAGGGGGAATAGCATGCATGGCAACTTTTCTCGTGGCTTCTGCACACAAACAAACTTACGCAGAGGTGATAAAGAGGTTGCTTATAAAGTCAAAAAGTTAAGCTGCTGAAGATAATAATGTGCTGTGATCTCGCCATCAGTGCAGCGTGATAACTAAGCAGACAGAAATAGCTGCCATCCTTCATGTTGAATATTAAATCTGCAAACTTTTTCTTTGTGAGTGCCAAACTTTTAACACAAGGTCACATTGCTGAGATGGCAATCAGTTCAGTGCACTTGATATACTTTAAATGAACGATAAAACATGGAGGATTTTATTTCTGATGCAGATTCCTGAACAAAGTTTTGTTGATCATTACTCCATGACTGGCACTTCTGTACCTCTGTCCTGCAGTTTCACATGCGGATAAGCTGAATATCACAGTGCCCCTTTTAAATCCTCCTCATCTCCGTCTTTGTTCATCTTCCCACTGTGACCCCCCTCAAATGCCAGTGGCTTTCCTCTCCCCTGGCCTGCACGCAGCCTAATGAGCAGAATCAAACTCCTGCCCATTGTAAGATCTCGTCATTAACGGTCTCCAATCAGGCAATTAGGAGAATGCATCTCTAATAGGCCTGCAGTAATTAACTACTGACGTCTTTATTTTGGGTAATAGAAGACCAGGATAAAAGTAATTGTATCCTTTCTGGATTAGTTGGAATCCTGGCTCCAATAAGCCAATTAAACAGCAAACATGAGGAGAGGCTGAGGCACATTAGAATGACTTAATGGGGTGCGTATGTCCTTTTCGACTGCAGTATTTGATTAAGGCACTCTTGTTAATTTGCCAAGCGAGATCTGCTACCGCCACTCGGAACTCGGGCCCACTTAGGCCGAATCACAACAATTACAAGGAGGCAACAACAAAACTGCCGAAGCCTTTCTAAAAGTACATTAGTAGTGATAAAGTCTGATGGTAATCAAATGCAACTGTCAAAATGGATTTCAGGGGCACACTTCCCTCGACTCTGTTGGATTTTAGTGCTCAGTTAATTTTCCAATTCAACAACATTTGGACAATAATTCATCTCCATTTAGAGTCCACGAATGGCTTGGAGTTTATAAGCGAGGCGCATCCATTCCGGTAAGCCCCATTTAAATCATGAGCAATAATCTCAGAAACCATTTCTGTCACTTGGGCAAGAGCATACTTTTGAGAGTTATGACTGCTGTTGAATTAGACCATGAAGTGGCTGGTGAAAATAAACTACACTATTGGCATCAGTCTCAGGAGCTGCTGGAGCTCCACCAACATTGCCCCAGCTTGGTTTCACTAAAGTAAGAGCCTTGTGTGCAGAAAAAAAGAGGAACTTTATCACATTATAAACAAATAAATATAACTTGCACTGCAGCCCCATGCAGTATAGGAACTCTGAAAGTCTGCTGGCAGCGCTCGGGGACCTTCGCCAAACATATTAGAGCAGCATGTGACTACATTTCCCCCGAGCACGTTGCATTTAGCCTGCGCTGCTGCCCTCACTTGCCGTACTATTCCCTAAAGCTCGCTGCTGTGGCCTCGGTGCCAGTTTTCGACTTAACATCTGCTCCCTCTCACTAAAAAAAAGGAGCAAAAAGAGAAGAGACAAAGAGTAGGCAAATCGCCCTGGCATTGGTTCATATTACAACCAAGTGCTTGTCAATTCACATAAAGATAGTGAAGTGATGAAAGTGAGATGGAGTCTGGCAGTAAACCCACCACAATGGTTGGCTAAGATACACAACTGCTCCAGTATCAAAGGCCTGTCCAAGTCCACAAACAAACCAACCTCAGCTGGAAGTAGACTGATTGCTGAATCTTAATATTTTAACCACAAGACCATGGTGATGTAGCCTGAGTGCATCAAACCACAACCTCTGTTTTCAAGACGTGGTTGATCTGTGTTTGCTTTCGGCCGGCTCACTTAAACAAAGCCCAGAGGCAAGTAGAGATTTTAGAATATTTCCTGAAAGATTAAAGGTCGTCTCCTTCAACCTACTAACTCTGGAGAAAAATAATTGTATACTGATGATTAAACCCCCTTTTCTTCCTTTGTCTCCATGAGGAGTTAAGACGAGTGACAGAGTGGAACCCGGATGATCCAAGAAGGGATAGAAAAAAAGAGACAGGTGTTTGGGTTTTTTTTTATACATCAGCTCTCCCTTTGAAGGATGAATGACTTTATGGCCGCCATATTAACTGCTTAATGATCAAAATATTAAAACTGCATGTTTATGTCTCAACAAAACATTGAGTGCAGTTTAAGAATGCTGCTGGCTGGCTTGTAGAGAATCTACCAGCCTACAATATAGAACCTGCTAACTGACGTTGTAATATTATGTTAGACAGAGCGCTTCAACAACTCTGATGACAGAGTGCATGTAATTTGTCAGTGAAAAGACTGACAGAAATGGCGGCAGAAGCTGTTCTTTTTTTTCCAAAAAAATTCAAACCACTGTCACCGTATACAGGTTATATTTTAAAGTAAACAAGGACGGGCTGAAGTTAATTGATAAATATATTCTCAGTCAGTCACATCACTGGTCTCATCGCAGATGTGCCGATCACAGTGACACATTATGCCATTGACTCAACTAACTGATTTCTCCAGGAAGTTATAATGTTGTCTGGCATGTTGCACATACAGACACATGGTGCGCATTTGCCTATTTGGTTTATTCTTGTTGATAAAAGCAGCAAAGCGGCAGCGAAATGACATTCCAGAAAAAGACATGGATATGTGACGTTTATTTTGACCGAATTTCTATGAAAATATCAGCAACTCCCAGGCCTCCTTCAGATTTGCGCCTCTCCTCCTACATGATCTCTGTGTGTTCTGCACTGGGCGTCAAAATATTTCAAAAACAGGTATAGAGATTTTTTAAGGTCAAGAGAAAGGTTGGCATGGACATACAAAAGTTTTTCTGTTTTGTTCTCAGGAAAATGAAGAGAGATTTCCACTTTTACAATAATGCATTTACATGTCTGCTGGTTCTTACCTTTCTTTAGCTGGATGCTGAATCTGCGTCCTTTCTTCTTTAAGTAGGAGCTGCTGGATGGGTTTGTGCTTATCCTGCGCTGCAGGGAAGGGGAGGGGGCTGACGAGGTCCTGGAGACTAAGTTGTGGGGTAACGTTGTGTACCGTCGGTTCGTCTCTGGGGTGCTTCCAGCCAATGGTCCCTGGTGGCTATAGAGCAAAACAAAGAGATCTGATATATTTTTTAACTATAGAAATAGAATGCTTGTAACATAACATGATGGAAAGGCGAGCAGAAGTAACTAGTAGCTGGGCATCATTTCACAAATGATATGCTTCCATTTCAGTGACAACACAAACAAACTTTTTTTATTGTGATACACAGGGTAAAACATAAAACAGAAATCATGGATTCATCAAAATGTTATTACCTGAATTTTTTTTATACTCTGCAAATGAATTTAGACCATGCATTGTACAAATAATAAGGGCTTGGCTGTCTTTGAAAATGTAAATGCAGCTTTTAACACATTAAAATAGTAATTATTTTAAAAAGGCTAATAGACAATATTTAAAACTATTTGCTAATTGTTCTGTCACCCTCATGCGCTCTTCATAAGCTTATAGGCAGATAACTCCTTCCCAATCACCGCAAAATTCAGTTCAACTTCGTTTAATGATGGACTCGAGGTAGTTTAAAATTGAGAAAAACAATACAGTTTACATAAGTAAGCTATACATAATTCATATAAAATATTAATCAAACCTGTAGGACTCCAGTATATGTGATTTAACACAGCAATATGGCCTTAATACTACACTACTAAAGGTAACAGTTAGATATCAGTCCGAACTTCGATTAACTCACTGACGATACTCTTAACAGGCTAACATGTAGCAGATGTTGGCAGATATCCAAGGCATGTACGGATGACGTCACACCATACTTCTTCCCTCTGCCTGAACTGAGCAGTGATCCTATAACATCATCAGCCAGTATGTTCATTTGAAGCTAGCTGGTTAATCGGTAGCCCATTAATCGGCATGAAAAGTATAAGATTCTGATTGACTTATGAGCAGTTGTTAAGATGTCATATCTAACTTTGCTGGAAGACAGTGCAACCTGTGACTTTGCAGAGCATATCAGAGACCAACTGCGGTTAAATTCACAGATGCTCACTGACGATCTGACATTTGTGTGTGTTGCCTAAATAGGTACATAGAAATAAACCTCTTTCTCCATGCGCATTTTCGCATTTTCTTATATTGAGAGAGAGGGGGCGTGGCAGTGTGCTGATTGTAGACAGAGGCCACAGGCCTGCCAGTTAATAATGTTTGATTTAAAAAGATAGGCACAGAGGTGAGAACAAGATCTGCTGTTGCACACGCGTCAAGAATCTGAGGGTTGTTTTGCAGGCGGGCTTATTTCATACGCAGAGTAAGAACAATTCTGAGCACATATGAGTAAATGAGGCTCAATGTCTGACAGGTTGCGGTAATGTAATGCATGATGCAAAATAAAAATGTATCCACAGAAAATAATTATCTCTTTGCAGTAGGGGAAATTGACAGACTAACTAAATGTAACATACAGAGGATGGATAGGATGAATTTATAGAATCATAATTAAGACTATAAACCTGGAGACAAGGACCTACTTGATGAACACCCACATGTTTAGTTTCCTGGAATCAGGCCAAGGACATTACAGAAATTAATAGTCACCACAGGCAGATAAAATAGGCTTTTAACAAGATGATCAGCAATGTGGACTTGAAGGTCTCAGGTAGAAATTATTATTAAACTGCTCCTTTGCCTTTATTGTATAGCTTTTAAACATTGATGGATTCACAGTGAACTTATTAAAGAAAAGTCATTGACTCGTGCCATTTAAACAGAATTATATTAACTGGGGGCCTCAGACTGATTGGCCTAATTATGTGTACAAACATGAACTTTTGGTATTTTACCAAGCAACTGGTAGGACAGAAGGGCAACTTTAATTCCATGGCACTGTGTGTCTCACTTTCATCTGGCTTTAAGTTCTGTGCAGTTTGTCTTAATATCTACCCAACAACAACATGCTTTGCCTCTGGAAAACCAAATTTTGGATGGCAACACTTTGCCCAAATCTTTTATCCCAACAAGAATCAGGATACCCTATCCGTAGATGTGAACAAGTGACAGAGGGGTAAGGACTTAATGGTAGAGAAGAAGGAATTGGGATTAGGCCTTGGACGTACTTGTGGTTGAGGCTTGGTGGAGGTCCAGATCTTGACATCAGCCCCCCCACCAGACTGGACCTGTCCCCTGAGTGCTGAGAGTCCTGGCTAAAGCGGACTCTGTTGGACTGTGGCGGGCTGAGCTCGCTCTGAGCCGTCAGCAGCTCGTACTGTCTCTTCATGGCTGCGGGGACCACATGGAAGAGGATGACTGGGCTGCGCATCGCCTGCTTGAAAATGGTCTGGGCTCTAAGGGTGAAACAGAAAGTAAGAGAAAGAGAGTGGGGAGGTCATGCGGACAGAAATGAATTAGCGTTAACATGATAAGAGACACAAGTACAATAATGTACTATCATAGCTCAAAAGATAGAGAAGGATAAGGAAGGCTGTGTGGTGCTGTATGTTGAGAGGCGATAGGGAGGGGTGAGGTTAGCATGGCTAATCGCAGGGCTACTCAGCCCATAGCAGCAGAAGACAGAAATTACATTATCTATAATTACCAGCATCAAGACAGGACTGAGATAAGGATGGTGAGTCAGTGATGAAACATTGTATAGTGTGTTTTCTATATTATACCAGTGTAACATACTGTACAAGACTAAGTCTACAATAGAGTAGTCTGCTTGTATCTGTGTGTGGACACGAGTTGACTCAACAATCAGAACAGAGATGATGAATCATGCATCAAGGAAGCTTTCCAGACAATGAGGTTTCAAAGTAAACACACACACACACACACTTCACTCCTTGCACACAAAATAAGAAAAAAAAGCCAAAATACACACTCATGCTCCTTTTGGGGCAAAATAAGCCAAGACAAGAGCTCAACATGATTCCCAGATACAAGAGTTGTTTAGTCTGCTTTGCTGGTGGCACTTAGCATATAGATAGGCTGGCCAGGAGGAGCAATGCTGCAGCATAAGGGGCTCGGGACGCCGTGGATTTCTGGATTCCAACAATCCCACCTCCTGTTTCCAGACCCCCATTACGGCGCCAGTAATACCATGCTGATTCGATCCAAATGACAGCCGCTAAGCTGCTTCTGCAACAACAGGCCGCACTTCATTCGAGCAGTAACACAGAGGCGAGGCGCGCACGCTGCACCGAGCCACTTCTGCAGGATTTGGTCCTTCCCATCTTTATTCTTATGGTAATTTCAAAAATCACTCGCATATGCACACTGAGGGGTGATGACTGAGTGAGCGAGTGTGTGTGTATGCGTGTTTGTGTCCCACCTGCACATATACAGTGCCATCACTCCAGTAATCAGCCTCCACGCGAGCCTGATTGAATAATAAATTACCCCATCAATGCATCATTACATTCAGTTAGATTAAGCGCCTCAAAATATTTACCCATGCAAAACAATCCAAAGAGATTAGACTATCACTTTAAATTGTTGCTCTGTGCGGCGCACAATCAAGAGCGGGAAAGGAAGTGATGAGAAAGCGAGGGAAAGGGGGGCAGACGGGGAGAAAAGTTTCACTCCTTCACCTCATTTTCATGCAGAATCACAAACATCATATGCATTTGGATGCCGGTGAGGAGCATATGTTTGGCAGAGGGGGGTGGGGGTGGTGTGTAAGTGTGGAACGCTACAAAACATCACTCCCTAGTGGATTTGGTTTGTAAGCCTCTTTCACAGTAGAAAGGCTTGGAAGGAAACTGGGATGTTTACTAATGACAATAGCATCGTTTTGAAAAGGAGAAAAAAGAATCCTAAAACCTTAGTGGCTTTGTACACAGTGGGATGAACACATTAACATAATGTGGCAAGGTAACCGTGATAGTCTGGAGTTTTCCAAGCTGATGGAGAGCTTTTCTTATCTGTGCCAAAGTTGGTAATAACATTTTAGGCCTGCCTTCCTTAAAGAAAATACATTTTGACAGTGATATAGTTGTCCAAGAAAAAATGGGTAGTCTCTGACTCTACTTCTGAACACAGAGGGGATCCAAACTTGGTTTCTGTCAATCATCCAGCAGGGTGGCTTGAAGCCCAGTGGTTTTAGATGACTATGTCCAGCCCAGTATGACTGAAGGCCGGACCTTCGTTAGCAGGAATCCGGGCTATTTCTTCCTGTGGAGTAGTGGATGATAAGGGAGAGAGCCAGCCAGACCTCCGTAAACTGCCTCCAGAATCCTGCCTGGAGGAGAAGCAATCTATTTCTCTGCCTGAGACACAGACACACACACACACACACACACACACGCACATACGCATGCACGCGCACGCACACACACACACACACACACACACAGACACACACACACACACACACACACACACACACACACAAACACACACAAGTGTAGATAAGACGTTATAGCTCAACTGTGTGTGTGTGTGTGTGTGTGTGTGTGTCGCTGCATATGCAAATATGTGTGAGAGTGCACGCATTCAGGCTTGTGTGTGTGTGTGTGTGTGTCTGTGAGAGAGCGAGAGGGAGATGGGTTGCTTTTGGTAAATGGGTGGAGAAAGTCCCAGGTTTATATCTTCATTCCACTTCAGGAAATGACGGGAAGCGATGAATCGATAGAAATGAATCGAGAGAAGAGCATAGGCGGTTTTGGATCAGAGGGTGACGCGGCGGTGAAGGACTGCAGGTCACTGAGACCTATTACAGAAAGGCCAACAAAGTCAGTCATATTTCTGTTTTATAGTGCAGCTGTGTGAGCCTCCCTGAAGTTTGGGCTCCACTTATCAACAGCAACACTACTTACTGTCACAACACTTAATGTCCAACACAGTGCTCTCAGTATGAAATGCATCGCTGTGTGGACAGTGCTTCACGAGAACACTGTATGTGTCCTTGCTTTGGAAGCAGTGAATGAAAGTAAAATCAGCATGCCATTCAGTGCACCTGACAAGAAGACCACACACTGGAACTATTTGAAAAGTTACTGTGAGTAGGAACTTTAGAATTAACAATGTATGGAAAAGAACATGTTACGTACAGTATGTAACCATCAATACAGGGCCAGAATTAGAGCTTACTGTTCAAAGCGCAAGTGGCGAATGTCTCCCTGATTTATTTTGACGATGCAGTCGTTCTCCTGGAAGAGACGCTCTTGCTCGGCCTTTCCCCCACGCTCCAGGCGCTTCACGAGCAAACCCTGAGTCCTGGAAATGATCACAAAACAGGTTATAGATGAGACATAACTTAAACACATTCTATAGCAATTACACCACACACAGTCATGTGTCAATATACTGAACAGCAGGCTGTAAGTTGCAAGCCTTATCCCCTGCATCCTTCCACTGAAAGAGGAAACGACAACCCATAGAAGACTGGAAAAGAAGGTATTGAGAAGGAAAAAGATGTGAATATAAAGACTTGAAGTGGTAAGCATTTTCAAAAGAATAAAGTAGATTTACTTACTTGACCATGATTGACATTGAATGTTGTTTCTGTTCCTGATGTATTAAAATATTTTTCTAAGTATAAAAATTTTAGCCTTGAAATGCTGTTTTCCGAAGTCTCTCTAAAAACCAAGTTTTCCATGAGACGGAGGTTTCTGCACAATGTCGTTGCTACAAATAAACTCAAATACTGCTGTTGACACAACGTTAATTTGGCTCCAAAAGTCACAAAACACCAAACAAACTAAATAAGTCTGTGTGTCTGTAAGGTTAAATGCATGTTTCTGTTAATGGAGGCTGGTATGGCTAAAGGCTTCAGCTCCCCATCAGAAAGGGCTTTCTGACAGCAAGATAAAGCTGTAAAATAATCGTAATATAGCTAATCAGTGATAATGTGTGACTTCTGGAATCAAACTTAGCTTCTTTGCTGGTACTCCTTTCTGCTTCTCAACACTGGGAGCATACCATCTAACTGTAGATTATACACTGTGTAACTGTGGATGTGTAAGGTACAAATGCAGTATTAAATTGAATCTAAACGTGTGTTCACCTGGTAAGATAAAGGTTTAATAGCAACCTGTTCCACCTCACTCTCCATGTTTACCTTGTCATTGAACGGCGTGTGTGGAGGGTTGGGGGATCAGCACTTAAACCTATGTCACCGCTTTTTGATAACGCTTGAGTGGGAGTTTCCATTTGAAAAACAAGGGGAAAAAATGCAGAGAGACCTGCCCTTTACAAACTCGTGCAATAAAGTGCTGGAAGTTTGTGTGTTTTTTCTTCCCCACCAGGTCCCAACTGTAATGTACTGTACTTTTGCACACTGCTGTCACCAAAAGTTAACTTTCCAAACTTTAAGCTTGGATAAAAACCTGCATTTTCCTGCGGCCTGCAGAAGCACTGCATTACTAACTTAATTTTAAGCCTGTGTCCTCTGTCCTCCACTCTGTCTGCCTTTCTGTGGGCAGGTTTGAGAGAATGACAGGGCGGGTTGTCTGAGGTAATCCAGACCAACAGCTAAGAGATCATCTTATGGCTTCAGAGGAAACGCTGCAGTTGCCTTCGCTGGAGCTTAAGACGAGAGCCGGCAGTGCTGTAATAAATACCCAAGGAGTTCCATGGCAGTGCCATCTCAGCAATCCCCTCAAAAAAAGGCAACCTTTACCTTCAAATACCCCCCCTCACTCCTCCCTCTAAATAAATACATCAGTGAGCTCCTTGGGGCTTTAGTTAGGCCCTGAGGATAACCACATGCAAAGAGATCTGATGTGCGCTCGCACAGCACAACTACAAACTCCATCCGTCTCTAAGGCGCCAGATGCCTGAGGTAGCAGGTAGACTGACTGAGTGCAAACGTTTGGTGTCCTTGCATAAACTGACAAAAAGTTTGCAGGCTTACTATTGGGAAATTAAAAATAATGATGAAATGTATCAGAGCCAAAAGTATTCATAAACTAAGATGTACAAAATATACATAAAGCAAATTACACTGCTATCAACAGCTTATCAGTGGCAAGGGCATTAGCTGCGTGCTTTGCTTCATTTTCACTTACTTCCTGTCGTTTCACTGGACACATAAACAACAGCACATTTAAATTGTGACCCTGTTTACCGCGGACGTCAAGGGCAGATTTGCAGAGCTCTTTAGCATTTCAGCCAAACAGGGACTCTCAGAACATTGCTCTAATTGGCTGCATAATGTGGACATCCACGCTCTTACCGTGGACTCATCGCAGCTCCTCAGTGGGGGTAAATGGCTCGGCATTAAGTTGAAATTAAAGATCACAAAAGGCCCTTCCCTCTTTCTTGGAGTCTGAGCCGGCAGTGCCAGGTCAGCTTAAGTGTGTTGAACAGAGAGTAATTGCGGGCCGTGTGGAAGCAGACATGATTGTGCTTTATCTCCATAAGTGTTGGCAGCTTGAAAACAAAGTATTGCGAATGGAGATTACAGCATGGACACACTCTAATGACTTCTGATCTGGGCGCAGACCACAGACAGTAGATAAAGGAGTTTTGGTTGATCCCTGATCAGTATTCAAAGCAGCAGCAGCGGGGAGGATTGGGGATAAAGCAGCATCTTTTAGAGATTTGAAGAAGATGATGATTTTATAAAAGCACTATTATTGTGATGACTGTAATGCACTGCCACCGTCTCAATTCCTCCCCATCTCACTGATGGCTTTTTATGTGGATACTTATCAGTTACTTTGGGAAAGCAGGAGAGCTAAGGCAAAATCTAAATGGCATTCTCATAGGCTGTAAGTCAGTGAATTAATTAGGTGTCAGATATATGCACAAGTAGTCTGGAGTTAGAAGATTCTCTGCATAGTTTGGAGCAAAAAATATCCAGCCTGTTAAGTCAGTGTATTGAATTACACTGTATGGCATTACTCCATCTTGTGGCTGTGCAGCAGTGCTGAAAAATGATTTGAAGGAGGCCACCTGCTCTCATCTACTGCCTTTAATCAAATAATAATCCAATCAGGATCCATTTATGCACGGCAATTATGTCCGCAGTTTGTTTACAATTGAAACTGGTCATGGAATGAGAAGTTCATTAAGCAAAGAATGCATCTGTGGTGTGTGTGTGTGTGTGTATGCAGATGTACAGTAAAGCTATGCGTGCACAGCGTTCAAGGTAGATCAGCGCTGCAGCTCACAAACTGTTTGCATGTGTGTAAGGAAAAGAAAGAAACAGCGAGAGTGTGTGGGAAAATGCTGCCCATACTGTTCACAGACCTCATGAGTCTAAGTTCATGCAGGTAAGGATCTGTGCGTTTGTGTGTGAGTGTGAGAGAGAAAGACACACACACGCACACACACACAGACACTATCAGCTGGGATGACAGAGACTCTGAGCTCTCTCCTGCAGCTGTCTCCCCTTGCTGCTCGGATCTAACTTGATGTCAGTACAGTGAAGCAGAATGCGAGCAGCCCGATGCCAGAGCGCCTGCAACTCCTTGTTTGCTGTCTGGTCTTGCTGGCTGTCTGACCCCCGTGGCCCTGGTCTAGACACTAATGACAGCCCGCTGAGCCTAATGCCTCCTGTCCTAGCGCACAGCAAACAGGAAAGAGCTGGGCCAGGCCATTAGCATCATCCCACTGACCAGACGCTAAGTCTTATCATGTCTGAAGTTAATTGAAGGCTCTGATAGCTATTAGTGCCGACCTTAGCTGATGGAGAAGAAAAGTACTGGCCGTGTGGCATTGCTGCTATATCTTGCAAGATGCACTTTGATTTTGTGGGCATACAGATGAGCTTTAGCGTGGATTTGAAGTTTATTAAAGCAATATTGCTTGGCGCGACTCATCATGATTCATTACTTTCCTCTTGTGACTCAAACTCAAAGTGTCACGGCTTCTGAGGGAGTCGATGGCATGAGGTCAAAGCTAAATATAGTTTCCTGACACTTGCTTATAAACAGCAATGGGATTAGTGTCCCAAAGAAATGACACACAGCAATCTTCAATGACAGCCATGCCGTCTCCCTCAAATGTCATCCCATTCCAATCTCCTCACTTTGTCTTTTCACCTCTCTCCCCTGCCTCCCTCTCCCAGCGCTGAGTAGTCACATTCACCTTGGTTGTGTGCCAGTCCCTTGGCGTGCAGCAGGGATCTGTGTTATACACAAGCTTTTAGTTTGATTACATCTGGCCACTTCCTGTGTCCTTTCTTTTTTTCTGGAATAACTGTAAACTGGGATGCATTCCTCCTCTTGTCCCCTGTCATCGACACTCCTCATTGGTTAAAAACAGGCAAAAGAATGCAATGTGACTGAGGACATAGGATAGGATAAAAGTAAAGCATAAAATGAACTGGAAATAAAAAAGTGAAGTTAAGAGCAAAGCTACTTTCATGTGTTCTCCTTCCCACTGGGGGCTTCTGAGCTTTTGCTGGGTATGGGCGTGGTGTTTCAGCGGTGAGACTCACAAAAATGAAAAAAGGTGGCTGCAAGAATCAGAGTCAGTGAAAAAGAAAGCCTGGAGCAACATGTAAAAAGGTGAAAAATAAAAAACATAGAGCAGGGTGAGGATAAAAAAAAACAGTGAAATGATGAGTAAAAATAAAAAGAAAGCAACGTCCACAGGGCTTCAAACCAAAGGATGCAGGAGACATATTGGATTGTGAAACTAACTAGCTATTGTTGTGCACTAAGCTGCATTGATTGTCAGACTTTTCTCTTCTTTTACCTGACATCCTGCGAACTGAGAGGCACTACGTGGATCCCCAGGGGCCCTCCTCCGTTGGACACCTCGACCGGCTTGAGCAGGCTTCTGCAGGACGATGATGGATGAGGCCGAGAGGACAAGAAGAAGGAGGAGGGAGTAGGGGGGGACATGCATGAATAAAAACAACAGAACAAGGAAATGTAGAAAAGCCAGATATAAAAAGCAACACAGCCAAACATGACAAGACATTGTTGGGATGTATGGGATGGGGGTTGGCAGCCTTGTTGGTGAAGGCTGCATTGTGTATACAAAGTCATCCATTACAAAGTCAGGTTGGTGGACCTTGGGGTCAATTATGGACCCAAATGGAGACTCCAATTAAGTGATTAAGATCAGATTGTCGTGCTAAAAGAGAGCAGATTAATTGAAAAACGCGTGGGGAAGGGAGGAGGAGGAGAAGGTTAATTTGTGTAGATAAAGACGTGAAGACAAATGAACACAAGCGACTGTTGATGCAGATGTGTGTGGTGATGTTGATGGAGGAGGGCGTGGTCTTCATGTCCGCTATGTGTTGACATTGTCAGGTGGTAATATGGTCGTGTTTAATGATGTTGTTTTGGCAAAAATTAACCTGTCTGACATCAAAGTGATAAATAAAAAGGTCAGTTAACCCAAATTACAAAAAAACACATAACAATTTATTCCTTACATCCAGTGGTATCAAGCTATGCTAAGTTTATGTTTTATTTACTTAGACTCTGGGATTCCTTCAGCTACTACACATAAAATGGAACCTCACATTATTAATGTAACAAACTGTCAATGGTTTTCATGGGGACTACCCTATTGTAGAAAATAGTTTCATTAAAAACAGGAACACTTTGTCATCATATTTATCTAAATGTAATGTTTAACACTGTGAGCACTACAAACTACATTCTACTATGGTGGCTGACATATCAGAGAAGCAACCTCAGAGAAACCTCAAGGACTCCTCTGCAGTTACAATGGGGTCCATTAAAATACTGTGGTTAGCTCACCTAATACGTAAAGTCTCCACAGTTTGCTAAAAGTTAGCCTGAGATAAGAACTTGTTCCCACAGGATAATAAATAAATAAATAAAGGTGATGATGATGATGATGAATATACAATTCACATATTAAGCTGACCTAAATGAATCGATAAATCACATAAAGTTACCTAAAAGTAATACATTTGCAGTGTGATAGTAAGCTGCTGCTAAATAGTTGGAATAGCTGAACGCCTAGTTGACCAAATGAACCTAAACATTGACAGTTTTACCGTGGGGAAAGCACTTTAACAATATTGTAAATATTGGACAAAATGTCTTAAGAAATACTTTGAAGTGTTACCCAGTTAATGATAAATTTAAATGAACACATTTGGAACCTGACAGGTGGTGTAGAGGTGTGGGGGTACTGTGTCTTTAGAAAAGGTTGGGAACCACAGATGCATGATATAAAGGTGGTCTGAGGGGTGTTGGGGATCACTCACTCTAGACTTAACACAGGCGAATATTCCAATGAAGAATCTGCCCTCCCTACTGGCTCTATCCGTTCAATCCTCCTTTCATGTCTTCTTCGCTCTTCTTCCTCCTCCTCCTCCTCCTAGAAAGAAAAAGAGAAAAAAAAAAAGGATAAATCATGAAAAGACTGTTCCAGCAAAGTAAAACACTCACACTCTCAATGTCATTATTTCTATTTGGCTGTGCTTGCATCTCCTCCTCTCTTGCCTATATCTCTCCTCTGGCTTTTAATCCAATTACCTGCAAGAACAAGTAACGGCCTCAATTCTAAATCAAAAGAGACTTTCAGTGGAGCACAGAAGGGATGCTGCTGCAGAAACATCCCTTCCCGGCCAAAAACTTTAGTGACTGTAGTGACAAAGTGGCTCTGATCGATTGCTCCTGCTCAATCAATCAGGTCTGGCCTGAGGCGTGGCACCGCTGCCGGGTTTTTGCGGTGATGCGATCAGGTCTGGAGTGAAGGAAAGTGGTCGCGCCCGCTGTCATTTGTTTCTCTCACTCTCTTCATTTCATTTACTCATCTTCCTTCAGGGCCATTAGGCAGCGGGGCCGGGAGGCGGTGGCTTTTACAGGCCAGCCAGACGTCTGAGGACTTAACTAGGCTCTGGGACGAGAGCGGCTTCATGCTCTCCTTAATGGGGGATAAAATCTTTATCTGAGCTCTCTTTATGGGGATGTAACAGATTGAGCAGGGCACTTACATGCAGTGCTGACATGCTGCATGTAGAAGAGGAGAAAGACATGTTTAATAACACAGGGTTCAATTTCAACTAATCATCTCTTAAAGTCACAGGAGGAGCTGGGGGGGTTCATGAACAAGTGACAAGCACACTGAACATCAAAATTTCAAATTCAAAAGGACAAGGTAATTTCAGTTTTTGCTTCCAGGCATGTTAGTTACTGCTGATCTGTGTGTGTGTGTATGTGTGTGTGGGAGATTGTCAGCCCCCAGACAGCGCGTCGTCTTCTTGGGAGGGTCTGCTGAAACGCTTTGTTAGTCACTGCTATTCCCCTGCTCTCACCCCTCACCTTTCTTTTTCTCTCTTTTACTAAAATGTCAAGCACATCCAAATAGGTCCTGTGCCATTCTGGTTTCTTTATGGAAATGGATTCAACCCTATTCACAGCCCAGGATATCTTTGGCGACACGCAGGCGTGGCACTGAGGGACTCTCTCCCCTATTTATTCATTAGAAAGGGGGCATGGAATTTTCATCAGGAGTCTACCTTAAGAGACCTCGACTCACCCTACCTGTCTGCTGCCTGTCTCTAACCGTCTGCTATGAAAATGAGTCAATCAATCAGTCAGCTCACCCTTTAATTACATGTCAGCTGAGGTCCCAGGCGCTTTGGGGAGGCCATTATTTACAAAGCCTTTTTTGAACCCCGATCCCTGCCTCAGGTGGGTGGACTGGAATTTTTTTTATATATATACATATATAGAGAGTGTCTACAAAGGACCTGGCCATTTGTGTAAATCCATTAACAAAGATGGATTTAGATGGATGTGTAGAGTGCAGAATGTAGGTGATATTGTACAAAAATAATACATATAAGACCAGATACTGTATAGATACAGCCACCTAGAAGGCCTTTCAGCAGCCAGTCAGCTTCCAGTCAGTTCCTTGCCAGATACCTGTCAACCCCCAGCCACTAGAAGTCTCCCCTCCTCCACCTGTTTTCTGACAGATTCCACTATAAACACGCACAATCTCAGTCCAGCTAGGGACCAGGTGAGGTCCCAGTGAGAATCTGCCATGGATCTGCCTGTGCGTCATTACAGAAGAGCAGCGAATTCAAAGTGTCTGCATCTAAAATAATGCTATTCAGCGGGATTGGTAGAACCTGAGGTATGAAAGCTAAAGGACAATGTTGACTTTAATTTCCGACTCAGCATGAAGGCGGCGATGGTGCTCGACGTCTTTGTCTCATTAGACGACAGAGTGATCTGAGGGGCGAGCTGTTTCACAGTTTATCATCACAGAAAGTGACATGCAATTAATTTTAGTAACAGGAGCTCTCAGTAACAATCTCCTGTCTTTGTTCCTTTAGACTGCAATCGGTGGCGGGCTCTCTCTCAGCATCTTTCTGCTGAAATTTAACAACAAACTAGAGAAATGGCATATGATGGAGTAGAGAAAAAAGGAGAGACACTGTAAATGTGAATATTATCATCAGAGCACCAAGGTGAAGGGATTCTTCACTTCTGCCTGACCAAAAGCACATGGCAAGCAGTTTGAGTATGTGAATGACAGGCAAAACCACCAAAAAAAAGTCACACGTAGATATCAGAGCAGCACAAGAACAAGGTGATATTTCTATTCAGGTATACTCTACACAACTGGTGTGAAAAACCAAGAGGAACTGTGAAAACGACACTAAAGGAGCGAGGTGATAGAAAAGAAAGACATTCCATGAGAGTGAGCTGGCAATGAAGAGAGAGGAGAGACAAGGAGTCGTGACTGTAAGCAATGGGGCAGAAAAGACAATGTAAAATCAGCCTCATTAAAATCTTGGCTTTGTTGAAAGTGGGAAAATCTGCAAACAGGATGAGATTGTCTTTTGCTTCATGAACTTTCTTGAAAGTTTCCACCTTGATTCAGCAGCAATATGCCTTACACGCGCCCGAGTAAGATATTGACTTTTCCTCCAAGGACATCTGTAGAACAGTTGAACTACAGATATTAAAGTGAAATCATTTCACAGCTTTGGCAGGATTTGTAATGTTTTTGTGAAAAATGCACTAATGTTTAGCACCTAAAAGTGAAGCATGGCGTCGTGATATCTCGCTGAAACAAATAACACACCCGTCTTACACTGCTGCTTTTGTAAGTGCTAGCATTTTCATGAAAGAGCACATTTTCTCAGCCAGTTGCAAGTGTTTCCATTCTCACATTTGAATGCACAACACGCTTCAATTGCCAGTAAATTTCCACCGTTACAACAGAAACACATGATTGACACTTGACACTGGATTCAAAAGGCAGTGCTTAAGTGGCCACTGTGGTTCATTAGAGTCAAAACGGGGCTATCCAAGCAGCAAGGGCGCAGCCTCTTCATTAGAGAGTCTGGACCAAGACTGCGCTCTAACCAGACAAACACAGCACGGCCAACACTGAATATGATAAATAATTATTTGTTGAGATTGACATTTCAGGCTGTGGAGTCCCTAAGGATAGCTGACTTCTTTCTATAGCGACTGAGTTGAGTCACTATTGCAGGGGTCAGTGTCTCCTTGTGACTGGGGGCAGAAGAAGAAGCCATCTTCTTTTAAATTCACTGCCAGCCCACTTATTGTCTGTCCTCGTGTCAGTGGTAAAGCCAAGCACTGAGTGACAGCAGAGGAGAGACACGGGCTAAATATACATCCATCTCTCTCCCCCTTCCCTCTCCCTCTCTCCTCTTTCTTTGTCTCTCCATCATTCTGAATCTCTCCCTTCCTCCTATCTAAAAGCCCTCTATTTCTTCCTCCCCTGAGTGCTTTTAGCACCCTGTTGATCCCTTGGTAACCAGTGGAGTGGGGAAGCAACAAGGCTTTTCAACTCTGTGTGGCACTCATTTCTAGCTCTCTTTTTATTTCTCTCTTTCGGCTTCCCTCCCCTTCTCACCCCCATCTCTCTCATTTCCTCCCATGCAGTAAGGAGGGGCAAAAATCCACTGGCTTCTTTAACAATGGAGGAAAGCAAAGAGCAAGGGTTAGAATCTTGGCCATCGGACAGCTGCAGCATTAGATTATTGAGAGTCATATAAAAGAGAGAGACAGGGAGAGAAAGACAGAGTGGGAGAGCTGCAAAGTGCAGAGTCTTGTTACCTTCAAATGGACAGACAGGTAACAGCAGTGAGAGGGCCAAGGAGAGAGACTAAGAGTGGGAGGGAGGGAGGTAGCAGCTGTCTGCTCATGAAAGAAAACACTCTATACACACACACACATATAAGGGAGCCCACTGCTAGAGGGTTGGGGTAAAGGGTGTGTGTTGAGGAGCTGTCATCCTCCATCAGCCACTGTCCTAAAGGACACCTACTGTAGGCATGTGTGTGTGTGTCATGTCATGCCATTAGCCATGGGCAAGTACAACGTGTAGCTAGCTGTTAGGGGAAATGGGGGGAAAGGGTGGGGACTCCCTCCTGAGCCTATCTTTGGCGTCAAGGGCTTAACAAGGACGGGTTCAAAGGTCACAGCAAATGGTGTGTTCCTGGCCGCCACCCATTCTTAAGGGCTGAGGTCTACATCTGTGTGACAGCTTCATGTGTGGAGCAGGCCCCCCGTCACACGATGTCACACGTTCCCTTACAATGAGCCGTCTGTGCCCGGCCGAACAATGGGGGCCAAAGAACAGGACAGAGAATTATCTCAAAATGAACAATGTGCTGTATGAAAAATACAGGAAACAAGCAATTCAACCAGAGCGTTTAGCAAAATGGCTGTTGAAATATTTACAAAGACTGCCCTCCCTCGTGGTGTGACCAGCTAAAAATATGAAACATTAATTGTGCGAGGTGACATACGCCCCTTGTGGAAACATGAAACCAGCCAAAGGTAACAAACGATGGCAACATGTGAAAAGAATCTGTTTTCAGTGAACAGAGGTGTAACGAAGACGAAGACAAAAAAAAAGCAGCCGAGGCGGAGGCTTTTCCTCTCCCTCACGAAAGGTTAAGGAGCCATAATTGTACCCTCATTACCTCCAGTTAATGCAGTTCGACTAAACACGGTACAACAGACAAGACCGAGTAGGACTTCACAGTACCGCTGCATTGCACAATGGCATTGACATACAAAGACAAGCTGCCGGTAATAACTCCTAATTGTCCTATTAGAGTTCCTTTGACCTCACAAAGCAATTGCCGATACTTTACTTTTCCATCTTATCTGGAGCCAGAATCTCGCTGTTTTCAATCAGCAGTTAAAAGAAGCTTTATGGCGTCGGACGCAAAGATTTCTCAACTAAATCTAAATCACAGATGATCCCAATGAATGTACTTCAAATAGCGCAGCTGCCTCTACCAGCTGCTGATGGATGGCGTATGCAGTGTGTAGGGTGACCTGGTCAAAGCTGTGACAGAACTGACCATACATGGATTATTCTGCATGTTACAGATGGTCTTTTATCCTTCCTCTCAGAGGAAACTGCCAGCGGGGCCAAATTGTGCACCAAAATGGCCTCAGTGAATAGATTGGACTTGACTGTTGCACCCAACGACCCAGCCCCACCCTCACCCTCTCAGCCCTCCTTAACCCTTCATTCCCCACCCCGTCCGCCAGACTCCAACGCCATTAAAACAACCAATACGTCACAATGACTAAGATCATGAGACACTTATTTACATTTATGTTGGGTTTAGAGGAACATTATAAAAGGCTGAGTGAAGAGTTAAACTGGTTAGTGCATGATGAAGGGTCATAATGACCCCCTTCATCCTACCCACAAGTTCCCTAAATGGCACTTTATGGTTGTCAGCAGAGAGGCAAAATCCTGTTCCAACATACTTTCTTACCCTCTTTATATTGTTAAGATCTTTGGGATCATTATGATGTAAGCTAATGGGGATTTCAATAAGCAGCAATGAGGATTTATTGTGTTGATGTGGTGGGAGTTGTACACAGTGTAGTACCTACCGAATCAGGCACTCTTTCTGTGAATGTTTCATTTGTTTGGCAAAGTATTAGCTCCCTGTTGGACTAAAAACTGCAGGTCTGGAAGCAAATCAAAGCAGTGTGACCCTGGTGCCTGCTATCTCTTGCTTTGTATGTGTGTGAGGGAGAGAGACTGAGGGAGCGAGGTTACGATTCCACAGTCCTATGTTTGTGTGCCAAGGGGGGAAGCCGAGGCAGCGGCTGTCCTCTGATGAGGACATGTGTTGTCTTTCATATTTTACACCCGGCACCCATGGGCTCCAGCCTTGTTCAAAGGAGAGCACTCATATTCCAGATTAGATGTACTATTCCTTTTGATAATGACAAGAGGGAGTCAAAAATGTGTTGTTGTGCTAGGTCAGGACAGGGGGGAGGGAGGTTGGGTATCAAGAACCTGTTTTGAATTCGAGCCATATTTTTAAGAAACAAGCTTTTTCATTCCAATCATTCATCCTAAAAGCAAAGTTTGGATTGACTCTGTAGTCCCATGTTTCTGTTTACATCATTGGAATATGTGTAAAATTAACATAGACAAGTTTTTTACTTTAACTTATTATTATGAAGTTAATATTGATTGCACAGTGTAATGGTTATAGAATAATGACACCATTGGTGTTTAGATTGGTTTCCTATCGGCCTCACTTGCAATTCTGTCTGTCACCTGCTATGATCTCTCAGGAAAATGAAGGGTCGATTTATAGCACAGAGGAAGTGCGTCAATAACCAAAACAAGGAGGTTAAAAAGAGGAGAAGTCAGGGTGCCATATTGCCTCGTATCATTGGGGTACAACATATACACAGCAAAATCTGGTCTGCACTTTCCAAAAGGCACAATAGCTGCCGCATTATCACAGAAAACAGGGTTGACTGAGGCAGTCGGCCTTCTGTCGAAACATATTAAAAAAGATATGGGTGGGAATTACAATTCTGCAATTATTGAGAAAATTCTCAATGAAAGACCATAAACAAATGCTTTCTATATGAAAATGTTCTATCGTTTATTATCCACAAATGATTCAAGTGTACTTAAAGAGCTCTGTCAGGCTGAGTGTAACAGAGTGCATCCAAAGAGGCGAAAAGAGTGAACCCAAAGAGCACCTGAGCTGACACCATTGCTTTATTTCTAGTGCTGTATGCTGTAACCCTCAAACATTGCAGTTCCAGCTACAATGGGCATGTGTCATACCCCATTGCTCCCATGGGGTCCAACTCAGAGTCCCAGCCTTCATTGGATAGCCTTGAAACCAAAACAGGAGGAATACAGGGCTTTTGTTTTCCCTGGTAGCGATCGTTAGCTATCCGCAGTTACCAAAGAGTTTCAATGTGAGTGCTTTACTCTTACTATCCTCAGTAGCAGAAATGGCAGATGGTAGTACAACTGAATTAACTGTGGAAAACAAAATGCATTGTGTCCTATGTCGTTACTGGTTGCTTGGCTCTGAGGAATATGAAATATATCTAATTGTCTATGTGACAGCGTTGCCAACATAAATACCACTTGGAAACACTGGGGTGTTAAGCAGCAAAGTTGTCCCTTCCCTTTTTTTTTTAATTTTATGAGTTTGAGAAGGTCAGTCTGAAATGACGACTAATGTTTGCAGCAGGAGTTATGAATCTAGCTTTTTAGATAGCATTGTCAAAGCCCAAAGGCCTCATAATAAGCAAACACTATATTGTGTAAAGAGGAAGCATTCATCTTGTGAAAGACAAAGCAGGAAAAAATAAAATAAAATAATAACAATAATAAAATACATTTATGAAGAGATTACTGTTATAATAAAGGTGGTCTTTGCTTTTAAATTGTTTTTCCCACCTCAATGATATGAAATAATTCAAACTAAATTACAGCATGAGTCTTAATGTTTTTATTTATTATTTCCATTTTTGATTATATATTTTCCTGTCAATGATATGCATGGTATACTGTAGTACCAAATGGCCACGTTCAATGTAACTCTCACACCCCAACAGCCCTTTTTTAATCAACAAATATGTCCAGCCTTTATATGTGACTCTCTTTGTTTTGGAAAAACATGGCTTCTGGCTCATAAAAGTTCAGGCTCTGACATGGATTTACTTGAAGCAAATTACAGGGACAGACAGGTTCCTAATGCTGTTAAGCAAATTAGATCAGAGATGTGAGGCTGCATTTGTCCACATCAGGATGGAGAGCTGCAAGATGTGGAGGGGTGGGGGTGAGAGACGGACAGTGCTGTTTGTGGGCTGATATTTAGAAAACAAAAGGCTCGTCTCCCTCTTTACGGTACTCATTCTCTCTATTTGTCTCTCAACTGCAATCTTTGTCTCGTCTTTTGTCTCTGTGCCCGACAGTGAGAGACCTGCTTTGTGCGGAATATATCATCTGCCAGCGCCTGTTTCATATCAGGCCTGGACTGATCTATCAATGACACGGCTGCCTTTGCCTTTGCCCACTGTATCGTTAAATTGCACTTTAATTAAATTAGGCCTGCTAATTATGAGGGCTTAAATCAATCACCAGGTCAATAACAAAGGCCCAAAGCGGACGGAGAGGCCCGAGACTTTTTCCAAACCTCATCAATAATAGCGGCAACCGGAGCAGACCGCTCCTGTACCAGAGAGCCGGAGGTTCAAACGGGTAGGAATTACTGCGAATTGAGTTATCGTCACCGGCTTTTGTCCAGAGCACTTCTTCCTCTTACAAGCTCTGTGAATAATGTTGTTTGAATACAGTAGGAGTGTTTCAAAGAGTTTGAATGTGCATAGCATTTTGCATTACAATAGCACTTCAAAGGGGTGTTTAAAGCAGATTTAGAGTTTCTGCTGCATATAAAAAAAAAATAGTTCAAAAGGGATATTATGACTTCTCAGACACCTGGCTTAGGTGAAGGGAGGTGATTGTGAACAGATAATCCTGGGGGTTGAGTGTGCAGCCCAGCTGAGCGGACGGTCCCAGCTGAATCCAGGGTCTTTATCCATGCATTAAAAAGAGCTCTGTGGTGCTTTTCACAGATTAATCATCATTTTGAGCTTATTAAGTGGGAGGACAGTCTGCTTTCCACTGCTCAGAACGTTTAATCCATCTTTCAAACTGTGAAGGTCAGTGAGCGAATGTTACCCCCGTTGAAATAATAGCGGGTGTTTGAATTTCAATGAGAGCACCCGTGGTTCCGATCTGGATTGCAATTAAATGCATTTTCCATTTTATTATTATTTTCAGTAGCCGCTCCCGCAATTTCGTGAGTCAGAATCACACAGTTTTATTGAGTGGCACGGAGTGCTATAAAGTACACTCCCTGCACTGCCAAATTGTCACCCAAACTATCTAATACAAAAGTTTAAGTTACTGTGATGCAAATGTTGTATCGGTAATAATGGCAGCATTGGGAGAGAGAATGTGGAGAGCAGCTATTCCTGCAAGAGTCAGTCTTCTGTAGGATGTTTTAACACGCTGTGACCTCAAACTCTACACACACTGAACATGAAGAAGGAGGAAATGAAGAAGAGGGGATGAGGGTGAATGATGTTGAACTATGAATAATTAAGTGGGAAGTAAAGCTTTGGTACACATTGCAGTGAGTTATTACAGGGGTTGAACGGTCTTTTCCACACATCAGCCGTTGTTTGCTGCCTTGTTTGAGCAGGTGGGGAGGGGGACTCATCTGTAGTGCCATGGGAGCAGTGTGGGGTGAGGTGGGGGTGCACTTTCCATTTCATTTTAATTGGAAGCTGAAATTCTTGGATAAGGGGGAAGACAGAAAGCCATTTGGCCGAGTCCTTGCTCTCAGCCGGGGCTAAATGAAGAGGGCTGTGTGGAGATGAGGGGCCTGTGGAGGGCTGGTAATGAAGAGAGGTCCCAAAAGACTCCGGTACAACTACGGTAATCTTGCAAACCCTGGAAGGAGGGGCAAGGGGGCGTGGGTGCATGGTGGGGATATGTGCTTTAGTGCAAAAAAAAAAGGGGGGGGGGGGTTAAGAGGGAAATAGGGGGCACTATCTGTGTTAAACCAACTTATACATCCTTGCATTTTTCTAAGACTTAAAAAAAAAGTAATTTTTTGTTTGCATACGTCTAACTCTTAGTGCACGATTAAAGATATTGATCGATCAAAGGAGTGGGCTAGTTAGAGTTGAAGCTAATTTATTCGCTAGACACAACAAGTGATTGCAATCACTGATGAGATAAGAGCACAGGGAAATCATCAGTGTCACAACAAACAAGACAGATCGGAGCATGGATAGTCAATTTGCAGCATGTAAACACTGTGTATGTGAGAACACGCTCCTACAGTACACGAGGCGAGCACACACAGTGTTACCCATAGGCATACATATCAAGGTATCTGTTTGTGTTTCAGCCAATCATAAAACATCAGCAGGAGTCTCACTATTCAACCCGAGACACACACACACACATACATACACACATAAACCCCAACAAGCAAACCAACTTGTATTTCTCCGCTCTACTGTTTTCTAAATGAAAAAGGCTGTCAGCATGGTTTTGGTTGAAATTATGATAACATGGGAATATCAGAGTATGTTGTGATGGAGCTCAGCGGGGGGGTGCTATTCTACACAACAGCTCCCATGGCCTGTATACCTGGACCATGAGGGGAAGAGAATTCCAATGGAAAAAACTGCTCTGCGGGTAGAAGCGCGGTCCATTACTGTGATGCTTCTTGCTAAAATGACAACATTAATGGAATCTGAGTTATTCCAAATTCAATGTGGGCATCCAGCCCTGAGACGCTCAAAGGATTACACCAGTGATTTTGCATGTTTTACTGCAGAAAAGTTTTTCATATTTTTCAGACAGCTGATGATGTCTCTTCATTTCATTGAAATATGAGGATTAAAACTAGCTTGAGATAGGTAATCCATCACTAGGAACATAGTGGTACCTTGATGAAGATTATGGTACATTTTTATGGTAGGGTATTGCAGTCAAGCGTGGAATCATTTGTCTTCTGGGTGGTGAATTTATGTGTTGGTGGGATGCCCCAACACCCTGGATTTTATATTTACCTGACAAAAATAAGCTTTCTTAGTAAAAGAAGATACAAAGTTCATATTGTCCTCATCTTGGATATCAGAGCTTCCTTACAGAAGATGTTTCAAATTTCTTTTTTTTTTAACTTACAATTGCCTTGCAAGATAACAGCATAACCTTTAAGAAAAAAATAAGTTGACATTATGTTTGCTGTGATTTATTATCTTTGGTGTCTAAAACTAATTTAAAATCTTCAGGCACAGACATGCTAAATTGATATAAAAAAAAATCACCTGTGATGACAGCTGACTGTTTCGTCGCCTCGTGTCACCTTTGTCTCTGCCAAAAAGTTGCACATGAACACACATGCAAAGACTACAACCAACAGCCAACCAGCACGTATGTCTTTGCCTGTGTGTGTGAAAGGAAATAACTCTCCACACCAGCAGGCTGATGTAGTCTGTAATCATCATTACAAAAAGGAAAACTGGAAGACTGTCTTGACGATCGTTGACCAGTTAACACATTTAAACCACAATCCAATGTTAAAAGTAATACAAAAAATGTACCGTGTGCCAGTAAACAAAAACACAAACAGTTCTGCAAAAGAGATGTATGGCTAAAGAGAAATCTCACCAAATATAAAAAGTGTGTTTCCAAGAGCCAACAAGAGCCAACAGTACAGGATACACACAGCAACTCAGGCGACAGACACTCATGGACAGCTCAGCATTGACTGTCAGCTGACCGATGGCTTGGTGTGTCAGGGCCAAGCCGTCACCTTCAAACTGCACTGAAGTGAATGAACACCAGTGTCTCCTTTAACCTCCAATCATGCATCTGTGCTTCATCTGGCTAAGTTATCTTCACTTTTACTTACAGGATGTGGAATACAATGAATGACAAGGTAGAAAATGTTCAACGACCATTTGACAGAACATTTGACATTTGATAGACACACACAAAGTTTCACTCAGTGACATCTTTATCATGATGTGGCAGCATGACCTTTACAACCATTATGCTGCCACATATGCCTCTGTATGTTTCCTTTGTAAGTTAATGTCAGCTTTTCTCCATCAAATTTTGAAATAAAACTGGACAGAAATGGTGCACAATCAAGAACGAAGCAATTTCTGAATGAATCCAAATAATACCTCTCAGTGGTGCAGCACAAAGTGGTTGGCTACCATGGCTACATGTGCATGGGAGGAAAAGAAATGAACTGATTGGCGTACTACCATGTCTCTCCTCCTCACCCTCTCTCTTTAGAGGCTTTCTATTCCTCCATCTCCATGGCTCTGAAATGAAACCACCTCATTCCTCTCTGTTCGCATCCAACTGTGAACGCTTTTGTTCTCCGTCCGATGCAAATGAAACGGGTCTCTTCGGCTGAGATGGTGAGAAGGGCCCGTCTCGTGTTTCTCTGTGGCCCCGAGACGTGGATGTTTACTGTCGACCGGGGCCTTATTACATTCCTTCAGCAACTTAAAAGCATTGGCCCCCCTAATGGGACCTATAAAACAGTGAGAAAAGCCTATTGTGACAATGGACCTCATTGTGTCAGAGTGGACTCATTTGGCACTCTGTGGAGAGTGGAAATGTGTGGCATATTAAAAAAAAAAGCAGCGAGGAAAAGAGAGGGTGAGAAAGTAGAAAGGAATCAAATAAATAGGAGTGAATAACTTTGCACTGTGGGAAATCTGGCACTGTCAATCACCAAAGTCCATCTAGAGCCTCAGTGTCGGACATAAAAGGAGCTTTTTAGCTGTGGCTGTTGCTGAAGATACTTTTATTAGGCTCTATGTCTTCATTTCTCTCTTTGAGGTGTAGTTAAGTTTTGGTGTTGCTGTTTTTTTGAAAGATCATTTAAGGAACACTTTTTCTTGCTCTGACTGCCAACCAGAGGGCTGTAATTAACTTCACAACAGCAACACCTTGCCTGGATTGTGGCCATGCTCCACCTACAAAAGACACATCACCCCCCTTCACAGCTCAGACACTTGCCTCTCTGAAAAATGTAACTGGATTCAACTGAAAATAAGATAAGCACAAAAAGATTTCACCTTAAGAAACAGTGTAAAGAGTGTGCATCTTCCTCTCCCAGCTTTGTTCCCTGATGCCCACACTGGTTGGGCTCCACGCTGGCAGCCCCATTTTATTCCCTAAAGTCATTATTGTCTTCAGCTAAGGTGCCCCTGCTCCCTGTGATTTGTGGGTAATGAGCTGGCACCCCCCTGCCCGTGTTCAATTATTCTCATTGAGAAAGTGATTTCTCACTCCACGGAGCAAATCGGAGAAGGCGAAAGCGTGAACTCTAATCAAGAATTAACACGTTCGCAACCAACGGTGCAGAGAGGGATAGCCACCCTGATACTGTAGAGGTGTTGGCCAGAAAAAACAGGATGGAGGTTAGAGGGACAGACAAGTGACAGTCAATGAGGTAAACAGATTTCTACCAGATTAAAACATTGTTTTAATACAGCTACTCGTCTTTGTTTTTTTTGAAGTGAGGGGAAAAAAAGGATTTGAACAAAACTTGTCAAAAAAAAAAGGTGATGTGTTTACAACCTAAGCACAGACAGCCTTGCTGAAGGGCTGTTCGCAGTGATGAGGTGAATGTGCAAGAGAGAACGACAGCTGAGCAATAATTAACCGCCGAGAGAGGAGGAAGCGGGTAGATGAGTGCAAACTTGGGAGAGAAAAATCGAGATGAGGAGAGATGAAGAGCACCCATAGCTCAGTGACTACTAATGACCTGACAGGAGGAACACAGCGAGAGAGAGACAGCTTTAGCACAAAGAGGAAGGACACAAAACCTCTATGTTTGAAACCAAATACGATACTAGTGTTTTATTAACCACTGAATATCATGACAAAGTATTAACTGCAACATGCAAAAGCAACATTTTTTAATTCTCAGGGGGAAGTTTTTGCATATAAAAAGTCAGATTTGAAAGATGGCACAAAAAGCTCTCGGGGAGCATAAAAAAAAAAACATCGGCATCAACCGTCGGGAGCCCAAATCAGTCAAATTCTAATCTGAACTGTCTAGTCGCACACACATCCACACATAGCCTGCAGAAGACAGGTTAAACATTTTCAGGCTACAGTACAGCTGATAGAGAAGAGTGTTTGCAACTTTAAAAAAAAATAAAATGTCTGCCGCCTCCTCTCCTGCTCAGAAGAGATAAGAGAAGAGACACGATTTGCACAATTCTCAACTAAGTAAAAAAGGCAAGAAAACGAAGAAGAGCAAGAAAAAATAAGAGATATCTTGCTTAGAGGGGAAAGAAAAGGCCGACGTGGCATGAAACTTTGTCGTGGAACAACAGAGAATGACAGCTTTTTTTGTTCTTCTTCTTTCTAAAGAGGGCTGATTCCCAATTCTGAGTCGAGCAACATTTTGGGCTTTGTCTCTCTTCCAGTCCCCTGCTGGCGGCCTTTTCACATGCTGTCCTTGGGAACTACATTTGTCTGCTGTGTTATGTGCTGGGGATTAAGTTGTGAAAGTTGTTCTGAATTGTTAAGCACTTATTTCTATCATTCTCATTCTCTGTCTGTCCTGGTGTGTCTATGCTGCGTGTGTGTGTGTGTGTGTGTGTGTGTGTGAAGGTGAGAGGGGGGCCTTCCTGAATGCTAATAGACGCAAAGAGCCGAGTGAGAAAAGCTTCTGGGCAGAAAAGCGGGTGGATGATTAACTGGCGTGTACTCAATATAAATCTCACACACACACACACACACACACACACACGCACACACACATACGCAAATGTTAAGGTTCATGGTGATTATCACAACAGTTTATTTCTAACAAAGATGCTAAGTTAATAATGAGATGTTAAATAGCATTATTTTTTTTTAAATAATTGCTCATTTACAATCTACTTGCCCTGCTGTGGAATGAATCAACTAAATGACACTACCAGCAGTCTGTGTTGGTGTGTGTGTGTGTGTGTGTGCGTGCATGTGTGTGTGTGTGTGTGAGTGAGAGAGAGAGGTGGGAGAGAGATACCTGACCTCCTTTGAGCACACACACAGAGACACACACTTATCTTATGATAGAAATGCAGTACATCTGTAACGTATGTGTTGCTTCTGGCTGTGCGCAGCATTGTACAGACAGATGGTGGCTGAAACATATTGAGAGGAAACTTTATAACTAAAGTTATCTCATTGATAAACAGCTGTAAATCAAATTTTGCTTCAAAAAATGTGCTTGATGCCAAAACCTTGGGAAGATTTTGCACTTTTATTTCAACCTCAAAATACTGGGGATAATATTGTTACTTTGATTAATTACTGTGGGACATTTTTCTTGCTCCCAGTACAGGAAGGTTAGATGTCCTGGTCCTCCATAAAGGAGTAATAAATAAGATGATGATCAAGGACATCTCAACAAATTGCTCCTCTGTCCTGCTTTTCTTATAAATTGTTTTTTATGATATTATCATCAACACAATTAAGAATATAATAAGAGAAAAGCTGAGGCATTCATTTCCCCATCACTCACCGACAATAGCTTAAGTCAAACAACAAGCAATACAAGTCAGTACAGCGCTGAAGCTAACTGCCCAAGCCTATTTAGAGGTGAAAGAGGAGGTGACCAGTACTAAATGAGGCTTGAAAAACAGTGCAGGCCTTGGGAGAAATGCTAGAAAAAAGAAAAGCTGCTCTGGTCTGACAAGGGTCACAACGTTCCAGCAGGGGTTCAGTGGCGGTGGCTAATTAAGAGTGGAGTGACCATTGTGTGACACCCAGGGCTGCATTTTTCTCACTCAGGTCCTACGCTGGACTGAAGCATCTCGAGTGAGCTGCTATTTACACAACACTCACAGAAGAGAAAAAAAAGATCCACTGTGTAAAAAAAAAAAAATGTATGTCTGGTGCATTTCTGATCAGATTCTTAAATTCAATCTTTTCTTGAGGTAATTCTTTGATAGAGTTGATATTATTCACTGAAAGAAAGTCACAATATTTCAGGAAGAGAGAGAGTGAGCAGGAAAGAGAAACTGTCTTTTTTTGTCTGGACTGCTGTGTGTTTGGAGTCAATGTTAAATACACAGCAGCACCTGCTGGTCAGGCCCAACAGGAAGCAATTAGAAGACATCAGGAGTACATCTTGCACGTACACATACACTGAAGTGTTCTTCTTTGGACTAACCAAGCACAAGGGCCCTTGTATAGTCCTGCAACTGTTTTGGAGCAACCTTCCCATGTGTGTTGCAGGGAGAATTAAGAGGCCAGTCCTGGATAAGAGCAAAGTCCTCTCTGCAGACACGGGACATCAGAGCGGGACTGACTGCACTGCTCTGGAATGTGGGTTGCTGTTTTTCTGTGCACTCTCCCTCACCCAACAAAAACCCCAACCTGCTCTTTATCAAACATTGGCGCAGATTTATCTAAACCTCATGCACTGCAAACACTGCATTAACCAGGTAGCCCTGGAGAGAAGAGAAACAGGTGAGCTCTCCTGTCTCACCTCACTGTCCACATGTGTAGTCGCTGTCTCTAAGTCATTCAGAGAGACACGTACAAACAGACAGAGAGAGGCCCAGAAAAAGAGACTGTGTCAGGCAGGCAGGGTTTTGGGGGGGGTTATTGTTGTGTTTTCTCTCCATGCTCAAGTGCTCTAACGTTGCCCGCAGCTCGCCTCAGGGTCTGCAGACTGTGTGGGCTTTACCAACAACCTCGTCAGCAGAGAAGACCAAGTTCATTCACCAACAACAGCACCGAGAATTAAATGCTAACTTTCATGCAAAATTGACCCTCCAGAGGGTTTTCAAAGGAGTCATGTTTTTTTCTTTTCTTTCTTTCTTTTTTTTTGGAGGGGGGGGTACTTAACATCAGAACTTACTCTGATTCTGAAATGTTTGTCAATGCATTCATTGTATTTTTTTAATTAACAGGGTATTATAACATGTCTGTTCATTATGCCTATTGGTCAGGCATAACAAACTAATAATACTTTGTTACAATGCTTGTGTATTTTTTGGGACTGTCTGTTCTTGAGTTTTTCTCCTTCTTTAAATTTCTGTTGACTTTCACTTATATTCCGCTACACAATACAATACGAATACAATTCCACTAAGCATTTTAGTTACTACAAAATAGGGATGAAAGGGTGGAAGGGAGGAGGGCATTGATAAATAAATAAAGAAATTGGCGGGAAGGAAAAAATACATTTTGTTTAAATTCTTTAACTTGTGAAAAAAAACTTGTTTTTATTCAGATGTAACGTCCATTTTTAAGGTGGTGTACTTAATGAAAAAAACAAAACACTACCAGCATTTCCTTGTACTTTTACATTCACTACTTAAGTACATTTAATATAATAAAATCATTTTGACATTTAAGTACAGAAACTATAAGATACTTAAAGACTTCTACTCAAGAAATATTCTTTTAGGTGACTTTTACTTCTACCAAAGTCATTTTCTGGTAAATTTTCTGATATCTGTAACTTAACTCACATGTGGCTTTCAGGTACTTCATCCACCACTGCTATTGGTCATGAAGACATTTTACTCACCACCAGAGATCGATGGTAATGATGTTCAGGGCAGGGATTGAAAGTCTACAGTTTTCCAAAACACCTCAGTTAAAAAGAAATCAGCTCAGTCATTTCTTTGTCAAACTGACGATCTACCCAAATAGTAGACCTCAAGGAATCGCTGTATCTGTTGTAGTAAACACAGCATAGCGACTCCACTTCAAGGTCAACTGGCTGCTATAGTAAGACAAAAACATGCAAAAAGCACTCAGGTTGACAAAAGCCCTATTGATATGGGACTAGTATTACCTGGATGGCAAATGGACTTGCACTTATATAGTACTTTTCTAGTCTTTTTTGCACTCCAAGCAGTTTTTGACCACAGGGTCACAGTCACTTATTAACACACACACACACACATTCACAATCGAGTGGCCAAAGCTAACATACAAGGTGCTACCTGCTTCTCACATTTGGGGGTTCATGATCTTGCCCAAGGATACTTTGACATGCAGACTGGAAGAGCTGAGGATTGGTCCGCAAGTCTTTTAATTAGTGGACGACCTGCTCTACCTCCTGAGCGACTGCCACCCCTCTGGGGTCCTCTATAATTTGCAGTGATTGCAAGGGTGGTCTGTTTTCTTATTCACATGCAAATCTGCCATGTCCATAATTTGTTGAGTAAAAATTACACTGCAAATCACCAACTAAATTTCACCAAACACAGAGGTCATGTGATAATATTAGCCTTGTGCAAATCGATGTCTGCGATTTGGGGTCGTATTTAGTTTTTTTGTTTTCTGCATGTTTTTTCTGCCTTTTTCTCAGCTGAGAATTATGAAGGCTGCTTTGGAAATTAGTTAAGTAAAACTTTTGACAGCATTTATGGTGAAGGAGGCTTATCTCCACACAGCAAGAAAGCAGAAAGAGCAAGATGAAATAATTTAGAAATGCAAAATCTCTAAAGATGATGAGATGGATGAAATGGATGACATGTGACGATGTGTGGCAGAGTTGGTTCGTTTGTTTAACCCACATTAAAAAAAAAAAAAAAAAGGATGTTAACATTGTACATCAAGGCTACCACTCCACTATAGAGTAGAGTTACAAATAACTGTGAGTATCATATCTGGCGAATAATATCAGTCACATTTCACCAAAGGACTTAAAAATCTAATAATGATATATTTATGCACTGGGCTTTCTTGGCATAGCTATTAATTGTGCAAAAGTCAAACTGCACTTTGTAAACACTTGGCTTCTTACTGAAGTAAGAGAGATGGAAAAACAGTGAGAAAAAAAGTAGACAAATCAGTTCACAAATGCCAATCTGTGTTTGTTTGGTGAGAAATCTTTGACGCGACAATACAAAAGGACAGAAGAGGAGTGTGTTCACACTGCTCCTGGTTCTTTTCTTTCAGATTGAAGTTGAACAAACTCATCCTCTTACATTCAACGTGTTGGCTCGATGATTTAGCCGGGCACCTCGCCACTTTGCTTTCCTTTAAAACTCGCCAGACAAGGTGTCTCATTTAGACAACAAAGAGAGGGAGGCTCTTCATAAGTTGGAGGCTTGATCAAAGATGGCTGATCAGAGCTGTTTCCACTCAGACATGTCTTTGACTCTGTTATGTAACACTTTGAGGTTTTTTTCTGTTTCTTATAATCTCTCTTTCTTTCAATTTGTTAAGGGCGGAACAGAA
This sequence comes from Plectropomus leopardus, assembly GCF_026936395.1. Classification (NCBI taxonomy): domain Eukaryota; kingdom Metazoa; phylum Chordata; class Actinopteri; order Perciformes; family Serranidae; genus Plectropomus; species Plectropomus leopardus. The sequence continues at coordinate 6,847,432 of NC_142196.1, forward strand.
TTACAAAGCACTATACTGTAAGCCAAAAAATAAATCAATGAATGAATTCAGACCAGATTTTTGAAAATGTTCTATAAATAACACATGGCAATCAGTATTTCTGGTAAAATGTCTGTCTGCGCTGCATCTGAAACCCTTAAACTCTGAACTTTTTGAATACACTTCAAACACCTCTGTCTCTCTCCATGTGAGCCGTTTTTATTGGGTTAAATCCCTCTATGACTGACAGCTGGTGTCATCCCTGCCTCTGGTACAGCTCATGATAATGGCCTCCGGTCCCTCATCAAGGCTGCAAAATAATACAGTGGAGAGGCACTCAGCCAGATCCAAATGTGTGTGTGCATGTGTAAGCTTGTGTGCGTGTGTGTGTGTGTGTGTGTGTGCGTGTGCGTGTGCAATGCTGAGCGGGAAGGCCCATTAGCATTCATCAGTGGGATAATAGGCCAATGTTAATGTCAGCTGTTTATATAAAGAATAACTCAAAAGGCCTTGGCGTATATGGGCTGATAGAGCAGGCTCTTCTCCACGCCACATTTGGCAAAGTGTGTGTGCGCAAGTGTGGATTGGGTGGTGAGGGATTGAAGGGCTGGAGCTCCCTGAATCTCCGATGGAATTGTTTGACACTAAAGTGAATTTATTGACTGGTTAGATAAACATAAGACAAGGCAGGCAGGCGTACTTTCCAGATATGACAACAGAGACAGAACAGCCTTGTGATCAGTGTTGTCTGCTGAATGTTTGCACAAAAGAAAAGAAACTAACAAGAAGACACCAAACTTAAAATTCATCAAACTATCTTGTTATTAAGATTTAACATAGATTCCAGGTTTAGGGGGTGATCATTGCTATCAATACTGCTCGGTGTCAGAGGCAGTGTTGCAGTACTTCAGTGTTGGTCACAAAACCACTTTTTGAGGTTTTGGTCTCATCTCAGACTCAACCACATCTTTAGTTGGTTTTAGTTGGAGGGCTCATCCTTCTGCTTCAAGACTTCAGGGATATCACTAGAACAGGGAACTTCAAGGATATCACAAGATTGTGAGTGCAAAAAAAGGAGTATTGAACGAAGATGGTTCCATTGATTTCCCCTCCGCAGTGTTTGGTTGTTTACTCACAGAAAACAAAGGCAAATTCCCACACACATAATTCACCTCTGCAATGCCTTTTAATTAGTTTATCAAGACATTTCTCTTTATACTATGATACGTGCTCACATATATACAGTGCAGCAATAAAAAAGGAAGATGTGGAGGAATCTTCATTTGTTTCTGTGGGTGTTTTATGGGAATGCTGATCTTCAGATCAATTTGAGTCCTTTTCCACCTTTAATCATAAGTGTGTCATACAGTGTGAGACTTGTGCTGGTTGGTCTTGACTTGGTCTCAAAGCCTTAGAGTTTTGGTTTTGACTGGGTCTCACACTACCCCACTCTTGGTCTGGACTTGGTCTCAGTGCTTTACAGTTTTGGTCTTGTCTCGGTCTCAAAACACTCTGATCTCCATCATGACTTGGTGTCATTTTAGGTGACATTGACCACAACACTGTTGAGAGGATAATTCTGTTTGCATCCAACTATATTCAAGTTGTGTAATGTAAAATAAACTTCTCAAAGAACCACTCCTGCATCTACAGTTGCTCCTCTGCAACCGAATCCCTCACTGACTTTATCACATCTGGGTTCTCATGGTGACGACAGAATCACAGATTGTACAGTTAATGGTGTCGTCCTCCAACTTCAACTTTAACAATCTCTTTGGTATTTTAAGCGAATAAAGTCAATGTGTCATTTTACTCAGCCTGACTTCACATTCCTAATTTATATCAGGGGGTGGGAAGGCCTGCTTAAATATAAATGGTGAAGTGAAGCACTTTAAGATTACAGGGCACAGCAGAGCTGCCATTAAATGAAAAGATTTGATGTTGGAAGAAGTGCTTAAAAACTTAAGGTACAGTTTGGTTCGGGTAGGTGTGTATGCACTAAGATAAGAAAAGATACTGCTGGAGCATGACGCAGACACCCACACACACACAAAGTAAAGAGTGCATCAGCTATATCAGTAAATAGCACGAAATGCGTGTGATGCCCTTTCTTACTTTTCTTTTTTTTTTTTGCTTTTATCTTTACTCATAAAACAGAACAGTAAAGTACAGGAGATAAATAATCCATGATAAACAAACAACTGCTAATTGATATGATTTTTCTTAAACCTTGGCGCAGATGTATGTGTGCATTTGTGTGTGTGTGTGAACACTCATTATCTCCACCAGCGCTTTAGCACTGATCACAATTCTTTTTAATTAACCCACGCCGTGTGTTTTTATCTTCCAATTCGATGCTGCTGTGCTGCCCGCCCATCAAACAGACAAACAAGAGAAAATATCAAACAGTTATGTGTGGGAGGGAACGGCAGCGATCAAGCCTGAGATACATCCAGTCATGGAAGGAAACAACTGGGCGACGAGGTGCCTCTTTGAAACCTACACCTTGTCACCTCTAATGAGCGGATTTGTGTTTCGTGAATCATCTTAGTCATACAGCTGTCAGATTACAAAGACGCAGGTAGCACTGAGAATTAGGCACCTGGATGCTTATGCTCACACTGTGACACTCCTGCTGTTATTCATTTAATGTTTACATATTGATGTTGGCTCTGGAATAATAATCTCTTTTTTTTATGAGATACTTGCTTATAAGCATTAACCTGGAAACCTTATAGTAATCTTTTATTTAATTTTCTCACAAATTTATGTCTGTCCTGCACTGTTTTGCCTTCTTTAAGCTACTTAAACCCTTTCTACCCTTTCTAGTTTTCTAGATGCCACCAAATCCTACGCTAGACCTTTAATAAGTCATGTCATGGTTTAAATAAAGGTTCAAGTATGTTAAACGTAATTGTGTGGGGTAATCTGATTATAACCTCTATATATAGAAAAGTCTTTCAAAAACAAATTTTCTCCAGTTTCTCCAATGTTAGGATTTGCTTTGATTCCTTGCTAAAAGTTTGTGTGTCTGTGTGTTTTATGGCTTGGCTAGTAATAACATTGGTGTAACACTGCAAAAATACATAAAATGCACTAGTAGCTTCTTTTTCATTGGATTGCTTTGTCCTGACAGACTGTCTAGTCAGTGACAAATAGAGAACTTTTCAGAGTGAGAATATTTCCTCAAAGAACGATGGCCTCCATAACAATGACACACAACCTTCACCGGGCTGATTTTCAATTAAACAACGAAGAGAAAGGCAGGCGGACCACCTAGACACCCACAGCACGGAGGCCCAGACATTCAGGTGAGAGCCTTGGCAAGCTGAATGGAATACAGCACAGAAAAAATAAGCCAACAGCAACTTGTTTGGCAGCTTGAATGTCAATGAGCTCTTTTTTTCATTTTGACTCTTGTTATTTCCTAATTTACTTGTGCATTTGCTTCACTCTTTTTTCTGTCTCTCATTGTCTCACACCTTTGCTTTGCTCTGCTCTTATTCTATAACATGAAGGAGGGATAGATTAAACACCTCCTACGTAGATCGGAGGAGCAGGTAGCCAAGGCAGTGATGGGCAGAGACTGACACACAAACTGGGAAAAATCCTTTTCACGTTGCGCTCAGCATGTCCGACACCTCCCAAGGTCATTTCTGTTCTCCCAGCAGAGAGCCTCTGTCACTTTTAATAACTTTTAAAGGGAACATTTTTTCTCTCCTCTGACAGGTTGAGGAGTAGAGGGACCCGTCGCAGAGTGAGACAATCACAAAGTGCCGACAGAGCGAGGAGGTGTGAAGTGAGGAGACGAGCCTGCAATGACTAACAGTGTGTGCTGTTACTTTATGAAAAGTATCGCTGCATGGAACAGCAGTATGAAGTCTGATGTCAGTCACCATCTCTGTTTCAAGTTGGCTGGGGCAGTGAGAACTCAGTGTGGCTATAATCACCGCTCTGTAATCTGTCACTGCTGTAACACTATGGCAGGGTATGATGCATGGTGACACAATGCAGCATGTTTGTGTTTTCTGCTTATAGAGAGAGGTACAAACACAAGGGCCAGTCATGCTGAAGAACTAAATCTACTCATGATATTTAAAGGTGTTGGATTCATGTCTTACCCAGATGGGATATGTTAAATGTCATTGTCACTCAGTGGGATATATTATTAGGGCAACAAGACTGGCAGGGAAACCATTCCCGTATATAGATTATAATACCTGCCAGAAATAGTGCGGCATACAGTATCCATCCATCTATTATCTGTCACTGTTTATCCTATTCAGGGTCATGGGGGGCAGCTGACATTAGCCAAATGGGTACAACCCTGAACAGGTTGGAAGACTATCACAGGGCTGACACAAAGAGACAGACAGCCATTCACACTCAAATTAACACCCTTACTTAATCTAGAATTAATGTATCCAATACTAACATGACCATTCACATGCACTGAGCATGCACTGAGCATGCACGTGACGATGTTGTCTTCCCTTCAGTTGGTTGCTTATTTACAGAAAACACTACAAAAATGGTGGAAAGTAAGACCAGGGATTTCTTTTTTTGGACCACTGATGACGTTGAACTATTCCTGAAAGTAACACGAGTATAAGGCAGTCAGGCCAACCCGAAACTTTTTTTGGATTCATTGAAGAGTAAATGCAGCAACATATTAGAGCAGTGTGTGGAGTATTATCCATCACCAGAGGAGCCATGAAACTGGGAATGAAATACCCACACATGAAAGATAAAATCACAAAAGGTATGTCATGTCATGACTGATTCAGACAGAATTCTCCTCTCGCTCCTCTATCTGAATGTTGACTTTTTTAAAATCCTGGTCGCTACCTGAAATTAGTCTTACAAAGCCAGACCTATCCACACTTCATTTTAGTGCTGTGTGAGAACCAACAACAACCTGCTTATTTTGTACAAGTCAAGATTCCCCGTCTTTAAAAGCTAAGCAAATGCCCTCCCAGCATTTTCAGATGGTATTATTGTTGGCACCATCGTCACAAATACCTACTGAACATCAGCTACCCACAACACAGGGCAAAAGTGCGACTCTATTCATTGCTCTACTCTATAATGGAGGCATAAAAGCAGATAAAATGGTGCCAGGCTGCCAGCCTGACTGAATGTCTGTCAGCCTTCATTTCTTCGGGAGACTGTTCATCGAGGCAGACAGAATTGCATAGTGAAAGAAAAACTTATATGGAACTTACCTAAATCCAGATGGTGTCATTATTCTATAGTCTTAATGCAGTCTGAGGAAGAGCAATTGCTCTGAATGTCACCAATGGATGTGCTAATAAATTGCACTTAAGGGAGCTACAGCGTCTTTTTAAAATTTTGATCATTATTCTGTAGCTATTATATTGTTGAATAAACATTTACTTCATAACAATAGGTTAAAACAAAAAAAACTGGTCTCTTGCTAGATAAGCCTGCCTCCATACCTGTTCCTGTCTGTCAAGCCATCGGTCCACCATTGGATGGTTGGCACTCAGGGAAGACCTAGTCATTTCTCTCTGGAACTGAGTGGTCCAGCCACTCGCATCACGAGGAAGACTCCGATAGGCATGGCCTCCTCTACCCTGCAGAGGAACAGGAAGAGGAGGAGGAATGAATATCACTGCATGACTATCACATCTAGTCTCCACATATCTGGCCTTTGAACAGACAATTTTGTGGGTTGGTGCTATCTAAAGCAGCTGGATGACAGACAGTTTGTGGTGGATCTCTGTTAGTGTATCTTGGATGTTAGCCACACATCAATACTGTGTTATTCATTCAAGTCTCACTCCATTCAACCCTCACCCATAACCCTTCCCCACAGCTAAACCTGAGCCGCTACTAAGAGGCCTATTACAATAAGACAACCACAGCTGAGCTCTTCCATTACACAAAAAGCACCTTCCAAAATGCTGCTGCCAAGGTAATGTCAAACACCAGCAGACTTCAGCAGGCTTATTAAAACAACCACAAGCATAAAAACACGCACAAGAAGACCAGATTACATTCCAGACATGCTAGCCTTGGCATTGAAATCTCTGTGATTGAAGGTCATGGTGGCTGAGGCTATTTGAATAAAAATGAAAGCAAATTAATATTTAAAAAAAAACACAGCAGAGACAATGATTCACCAAGACACACAAACAGAATGAGAATGATTAAAGGTCTGATGAGTTACGAAACGGCAGCTAAAGAGCGAGACAGACAGAAACAGAAGTTTGGATTTCTTTAATGAGACATCACACAACAAAAGAGCCCAGACAAAAGTTAAAAAAGAAAAACTCCCAAGTGGCATGTCGCAAAATGAGAGGGGAGGATGACAGGCAGCCGGAGAGATGAACAAAGGCAAATGAAAACAAGTCATGTTCAGAGAGTGATAACGTAACAGCAAACAATGATAAAAAAAAAAAAAAAGAGTGAGTGAGAGCAGGGGAGAGATCGCTATCCCTTGCATGCTATAATAAGCCATGTGTGCTTTAGTGCAGTTGAATGTAGCGTGACAGGGCCTGAGGAAGCACTGCAGACAGGACTGTAAAACTCAGCCGGACACGTGGGCTCTACCGAGACGGCCCCTGATAGCCATCGTGGCCTTGGCCCCTGACATGCAACACGGCGCGACAATGAACCTCTCTCCCCAAACTTTTACGACACATCAGATCATAAAACGTGGAGAAACCCAGATACCAGAGAGGTAGCAGTAAATCAACAGGCTCATATCCACCACCTAATCCCTTTATTTGACTGTGCTAAGCGTGCAGAGTATGAGGTATTGTAAAGTCATTGGGAGACGTGATGAGTTTACAGTGCTAGCTGATGACTGAGGACTCCCATTGGCTTATATTTAGAAGATTTAACAGAACCGGGTCTTACTCAGGCGTAACTGGACTCACAGGGAATTGAACAGAACATGGCTGGCTGCAGTGTGTAAAGGAAATTACCCCAGACAATGGGGAGACACTACAGTGTATGGCTTGCATCCATACGCTCTTCTGGCACTGCTAATCACTGATGTATGGCTCCCTTTGAGAACAATGTCTGTGCCAAGACATAAATATATCAAAGTCAGTGCTGACTAATACATTGGACATCTGTTGATGACTGCATAAGAATAGATTTCATCTTGGGCTGACAGTGAATATTTGACAGCTGGATGTATGAAAAAGAGATACTGAGGATTATGAAGACTACGACTGCCTAAGACTTTTATTGAAAACATCTAATGTCTCGGTCAAAAAGTGGACGGGCTGAATAAAAAAGGAAGCCTCCTAGTGGTAGCTCATTACTAAAACCAGCGGCCAGTAATAGACAGATAATGTAACTTGATCTTATTCAGAAAACTGATCACCTGCTATAGATGAGAGTCAAGAACTAAATGGGATATTCAAACATGGCATTCAGTCCAGCTTTATTTCCAAAATCTATACAGAATGCAGGATTTATTTTAGCCATAATTTGCATATCATCTCTGTTACCCCATTCAATCAGATATCAACCAGCCTCGATCAAAGTGCTCTTTGCAATAATTCATTGAAGAATGATCACGTTTTACATGTTATCTGTGGTGTAATGTAATTGTTATACGATGTGCTAATGATGTGCAATAAGTTGTATATAAACTAAAGGTAAATCATGTTATGTAAATTGTGTAACCCAAACCCTGCTTACTCCATCGTGCAAAGCCACAAGGCTGCAGAACAAAATCAGAAAGAGACCCTCTTGTTCTGCTGCTTTTACATTTTTTCATTTTCTCTTTGAGCACACAAGAAATAGACAAACAAACATTTGAACATATTTGCTCAGTGCAACATGGGCCAGAAAAGAAAGCCATCCTGACAAAACGAAAGGCCCACTAACCGCTTCACCTCAACCTTTTTCCTCCGCCCTCTGCTGGGGAGTGTGTCATTACATTGTTGAGGCTCTGACAACTAAAGTGTCTTTAAATAGGATTATCAGACAATGCTTCCAGACACACTAATCACGTGGTGGTTTGCCATGTCACGTTCCAAGCACTCAATCATCTCCCTTTTTTTAACCTCCCCGTTTTCATTGGGAACATATCTCTTTCTCAGCAAGACGTAAAGGTCTGTCAGCACCACGTGGCAGCCATTTTGAGAAGTTAATTGGCTTCCCTTCTCTTTCAGAAGCCGCAGGGAGGATGTACCTGAGGTACGCTTTTATTAGGATTTATAATCAGAGGTTTAAAAAAGCCTCAGAAAGGTGAATCTGGAACAAAGGGAAAGTGTTTAACAATCTCTGCTCGTCTTTTGGAAGACAAGAAGGGGTTGTTATCAGAAGGAACTAGGTTCAGTTAAAGACTATCTTTGCCACTGCTGGATATCTGCAAGCGGGGCAGCACAGGTTTCATATCTAACAGTTATTTCTTTGATTTGGGGTGCAGAGGAGAGACGGAATGAAAATGAGGGAAGAAAGCAGCAAGGAAGTGAAAAACAGAGACTGCTGGAGGTTGGAGGATTTCAGAGCACATATCTCAGACATTATAATTGATGCAGCTCCAGTACATCTGCAGAACTGTGGAAAATAACTTCTAGGCAAGATCCCATTTGAACTGGTATATAGGGCCAACTACTTGAAAATTTAACAACTATCTTTTATAAGTTCTGTTGAATTTTAACTCCTTTTAAGATTCCCGTCAACCTTCATGACATAAATGGTTTATCAAATGTAGAAGGTATGTTTAATGGAATGTTTAAGGTATTTCTCTTGATAGCAGTCAGAAGTCAGAAGTCAAGGTTACCACACATTAAAGATTCTGAAGCATCACTGACCAGATTTATTTGTTACCTTTCGTTCCAGGCTGCCGGTGTCGGTGCTTGGGTTTGGCTTGTGTTTGTGCTTTTGGAAGCCAGCGGTTGTGGACCAGCGAGCTGGGTTCTTTCTGGACGGTTCCTCTGGATCAACAGGGATATCGCCCGGAGGAAGGCCGGCCAGGGAAGGATCACTGCTGCGACGGACATGGAGAGGCATGTCTGTGGAGGGGAGAGTGGAGTTCGAGGAGGGTGAAAAGAGAAGAAGGGAAAAGATATGGAATGAGAAAGAATAGGAGATGCAGAAAGTAAAAGAGTTAAAACAACATTAAACCACTTGATGCTTAATTTACATATTGAGTAAATCAGTACTCCAACTGTAGCACATATCTGTAACCATGAGACCCCTACAGTACCTCCTCCACTACGCTATACATTCGCTGAGACGTGGGAAGTGGTGATTATAAATACTTTTGTTTCCACAGAAGGTCCATTGAGTGCAAATGGAAGTTGTACAACTAAACTGTGAGAGCTTTGGCTTGGCTTGAGTCCTGCTAGGGTGACATAAATAAACTTCGGATATACGTCTAGCTGGAAAATTACCCAGACTGCAATAAAAAAATGTAAATATGAGAGAAAATTATGTGTGTGAAAAATGATCCAACCCCATGTTCAGCCTAGCAACCCTAAAAATAACAATTACAATCGTAATTGCAGTGAAATTGCTCATATATCATGATCTGACTCTCAAGATAAGGGTCAGTCTTAAACAATGACCTACAGACTGAAGCTGGTTCTGGAAAGTTTCCTGGGATTGAAACCGGGTCTCCCAACCAAAATTACCCCAACCATCAAACATGTACAAGGAGCTGCACAGGAAACATTGGTCCATGTTGGAAATGCCACACTGACCAATCTGCAACTAAAACTTGGTATGAAGTTCTCATATTTGTTCAGAGCTGCCAAAGCAAGTAGAAGGAATGAAGTTGCCCCACACTTCACACTCCAGCTGAAACATTTAGTGAGAAATCCTGCTGATGTCTGTTACGCCAAAGGATATCCATGAGCTGTGGGATGAATCCTCTGGATTTTCCCAAAAGGCCATATGGTTTTGTTTATGACGTTCAAGCAGCCTGCGCGTTACATCCATAATTATGCAAATAGTTGGGTAACCACCTGTCATCCATCGGTGGATCATGGCAGCGAGCATATGCCGGTGCTAAGCTTCCATCTGATACACCAGAGACATGTCTTAGTGGTGGAAGCGACGCATTTTAATCATGGCTTACGCGGTGCCGCAACTCGTGCGTATTTAATGCTGTGACAAGACTGGGGAGATCTGAATGCTACTGTAAGTGTTTCTTGCGACCGCCTGCAGCAGAGCCGGGATTGGAGACAGTATAATTATGTGACTGAATCCCAAAAATAAAGGTGGGATCAACACGTATTATTTGTGCCTCTATACTCAAGACAGAAAAATCACCCTTGCTTTCAATATGTTGTCATATAGTAATCTTTCAAGAAGCATCTCTCTTGACCTCAGTGACTCACAACCATTCTTCCGTGTCCTTCACCTTCACTGGCTTTAATATGCTCACATGATGAAACATCCATTCTACTCCTTTTCTCCTATTTATTTCACTCCCACTATCTAATCCTCTTCTACCTGATAATACTGTGGTCTCAGGATTATGGTCAGGGGTCTATGGTACTGAACCGTCATTTTCTTACTAACCCTTTGCTGGAAGGTTATTTGATGTAAGAATTGAAGCTTATTCTACTGTTGCACTCATCGGGAGTAATATTGGGCACCCAGTAGCTCACCTGCTAGAGCAGGCAGCTCATGTACTAATGCTATATCCTTACCGGAGCAGCCGTGGGGTTGATCCCAACCTGTGGCCCTGTACTGCATGTCTTCCCCTCTCTCCCCTTCACACTAAAGTTGTCCTATCTAATAAACACCCCAAAAATATCTTTACAAGAATTACTTTGTATATTTATGTGGCCTTGGGAACAGCAGACGGCCATATAGGACAATTTAGCAAATTGCAATATACATCTGATACAAGTGTTCATCGGATATGCAGCAGAGTGTGACCAGTTTTATCGGCCGATACAGGCATATCACAGATTAATCCGTATCTGGGTATATTTTGTCTGATATGCAACAATATGAAGACTCTCTTTTTATTACTGAACATAATACAAAAAAAGATGCTTGGGGTAATTCATGATGATTATATCCCCAGTTAAATTTGCTGTTTCAATGCACTGATGACATTTTACATTAAGTTTGCTGATAAACTGTAAAATATCCTGCCTCCATTGCTTAACTTTGTCACAAGTGTTTGAAACCATATTTTAGGGATAACTACAAAGAAATTTGTGGTTTTGTAGATTATATATGATATCTGCCAATCATCAATATCAGATTTTTTTTACTCCCTAATATCTGCATCAGCATCAGCTCAAAAATTCTGGTATCAGTTAATCTCCTGTCTGGATGCATTACGGTGCCTTTCATGTAGTGATATGAAGAGTAGGTGTGTGGTCGCAGTGGTGGGTGAATGGGCAGCACATTTGAGTTCAAAGTTACAGATGTAGAATTAAACTTTACCATTTTATTAAATGCAACCACAATCTTGACCTAACTCTAACCAAGTGATTTACTTACATAACCTTAACTGTAATTTATCTATAATTTATTTGCACTAACCACTTTCTTTGCCTCATGTTATCTGTACTGTAATTGCAGAAAGTGAAAATTTGTTTAAAAAAAAAAAAAAAAAAAAAAGTCTCTGGGGTGGGGTTAGGCACTGAACAGCACCTAGCAATCCACAATCCACTAACCTTACCCTAGGTTTTACAGTAGTTTAGTGATTAATACAGCACATTTGACATAGTGTAAATGGAAATTATTGCTGATCATTAAATGTATGCTGTAGGTAATACAACTTTACTGCTGGGTTTCATAACATTTCAATCCCACTTCCAACCTTCCCAGTATGGCTGATGCCAATGCAGAAACATTTGCACCATATCCTGTTACAGTCAAAAAGTCCTTTGTCACAGTATGCCGCACAGCACGGCCCCCTCCTTCCATGAGGTGCAGGGGGATTTCGTATGCAAATGACTGTATGATGACATCTGGAAACTTCTAGAAACTTTCTCTGCAACCAAAAAGTGGAGTTGGCAAAACTACTTTTTAACTTGAGTTAATAAAACTCTATTTCTCATGAGGGAATCATTGCTGCAATTCAGTAACAGGTAGCTTGTAAAGACACATTTTCAAAGTAGCTTTCCCAGAACTCTGTTAAAGTTTCATCTCCCTCCTAACCAAACCACTCTGCTGACACAGGCCACGCCAACAAAACTCACCAGCAGCTTTTAATATATTCTATATTCTTTGTTACAAATGTGTTTCATTTATTTTGGCCGCTGTCTCTAGGGTTCCTCAAAGGAGGTTGGGAATTGAGTAAAGAAACCGCAGCTAGCAGCCAGACGGCCAGTCACTGTGCGTTTACGCTTAAATTAGGTTGAAGATTCAATAATGGCATTTAATAGACTTTGCCCCCTCTCGGTAACGGCTGGTTCACGTCCAGTTCAGGGCTCTAATGACGTTCACCTCAGACAGCGGGGGTAATTAACGTCCAGTATTATCCTACATGACAGGCTTAGAAAGGACACGCACACACAAATACAGAAAGACAGAGAACGAGAGTGAGAAGGGAAAATTAAGAGGAAAAACAGGAATTGCCAGTTTAAGGGATAAAAAAACAGATGTTCAAAGACATAGAAATCTAAATAGCCCATACTGTGTATTCTACCTCAGAATGAGGCTTTTTTATTGTTGTGTTTTCAATAAAGCTTTTTTTGTGTATTGTGTGTTTGAACAGAAAGTTACACAAGACACAAGAAGCAGATTTAAAAGCCTTGCTGTATTTCCCAGAATATCCCAAGGCTCAGCACTTACTGGACATTTATCTGGGTCTTTTGAAAACATGACAACATAGATTTTGCTTTATGCAAGGTGATTGCTTCCAGATGCTTACAGACTAAAATATCTACTGCTGGGGACTAATCATTTAGTTGAATCATTTGAAAACCATGCATATACCAAACATTCACACCAAATAACTAAATTAAATTAAAATGCTGTAGATAAAACAGCAGCTGAACTTTAGAATTTCTATAAGCGATGCAGTATTGCATTATGTGTTGAGACATGACATGGTGTAGGGGAGGGTATCAGTTAATGGTAAATTTATGAGAAACTAGATTAGGCAAATCTCTTTCCCAATTTCATCAGATCACCTCATTGTTCATGGTTTTCTTGCAAGATTACACAACTGACAACACATTTAGATACCCATGAGTGAAATAAATAAAGGATTTACTTTGTTTGACCTTCTTAGCACTGTGGATCCATGTTTATACAACATCTAATAATGTCTTGCTATTTTACGATGCCACTGGCATCTAAACATTCATGCTTTAGTGAGGTCTTGTCTTTAATAAAATGCTGATCCATCACGGGTACAAATCCTTACAGAATAACATATGATAAATAAGAGAGCTGTTAAGGAGTGTGTGCTTGTTTGTGTGTGTGCTGTTTAGAAGGTCACAATATGAAGATTCTCTCCCCTCCCCGTTCTCCCTGACCAATTTTCCTCTATTTAATTTGTGATGGGATTATCCTGGCAGTCCGAAGGGTTTGGTCGGTCCCACGTTTAATAACCAGCCTGGCCACTCCAGACCGAGCCAGCCATCGATCCAGGCTGAGGTGGGAGCGAGACCATTCGGGGGGGTGGGTTGGAGGGTGGCTAATAAAACGAGACCCTAATCCAGCCCCTGTAGTGAGGGATTATGGCCAGGGCGCAGGGTCATGGAGATGTACACACACCGCAATTCACCCCAGGGAGAGGTCAGGCTCTCCGGGGGCTATTACCTCGTATTGCTTTGTCCTTTATTTATCTTTCACACTCACCTTGTTTGGAGGAGAAATATATTAGCTTGAATGAATCACCGTGATAACAGCACTGCTATATATAAACAGCACTAAAGTCAATATTATAGTCATTTAGTTTAGTATTGGATTGAGGTATCTGAAAATCTAAATGCTGTAAGGTTACTCAACCAGCCATCAATCAAATAAAGCCTGGAATGACTTGTTGAGCAGAAAGCAGTTAATGTCTTGTAATGCACAGACCATGTAAAAACCTTTTTTAGGTGTTCCAGAAATGAAAGGAAAAATTATCCTGGATATTGGCTCTGTCTTTGCAAACATCTAATCAGATAGGATGCAGTGATTCAAGAAAAAACAAAAACAAAACTACAAAACCAATGACAGTCCAGTTAAAGTTGCACGGCCAATCTGCATGCGCCCTCCGGTAAAAAGAACAAGCATCACCATTATGAAAATAAATTCATGACTAACTTGCTGTAGCAACAAGTTCTGACATCCCACAGAGAAAATTGCCTTGCAAAGTCAGACCACATCTCCCTTTCACAACTAGTATTAGAAAAACATCCAAAAAGAATGAATTAAGCATGACCAGATATGTCTTTGACAATCAGCAAATATTTTAACAATGACTTGACTCACAATCTCTTGCAACAGCCAAACCATGCAAATGCTTATTTTTTGGTGTCACAGATATGAGATTAAACAATATTTAGTATTTCTATGGCTGGTTTTTGACTAAATATCTACTTAAACAGTCATCTGGTGGGCAAAAATTAACATTTTTGTCCAGTTTGAAAATACAAATCAAAAAACCCCTTTTGGTTCTGTGCTCCAGTGACAGTTCAGCAAGCTTTGTAGCCCCAAAAACCTCATTCAACTTTCCTCTTTCCTGTTATACTTTGATATGACTATGACTTTGATATGTGCAAGGCTCATCTGTGTTGAAAAGAATTTTAAGATAAAAGATTTGGCTGAAGGACAAATAAAAGCGACTCTCAACGCATTTCATTGGTATCACAATCTTCATACAAATTACAAATATGGTCACATCTAAAGTTAGCTAATGTTAGCAAAAAGCTAGCTAGCTAATGTGGCTAGAGCTACATCAAGAGGAGTCAGCCTCATGTAAGATCACCAACACATGCCAGGTTTGCTTCCTCCTTATATACATGGTAATGTTAAAGAGATGTGTAAGAGGACTTATTTTTCAGATAACGTGAATTATCATTAAAGCGATCGATAATGTCCCTTTTTCATATCATCTCTATAAGGCTATGTGCTGCCCTGAAGTAACTTGATGTTATATATTTGGATATTCACAGTCTCCAGCATCTCATCTTGAATTTTGCAACCACATAGGTGGTTTATTAATGTCTCTGTTTTTCTTCACATGGCTGGCAAATTTATTCTGCCTGGTCCTCATGTGAGTCAGTATGCACAGGACCACACGAGGTGCCAGTGTGTACAGTATCTTGCCCATGTATCGACCTCTCCTACGTACTACTACTAATGATGAGTGCTGCATGTTCTTGTCTGTCAGCTTGTGTTTGATCTGGGTAGATTTAAAACTGAATTGCCCTTCTGGGAGACATGAAGTTGTCTAAATCTTTATCTGAATATATCCATCCATTGCATGCTTAAGTCCTTTTTGAGGCTATTTTGACTGATGCCTATAAACTTCTTATACACACCAATGCACGCTGTTGAACTTAACCAGCATCACCATGTGGTCGTCAAGCTTTTCTGACCTAAAACTTCTTATACACACCAATGCACGCTGTTGAACTTAACTAGCATCACCATGTGGTCGTCAAGCTTTGCTGACCTAAAACTTCTTATACACACCAATGCACGCTGTTGAATTTAACCAGCATCACCATGTGGTCGTCAAGCTTTTCTGACCTAAAATCGGTAACTAAGGGGGGCTAAACTCTGGACCTATCAGTTGGCATGTTTGTCCAATCAGGAGTGGTGAGTTGTCCCGAAGGAGACAACTGTCTGTCTTTATTTTCACTTCTATCTTAAATAATGTCTATCTCAAGCAAGTGCTTTCTCAGACAAAACATTAGGAAACACATCATTTATCCCTGACAAGACGTCACGAGGACATGTTTGAGAGGATCCACTCAGACAGCACTTTTCTTTCAGAGTCTTTTGAAGTCTTTTTGACTCTTTTGTGTTTGCTGGTGTAATGAAAAAGGACATTTCCCCTCTGAGCTGATGTCAAGGGACATGCTTAACATGAACGTTTAACTGCCTGCTTGAAGAGGTGAGGAAGCGCCTGGGATGAACAATACAATGTCTCTGAATCCGTGTTTTGTACCTTCTTAAGGCTTATTAGCTGGCTAGTTGAGGTAAATCTACGCAGACAACCTTTCAACATTTTCTGCAGTTTAAAGTGGTGTAAAAATGTCAAAAAAACCTTGACCACTGATAAACTCACACCACAAAAACACACCACAAAAAAAAATTGCCTTTTATGCACTCACCTCTCCAGTTGGTCATAAACAACACCGACATGCAGTATAGTTACATCTATCTCACTTCACTTTCCCACTTTTCCTTCAAGTGGCTCTAATAACGCAGCAAAATCAACTTCCAACTTAGTGGTGAAAGAGATGGGGGTCAGCTCTAATGTATTAGCCGTGGATGTTTCCAATCACTGAAATGGCATAAAGTAAAGAGAGAGGGTCCTTAGTATACCTGGAGAGGAGGGAGTGGCCCTTCCTCCTGACAGGCTGCCAACTCAAGGTAATGGAGCTAATGCCTCAGCATACTGATAAGGTCACACAGCTAAACACACTAAGGAGAGACTTTGTATCTTTATGTGTTTGTGCTTGTTCTCTCAAATTTCTACTATTATGCTGACCAACTTACCAACTTACCTCTCAGGGACAAAAAAATAAGCAAAATACATTCTGTGACTCCTCACTTTTACAAAGAATTATTGACTTAGGGTTAGACCAAAAATGAATTAGGCTTGGACTTGGGTATTAATGTTGTTGTGTGGAGGTTTTATTTTCCACTTAAAGCTGGGGAAAGCATTTTTATTTTGGCTTCACTGAGGAATCCAAAATCCAACAATAAAATCCCATAATAAACAAAGCATATTTTAATTTAAGTGGTCTGAGAGAAAACTAGACTTCTGCAGCTTCTCTGCGCTCTGTTTTCAGGCTTTAGGATGGGAGAGGAGAGCTGCAAGGGGTGGCTGTTTTTTTCAAATTCTGACTTTTTTTTATGCCTATGAGCCTACATATTTAGGAACTGGTTTTCTAATTAGCCAAAATACTATACATACAAGCACAGAGAACCCATGGATTACTGAACATTTTATACATTTTATGATGTATTGTTTTCCTTGAATTTGTCTCCTGCATGAAAAAAGCAAACCAAGTAAGGTAGAAATTCTAAAACCTTTAATGCCATTTCAAAAAGCATCATGCTTTAGAGTGAGTTTCAAAAGAATGAAGAAATAACTTCTTTCTAGATTCACTAGTTTTGTACTAATATTTGACAATCGTACAAGGAGATATCTGCTGTGGAAGAGTAAAGTAACTGCTCTTCCAAAAAAAAATATCATCAAGAATTTAGTGTTGTCGTTACTCTGACATTTTCTTAACTCTTCAACACCATTTGCTCCAATATCACTGATTTCACTGACACCTGAAAGCAACAAGCTGGAGCCTGTTTTCACAAGGTTGTCAAAATGTCTGGGAAAATCACGTCTTCAACATAAAGGGTAAATGTTCCCTCACTCATCCCTGCCGTTTTCAAACTTTCAAGCATGGTGTCACAGCAGCTGTTTGTCAAATGAAAAACCCCTGCTGTGTCATCACTCATTGGGGTGCGGCCACAGCAGAGAGCAGAGCAACACCACTGTGTTTTTATCTGCGCCTCAGTGTGGATTTACCCTTTAATCAGAATATAAAAGTTGGCTTTAGGAAAAAAAAGACACACAAATGCATCAGGACATACTGCAACTCCTGCCGTGAACATCACAGATCCTGTGAAGATAGACTTTTCCTGTACAGTAAGATGTGGGTGGGAGGTTATGGAATAAATACAGCTGGGTCTTCACTCATATTTAAATACAAATATGTGCATGCAGCTTGAATATATGCACTATCAGCCGAGCAGGAATGAAAGCTGTCTGGTGGCTGAACTGGGTATTTTCTCATGAGGCCCTCTGGCCCTGGCGTACGCCGAGTCCATGCTTTCACATCGAACTGATTTAAATATAAATGCCAAGCAACCATGGCTTCATGAAATGTCTAAAAGCTGTTCTTTTTCCTGGGCTACTTTGAATACTTCAAGCCTGGGCCAGTTCAATGCCTGAATAAATTATGGCACTGAGCCATTTTAACTCTCTTCTCCAACCACTGACTACATATTGATGTCCCTTGTGTGCAGCAAAGGGGATTTCCACTGAATACACCATGACCTGAATCATCCACGGGGGGACAAAAAAATTCCATTTTGGGGGGAGCAAGACAGTTTTGCAGTGGTGGGAACTAGGACTGTGGAGAAGGAGATGAAAAATGTAGAAGACTTAAATAGGACGCTGGTCAAGCGAAGGCCAAATGGGGTCGAGAACACCACTCGGGGTGCTGCACTGAAGTGTTTAGAAAACTCTAATCTGATGTAACGTCAGAGACTGAGACGAGACAAACTTTGAATAAACATCAACTGTTGACCTTTACCAAGAGTGGAGGATGAAATCCAATGGATGGGTGGATGGAAAAGCACTTTTATGCAAAGGGGCAGATATAAAAATAAAAATCCTACTTGAGAGCTAAGTGCCCAACTGTCTACACAGTGTTTGTGTGTGTGCGCTGTACATGTGCATGCATAAAATCCAAAGAAATTTTGTTGCTTCTTCTGACTGACACACCCTGACTGGCAGCGCCCTCTCTCCCATTTTATTGTACATGCAAACCTCAAGGCTAAATCAGTCGTTACAATTGCATTAACAAACTGTAATAAAATGCTACAAATCTATCTTGGGAAACAAAAAAAGTTCATAATACAGTCTCTTTGGACCTTAAAAAAATCCATCCGTATGATAGTTTGTCTTCCTCCCTTTTTCTGGTGCACAGAGCTGGTTCTTACAAAAAAGGATATGTTTGTAGACAAATCAAAACAAGCCCTGGCCCTTTGTCCCTCTTGCTGTTTACAGGTTTTAAAGGTGAAGTTCTTCACATAGCAGCCTCATCCTGCAAACTGACCTAAAATACAGCGAGACTGGCTGTCTAGCCTCTGTAGGAAAGAATCTCTACTTCTTTTGATGGTTAAAAGAACTAATGCATCTCTAGAGCTGCAACAATTACTTAATTAACTGCTAAATCAAAAAATAATTAGCATAGATAGATAATTGAATCATCACTTTAGTTGTTTTTTTGTTAAAAAAGCCAGACATTTGCTGTTTTAATGCTTCTTAGATGTGAATTTGATGCTTTTTTTCATACATGATGATAAACTGAATAGGTTTGGATTTTTGGACTGCTGGTTGAATAAAACACACAGTTTGAGGACATCATCCTTAGCTCAGGCAAATTACACCATTTGTGAATGTTTAAGGTCTGCACTTGAATTATGCCAGTCAAATTGGATTTGGCTATTCAATACAAATATCGACTATTTTTTTTTCCATATGGAGTTAAAGATGTTAGGCAGGATACGGTGGGAGGTTCATGGTGGCAGTGACATTCAGGTAAGACAGTAAACAAGCAAAACTACCCCTCTGACATTATGCAGGCTAACCATTCTAACAATGGATCAAAAATGTGAAATATTTTTTACTGATACTAGGTATCACATATATAACAAAATCCAGACACTGTATGGTATTAAGTTGCTGTGAGCTTTGAATTCACCACTACTAAGTCGAAAGCAAAAAATCTCTCCCTTAGACTCCCCGGGAGTCTGGCTCGCAGCTGCCTGAGCCAGAGAGCAACGTGAAAACAAGGAGTGCTCAATCTACTGCCACATCTGGGGACCGAAACGATAATTTTAATCTTCGACTTTCAGAGTTCATCGACAAAACCTCATAGAGAAACAATTGGCAGATTAATCAGTAATGAAAATAACTGATTGTTTGTTTTAATCTGTAATTTATGTCATATAATGCTTAATTGAATTATTTTACTGTTTAATAATGACGTAAGCATGCCCAGAAAGTTCTACTCAGTGTGAAATGCAGTCCCTCCTCAATGAAAAACGTCATATGTCAAACATTTCAGTTCTGGTATGATGTCCTATCATATTCCCTGAGTCAAACACTACAGCAGGAGAGAGCTGTGTTCCCACAGGGTTTCTGAGTCAACTGCCCTGCTTTCATTTTAGGCAAGACATAGAGAGACAGAGAATGATTCTTTTCTCCTGACAGAAAGACAATACAGACTATTTACTAGAGAGAAAGAGAAGAGCATGTCAGACTTCCTCAAGTCCTCAGAGATGAGGCCTCCAGCAGCAGACACCTAGACAGTACAACAACAGTAACACAAATATGCGTGTGTGTGTGTGTGTGTGTGTGTGTGTGTGTGCGCGCGTGCGCACGCACTGCTCTCAGATTTGCTTCCCCAGACAATGAAGATCTCAGAAAGGAGGGGAGGAGTGGAGTTCACTCCCCAAATCAAACCTGACTCATCTAGGTCGAGCCTCTACTCATGCAGAGACCCTGGAGAGCAGCACAGCATGTGTGTTTATAGGTTTGCATGTGCGCATATATGAATGAGTACAAATGCATGACTATTCTGGGCTGTTCAGTTGTTCAAAAACAACTGGTGTCAGGTGATCACGCTTGATCTCTGGGCATGGGAATTTCCTCTTGCCCAAAAAGATTTGGAAACACAAGTTCAGCTTCCCTCCTGGTCTAAATCCAATTATACTCAGATTAAATTTCCTACTGTGTATACAAATTTAGATTTTTCTAACTTATCCATTCCCCAAAATTAAACAATCTGGTAAAAATCTTGTTAAAATTGGGCTCAGCAGCCCCATTACAACGCCCTAACTTTATCCTGACTTAGACCAGACTCATGGAGACTCCCCTCCACACCCAGGTCTTCAGGGAGTCGCTAATCAGCTAACCAAACAACCCTCAGTCGTCCCAGAAACAGGTCCGCAGCAGCACCTTCCATGTAAACACCACTTTGTGTGTTTCTCCATTAAGGCCGGTCTGGAGGTACAGGCTCTCGGAGAAAAGGGGCCATAAATCTCACTCAGCCTGATATGTGGCCAAGTCGCTCATGATTAAAAACACCACTCTGAAATGTCATGAGCCAGCCAGCAGTGCTAGAAGCTAGAGGCGTGGACAAAGCTACCAGGCTTGATACGTTATAGGACTCAGTTTAGTTAGCCAAAGAAATTTTGACTTCTGTTGTAAACATCAAAAACTTGCCACTGCTTTGGTAAATAAAGACAACTCCACAACAATGAAATGTCCTTTCAGTAAGGGAAATTACTTCAGTCAACCTCAGGGTAGTGGGTTTGCAAATGCTGCAATGAAACCCGCCTCACTCTGCTTAGGAAAACTATTTCATTCATTTGACTTTGACTGGTGCTCCTGTGAGTTCCGTTGTATTTTGAAAAGGTTTTTGCACCCAGATAAATAATTTTTCTAAAAACTGAGGGGAAACACTAATGACACAACAGTCACAACATGTTGCTACAATGCAAAATTGTATGTTGGCCTTAAACTGGAGTATGCTTATTTCACACATGTACTAAATAGAGTTTTGATCTCTGTGAATGTGTGTACACATTGTCAGACTTGCAGTGGACTAGATTGAAATTATTGGGATAAGGATCAGTGCAGCAAAACCATACATACTGTGTTTTTTTTTTTCCGCAGATTCTTCTTCTTTGTCAAAACCTGGTGACTACATTATGAACAATATAACTCAACCGCTGACAATTCAGTTGGATATTCAGATGTGTTATGTGTGGTGGCTAATGTTGCCTCAAGCTCACTTTTTGGTAGTTCCATACCCGCAGCTTTTTCAACCCAAAGTCCAGAATAAATGTACAATTTCTGTGTTGCAGAGATGTTAAAACTTGTTAAAGTCACTTGGTAAAGGATAGGAAAACATCATGTTTTGCTTAAAACACGTGGTTTTGTCACCTTCAACAGTTGGAAATTTCCAGATGTTTCACTAAATATAAGAATTATTTTTATGTTGTTTTTAAACAGTGGGCCACTGCTTTGCAGCTTACTCAAACTACATCACTTTAGAAGTGTTGATATGATACATACGAAGAGTAAATTTGACATCTGTAGTTTGCAGAAATGTACAATGTCAATTCAATTAATCTCGTCTTCAGCCCCAAACGACACTGACTCAGGTGACAACACTTGAGAAAATTTATCAGGTTTCACAAAGTTCACTGAAGACACAAAAAGCTTTACATTCTCAGCTTTTTTTGAGAAGTGCAGTAGTACTCCTCAACACCTGTGAAGAGAGTCTAAAACTGGTGAGTTGCCATTTTAGTATAAATGTGAGAACTTGTGCTTGAGCAGACATAACCCTATACATCACAGGTGCAATGTATAGCATGTAAACATCAATTTATAATAATTACAGTAATTATGAGACATTATGACAATAATTATATGGAGACAAGGTCATTACTGAGAGGACTAGCAGCTTAAGACAGAAAAGCACAGAAAAGCTGCTGGATCACTTTATGGCACTCAAGAGTTTGCTTCGTCTACATCTTAACAGGCCTAAATTGTCACAGATTTAATTGTCACAGCTGATGTGTGAGCAGAAACTGGAGGCTGATGAGTGAGTGAATGAATATCAGTGTTTGGCAGGTCAGACAGCATCTGAGGCATGGAGCTCATTCCCCAGCAGGTTCCAGACAGCACGTACACAAAATCCATATCGCAAACATTTCAGCCCCGAGAACAACTTCTTACCCAGCTCGGAACAAAAACATCCTCGCTCCAGCTGCTCTTTTCAGCAAAGATGACGAATGCAAACTTTTTTTCTGGACCCTTTGATGATTTATTGGGAAAAACAGAAAGTTATTTGGTGTGTGAGATGAGAGGAGTGCTGCGGGTGGAGTGATATGGGCACTGGTGTGATTGAGGCCTGTGTGGTTCAATGGACGGAGACATTTCTGCTTAAAAGCTGCCTGCTGCTGGGAGCTGCCACTGAGTGCATATGCTAATCTTGAAACAGCTTACACACAATCTACTTCTGCTCAGATACACACACATAAGCAGCATGTATGAGGTCAGAGTAGTTTACATGCAACAAGTCAAAGCACATCAGAGCGGCGCTCTTTCCATAACGCAGAGCAGAGTGACAAAGGCAAAACAAAAGTAAAGCACTCAGACTCGGCGCTGTGGGAAGAACTTTTATTAGGACTGTTTTAGAAAGAGTGAATCCAGGATGCTAAGAAACAGATGGTATTATGATGTGCAGACTGTGTTTTGGATATGCATCGCTCTGATCAGTCACGCAGTATTATGAAAGCACATGAGGTTTTCATTGAGATTCAAGGCAGGGGATGATGAGACGGAAGCAGGGGTTTAGAAACTTTTTCTTAGTATGTAAAGCACCCTTGGTAGGAATAACACAGTAATTGGGCAACAAGGTAACAGAGTGAGCTGGGAGACTTTTCCTCTGTCTCACTGATAATGCTGTGATGACAGTATGTCCCAAAATAATGCTCAGAAAGAGAGAGAAAATGGTGGTTTTATAGAAATGAAATGAAAGTCAAAAGGTGGCTAACAAATTAAAGTTGCTATATGTAGCACTTAACCATCAAAAAGTCATTACTACAGTCATATAACGCTATGTTTACATCATATACCACGCGCTTGGATTTCACCCAGAATTATCAGGAGTGGGTCATTTCAACAAAAAGAGATTGCTTCACCTGTCAAAACAGGAAAATGGTGATGGTCAAACAGTGCAAGTATAACTTAAGTTCCCAGAGTTTCTTAGAGTTTTGGATGTTAGCATTTAAAGGTCTCAACCGAAGTCCCAAGTTTCAATTGCTCACGGCAATGGCACAACATGACCCCATAGAAAGGTGTGTAGAATGATGAAATATGAAAGTAACTTTTCCGCAATTGCAACAGCACTTGAAGTACTGAAGTGTGGCCATGTGTCGAAAAGCATGAACTTTTTTATTCTATTGCAGCTGTCTGGACACACACATATTTCCATTTTTAAAAAAAATAATCTATAGGGCTCTCTCTAAATCGTGCTGTCATGCTAAAATGGAAGTTTGCTAACTTTTTCACAAGTTCCTTTGGACTTTATCTTCAACCGCCAACCATACTGTAGCACCACTGCCCAAGATTGTCTCAGTTCAAAGTTTCACATCCACAGTTTAGGGTGTATCTACCATAAGCAGTTATCCCTTTAAAACTAACAATAAGTGTAGTGTTTGTTTAAATGGTCAGACACTGTAGCCACAGGTAGGGGCATCAAACACATGAAATCTATTTTCACTGTCTCCTATCAGAAGTTACTTGAATGAAGTGAGGGAACTGAGATAAGAATGAATGAGCAAAGGCAAAAGAGGCAATTCTGTGTCATAGGAATGACATTTACATCTAAATCACTTTTCCAATTGCATTAGAGTGTCAAATTTTGTTGATTTTTGTTTGATTTTGGTCATGGTTTGGATTTTGGTTTTTTTTTTAGGGATGAATGAAGTCATAGGGACACGAGTACAGAGTTTACATCCTAACTATCCTGCGTGGTTAGGTTTTGGTAAAAAAAAGAACTTTGGTTGAAGTCGCTGAAAGGTTGTTTCTAATTAAATGTTAATTAAAATGCTGTGTCTCATGCACTTTGGAGTTTTTCTGCATTAAAGCAAGACCATGATCTTTTCCTAGTCTTAACAAAGCTCTGCCAATACCTAAAGAGAGTTTAATAATGCTATAGTTATGACCAGTGGATATTGGTCTGTAAATATTTTGGAGGAACAATTGAAATGTGTCATTAGTGAACGTGTTAATGATATGTTCAGTAACAACAGTTCTGGCAACTTTCCAGATTCGTTAATGAACCTTTCCTCATTATGTTAATAGAAAATGTAATCAAACCTGCATGACGTTTCTCCTAAACATATGTGGTGTTGCAATTGAGTTGTTAATAAACTTAATTTCTAGGAAACAGTGAGAAGAAAAAGTGAACAGATCCGATAGTTGTTTCACAAACTTAAGTCACACTCTTTCCAATGTACCAAATTTACACCAAACATTCAGAATGTTACTGATTCATCCTAATAGAATACAGACAGCGTACCCTTCCTTTTTAAATAAAGATCTCAAAAATGTTTTTTTTTTTGCCCCCACTGCTCACAATATTGGGACAGCTGGATGGCCGCACTGATATCAGTTTCAAGGTATACTACACAAAGCAGACAGGGTTTAAGGTAAAACCGAACAATTGGTGCCTGAACCAAGGACTATTCAGCGAGGTGCAAGCTTGCTGACAGCACAGCTTGAACCGAGTCTCGATTTAAAGCGTGGATCATGTCATCACCCTGCCCTTAAATGAGGGGCACCCAGGTTTGAGCTGAGGACCTCCTGATCTGCAGTCAAATGCTCCACCACTGAGCTATACCCCTTGACACTATTCCCAGGTCTCGGTAGGTAGATACTATGAGTCAGCCAGTTGTGGGTTTGATCTCTGCTACTTGACTAAATTCCATATGACAAAGACAATTTGGGGCGGCAGGCTTTAGGAAGTGGCCAGGAAATTCAACCCCTCTTGTCAAACTGCATCTGCTCACGCTAAAAACACAACCAGCTCCAGGGGGGTTTCTGTAGCTGAGTGCTATGTGTCTATGTAGAGAGTACAAAATGTAAGGGCACTTTCCTTTTGGAGAACAGTTAAGTGTTATTACTGTTAATATGAATGTGATGCCAAGACAAAATCTGCAACTGATCAGAGAAAAAAAAAAAAAACTTCTCACACAAACGTTCTGAGAATACATCCAGAGAGCTCCTAACTTTGCATAAAAAAATTCTAGCCAGGAGTTCTAGCTTAGTAATGATATAAGAAAACTATCAGAGCAAATTTAACGTTAGTAGGGAGGTGTGGTTGACCCTGCTGCTAATGACACATTCTTTTAAAAAGGTGCGTTTGGTTGACCCTGAAGAGTAAATAAAAGACAGAAAATTGCACTCTTATTGATAGTGGGTATAAAGGGACAGTATAATACTACACCATGAGACTGTGACAGTGCTCTAATTGTTCGTGTAATCACTCTGCCGATGGGAGGTTTGCGACAGACCTAGGTCATCACTGTTGCATTCTCTCAGATGCCAAACGTCTCAGTGTCATGATCACCTTCATTTCTGGTGTTACAGCGTTATTGCGTTGGATGGGAGATGTGAGCGCATCTCTAATAAGATCGACCACCCAACATTATCCCTGAATGATCTAATCTGTGGTGTTTCATTAACTCACTATAATTCAGTGTTTGGAGGATAATACTACCTCTTTCTCTTTCCACCATTTTCTCCTCTGCTTTAGAAACTTCCCTTCTCTGTTCCTAGCAGTTTTTAGCTCTCTTAAGGGCTAAGATTGCCTGGGTCCACACCTTAGAACCCGAACACTCCATCGAGTTTACTGATTAGTCTAGCAATGTGACATAAACACTGTTTTCTTGATCAAAAAGAAACTAACCAATGAGCACTGCAGGGAGGACTTGATTAGCCAATCAGTGCCACGGGTGAGACTAACACTGTTGTCAAGCATTGTCAACCATCATGCATCGTAGCTTATGAGGACTAATTAAAATGATGGTGAGTGCTACAGAAAAGATAGATGCTGCCATTGAGGCTTTTCTAAGATCGATATATCTTCTAAAAATCGCACAACATCATACACATCCGTTTCACTCTTACAACCCCAGCAAAACAAGTATGTTGGCATGGTTACGCTTCAGTGTGGACTTAAAATTAGGTTATATTCAAGCGATACCTTGGGACTATGGATGGAAATGGAGTTTAACATGTTAATTTAGTCTAAAATCTGTGAAGAGCTAAGATGCTTTATGAATGACTTAAATCTTTAATTTGATCTAGTCTAAACTGTGAGGGGGAATTATGAGAAAGAATTATCCTAAAATGTCATAACTAGGAGCAAGTCTTTGCACTATTTACCTGAATACAGCCCCTGATTATGAAGCAGTTTGCTGCAGTACTGGAGTTAGAAATGTTTTCTCTTCTACTGCTTCCTGTAGGCCTATGAAAGCATCTCAACACATATTAATAATTCATTGTTCAAATCTATGCCAAAAGATAAGAAGCAGCTCTTTCCCTCATAGCCAAAGATTCCAAACCCCGGACTTCAGCCCAGTATACCAACATGTGGTTTCCAAACATTTGCATGGGTAGCACAAAGGAAGTCTGCAGAGTAGTCACTGCACATTGTCAAATTAATTTGCCCTTAATGTTCAAATGGCTGACGGAAACCATTTCATGAGAAAAAACAATAAATCAAGCAGAGTATGTGAAAATGTTATCCTTTGATCAAGGCTGTGATTGTGAGCCAAAGTACTCTGAAAGCGATCGTGTTTGTGGGATGATGGGAATGTGGTTGGGGAGTGTTCTGGGATTTCCACAGCGCTTTGGGGTGGATTGTATCTATGTGGATCTGATGAAAAACAGGGAGAAGGAGAGCAAGGGGATGAGAGACATTTAGTAGCTGTGGCCAGGAGGATGCATCTCCCTCTCTCTCACACAAACAAGCTGGGCTAGTTTCACAAACATTTATCATGTGCAGTATGAAGCAAAAAGAATCCTGATTTGTAATTGTATCTAGCACACAGATGCAGTGAGATCATTATAACTAATACCACTGTATATCAAAGTGTTTTAATATATTCCATGATATTTGGAAAATGATTTGTTGCAGATTTTTCTCTACCTAAAAATCAAAAAAGTGAGTTTTTATGTAGTTTTAGAAAAAACATATAGGAGTCTATATTTGTTCTTCAGATGAATAATTTTGGCAGCATGTCCACATTTGTGTATTTCTGTGCGTGTGCTCATTTGTTAACACATGCACCCTTAATAATGAAAACAATTAGCATACTATCTTGCATGCACACAATAATGCTCCCATGTTGTTTGCATGAATGCATTCACATGTGTAAATGAATACCTGTCTGCATGCATTAGGTGTGTGTGTAAACACCCGCATGTTTCCAGCCACATGTGGCTGCCAGCATGGGCCTGCACATGCCTCTGAGTGCTTCCCTCACATGTGCTTTGAAGCAGACAGACTTCACAGGTGACCTCCCTGTGGAAGACAATGAAACAGAATGGTGCAGGAGCGAGAGAGGGTGGGGGGCCTCTTACAAAGGGACTAATGAAGAGGGTGGAGGAGTCGAAGGGTTGTTTGCAGGTCCACTGGGACAAGGAGCCCGGAGACAAAGAGATGCTAAACACTCCCAACCCTTTGAGGACTTATCGTGCTGAGAACAGGAGGCATTGCCCGTAGCCAATTTGACCCTCTTTGTCATGTCATACACAATGTAAAGGAACCACAGAGGTTCTCACTGACTAATGAGAGAGACAGAGACGTGGAGAGATGAGCTTAACACATTAGTTTTCTTCACCATTATTGCGTATTTAAAGTTAATTTCAATCATTCAAACATTTTTAATTTGAGTAGACAGGAAAGCATGTAATTAAGCTAATTATACTGAGGTATAATCATTATGAGTGTTTCAGTGACATGTTCTAAGATAAAGCCTAAACTATTTTTCCTTTTCTGTATTATCTTTGTTTTCATGTTACCAAGTTTTGGTTTTGTGATGAAATACTCTGAAATTCCCCAACACATATAAGTAGATCTACTGATGTGCAGTGAATGTTTCTGATTGTCAGTGAATGTCCATGTTGTGTTGATAAAGAGTTATGCCAATAAAATGCTGACTGAAACTGCAAATATGTTTCTGTCAGGTGCTGACCTTGCAAATATGGATGGAAACTAAACAAGCAAGTAGGGGGATTTGGAATTGAAAAGGAGGGAAAAATATGAAACCAGTGTAATAATTCTAAGTTAAATTATTCTCTTTGCATAAAATCTATAAAGCAACTTTGGTATAGATGAATTATCATCTCCTTTAAAGAGTACATCTATTTGTTCATAAATAACCCCAAACTCTGATTTGGGCTATTAAATTACTGTAAAACTTCATCACTTAGCAACAGAAGTGCTTTGTGATATTTTCTATGGTTACAAAGTTAGACAAAGATACTGTGAGCATGTTCTCTCTCTTTGTCTCTTACATGAAAAAACAAGACAAAAAAGGTCAGACGACTGTCAACTCTGCATTCAATCCTCCTGCTAACACTTCCTGTCTCTGCAAACTCTCACCCCAGAGATTATCACTCAAAGCAGTGCCAGAGGGAACAGGATTTATGTCAACACTATAAATATGTTAACATTTACAAAGTGGATAAACAAGCTGTACATTAAGAGTTCTCTGAGAAATCAGAAGTGGGCAAGGATGCCATATGTCAGATAGCGACAGGCAGACACATAACTCCGCTAAATGTCCTTCTGCTGAGTGTCTCAGATGACACCAGAGTCAGTGCAAACAAACTGTGGCTCCCTTCCCATGCTCCCTGTCACAGGGTTATGGCCAGCCCCCATTTAAGTCTATTTCTGCATGTCACAAAGTGTAAATGACTTTGTTCCCCAATCAAGACCTCACTGCTCCTGTGTTGCTTTAAGTGTGACACAAGTGACCTGCAGAACTGGTCTCAGCCCAACTCAGGAAGTAATAAAGCAGTCAACAAACTCTGACACACACAGTCTCTTTCTCACACACACATACACAACTCCACATGATTCAGCTGTCTAGCTATGGCTTTATTGGGATCCCGGCAGAAGTAATAATAGGAATACTGGTAGCACATTCCCAGCAGTGCTGAGTGGAGACTTTTACCACTCCAAGCACTTCACACTTCATTACCAAAACACTGTCTTCACCATTTAACAGTACCAGCCGTTGCAATAATTAGCTATAATAAGCCCTGGATGCTATTATGATAGTATGAGAGTTTTTATGACTAATATTCCCTGTAACTGTGAACTGAACCCCCACTCCTCGACAGTTTAAAGACCCACCCTGGGCACTCCCTCTCTCTCCCCCTACAAGCGTGAGTATGATTAAGAGTTGACATAACTAATAGCCTCTCCACTAACTCAGGTAGAGAAGGCAGTTCAGAGTCTCACGAGGGCTGGTGGGTTTAAAAGTGCTTTCAGCTTGCTAATGATGAGCTTGCTATCCCAACATCCTCAACGCTGAGTGTGTACTCAACTCTGAAGCTACTTTGAGAGGTGTGATGCACAGTTGGAGTGGTTGTGAAGAGTTGAGTAGATCTATGAAGGGCCACCATGACATAAACACATCCATCCTCTCACATATATACCTTCAAAGGCAAAAAAATGCTATTCCTTTCCGAAAGTATTATAAATAACTCCTGATAGGTTAATTGGAACAATAGGGCTTTGCCTAAGCAGCCATGTGCAACACAGGGGAATGCACCAGTGAAAATCAAACACGTAACTCTAGGCTTTTTAATTGTGTTGAATCAGAGCTAAATAAATCTTCAGTTCTTGTGTCATTATTTGCTGGGAGGATAAGCCTGCCATGACGATGGATAGCGTCACGGCACTGCAGAGGTGGAAAGAGAAACAAAGAATCCTGAAAATGACTGTCATCACCTCCTCCTGGAGCCAAAAATAAAAGAAAGAAAGAAAAGGAAACAATGAGAAAATTTAAGCTCACCACTTGAGAAATTGGAGCCTGTTTCTTGGCAATTCCATTTGCTGCAATGATAAAACTCAGTGAGGAATGGAGGGTGGTTCCCTCATTTATTCTGCTCTGCAGTTTTGTTTTTGTGGACAACAACTTTACAGAGGTACGTATTGGGGAAGGTTTAAGTACTTCAGCACTTTATTTGTTGCAGTGTAGGCTTATGTGTTCTCTATCTGAATCTGCGTTGGCTCGGTACTCGCCAATCGCTTCTCAAGCTGAGAGGCTCACCGCAGACGCTCCTCAGATATCCAGCATGCTAAATATCCGGACCTGTCAAGAATTTTGTCGGCAAGCTACAGTTAATGAGAACACAAGAAAAGGGTTGAGGACAGAATCAAGTGGTGCTGCAGTGCTTTCCAAAGGGAGTGTGTGTGTCTGTGTGTGTGTGTGTATGTGTATATTTATGAGGGAGAGAGAGAAGATGACAGGGAAAGGGGAGGAGAAGGTAGAAGGCTGACTATTACACGCAATGTTTTCAAAGTTATTAGCATAATAACTTTGTGAGAATGTTTCTTTGTCACATTTTGACATATTGATATTTTCTAGTAAGCACCTGCCTGACCCCAGACTGTGGTTCAACCCTGGCATCACATGAAACACTCATTCCTCCTGATAAAAGATGTTGTAGTGTGTGACCTCCCATCTCCAGTCAGTCATATATTGTGAAAACCACAATGACTTTAGGACTCCCAGTTACAAGACAGCAAGTTGTAGTGTGAACACTGCAGCACACTACATGACTTTGAACGCTGTGTGAACTTAGTTTAACATCCTTCCTTATTGTTTAATTTTGTGGCCCTGTTTTGTAGACCTTGCCTCCCAGAAACACTGTAACCACAAAAAGTCACGGACCAAGGGAAGGGCCCACTGTCATAATCCAGTTTCAAGACCTTTATTATTTTTAATTAATTCTGCTCACGTGGTATTTATTCTCAAGAAAAGTTTAAAGATTATAAAAATAGAGGCTGACACAAAGACTGAAACCAGGTAGTTGCATTCCAACATGGGAGAACTGGTTTGTTTTTTTGTGTGTCTGGGAAATAATGAAGCAGACATGTATAGTTTGGTGTGTACTTGATGGGAACTAGGAGCCAACAGGGTATATAAATACCACAATGATATGATGAGTGTGTGTGGGGGGGGGGCAGGCAATGGTCGATGCAAATGTTGCCTTGGGGCCCCATAACAGGTTAATCCAGCATGCACAGACTCAAAGTCCCGTTAGTGAGAGTGTTTAAGGCTACCAACAAATCTAGCAGGGATTAATAGCACTACAGAACTGTGGCAATTAGATGACTCAAAGATGAAACAAATCTGGACTTTTTTGATAAACACAACTAAATTTATGACTAACCAGTGTGTACCTTGTATAACAAGGTAGTCCTGGGCCTGGTCTCATGCAAGTTAAGATACAATTGTTTAATCAAAGTTATGGCATTTGCTGAGATTCTAAGAACTTTACTGAAAAGGAAAGGCAGAAGAGGGAGACAGATAGAGCCGACGTGAGATGGGTTAACCATCAGACAGGACCAATCAGCAGATGCACACTGCCACTGTTATCAACTCTGTGATTCTTCAGATATCTAAGCCCTTTAGATCACACTGCATCACCTGCTCACCGCTGAAGTGAGAGATTGAAGAGGTAGTTCTGTACCAGAGAGAGTTGGAGAGAGAGGGCAGATGAGAATGATAAGTATCAGCGCCCGCTATCAGACCTAGCTGCATGTGGTTCCAAGCCTAAACCTGGTAGTTTATCTATAATTGACAATCACTGCCTTTGGAAGTCACCCAAACCCACTGGGAGAGTCCACCATGTGGAGGGCAGTCCACTTTTTCAGCCTTAAATCTGCGATGGAGATCTTAAAAAAAGAAATAAAATGCTGAACAAATACTACATCACTATCTCATACATTAGTTCTTGTGCCTATACAAGCAGTTTCGTGTTTTTAAAATGTTTAGCGAGGCAAACATACTAACCTACATGTCAGTCGCTATGTCCACTTATGTTGTGTGTCACTGCGTCACTATGCATTTCCTCTCCTGTAGTGACTTTTATATGGCCTTGGCTGGTGGCAGGGAGCCTCCTCAGAGGGAGAACACTAAGCCAAATTGATTAGATGAAGGCCCTCTTCTTCGAAGGTGTCCACAGCCCCCCCCTCACACACACAGAGGCAATCTCTCTAATGGCCTCCCAGCAGCCCTGTCACCACAGAGCTTCAAGGACCAAGGGAGCAGAGATTCAAGGACCACAGGACCAGGTCAGTGAAGGACTGGACAATTTGTCAACACCATGGTCCTTTTTTAAGGATGGACGCACCAAAGTTTGTCTTGACTGGGGTTGAAATTCCTAAAAGTGGTCACAGGGAAACTGTTGAAATGTCAACTTGTCTGTAGACATTTTACTTTAATCTGTTCATCGGCAGGGGGTTCAATCATGGAAGTGTCATTACAATCATTGTGATCTTCTGTTAAGTGTTTTAAAGCCACTTCACATCAATGTCAGTGTAGTTTTAACCTCTGTCGATAGCTCTCAAGCTTCTCCCATTTTCTGATTGCGTATCCTGACAAATTGACATTGAGCCTATAAAAACCTCGGAACAAACCCCCGACAGTGAAGAAATAGTAACACAAAAGTAGTATTCTGTAAAAGTTCAAGGAAGACAAATCAATGCTAGATATATGTTGAATACCACTTTCAGACCTATACCTGCCAATAAGAACATACTTTACACCAATCCTGTAATCATACATATGGTGCTATCAAAAGCCAACATATTACAAGCCTAGGTACAACGTGGTGGACAACATGATAGTTTAGACCAGAGGTGCTAAATATTGGTAAGGCCAAGGACCCTTTAGCTAAGAGAAAAAGCACGGACCCCCTACTCAATATATTATATAAAACTAAGTGGCATATTAAACTGGGCTACAATAACATGCATAGGGTGGCCTGATGTGCCGCGTATAAACACTTTTATGGTGCACACAATACTAAGCTATTAAAATAATTGGTAACAGATTCATATCTTTATCAACATTTTTTTTTTTGAGGTTGACAGTATGTCAGAGTCTCTAGCTCAAAGAAGTAACAAAACAATGACAATCTTTTCCATTTGTTCCTCTCTGTCTTCGGATTGAAAAAGAAAGCCATTAATAGTGGACTTTGTCACTTGGCACAGCTGCCCTCTAACATTTGACTTCCATTCATTTCAGCCTTAAAAAGGTAATACAACTATGAGGATTTGTTGCACCATTTCTGTCTCCCTACGTCCATACTTTATAGACTGTCAAGAAACAGTTTAAATATTGGTAAACTTCGACAAATGGCAACCTGACTGCTCTGGGTCAAATTAAACGACCCCAGTAAAACTCTTTGAGCAACAAAGAACAGAACATTCAATTTCAAAGCTACAAGCACCATTAAGATCCAGTGTTAATTTAAAGTTTCAGAAATTTTCTCTTACTTCTGAAAGATTCGAATTTAGTGGTGAGTAGCGGCAGAGGCAGCTCCGGCGTCCGTATAATTACGGGAAAATTACATTCATTATTGTAATTTACATCTCATCTCCAATCCAATTATTAGCAGTTTGACCTGCACGGCACATGTTAGCATGGAAATCTAAAATGTGCTCCCAAGACGGAGGCAAGGGGGGGGGGCGGAGGACAGAAAGAAAGCGAAAGGGAGAGTTTGGGACTTTGGGAGTTGTAGGAGGGGAAAAAACAATCAATATGGCTCTAAAAGATGATGATTTTAAATAGCCATAATTCTCTGCCTCAGAGCACAGCTGCCAAGGGCGCCGCTGCAACACTTTGATGTCTGATATGCAATATTGCTGCCAGTAATTTGCTCATCTGCATCTCTGGAGGGACCATCGCCTGTCTGTCTCGTTCATCTGCCTGACCGTGCGTATATGTTGCCAGTCAGTCTGTCTGTCTGTCCGGCTGTCTCGCCACCTCTTCAAATTGTTATTCAAGACACACATATACAACTCCTGAGGCTCTTTTGGAGTGGAGTGGAATTAGGAACTTGCAAGTGGGTAAAAGTCTGTGCATGAGCATTATAAATAGTCTCCACGGAACAAACGCATCCTGTAAACAATGCAATCTCACTTGAGTATTGTTGGTAGAACTGAACTTATGTAAAGTACCACAAAACATATAATTTGCCTTACCTGCCTGACTGCCTAATCAGCTGCAGGTTCAGCCCCCTGTCTCTCAGTCCTAACTATCTTCTTCATAGTTATTATCTCTGAAAAATTGCTATAGACATACCTATCACTGTGAGAGATGCAGTATGTAGGAAGCAATCAGTTCCTCTGTTGTGCTGCAATCTTGTCATTATATTTCTTGAATGCTAAACGTGCAATTTACAAGGAATGCATGGACGGGCTAAGAAGCATTTGTTTGTGTGGGCGGTTAGGACAGAGCTTTCATAAGCTCTGCATTGTGGTATCAGAATGAAAATAGATGTGGTATGACATGCTTGCACACAATCAAAATGTTCACAATATAAGCTAAAGAACAAACAGGCCATTTATATATTATATTTATATTATATTATATTATATTATATTATATATTTATTACTCTATTAATATATTAATTACTCAAAGTCAAACATTTTATTTGGGGAGATGAGAGTTAGGATCAGCATAGATTGGAGCAATTTCCTAAAATGATCCCTATTCACTAGCTCTTCACTATTAACATAACCTCGATACAAAGTCACATTCAAAGCCGTGGAGGACAACAAGACTATCAACATAAGCACTCACCACACCATGAACACCCATTATGGATGTTATTGATTAGCTGTTTCATCATAGACAGACGATAACAATTTTGACTGATTAATTCATCAGTTATCAGTTAAATGCTTTAAAATATATTATACTGGCATTACGAGGGAAAATGATGAGACAGCGAAGTCTGCTGCTGCCCAGACTAAAGCTGTATGACGCCCCCAAGGCATGCCACGATGTTGCTCATGGGAGGTGACTACAGCATCCCTCAACAAGCTAGTGACCCAGAGGCAGAGGTGGACACCTTTATGAGAGACCCTAATTGGCTTCTAATCCTCCTCACTAGTGCAAAGGATCAGAAAACTTTATGTTGCTGCAATTACATAGATAGTCAGTTCAACATCAAGAAGCTAACACAGCAGCAGCTGATATCAAGACACCAAGCTTTTCAAACAGTCCCACCAAAGTCTCACAGACACAAAAACAGCTCAACTCCAAAATTTAAGCCATTAGGTTACATTAGCCATGGTATGCTATAATTTAGACCTGTCACTGTGTGGGCAGACGTCCACTGTGTGGACGATTAACAATGGTGGGCTTTCTGTCACAAAAAAAAAAAACACCCTAAATTAGCGTCACCACGAACACTAGTAGGTTCCATGCTTACTCAATTTAAGTTATTGTATATAATGGAACTACTTTAAATGCAAAACATCCCTAAACAATCGTGCTGACTGATGCATGTGGAAGACAAACTTGAAAAAAGCAATGGACAAAGTAATAGTTTATTTGAGTTTGCTACACATTCTGTGAATTTAAACCCACTGTGAAAAGGCAGTGTTTTGGCGTAGCTACAGGTTCATATTCTTCACCAAAATTATATTTACCAAGTAGCAAGGCCAAAAAAAACAAACATATTTCTTCCATTATATGTCAACAGTGCATCCGCCCAGGTATAGACCTGTTGTTCGAGGATTTTACTTTCAAATTCAACTGCACATAAACTAGTTTGGGGCAGCGTTAGTAAGGTGACACCCACATACAAACATGCGGAGAGGCGGAGAGGCGGAGAGGCGGAGAGAACAGAGTGTGGGGACCAGTCAAGATTGAGCCAGGGATTCAAGGTCAGATAAGGGCTTCCAAAACAGCCTTAAATTAACTTATATTTTTCAAAGGAATAATAGTGTTTTAAGTCATCCTTCCACCTCATCTGTTTTAGAAGCTACTCAGTACTGCAGCATCTTTGTTTGTGTGAGCAATAAAAGACACCAACATATCTCTCAGAAACCAAGTCAATGCTTCAAATGTAGGTTTTATTTGAAGCCTGTGGACAGCAGGTCAGATAGCTTCAAACAGACCTGTCTCTCACACTGTGCAGCTCGTTTACTTTCAGATTGCCATTGCTCCATTCTCGGGATCAATTTCCATAAATCTCCACAGTCTAACAGGCAGGTTGAGAGAAGCTTATGTCAGGGCCGGGCAGTAAAGTCTACTGTTCATTCATGTGCACGTGTGTGTGAGTCCATGCCCGTATGTGAGTTGTGGTTTGAAAGTCTTAGATGTCCTTTGAAGTTTAAAACAGCTCTGCATCAGCTCACTGGTTCCACTTCATGGGACGTGAATGTGTGGACATGAGCTACATCCGAGTCACTGACTTGTGTGCCATTTTCTGGTTGTGTGTGCCGTGTGTGAGCTTGTGCATGTCCACCTTGCTCTGGCATGTGTGCTGTTGCTCATGCATGACTGAGTATCCAACTGTGTCTCAATTCCTTCCGTTGTCTCGGTTTCTACCTGTCTGTCTGAGTGAGTACACTGCCATTCCCTGGACACACTGCATAGTCTTGACAGACTCACGACTCCACAAAACACACCTGAAGCATGTCAAGTAAAACATTTGTTGTAGTTTAGAAGTTTACTTTGGTGCTTTTTGGTATTATTTGAGTCCCCATGTCCAGCAACAAGCAAACCAAAGCTCATAAACAAACACATGTATTTACAGCCTAAAATCTCTCATCTTTTATCCAGCCTGGGAGATTCAAATCAATAATGGAGCCTTACGGAAGCTTTTTCAGTTCTTTTGTTGTGATTTAGCTTGTCTGGACTTCAGACCTTCAACATCAAGAAACAGCTGAATATATGCATCAGTCCAGAAGGTGGTTTGCCTTCAGTCTCTACTGCTATGCTCAGCTTTCCATAGTAGCTTTTACCTTTCTGATGTCAGCCTTCATGTCCCTGACCATTTAAGCTTTGCATTTCATGTTCCAGCTGGTAGCACAGATTGCCTGCTAATTATTAAAAAGGCACAGCACAGGCCCTTTTGCTTTTATTATGTCATACTATACATGTCTAAACTGCCAACTGCATTTTACTCAAAAGCAGAAATTTTATTTCAAGCTCCTTGATATCCCAATTAGGTAACTTGACATTTTAGCAATATATGAAATAATATCTTTAGTTTCTGCAGTGTAACATTAACATCTGTTATTGAAATCATGATGAGAGCTTTGTTTAAAGATCAGTGAACTATTAGTTGTGATGCAATATCAGAATCCATCAGCTATCAGTCTGACAAAGATAAAGCCTCTGGGGAAAATATTTGTAAGGTTCCTGTGTAGCCAGCAGATATATACAGCTGACAGATATCCGGCCAGAGACTTCCTCTTTTGTGCGCTGGTCATTGATTACAGTCTGATTAGCAGCTTGAGACGTGAGAATGAGGTTTGAGTTGAAAGATGACGTCTACTTTTGAAACTGTTTTACAGGTAGTCAGCAATTAAAGCTAATAAAAAGCTAAATTGTTAACAGACAATAGCTGATGGATACTGAGATGGCATTTCTGCCGATGTGCCTCTTTTGCTCCCCATAAGGACTGTCTACATGCATACAACTAAAGCCTGCTTACACATGATTGGCCAATACTACTTGGACCACAAACAGACTACCAAGAACACTTGTGATACCAAAATCTTGTCCCACTGCCTACAGATTGTGAATTCACATGCAGACACCTGTTAAAAGAGATTAGTGGTGACGTAAAGTTCTGTTTATATTTTATTGGACTCACTGGATCGCAGAGCAGACGGGGTGACCTCGATCTCACTGCTGGCTTGGTAGGGCTGAAAGGCCGACACCGAACTCACGTCACTGGCGAAGGGCTCAGGACTTTGCGTACCCGTGGAGCTGGCGCTGGTACCGTCACCTCCATTGTGAGGATCCTGCTCTTCATATACTGCTACCAGCTGGAGGGAGAGGCAAAGAAAACACTAGTTAGAGTGTAAGTTTTGTGTTTTGGGAAATTAAGACGGACAGAAATGTAACCAGTCACTATATACGCAGGTTTAAAGCTTTTTTTTGTATAAATATGCATCCATACATCAATGGTTACTAGCACAGTTGCTGTTTGTATGTTTTGGAAATTAACATTTACCCCACTCAATCATATTGTAAGTCTTATATAGCAACTCTCTTTCTCTCTCTCTTTCTCTGTCTCTCTCTCTCTCTCTCTGTCTAATCTTGCAACATCTGCAGTCATGTAGCACTTGCTGTTCCGGGTTGCCAGGTTTGGCTCCCACAGTGAACAGCTGCTCCATTCCCACAAAGGTGATACGTTGCCACGTTTCCCAGGCCAGATAGGGAGAACTCCCCAAAGCATCCCGTAATTATCAGAGTCTGACACACACAGCTCATCACTGCAGCCAACACGCCCACTTAACAAGAGAGCAAGAGAGAGGCAGCAGCCTGGATTATGGCGTGAGAGAAACACTAGACTCTGGGATGAAGAAAATTAGATTGACCAATGCTGATTTACTACATATGAGTCAAGGCTTATTCTTATGCTCCTGGACTGAGACATGCAGAGAGAGAGGGACAGAGAGAGAGAGAGCAGTGAAAGAATATAAAACCTGAAGTGGTAGGGTGCCAAGTGGTTTTCATTGCCAGCATAACCTGTTACTAAACCTCTAACAAGGAGATTAACCTCTTATTCCATCCAGACAGAGCAATCATACAGCAGCAGCCTGATGCACACTCTGCTATACAGAACAACAGTATGTATATTACAGACATGAGATGAGTTCCTTTTTATGTCTTTGTGCCACATGCAAATCTATGTAATGGAAGGCCATGGATGTGGAGAGAGCAACCAACAAAGATGGTATTAGTTGCCGTTGGGAGCAAACAGCTTTCGTGTATTCTGCATCGTATTTCTCTGAAGGTAAAAATAGCACAAGTGTTTTCCCATGTATTTGCTGTTTTTCATCACCCCTACGCAGGGAAAATCTGCATATAAACAAGTTTAGAAGCCCCTGCTCTTCTTTTGATTTAATTCATATGCAGAGGATGATGCTTAAGTGTGTATGTGTTTGTGTATCTGCGTCTGAATTTATGCCTTTCTGGGAGTATGCCCATGTGGTTTACTGTTGCTGTAATTCACAGCGACATCTCTCACGCTGGCTTTGCACAATTAAAGCAGACTGCATTTTTTTCCTTAAGATGTTTCCTCGCATCGCAATGCCGTCTCTGAGACGTACTTTATCACTGAGGGCTTCACCCATTTCACTCTAATCACGTTCCATTCCGATCTTGAAATTGCATTCCTCAGGTTGTGAGGGTTTTGTCGCAAATTTGCTCATTGCACCAGAGAGGCAATCAGTGAGGAAAGAGATTCGCTGCTAGAAAATAAGAAGGCCTTAATATAAGAAGTCAGGCAGTTTAAGGAGGTAATTTGCTGAAGGTTTGCTTATTGGCAAATGTGTAAATTCATGTGTTAAAACATGAAGATGTGCTTTGCTCTTAAATTAAGTAATATGCTTTCATTTCCATATCTGATACTTTGATATTTGGTTTATTTACAAGATGTTAAAACTTATATCTGGAACTGGAGAATTTTTTCGTGTTTGAAAGATGAAATTATGTATTGGCTGAAAATATCTGTGACGATGATAAAAGGAGCAGCTACGTGAAGATGGCAAGGCAACTGTGAACACAGACTCGAGTGAAGGGTTGTCCCCAGAGGTATTTACACTGCCCGAGTGCATGTTCGAGCCAATGAATCATTAGTGACAAAGTAATCAGGCCTCCCATTCATATGTTGCTGGGAGTATTTAGCAACCTGACAAGCCCTCTGCCTGCCAGCTGCCCATTTAGAGAAGTGGTGAATACTGTTGTTGGTGTCGCGGCGAAGCGTGATTCATTTTTAAATACATTCCAAATCCCTCTAATTAGGTCCACTTTGCTATGCCTTGCATCCTTTCACCAGACACTCCAGAGCACTCTGTGGGTATCTGACATGTTCAGCTAAACTCATCCACGCACCCTCCATTTCATAATCAAATGGGTCCGCATTTATCCTGCATTCAATATTTATGGGCTCTTGAAAGTGCTCGTTCGTCCCCTAAACCCAGGGAGACATGAGAAGTTCCCACTGTTCAGCAAGCTGAATTCTCCTCTCTAAGCAGTACACCCACACTATTGTTTTGCTTTTTTTTATTCTTATCTCTGTTTGTCCTTGATCTGTTGACCTAAGGTTTACATGGCATGTCGATTTCATTAATCCGCAATGACAAAGTTTAATTAAACACAACTTTTAAGTATTTCAAAGTATTTTGAATTCATGTCTGAGAGATATGGGCAGCAGGCATGGCTATAGGTGTCATAATTTCATCATTTTATATCAAGATTTTCGCACTGATGCATATCACAATAGCATCAGTCAACCATGAGAATAATTTATCAACCAAGTTTGAAAAGTTTCTTAGTTTTTGGATTCTGAACAAATTTATGCTTATCTACCAGGTCCAGTTATGACTCTGAATGATCATTTCCAAAGATGCAGGCATCGCTTGTAGCCGGTTCTTCGTGCTGCGACCAAATCAAACAAATTGGCAAAAAAGAGGGAGTTGGAAAGAACAGAAACTTTCCCACACATGATCAATACACGTCTGTAGAGTATTTTTGGATCTGCAAGATTCTAAGAAGTGCCCCATAGAGCCTGCATTCCTAGCTCTCTTCCCATCGTCATTCTGTCCTCTGTGCTGTAGAGAAGGGGCACTTTTGGCCAGAGGGAAAACTGATGCAATTGTTGCTGTTGACAGGACAGAGCTCAAGCTGCAGCTCAAGCTGCAACGCAAGCGAAAACCATTACACAAACGCTTTCCCTCCTTCTGGGAATTGGTCACAGTCACTTTAGAACTGAGAGGATTTCATGTTTAAATTTTTTTATTCTCACACTTTCCCCCCATGGCTGCTGTGCAGCGGGCGTCGAGTTGTATTCAGAAGTTTTTCAAAAGGAGGAAAAAGTTTTTTAAGCGATGCAAAAACGGGAACACCGTGGCTAATTGTCAAGTGGCGTAACAGCTGAGGCTGAGGAGTCAGAGCGAAGGGAGGAGAGGGGAGTGAGGGAGAATTTTAAAGAGCCCCCGAATAACAAGTTGCTACAACCTGCAATAAAATACACAGTTATATCAAAACCAAAGGTAGGAAAAGAGGAGTGGGAGAAGAAAAGCACATGACAGGATGTGAGTTGAAGAAATGTTCCAGTTTCCAGTCTCAGGATAAACTCTGGAGCGATTTGAAAAACCTATTTAGGCTCCTACCTGCTTCAGTTGAGAGAAGCGAGGGAAAGAGAAGAACTGACTGAGTCTTATTTCATGGGCCTCTCTTTCGCTCTCTCTCTCTCTCTCTCTCTCTCTCTCTCTCTCTCTCCAGCAGGGAGCGACAACACTGCTGCTGCCTTAAGCCCCTGGAGCAAGGCTGACACTCATCCACTCTCAGCCGGTTCCACTGACTGTCACAGCAGCTGCCAATCAACCACTATCTACCTGGAAGCCTGAGGGCTGCTGGAGAGAGAGGCAAGAGCAGAGGATGGAGAGAGATGATGATGAAGGGGCGAGACGAGACGGAGGAGAGGAGAAGAAGGGAAAAAGAGAGAAAGTCAGAGGAGGCCGGGCATTCTCTGCAGCCTAGGTAAAGGCTGTAGTTGGGATTCAGCATTTCCATATCTGTAACTGAGAGAGCACATAGACAGGGCACCGAAAAACAGAATCTCAGGGATGCCTTTCATGTTGGCCTCCTTTGATCTCCTCCCGGCTTTTGGCAGCGAGGGTGGAGTAGAAGAAGAGATGGAGAGGAAGCAGCTGAGGAGGGGATGAGGTGCTGTTTTGACAACCTCTTTCTATCTCCTTTCTCTCTTCTCCGATCCCCCCTCCACCTCAAGAACCTCTGATCTGCCAGGAAGCCCGGGCATTAGGACTGGCACACGTACAAAACAGCTGTCCCGAGCGTACACCGAGCCCCGTACCAAAGACGTGAGACAACAGAGGTTATTAGTAGTCATGGGGCAGTGCTGGCAGTGCCACCAGAGACATGTAATACCTGCCCTGCGATGCTCTGACGCTAATCCATATCTGCCACGACAGCTTTTTCACAGCCGAGTGGAAGGGACGGCTGACATGAGTCAAACCCCGGGAAACCTGTCTGCTCAATCCACACCTTCAATTAAAAAGCACATCCAAAGTCGCGCCAGGCTACGTTCCGCTGTGAATACTTATTGCTGCACAAAAAGTCATCCCTTGGAGGCAAGATTCATATGTATTCATTTGTCTCTCGCACTGTTCTTCTTTTCCCTTCCAAT
Organism: Plectropomus leopardus; assembly: GCF_026936395.1. NCBI lineage: Eukaryota > Metazoa > Chordata > Actinopteri > Perciformes > Serranidae > Plectropomus > Plectropomus leopardus. The sequence goes on from NC_142196.1 coordinate 6,890,341, forward strand.
CCAAAATTACGTGTGTTACTAATAAGCTGTGATTATAACGTAAAGAATAGACAAACAAGCTAAATTCACTGAGCAGAGTTTACTCCCCCTGACTTCTATTTGTGCCCGAGATGCTGCAAGGCTTTGTGCAAATGTCTGTTACATTTGTTTGGAGATGAAAGAAGGAAGGAATGACACTACGGTCAGAGTATTAATTGGTGTAATGAATAAGTTGAGTTAAGTTATGCGCTGCTCGAAGTAACCTACACATATACTGCCTCTACTAATAAAACCCAAACACACACATTCCCACACACACAAACAGAGCAGGCTTCACCTCTCCTCCCCTATCATTTATCATCATTTTATTGCAAGGGCACCAGGGGCGCAAAGTTATTACAGGTACAGTAGCTGTAGAAAGCCACTCCACCAGAAACTCCAAGAACTTTAAACTTGTTGAGTAATAGCCATGAGCCACTATCCCTCATCCACACACCACCCAACTATCCATCCGTCTGTCCATCCACCCATCCATTTGTCCCTTTCAGCACTCACCATCTATCAGTCATGGATCCTTTCAGTATCCATCAAAGAGTCAGATTTCTAACTGTCCATCCGCAGAAGTGATTTTTTTCATTTTTTGCAAGTCATAAGTATGTCTCAAGTCTTTACATTCAAGTCGAGAGTAATATATTAAATTTACAAAAATCATGAATCATTTTTAAAAATTGTATTTATTTCTTAAAACAGGTTTGTTGCACTTAGTGCGCAAAGGATATTCTATACGTAATTAATTACACTTATAACATTTTACTCATTGTTTCGGTTGCAGCCCGAACAGCACAGATTTACAGTTACTGGGATGGGGTGACTGTTAGTTATTCCATTGCGCACAGCCACTAGGCACTGTTGTGCACACATGGAACACAGTCTCTGATTTGTCAACAGACTCTATCCAATCCATTATGGGATACATATTACCCTCAGTAGGCGTCTGCTAATGGCTAACAACATGATTAATCACCTTAATAAACGTTTTAATCTTTTTCTAATCTTTACTTTCAAGTCAAAAGTCTCAAGTCCAAGTGAAGTCAAGAGTCATTGTTGTTAAATCCAAAGTCAAGTTGCAAAGTTTTTGGGGGGTTTTTTTTGTCAAGTTGGATCATGAAATTTGTGACTTGAGTCTTACTGGAGTCTAAGTCATGTGACTCAAGTCCACACTTCTCTCTATAAGTATGCAAACATCAGCTCAGTCCAGCCCTCATATGATACACTCCTCACCACAATGACAAAACATGGTCTTTTCATTTCCCTCTAAGAGAGCATGACCTTTACTTGTAACTTTTTCATGACGTCACAATAGAGCAACCTTACTGCTCTTACTGTAGAGTTATCACAGAGTTTTCAATATTTCATCCTTTCCTCGTGTCCATTATTTCTCACACGCCCAGAGTCGAGCAAACCAACAAAGTGCTTAGTCCTGTATTTTTCCTGCTCATTAAGATCATCAAATATTCAGAGAATAGGTCTCGAGCACTCTGGCCTGCCATCACTAGCATTCCGAATAACCCTCAAGTGGCACCCCGCAGTGCCTCAGAAACATATGCATATTTCAGGTGCTGTCACATGGGGTTGATGCAAGGGAAGAGCGCCCTGAAGGCTTGCTAAGGCAAGACCTGAAATGATGACACACACCGCAAAGCAAATGTAATGCGTAAAGATGCTGCGACACATGGAATACATCCTCGTGTTTATTACAGTGATGGTGTGCAAGGGCAGCGGAGGAGGGTGTTATGAAGGAGAAGGGAGGGGGAAGTTTATACACCGCAGAGCAGGGAGATGACAGGCTTAAAGAAATATAATCCCAAAACAAGCAAACGCAAGTCCTGAGATTGGTTTACGCTGCTGTTCTCGCTAAAACATTAAGTCATCATTTCTTTCACTTTTTAAAGCAAAGCAGCTCACGAGGTAGATTTACTGCTGGAAGAAGAGGAAAAAACAAGGCAGGAGGGGTGTTAAAGAAAGAATGGGCAAAGAAGCAGTGAGAAAATATACAGAGCAAGCAAAGTTTAACCAGATTAGAGACTCATCCCTTTCAAATCCACTCGGCCAAGTTCTCGTCCCTGCCTTTGAAGTTTTCCTCCTGTGTTAGGGGAAATGAATTCACACATATTAGGGCGCTCTGTGAGCGCTACCTACGCAGTGCTGACAGAAGGGAAAATTCCTACTACGCCCCCGTCGCGTTCTGCTGCGTATATTAATACCTTATAACCCGTGGTCATATGTACAATTCAACCTTATTCAGCCCTGGGAAATAAATAATATTTTTTTTAGAGGCACACAAAAGACCTTCACGGTCTGCAACTTAAGAGTGAAGGAAGAGGGGGAGAGGAGGGAGCAAGGGAAGGGAAAATGATGACATATTCATGAAAGCAATTAGGGTGGCTGTCCATAAGAAAGCAAGAAACATGATGAGCATCTTATGACCTCGAATTAACATCAATCACCTGACACTAATTAACACTGCGCAGACACATAGAATTATACTGAACTAATCTTGTTCCATCAACACGTCTCAGTTTTAAATGTAATCATAACAATTATCCTATTCCATTTGAGGTGTACAGAAATCTCTTTATTTCATTTCATTTTGAGCTTTAATTTGCACAAGCATAGTCTCAAATATTCTTCAGTTTACTTTGGTTTTTTATTGTTTTGAAGGACTTTGCACTTTTAGGTTGAATGCACAGAAAGCCAGGCTGCACCAAAAATAGTTTGTGTAGTCATTTGTTTACAGTATCCTCCATTGATTTTCATGCCATCCTTTATTCATTTTGCTGTCTAAACAGAGCTGTTGGGGGCACCTTGAGGTGTTGCACCCTCAAACTGGTCTTAAAGAAATCTAATCAATGCGAACGAACCTACCTGCTCCCCCAGTCTTCATCCAGCACGCCCCCATCACGCTGCACACCCAATCTAATAATGCCATTCCTCCCCTGCCCTGATTCACATGCAAAACAACAGCCAGACAGTCTGTCTAGGGGCCGCACTCGCAAATACACACACTTAGATATGAGTACGTGAGTGCACCCACCCACCCCATACACACTCAAACTGCAGATGCGCACAAAAGCACAAAAAGTCACAGTTTGTGTATTAGTATTCCTCTCCCAAAGCGATGGCATTAGAAAAACCCATATTCTAACAGTGCCTTTCAGAGGGAAATGCCCTTCAATCTTTCATTGGTTATGCACAAAGCCAGGAGAGAGTAATTAAAAACTCCACATCCAGGGACCTCGGCACAGAGAGGGAGAGAGAGAGACAGAGAGAGAGGGCCAAAAGAAAAAAGGGAAAGCTTCAAACATTTCAGGCCTCCCTGGTGGAAAGAGATGGAGGGAATGAGGAGTAGAAAGTGGAGTGGAGCAGACAGAGAGGGAGGGCCGTATCCTTGACAAGGCCATACATCCTCTGTAGTCAAGGCAGATGGAAATCAGGTATTTCATACTTTTAACAAGGCCAGGCCCGATCATTCACCAGGAGAATTTAAGCTTTAAGATTGTCGTCTTATACATGCCGGCCCTAATTACTCAAGTATTATCTGTCTCAGGGTGTTGGTGAAAGGATCTAGAGAAAAACCCTCTCTCTTTGATTCTCAGAGGAGGGCACCAGAGCTCACATCTTACACTGAGATTTTAGAGAGTTGTGAATAGCAGCTGCAGTGGGGATATCTGTACAGACACACCTAAAAAACACCATTGTAAGCCAAGTTACATCACCAATAGTTATTTTTAAAGTGTGGGCTTTTACTCTCATGTCATTTTACAGGAATAACAATGGAGGAGTGAGCTGCATCTGTCAAACACTCTCATGTCAGAAATCTCAATCCATAGCCACAGAAGATGAAAACACAATGGCAATATGACACAGGGGATTAAGACCGACCTTCTGGCTGTGAGGTGCATATATTGTTGCCAAATGAGGGTGTTGGTCTCCCTCCTGGGTGGCTTTTGCCCTGTCACCCGTGATGGCCCGGGGTGAGATGCGTGATAGCCCGGGGCCATGGACCAACAACAGAGGCTACGTGTGTGCTCAGACTACTTTGCATGCAAAGAGAGGCACTTTCAACTTGTAAAACAGACTTCAAAACAAATACTTCAATGTGCTTGAAGACCGAAAGCAACACCTGACCTTACTTGGAATACATTCAGAAATTCATGCTGTGCATCCAACTCTCATTTAATGATGGCATTAAAGTAGGGCTGCAGCTATCGAATATTTTAGTAATCGAGTATTCTACTGAAAATTCCATCGATTAATCGAGTAATCGGATAAAACATATTTTTGTTTAGTGAAAGAGCAATTATAAATATACATGAGACAATAAGACATTTCACCTAACAATGAACCATTGGTTTCCTTTTTTAACTACCCAGTTAGCTTTATTATGTTTTTATTTTCCACCCTCATCACTCTGCAGCGCTGTGTTTTTACAGATTAAATAAAGCCTGTATGAAAGGCACGTTAGCCACGCATCGACAGTAGTCATAATTAATAGAAACCTAGCCCTCCGCAGGGCTAACGTTATGTTAGCAAGGTACAGTAACGTTAATCTCATTAATTAGCGCTACGTTAACTTCATTTTGCCTCGTCTCGGGTGACGGTCCTCCGCTCTCGGAGGAAACAGGGGGCCTTCGGTGGAGATGCTGCAGCATTGAAGACGTACTGTTGTGGTATGCAAGCGCTGTCTTACAGTGAACACACGCAGCAGTGTTCGCCTTGGTGTCCAGCTTGAAATGCTCCCACACTTTTGACATTTTCTGCCTTTTCTTTGTGCCTTTCGCTTTCGTCGCCTTCTTCGTCGTTACCTCTACATCCGTGGTTAAAACCAAACATATCCGCCGCCTCTTTTTTATTCCTTTACGTGCGTGACGTCAGCGCGTTGTGCCGCATTAAAAGTAGTCCGGGCGAAATACCATGCTTTGAGCTGGCAAAATTAAACGATTCCTCGAGGCAGAGAAAATTCCTCGATCATTTTTTATAATCGAGTTACTCGAATTATTCGAGGAATCGTTTCAGCCCTACATTAAAGAAAATATTCTAGTATAAACAAACAAAGAAGGTATTGTTTTTTACATTCGTTACCAACAAGTAGGATAAATTGAACACACAAAATCTTAATCACACATTTACAGATGTAGCAATGAATTCTCTCTATGGATACTGATATGCAATCTGGTGGTTTTTACTAAGAGACAACAAAACTTAATGTTTAAAAAAATAAGCACGATAGTTACAGTGAAGAGAAAAATAATTTGATCCCATTTGAATAGTGCAACAAATTACACATGTGATGTTTGTCAATTTAAAAAATAAGTCCAGAAAGTCACAGATTGTGTTGAAATACAAGACTGGATATACAAACATAAGTAGTAAGATTGCACAAGTTGCAGAACCTACAATGCCTGTGTTTTTCATATCAGGATGTACTCAGACCAGCAACGGGTCCTTTTCCTTTCATTTCCCAACTGATGAAAACTATGAGTCGCTTGCGAAAACACACCAGGTAAGGTAACATTACATTTGTGTATGAGACATTGCTAAGTTACTGAGCAAGGTGGCTGTTTCTGTGCGAGATGAGAGATATAGCTCACTGAGAGGTTTCACACAAAACTCTGACAAAGCAACGATAAATGGATAAACTTTCTTGACTCGCAAAATTATGCTTAAATTTGATAAACATCATATGCGTAATACATCGCACCAACATACATATTTTTTCCACAAAAAAAAAAAAAACAAAAAAAAAACTGGTCCCAAGGGGGATACCGGAAGGGGTGGAGCTTATCTATTTACTAGGCAAGAAAGGTCTAACAATAGGATGCTATCAAGATGAATCCTGTGGACTGACCATTTTATCTTTAACCTGTCTCTTGCAATTCCCCAAACTTTTTAGCAGTGCACCTTTTAAACTCCCAAACTACTTTAATGAAAAGGAAAAGAAAAAGATATATCGACTAGAAATAATTCTTGAGTGTATGTTTTTGGCATCACCACCTGACCAAAAGCAAACAAAAAAAGGACAAATCAATACTACCAAATGATAAAGTTGCTTTTCTTCAAAACTCAGGCAAAAAATGGGGTGGACATTTTTATATACTTTTTTATAGAATACTGAGAGGGCAGCTGGACAATGTACTAGAGGAGTCTAAAACCTATTTCTCTTGCAGGCAATAAAATACATAAATCATAGACTGAGGAATGAGGGTTCTTGGATACCTCAGGTCCTTCAAACACACACATACACACAGTCTGGTTATCATATTCCTACTTGTCTTTTAGCTGAGCAGCTGCCAGTGTTGGGCCACCAAGCCAGTCAGCTTGTCAATCAGCCTGTCAGGTGCTCAGCAAGACTGCTAATCAGCCAGTGAGTGCATCAGCCAGTCAGAAAATGAGTAAATCAACACATTCCAAGCTACTGAGTCATTCAGCTAATCAGTCAGACGGGCAACCAGTTATCCCGCCAATCAGTCGATGCCTTAGCTAGTACGTCAGCCACCAGTTTAACACTGTCAGCCAATGAAGTGCTCAGCCAGCCAGCCAACCAGTCAGTAAGCCAACCAATGACCAAACCATCCAGTTAGCCAGCAAGGAGATGGCCAAGTGGAGCTAAACACCCCACTGTTGGCACTGAATTGGGGAGAAGCAAAGCCAACACCCACAACGCAGACACATGCACACATGCACACACACAACTAGCCAGTGGGGACAGCACTGTCATTATCTGCCATCTGCAGGCCTGAGTGGCCTTAGCCTGGAGGGAGAGGAAACGAAGAGGAGGGAAAAGAAGCTGGTGGTGTGTGTCTTTGTGTGTGTGACAAGCGACACGCTCTCACTAACACACCGAAACGCGAGAGAAGACAACAAAGAAATGGCTTTGTGCCTATAAGGGAACACGCAGGCTTTGCTTTGTGAGAAATGTACAACCAGTGTGTTAGACTAGAAGAGAGCAATTACAGCAGAGAGAGAGGACAACCTGACAGACAAAACACCATCACAAGTGTGTATCTGTGTGTGAAGTGTGTGTGTGGATGCTTCTCACATGGCGCTTTAGACAGATGTTAGTGTTAATGACACTTCTTTTCCTCCCCTTTAACTGTTGCTATGTGTTATGTATTTAGGCCTAATTGAACAGATTTGAGGTGTGAGGGCCTCTGCTATGTGTAAAAACTTTAAGCCTGTGAGGGGTTTTCACAAGGCAAGGTGAGGAGTCTGAAGAGTATAACGCTTCAGACTGAATAACATGGACACAGGCTACTGAGATACTGAGTGTGTTTTTCTGCTGCTTCTCCGTCTCCATGCTGTTTCTGTAGCTGCCATGGGCTGAAGCCAAGTGCATCACTTCACAGAGCTCAGCACCTCTATGGCACCAAGGTTCTGGCTGTGAAGAAGTGTCTGTGTGTGTGCGTGTGTGTGTGTGTGTGTGTGTGTGTGTGTGTGTGTGTCTGTGTGTCTGTGTGTCTGTGTGTTGCAGTCAGCTTTGTGTAGAAGCAGAGTCAAAAAAAAGTCAGTCAGACTACCATAGCTGCAGTGAGTGAGGGCTAGGGAGAGTTGAGTCTATGTATTTGGGTTTTTTTGTCTATTCGTGTGTGTGTGTGTGTGTGTGTGTGTGTGTGTGTGTGAGTGTCACAGGTGACTACTTCTCAGTCTGACTCTTTTCAAAGACAGTCAGAGACAAATAGGTCAGCACACTATTTGTCAAGAATAAACTAATACTGACAGCTTTTGGCTGTTACATAAACACTGTTGGGTGAAACACTGACAGCTAAAAATAAAATCAACTCATATCTTGTGTATCAGTGTTTGCTGCAAAAAGCAACAACTGTGCGCTGTACATCGAAAGTGTAGCTGTCTCAGAAATGACAAAACTACTTGCTCAAGCTTCAGACATCATTGTATTAAACATTCCAAAGAGTAAACTGGCTTCAATTTGTTAGCCCTTCATTGCAAAGGTGAAACATTTCTACATGTCCCTCACTCCTCTGTTTTGTCTCTTAATGCCCTTTTGAACAGAAGTCCACCTCTCAGCTCAACCCTCTCTGTTTTTTCCAACTGGAGGTTGGAGTCTTAGCAAGGCAGCTTGTGCCCTCTAGTGCACGGCACACTTCAAGTACCTTGCAAGTAATTCTACTCACTCCTGTTATCCTACCACTTCTACATGCTCTGGCAATAGAACAAAGGAAGTAGATGTCAAGGTACGTTAAATGTAAATCAGGTTTTACACAGTCAAATTCCTCTCAAAGTGCTGTTTTTTCCCACATCGACAGTACGTCTCTATAGAGATGTCACAAAAATCTTTCAAGGCAGGCCAGTAGTCTGTTATGATCAGTATTTTTAGCTTCACCAGATGAGCCCTCTTGCTAAAGAACAATAATTCTGTAGCTACTAGTAAACTCAACGAGCAAAGAAATGAAGGAGCGCTCTAGTGTTAAATTAGACAGTAACTCAGAGAAATGTATCGATACACTCAGTGTGAGAGGAGGGACATGAGGACACAGTGCGCCCCTGCCTGTGCATAATGGGAGGTTACAAGACGACGAGGGGGTGTATGTCTGGGGAGTGCTGCTGAACTCCCGTAACCTCAATTATTCAGCATTAGGCCCTGCTATTGATTTCCTGTTGGATCGACTTACTGAGTCCCGAGCATTGGGACAGTGACATGCTATAGCCTTCCCTGGGAGGGATCTTTAAGAATGGATGGATGGATGGGAGTCTGTTAGAAGCAGAGAGAAAAGAGATACAGATCCACGGGAGACAAGGGTGTAATTAAAGATACCCCTTATCAAGGCTGTGATAGATGGAGATGTCACAGACACGTGGGCTAGTTCACGCTTAGTTAGACGAGGGGACTGGTTAGTTTGGCTGGGCGACCTTGGGGAGGGAGGGTGACGTCGCATTGAGGGCAGAGGGTTCCCATGACTGGGGCTCCTACTGAGGGAGGAACAATATTTATGTAAGAAAGGAAAACTCTGTAGCTGTCAGATATGCGGGGGAAGACTAATTGGTTGAGGATATGGGGTATTATTACTGGTTTTGAGGTTTGAGGGGAGTTGGGCCATTTTCTCAAGCATCTATCAGTGCCCAAGCAGTCCTCAGTGAAAACAAATAACATAGCAATGCCAGGCAGAGTCTGCCTAAATATTTACAAGGAACTTCAGCTGTGAAAACAAGTGGCTGACAACACTGCAGAAAACAACACAGCTTAATACAAAGAGGAAGAACTTGCTTTCTCTTTCACCATCTAGGTTGAATTCTGGTCATATGTAGGTCTGTCTTCTCCTGTACCTGGCTGCATGGTCAGACATGGGTCAGCTTCCAAATGAAACAGATGGCAAGAGTTGCCTTTCTGCAGTTTCTCCTTGGCCCAACCTTGAGAAGCTGTGCTGGGCTGAGCAGAGCACTGATCTGGGCTGAGCTGGTTTGGAGGTTGAAGACTGGAGGGGGCAAATCTGAGGCCTGGAGCCTGACAGAGCGCATGCTAATTCGCGGAGGCCGAGGTCGATGTGGGGGTTTTGAGGTGTTGGGAAAGGTGAGAGATTGCTGGAGTGAGGAAGATACCTTCAGACTGAATGTAGTGTAAAATTTTAAAATCTTAAAGTCCATTACAAGAAACTGTGAAAAGCGCAGATGTTTCTGTTGAAAATGACCAATTTGAGAGTGGTAATTAATCAGGATAAGAAAGCCATTGTGATACTCATGATGTGACATTTCTCATTTGAGGGTGCTGTCACTCATTTCCAGTAATTTCAAAAATGTATGTACAAAACGTGATTCTGACCATTTTTGATGTTTAATTAACTAACTCTTAGCAGTTTAGTCGAGGGTTAACTTAAAAGGTTGCTTATATATAAAATAGTTTTTAAAAAGCTGTGCCTTTGTATATGAACATCTACTTTCAACTGATTAAAGACACTAGTCCCTTTCACAAATGCACTGCAAACCTGAAAGTATCTAGATAATACCCGAAGGTGTAATGTCCCCATAAATAGTATAGAGCAGGTAATTGTCTAGAGAACTCACAGTAAACAAGTGGTTGTGTTGATGACGTTTCTATCACGAGGACTACATGAAACCAGAAGAAAACAAATATCTAAGGTAAAGGAAGAAGGGTCATTTACACGAAGACCACAACAAAAATGTTTAACTGGAGAGATGGCCAGATTTAAAAACTTCTGTTGGCAAGGGCCTAAGTCAAAAGTGTCAGACAAACTCAAGGAAAGGCAGATGATCTATTTATGACCACATTACAAAACAGTTATGTGACTGTAGTGTAATCAGCCTTATGTCCTGCCTCCTGCGTGCTCCATACTGCAGTGAAGAGTTACGGTGATTTCTATCAGCAAATGAAATCACTTGCATCAAAATGTTTCAAAAGTGCATCTAAGTGAGCTTCTCTTAAATTAAACCATATTGATTACATTTAAGCTTGAGATGCAGTTTTTGCAAGTGACTGAGATTTCCGTGGAGGTTGATGGAGGTGTGTGAGTTGAAGGGGGGTTAGGGGTGAACGGGAAGATGTTGGGGTCTTGGCAACGACTAGTTAGCCGTTGGCGATTGGGCTCCATCTCCCAATCAACACTTAACTGGCAGTGTTGATGACAAGTCCAGGCCGTAGGGCAGACCACAGAGACTGTTTACTACTGTCTCCTCTTTTCTCTGCAGATTAAAGCGGTGTGCTAACTGTCTCCAGACACGCACGTCCATGTATCTACCTGAGCTTGTTACAGTACTTGACAATGTACAGTTTTGATAATTTTTGTACTTGTATGTGTAAGTGCCTGGAGGTCTGTTTTGACCTAGGTTCATATCTTTCAACATCCACTCTGCAGTTAGTTTTCTAATATTTTGGCAAGGCATACCTGTTATATTTTATTGCCGTTTTACTGTATTTGTCAGTCAGCGACACAGATTAAAAGCCACCATAATTACAAGACGTTACCCAAATGCCAACAGTAAGGTCATCACGCATACTACCTGTCAGGACTTGGCCCTGGGTTTAAGACTTATCAAACGGTTGTGAGAGCAGCCACCTGGAGGCAAAATTCATTCTGATACACAACACACAACTTTGGCAGAGCCCACTGCATACAGAAAAAAAACAACATCCAATTGTTCGTGCTTGCCCAGAACTCAGAGGGTTACACAAAACACCAAAGAGATTTTCATCCGTGAGATGAAGAGGGAGATAAAGAGAGCTAGATGGAGAGGTAAAATAAAGACCTGCACTTCACAAGATGGCAGAGAGCTATGTGCCGGCTCGCACAAGGTGGCATGAATGTAAATCAGCTGGTGGATCATGCTGTCAGCTGCAGTCAGGGGTAGAGAGGAGAAGAGAGGCTCTGCACTCCTCTCCAGTCCACAACCTAAGAATCAACATACGTATTCTCTACTCATGTCTGTCCAAACTTCATCTGTGTCTCTATCTCCTTTCATGCTTCCTTTCACTGTCTGCTTTGTGGTTCCTGCCTTACACACAATTTATCTCTGTCTGTTATTCTTCACTTTTTCTTATTTAAATTTCAACCTTCACCACAGCCCTCCTTCCTATTACAGTTCACTTATCATTTCAATATCTCTTTGCGCAAATCATGTATATCAATTGGCTAATCTCAAAGGAGTTGACCTTTTTTTTTTAGCTCCCAGCACCGGCAAAGTTCATCTTCTGAATATGGAGCTGTAAATGAGCCTCTCTTATTTTATAAGCCGTGTGCAAAACTATTGGATTGACATGGCTAAGTCAGCCTGTGGCTTTACACAGAGTAAAGGCCTAGAGCCAGGGGCATGAGGAAGTGATTAGAAGTGTGAGTGAGTATTTGTTTGTCAGTTTTGCTCTCTATACTTCTAAATTTGGCATTTTAAGTAAGGGGAATTATATGTAAGGGTAAAAGGAGTCTAGAATTAAAGATTAGGCAATGGTTTTGGGATGGGGCCTGAAATAAGAGGAGGTCAAGAAGAGGTTTTTTTTTTACACCAAAAAGCAACAGTGAACTGTGACTCACTGCAATAATACCACTGACTGGCTGCAGGTATCCACTGGCCACAATTTGCCCCTAAAAGTTGACCAAAACCCAACTTTTAGTTTGGCTGCATTTTGCCACAAAATCAAATGGCCACAGCCAGGAGTGGCCACCGCAGCTTACCACAGGCATTACATTGCAGCTTGGCATAGACCCTATTTCGCTTCTATTTGGTGCGTTTTTGGCATTCTAACTTGTGTTAGGGTTACTGAGTGGCTACTAGTATCCTCTGGCTGCAATCCACAGCAAAAAAGTTGAACTATCTCCAACTATTAGTGCTGCTGCACTTTACCACAAAATGCAACGGCTACAACCCGAAATGGCTACAGCCCAAAATGGCTGCCATAGACATTGAATAGCAGCTCACCACAGGCTGCGTTTTGCCGCTGTTTGGTGTGTTTACAGCATTATAGCTTGTGTTGAGGGTTAGCAATCACTATTTATCAGGGAAAAGATGTAGTCAGTAGAAAGTCTAGTCTGTCACAGTATCCGCCAATTATAAGGGCTGGTTAACACTGACTTTTTCTGACTGACTTTTGCACAATTTCAACAACAGTGATTAAATACATGGCGCCAATCACAAACCTCAACATTTTTAATTCGTGTCTGGTCAAGGACCTTTTGAAATGTCATTTCCCTTCTTCCCTACCCTAAGTCATTTCTCTACTGTCGGCTATCTAATAATGGGATTAAATACCCAAATAAATATATTTTTATATACTTGACATGAGAATGTTTGACAGTAGCTGATCCAAATCAGTCAAAATGTTCTTGAGCGAGACAGATTACAATCTTTACTTCTGGACATCCCTTGTGAGAATTGAGGATCGGAAAGGAATGAAACAAAGGCACATAGACAGAACTTGACAGAGAGAGAGAGAGAGATGTTCATTCACACTCTTTCCCTCCACAAGACAGAGGCAAGTGTTTCTGGCCAGAGCAACACTAGCCTGCTCTGTCCCACCACCATGCCAACACCAGCTGGAGATCCCCCCTTCCCCTCAGCTGCAAATCCCCTCAGCCGTTCTCAAAGGCTCCTTTGGAAAGTGGGGCATGCGGCAGGAGCCAGAATGTCAGCTCTTCTAGCAGGTGGACAGCTGATCTGCGTAGAAAAGAGGCCTTGGCAGGCGGGTAAGACTTCAGTGTCTTGAGGTGCAACAAAAAGCCTCCCAAGAGCATAATCTCCCCCTTCATAAGACGTGTAAGCTTCAGCTTTCAAGAAACAGAATCAGCAGATTTCTCAGCAGGAAAACAGCAGCCTCTGACACCCAGTGACACTTGTTAGGAAAGAGATTCCTGACAAATTCTAAATGCATGTAAAACCTGTCCATACTTTGCTGAAGTTACAGAGTACATGACTTTTGGGAAAGAAATCTCTTTGAGGACATTAAAGGAAAGCTGTTAACGAGACACTGACAAGGCCAAAGTTTGCTTTTGCTCAGTTTTCCATGCTGGCATTTCAAACACCGAGCTCCTTGACAAGAGCACTCCATTTCTTTGTGCTGAGGTTTGTTGGGGGAGTCACTGAAAAGGATCTGAAGTAGGTTGATCTTTGTTCGTGTTTTGACTCTGAGGTATTTGTCAGAGAAGGTTTTATTTCAGCTTCAGCTGTAGACTATGCACAGGTCCAAGTCTTAGAGTACAGGATAATGTGCTGTTTGGAGGATCTAACGGCAATCACTGCCCAGACGTTTTCCATAACACTGCCTTCTCACAGACATCAAACAACATCTCCATAATGTCACAATCATGTCACAGTCATCTAAAGCAGGCTATATAAACCACATTATTCTCCTGGCCTTGTATCGAAAGAGGTCGTGGTATGCAAGAGAAGCACTTGAGATCTTTCTTTTACAGTCAGAGATGGCTGATTGAAGCAGAGCTGGCCAAATGTGAGCTTTCCATGAGCTGTGTGACCATGTTTCCACCCTTAACTCATGTTTTATAGAAGACTTTATGAATTAATTGTGTGCCAAGGGAAGAGGGTGACTATGAAGACCATGGGTGAGTGAAGAGCCGATGGCACAAGGAAGAAGTTTTCCCTGACTCAGAGTGAGTTGTGTGTGGGTGAGGAGCGCAGACATCCAGCTGTCCTTGGAAAATCTGTTAAGCAGCTAACTGTAAATCTGTCCAAGCTTTCAAGGTCAAAAAGGTTTTATTAGGGCTAAATTCGAGTTACGCTTAAAATGCATTTTTCATGTAAAGAATAAATGATTTAGAGTTCGGACTAAGGGCCCTGACTTTCATATGAAAGTTAAAAGAGGATCGTTGCATCAGGCAAAACATTAAAACACGTGTGTCTGTGTGACACATGATCTGTGTGTGCATGTGTATGTCTTTTCTCCAGGGCCACCTAATGGACCAACATAAGCCAGAACACCTCTAAACAAGGCATGACAGCATCCAGGCAACGCTGTGCTATTTATGGGCCACATGCACTGTTCTAATTCACCTTTCTCCTGTTCCTCTCCTGTTAGCAGTCCTTCAAACCAATTAACACCTAAACAACCATTCAGGTCTGATTCCAAACGGCTGGATGCAATTAGAAGAAGGAAACATGGCCACTTATGGCAGGAAGGGGATTTAAGACACTCGACCGGGAATTGAGACTACTGTTGGTTTGCCTAATGATTGGAATGGTAGACAGTGGTTGCTGATAACTGTGAGTGCAAATCCAGGGTAAGGCAAATACAGAATAAGTCCTTCCCCACATTCAATCTAGGTAAAATCTTTAAGTATTAGGTGTATAAAGTTAAGCTTAAATGAATGCAGTGTAAGTATGATGGACCTGCATGCTGTTTTTTGATTGTTTTTTTTTTTCTCCCTTTCTCTTTAAGGGTCCCATGGGAAAGAACGGTAAAGGCGGCACTGTACTCTGATCTCAAGGCTCCGCCCAATCCAGATTATCGCTATGTGGGACTGGCGCCAGCGGTTTTGGCTTGGTTCATGTTCCCAGCATTGCCCCCTTCAGCGAGGTTGTGTTAGGCGCACATCACGGTACTCATTAGCAAGAAAACAAAGACAAACCGCCACTGCTTTAAGTCATGACCGCCAACCAAGATCTGAAAATGTGTCCTGGAAATACAGAAGGCTGCGCAGCATGACTCTACGTGGTGAGCTTTGAAGACAAGGTGCATTCACACACGTGTGGCAAATGTTTTTTATCTCAAAAACATTCCATTCCAAAGCAAAGAGCATTTCAGTTTTTTGTTTTTTTTTTTTGGTTAAAGATTTTCCACTCAAACAAAGTTGGAGCAGCGTGATCACACTAAAGGTGTTAGCAGTAGTGCCATCTAGTGGTTAGAAGAAAATATCCTGCTACCTAGCAGGTTTGTTACCAGCCATAAAAATGTGAGTTGAAAAGTCCTTGCTACAGGTCTAAAGTTCTAAATTTTATTACATATCACAAAATCACATAAATTTGAGAGGTTATCAGACCAAATGGATAGTGAAACAAGTCATTTTACGGGGGTAGTGACACTCAAAACAAATGTATCCACTGATTTGCAGTTGTCTCTTTTACAGTGTAAGTCTATGGTAAAAAGCCCTTGTGGGTCTGATGGCATCAAACTCAGAAGTTCTAATTCAACTGATTGGCCACTATGAAAACTGGCCTCAAAGCCCAGCACACTTCATGTGGGTCTGGATTCCACAGGCTTCCACATTCTTGGGCCCAAAGAACATGTGCACCAGATTCCTTCTCCAGCTGCGCCCTTTGAAAGCATGTGTATCGAAGACTTCCGCTGGCTGAGATGTCTGACTTCCTGTTGGCTCCCTGCACACGTGAATGGACTTTCCAAATGTTATTGGCGAGTATGGATTAAATTCTAACAATAAAGGAAGACATTAACGGGCAGTTATGACACTTAGAAAAATGTATTCACTGTTTTTAGGGGAAAATACTTTTTGGGCCAGATTGCATCATGTGATGAACATGGAAGTTGCCATTGCTTCACAGCCTACAGACAGACTTGCAATACATGCCGTATGTACAGTGATTACAAGAATAACATTACAATGAAGAGAAACAAGATGTCAGATAGTGAATAATATTTATACAGAATCCACAATGTGTAATCCTGTATATAAAAGCATGAATCGAAGGCCACATCAGACATGTGACAGCCCTGAACTGGGCCAGCCCTCAACTTCCCTTTGTGTCCCGTAAATTATTCATTCCAACCAGAGGCCCATATATATAGCTTAACTATATGATGGACTAATGAGGGCTATTGATCGAATAATTGATTGCTTTATGCATGGCCTAACAGACTGCACAGTGATCCATTTGGGCAGCTCATTACTTAATATGCATTATTCAGAGCTAACCACTAACCAGCAGAGACTCCAGTATCATTTGAGGAATGAATGTCAACAAGAATATAATAGCAGAGTCAAGGCCACATCAAAGCCTAAATGACTCTTTCAGTGCAGTGAATAAACCGCTGAAGAGTGGCAAGAGCAATACAACGGTGACCAGGCTTGTTGGTTAATGACACAGGGCCAGTAAAGTCCTATATTTATCCAACCTGCTCTTACCCTTTTATCAAACTATAACCTTGACTGTAACTTCTCATATTCCCTACGCCACTTTTATACATGTTGTTTATCCGCTTGCTTTATCCATTTTTTTTTCTATTCTGGCCTTTTAATCCCATAAAGATTGACAGATCCAGCAACACAGACCTTTAGACTACAGAGCTCTGCCTTTCAAATAAGAGACCTCAGTCTGTTTGGCTTGCATCCTATAGAGGCATCAAATAATGTGCTCTTTGAGTTTTTCCCACAGATTTAGAGGTGAACCACAACACAACCGTCTCCTCTTCTCCTTGTCTGGTAACAAAACCCAAGAAAAACCCCTCCAGAGAGCGCTCCACGAGAAGTAAATTACTAAACGCCCACACACTGCCTCTGACCTGTACTGCCTTTCTGGCTCGACTTTGAGGGCTTGGGTTGCAACACAGCTGGCTGGCCCACAACTACAACTTGGACTGTACTATTGTGCTCACTTAGCATCCTTCCTCTGAGTGATGGTTCAAGAAACACTGGCAATGCACTGAAAATATTGCTCTTTTACTGTAAATCTGTGATTACAGATCCATACAATGCTGTCTAACTTAATAACAAGCTGAGGTTATGAAACGGTTGCCTGGCCGACTTTTTTCTATTTCCTGTTGCTATCTGACATGCTTCCATTCCACAGTAAACCATGTGCACTGACCATTTGACAGAAATGACAGGAGTGGGATGCCCTCCTGCCTTCCTTTTCAATAAAACAGCACTTTGAGGTCTCTCTGATATCTTTTCAAACAACCATAGAAAGCCAGGACGAAGAGGGAGAAAAAAAAAAGCAAGAGAAAGAGAAAAATGCAACTGTGATGACATACTGTAGAGAATAGAGGGGTCTCCAGAGGAGGCTGAAAGCATCCAAATCGACTTCCTGGAAAAGCAACAGCAGTGGTGCTGTATGTGAAATGGGTCAACAGGGGCTAACTAGCCAGGGTCGTTCTGGGGTCATCACAGTGGGCAGTTCAACTTTCACTTCTTAGCTTGGCCTTCTCTTTCCATTAAAACGAACTTGACTTTAGCTGTGTCTGACACCGTGACCCTCTGGAGCTGCTGTCCTTTTCTAGTCTACATTTCTCTGCAGACAGTGTGAGGCAATAGCATGACAGTGATGCTACAAGAGCCAAAATAAATAAGTATTTGTGCAGTGTAATGATAGCAAGAGACAATATTGACAAAATGGCAAGAGCCTCCTAATTTGTTTTTGGTCCAACTATCATGTAGGCAGATTAGGAAACAATGCCAACTTAAATGCTCTGTCTTCAATAAATATTGCATTACAAGCCAAGTATGCGCACACTTTTCTCTCACTTTATGTTTCACAACAGCAGTGAATTCATGACATGACAATGATTATGTGCAGTGTATTTCAACCAAGTTCACAGATATATATTTGCTACTAAACAGAGGTATACTCCAAAGTACAGTGCTAGCAAGAGAAGACGTTTCTTCTCAGGTAAAACTTTTGTGATTTATGTTTTATGCATCACTGCCAGGCTAGGGTGCATGCAGACAAAAAGACATACCAAAACACAGATATGCAGGGATGATTTAACCCTTCAGAACTACATATGTTCCGTTAATCTATCAGTGCTTGCAGAAGACAGAGCTACAAGCGGTTAATTAAAACTTTACATCTCTGTTTCTTTCCCCAGAGCTGTCAATGCCCTCCCTAACAGCTTGATGCAAGGATCTCCTGCATGTGGGGACAAACTCACTCAACATTCTGGGGTCATGGGAGTGTGTTTACTTGGCCTTTGGTTGATTCCACTGGGAGTCTGGGACAGAGTTAAATGTCCCCATTCATTGGAAATTCACAGTCTTTCTTCTAATTAAAGAGATGCAGAATGCATTCCAGGTTTATCATCTATTCACAGTTCTAATTTTGCCCACATGTGCCATATCAACATTTGGCCTTTGATAATAGAATAGTTATTGTCCATCAAAATGGCAGCACAGGAGGCAAAACCGAAACGAGCTCCTGCTATTCCTGTCCATTCCCTGTTGTCCCAGGTTTAGTGCTGGTTTCCTGCCAGCCCCTCACCATTTCAGCCCACAGACATAGAAACAGACACATGGGACACTCACAACAAGCACCTGGAACCATTCCCCGCTACCAGCGTCATTTATGAGCCAGGTTATCCACAGCCCTCCAGGGTCGGCTTGGACGCCAGGTCAGGGTTTGTCACTAATGGGGCTCTGTGAGTGCCAGGGTACCAGAGCTGTGAATCCCCAAGAGAGGCATCAGTCTGAAGGGCCCAAGCCTCTAATTGGGGGAGCCCATGTACATAAATGACAGATTATGACCTATAAATGAGAATTTATGTGACCATTAGACGTGCCGGGTGATCCCGGCAGAGATGGAGAAGGCGCTCATTAGCTATGCATTCACAATGCCTGGCTCTGCCTAATTAGCCTGATGATATGCAGGCTACAGACATGTTCTTGTTCCAACCTCAAACATTTCAGGCTTGTTATTTTGGTGCACTTTCAGGCGCCATTAAGGTGATCTGAGTTCTTTGCGCTTCAACTGCATGTATGTGTGAAAAGAGTAAAAACAAGGCATCAAGTGCAGCTTGAAATCCATGCAAGGTGAGAAAACGCTGGCAGTTATTGTTGTGTGGTAGCAAACCTTCTTCAACAGCTTCAACAGCAGACAAGCCTCCCTTGTCACCCTGAGAGTGGATGATGGGAATATTTACCCAATATTAAAAAAGCTTTGATTTGATATATCCGTGGGGAAGGGATATGTCTAGAAAAATGTCAAAATCAATGCGCTTGTCCGAGGTTCTTTAGTTGAACGGTAATATCTCGAGATTGATCGGTGTGATTAGGGATTTGACGGCAGACTCAAATATTTGCACATGAAGTGGCAGTATTAGTGCTGTAATATTGAGTGGTGGTGGTTGTGGGAGGGGGCTGTCATGGGAGAAAGAGATGAGGACAGCCTGGAGAGAGAGGGTGATGAAGACAGAGAGATGGGGGGAGACTGTATGATTGTATAGTATCTGTTTTCAAATAATTAATGGTTATCAGGGTCTTTATATTGGTAATTATATGCTATATTGCCTACAACACCATAAATAATGTATAATATGTGGCTACGTAAATTGTTTGTTTGTTTTCAATACATTACTGGTTGGCAATATTGTTTTTGATCAGCAGTCATGCCAATAAAGTTAATGAAATGAGCGCAATTGAATCAAAGGATGTAGCTCGTGTTCACTGAGTCGTGCAAAGGCAGGCCAACAGAGATCGTGTGTGTGTGTGTGTGTGTGTGTGTGTGTGTGTGTGTGTGTAGTGGTGGCAGAGGAGTGAGTCTTTGATAACCCCCCTTGTCTTTGCTCCCCACCTGCACCCCTTCATCTCTATTGGTTCTGCCTGTTTTGATCAGCTCACTGAAGGCTTGTGGGCTCTCTAAACAAAGCATCACACACTTTACACGATTAAGTGGTGGTGACACACAAAAGGTGCAGCAAACAGGGTTTGGAAAAACTGTGGTTTAGAGAAAAAAAAGATCCCTTCTTTCACTCTCCCTTTGTACTTTGACCTTGTTTCCTTTGCAGCATGCTACATAAGTGATCAAAAACGTTATAAAAATACCAAAATATCAAACCAGAGTTGCACTGATAAGCAGATCATGTTAATCAAAACTACAGGCATGCAAATAAAACTTTTTTTATGTGGATCTAAGAAGGAAATTAATCCAAATTACACAGCGAGCAACATGGATACTGTCATACTAGTCGAAGAGGAGTGTTTATGAATATCAGTGTATGGGCAACAAGAGAGAGAAAGGGCTAAAGGATGGACACATTAGGAGGAAGTGATGCATACAACAGGAAGAATCTAATTTCAATACGCACCACTGGAGCGGTTTAATGCCAGGTGTAATTGTAATCTAGCAAATAATATCGAGACAGGAGCAATGCAACAGTTATAATACCAGGTGTACAGGGAGCCTCTCCTCATCTCCACTGCTCTCTCTTTGTCTCTGCCTCCTCATGGTTCTTTCTTTCTTCAGCTAACAATGCCAGAGTGGTATTTCTTTTTGAGGAGGCTGCTAGAGTTCCCATCGGGCATGAGGGCGGCGGGGTGGAGATGGAAGCGGTGACCGTGCGAGACGGCGACATCGGGCTGGGCGAGCCTATTAGCGCACTTCACAGCTGGTCCTCTTTCCCTCTCTCCCTCTCTTTGTCTTTCTCTCTCTCTCTTTTTCTCTCTCTCACACACACACACACACGCACACACACACACATACACACAATGGTCTTTGAGAGAGCCATTGAAGGCTGCTAGTTTGAAGGAGAAGAGGGAAAAGAAAGATGGCGCTGGTCGTCCTCTGAGCTCCCATTAAAAGTGTCTTAAAAGCTGCCAGAGAGGCTGAATATGGGGTGAGAGACAGCATCCATCAATTAGAGGAAAATGAGATGGAGGAAGAGGGGTGGGGAAAGAGGCAGTGTGTATGTGTGTGTACCGGAGAAAAACTTCAAAGTGAACCCAAGCAGTGTAACCCCAAAATGACCAGTCTAAACTGAATAGAGGGAAACCAAAAAACTGGTAAGATCCATTGTTACTTTGGCTCTGAACGGGTGCTAGAAGGTCTCATTTCCAACAAAGGGGTATCAGAAAGTTATCAGAACACTTTATAAGATTTTTACATTCAGGCTGAGTTTGGTTCATTATGCCTGAGATCCCAGAACTGATGCTAACAAAGAGCAGGAGAAAGGAGGAGGAAAGCGCTGCAAAAATCAGAACGATAAAAACAGAGATTGTGACACAGACCAAGGTGAAACAATAACAAAGATGATTTCACACAGTTGCATTGAGCTCAGCAAAGCTCCTGATTTTTTGTGTCATTGTAGTCTCCAAGGTGCTGCTCTAATTTAGACTGAAAAGTACCACAGCTTTCACCCTGCTGCCAGGTACTTGAGGTGCCAATGACACTGAAATACTTTGAATACATTACAGCAGTGTTTTTTCCATTCTTCTCACTTGTGGTATCATACCTTTCACTCTCTTGCATATCATTACTGCACAACAATAACACAGGGGAGAATGTCTCCTATTATTTTATAAAGAGTCTGAGTTTGTAAAACAAGTTGTTTAACTTGCTTGCTGGTAAGGTAAGTAAGTCTTATATAATTTAGTCTCATTTTTTTTCTTGCTTTTAATCTGCTGAAGAATGCTGCTCCATTGCTTTGTCTTGCAATAAGGAACATTAAATGGTTACGTTGTTAAAGAAACGATACTTAAGACCTACACTTGTTTGCAACCAGCAGCACTTTAGAAGGCTTTGTCGGCTGGTCTGTCGGTTTGTCGATGCACATGTAATTCCCCACCCATTTGGAGGTCATGTGATCATGAGAGTGACCTATCACAAGAAGATACATTACTTTCAAATGGATTCACAGACTAGCCTAAGATTTTGTGCAAAGATTGGTCATGAGCCAAAAGACAGCTCATTAACTGTTCATGCTAAAAGGCAAAAAGCAGCATGGATGCATGCATGTATGTGGCCACAGCTATTGGGAAATTACACTTAACAGAGTAATTTTTAAGAAGCCTATCTGTGTGTTAAACCAGTAGTCTCTATTTAGAGATTGCACAGTATCAATTTACCACCAAAATGAACAGTAATGGATGGATGGATGGATGGACTGATTGGTTACATTTGACCCTGTGTCTAATGAAGTCTACTTTTTTCATAAACTGCTATAGCAAATCTGACGTTTTTACCAAAAGAACAGTGTGTTCAGTGTTTGAATTTTTTTTCAATATCATAGCAAATCACATACAGAAATGCAATTAAGATTGAGTGGTTTATAACCTTGTTATAGAACATTTGATTTGTTTTGAAATAAATCAGCTGCTGTAACTTCATGACAGGGCTTTGTAGTGACTGATGAAATACAGCTGATACATTTTGACCCACCAGACTTGCCTGGCTGGAAATATATTCATCAATCACTATGACTGACATGGGTTTCTCATGCAAAGGGAGCTTTTGTTTGGATCATGTTGTGTGCAGAGGTGGCCAGTGGTGTTGATGACACTTGTTTGATATTACTGGATTTTGATGCCTCTAAGCATCTCAAGCTGTGTCAAAGTGCTATACAGCTGCTATTGTGGTCATGGACTGCTGGCCAAAAGCAAGAATCTCCAGCAGCTTGTGTGAGGTCCACTTAGCATACAAAGTGATGTTGGAAAACAGCCTGTTATGCTAAATAGATAGAGGATGAGAAATTCCCAATGAATGTGTCCTCCAGCAAGAAACTAGAACGTTAAAACCTTCCAAATGCCTGGCTTGTTTCCTTTGAAATTTCATTTAAATGTCCCACTTACAGCAGTTTAATAATCATTATTTTAATACTAAGGTGTTAGTGTGAATACTACCAACAAGTGAGACCAAGAAAATTCTAAACTGCATCACCAAAATATCAGACTGGAAATCTGCATAACAGGAAGAGGCAACAGCTCTACCAAAGTAAAGGAAGCTGGAAACATCTATTCATGTTTATCCTCTTTAGCAAAGAGATGAAAAAAAAATGTATCAACTTTAACATCACAGCAGGCCTTTCTCAGAGGAGACATGTGACAGTGGGGAAAGCACAGTAAATAATGCTATAAATCAATATTATTTGTTGCAGTTTCAGGTTCTTGTGCAAGTCTTTATGTAAACTGAGTATGTACAGCAAACATCTGTATGCATATACACGCCTGTGTATTTGCTCAACACATGATTCATGCATGGACGCATTTATACATTGATTATATATAAATATCATACATATATGTATGAATATGTATATATGTGTGTGCTCATGTGTCAACCGATGTGAGGTCTTAGTCTCCTGATTCTCATCTGAGCCTTTATAACTCACTCCTGTCGTCCTCCTCCCTCTCTCTCTTTACAGCGAGCCTACCTCGCCCGGCCGATGCGACCACTCCTGTTGTCACCCCACTGGGATCTCTGTCTTCATGGAATCCTATTAGACAAGGCCTGCTTCCATCTGGATTTAGCGCTGACAGCCCATTCATCAACACTGCTGTCTCACACCAAGCACACACAAGTGCACGCAGGGCCCTTCATTGTAGAGTGGGACGAACAAACATCCCAAAATAATAAAACAGACACCCACCGGGAGGAAGGGATGAAATGGCATCTCCACAGTGAGACCCAAAGAGGAGAGAAGAGGATGTAGAAAGAAGGAGGCAAGAGTTTCATCACGGGGGGTGTAGTGTGGTGTGTGTGGTGTGTGTCGCCTGCCCTGTCCATGTTCATGAGCAACTGGCTCATGGTTTGAAAATGCTGATGAAAGAGGCTTCTGAGAGTAAGGAGCATGAAATAACTTACCTGGTGGATTGGAGGTGCACACACACATGGCAGGGAGGAGCAGCAAGGCATCGAGAAGAAAGACAAAGAGAGAGAGAGAGAGAGAGAGAGAGAGAGAGAGAGAGAGAGAGAGAGATTAATATCAACAACACACAACCCAAGTGATGTTTGAGTGTCAGGCAAACACAATACAGCTGAATATAAAAATCACGGTTATGTGAAAAGGGAATCACCCAGAGAGGAAGTGGTAAATAAAAAGGTGGATAAAGTCCAACAAATCCAATCATACTATGAGACTTCATATGTGTTTATCCTGTTCAGGGACAAGTTAAGTCACTGTGATGTTACTAAGTTTTATACTTTATGAGTGCTGTGTTATTACAGTTTGTGTCAGCCTAGAAAGTTTTAATGAGTTCACTCACTGATATATCCCAGGATGCACCAGTGTACGGACCAAGCCTAGACATACTACATCAGAAATCAATTTTCAATCTTGACTGACTCTTAATCTTCAATATCTCATACAAGAGAGAGCAGAAAGAGCACATACAGTAGTATTTATCACTAACTCGCACACACACACACACACACACACACACACACACACACACACACACACACACACACACAAATCATCAGCAATACTATTGGCAGCAAAGCCATGAGAGGCTGATGGAGTGGTTGTCTTGGAAACAGAGACTGGCACGGGTTATTATGAAGGAAGAAATGAAGGGTGAGGGGGGGGGTGAGGGCCACAATGCAAAGATCTGCAGAGAGACAGAGGTGTGTGTGTGTGTGTGTGTGTGTGTGTGTGTGTGTGTGTGTGTGTTGTTATGGGGGGTGATAATAGAGGTTCACCTGTAGATAAAGTTCCATTCTCTCACTACCTCCACTATCAATAATGCACATAAGACAACTGAATCAATAATTCAAGAAAATATACAGACTTATACCTGAGGCTATGCTACAGGGCATGTATGGTGCTATTTAATATACAATTGGTTGAAACAAAAACTGAGAAAGAGAGGAAATTGAAATTAGATGGGACTGTAACAAGCACAGACAGAGTGACAGACTGACAGCTGCCCCCATCCCCCTCTGTTTCCCCTTTCTCCCCATTTTTAGTCCAGCCGTCTGCCATCCGTGGGATTTGTAGTCCTGTGGTGATTGTTGTTGACCTCCTTCTTCCCCCCACACCACTCTTTCCTCTAGCCCACCCCCCTTTAACAGGGAGGGGAGAACAAGTATCCAAGCAACCCTGCATCCATCGCTTACTCGGAGAGAGGAGAGGAGAGGATAGGAGAGGAGAAGAGGACGAGGAGAAGAGTAAAAACCGCATTGTGATGGAATGGAGAATACAGATGAGACCCAGAGTAAGAGGCGTTGAGCGAGAGGAAAAAGCAAGATAGTGAATGAAGTATCTGTTCACCACCACAGCAGAGAAAAAACAGAGATGAGTATCAAATAAAGTCCTCAAGAAACAAAAGGTATGCTTGCTGAAAAGGTGAAAGTAAAATGGGCCTTGCAGTGGAATATGCAGTTTTGAAAAATAAAATCAGCAGCCTGATCATCATATTCAAGGAAATGAAAAAAGAAATTAAAAACAGGATTGGGTAATGGAGAAAATCAGCATAAGTACTTCACATAATATTGTCAAACACACTCTTTTCATGGATGATTCAAGCCCCTTTATTGTGTGAATTAACAATGTTTTATGCTTCATGCCAGAATATCCTGCAGTTTTCAAGAGAAAACAACCCAGTAAAATGGAGGAGAACATTTAACCCTTTGAAACCTGAGCAAGTTGGTTAGATAAATAAAAAAATGGTGAAAAAAGGCAATGACAAAGTTGGAAAGAAATGTCCGATAAATTGTGAGAAATTAGAAAAAGGTGACAAGAAAATGACCTGAACATTTGTTTTTACAAAGGAGGGAAGATGATAAGCAAATTATCAAAAAATAAAACATAAAACAACAAAAAAGGAAAAGAATGTCCTCAAAAGTATATTTATAATTATCATAACTATATGTTTAAGTTGTTACAGAACAAAAACAAAAAGGAGCAACATCCTGAAGAGAACAGTGAGACTTACTGTGTATTTCTGAAGATGTCGAACTGGCATTAAAAAAAGAAAAAAAAAGCATATGGCAAATTGGAAATTATGTTAATGTCAGTGTGTCTTGAGGCATTTGTGGGGTGTTTGCATGAGGGCAAGCTGCGCGATAGATAAGGTTCCAGAAAAGAGGGTTTTCCTCGGCTCTCCAAAGCCCTCCAGACACACAGAGAGATGGCAGAGGAGGAGAAGGAGGAGGGAGAGAGCAGACATAAACACATTGTTGTTGTGTGTTTACTTTCAACTGCCTTTTTTGTCCAGCCAAGAAAATAAAGTTTCTTTTATTCTTTTTCAGTCACAATGGTGAAAGTGAGGATCCCAGCATGCCAAATAAAGTTCACTGATGATGTGCAGCTCTTTCTGGGATATACATAATAGTTATACAAAAAAGTCAGACAATAAGAAAGAAGGCTAATAAAAAATACATTCAGTCTGCTGACAATTTTTCCACATTTGACCCTTGCAAATCCTTTTTCAAGAGTTCATGCCAACACACACACAAACATACAAAACATGGTCCTTATGACAGCTGGATGATGACATTTGATAGGGCTATGGTAGCTCATCTCCAAAGCCACTGTAATCCATGACATGTGCAACCACCGTGACATGGGATGAATGAGGTTCTGCATCATTTATGGTTTCTGGGTTTGAACTGGGAGATATAGCTGACCTGCTCCACACCTGCGTCACAGGGATGACGGCCCCTTCCAAACAAAGGGTTGACTTTGCGAGACCATTGGTTTTAGTGCTGTTTGACAAAATGACACAAAATCAAGTGCATGTCCAGATTCAACCTGCAATCACACTGAGCAATCAGTGGAGAGCCATGCTAAAGCCCTGTGGGGAGCAATCTGGGCCATTTTCAGGCAGCATCTCCCACAGCCACGTAGAGAAAAAAAAGCTTTCCGCAGAGGAGCTGAGCTCATTTTGAACACATAATTGTCCTCCTCTTCCCCTACAGCCTCATTACAGTACAATCTGATTACAGGGTAGAAAACAAAGGAAGAGGATGAAAAATACCATCCAACATCTCTGTTTGTATCTCTGTCAACTTTTCGCCCGACCCTCCCTTCCCTGCTTAACGTGGGTTTGACTTTAAGTAAGCCGGGAAAAGTACAACTCTATAAAAACACAGTTTGTGTTCATTCTAGGTGAAATTGCATGTCACATCCGTTTGGGTTTCACAATGTAAAAGCATAAATTCTCATCCCCGGTGTCAAAGCCGTCGTAGCTGGAGCAGAGAAGTGCTAGGAACCTCGCAGGGCCTAACGCGGCTGTGACTGAAGTCAGCCCATTTTCTGTGTATGACAGCAGCAGAATGAGACTGTTTCGGCTCAGTTACCGCGCCAACGTTCGGGTCCCCTGCTCCCAATGAGCAGATTTCATTGGCCTCTATTACTGGGTCAGGCTGCATGTGGCAGTGGCTGTGTGTGTTTGACTAGGCAATAAGCCCAGTGTCACTGTCACTTTCATCAGCACAAACTCTCTCTCTCACTCTCGCTCTCTCTCTCTCTCACTCTGTCACTTGTCTTCTTCTTTGTCTTGCTTTCTCTCAAGGGCAGCCTTGGAAAAACCACTGAACCCTCCAGGAGAGAGGCAGAGAGGAAGAACCAGACTGTTCTGGAGAACAGTACAGGGGGCTGAACAAACTTGTAATGTATGGTGACCTTTATGGGGAAACTTTATTTTATCTCTTCAAAATATGAAAACCCAACATTTGTGTAAAGCATGAAAATCACTAATATAGAATCAATGTTAGGTAAGTCAACTGCTTCAAGATGTTGAAGACAGTGTGCGAAGGATTACCTGCTGGAAGCATTTCATTTTACTTTAACATTTCTATGACAGCAGCATGCCAAAGGTATGTTCACAGGTTGTAAAATATTATTGCAAACATTAAGATAAATAGCCATTTTAGAGGCAATAATTTCGGTTGCCAATGCTGACATAAAGGTTAGCTCATGTGGAACACAAAGTTTTATTTATCCTCATTTCTTCTTGGCTGCAGTCTTATGTAGAAATGGAAGTCCAAAAGCAACCCTTAAATACAGTAAAAGGGAATACTGCCCACATCACACATACAGCTGGATAGAAGTGTTACCAGGACAAATAAGCAATGTGGTAATTACAGGACAAATATAGAAAAGTATTTAACAGAATCAGCTTAAGAACTACAAATAATCAATGGCCTGATTTTTTATTGTTAGTGAGAGGAATGGCAGGCAGATTTAAGTATTCACCTTGAACAAACAATATACAGTATATAACAATTTTCCTAAACCAGTGAGGAGCCTTGACTCCTAAAAGTTGTGTAAAATTTCAGGAGCTGCAACAGTTATACATCGAGTATGTTACTGACTCACACTGGCATACAAGTGAGCCAACTGGACAACTTTCGCAAATCGTGCTGTCTGGTATTTAGCCATTTTTGGTATGTATGTCACATCAGCCCCATAGTCAAGTGGTACTTGGCTTATATACCATTGACTCTGTCTGACTCATAAATAGTAGGAACTCCAGAAGTCCAGCCCTGTTCTAATGTATGCTACTAAAACCTCTGAACTAAAATAAACTCTACTTCTCCATAAAGAAACACTGTGGAGGTCTCTTTAAGTAACAGCATGGAATTTTTTTCTTAAGATGTTGATCTCTGGCTCTATCTAAGCTGTGTGAGACAGGGAAATAAAACAGGCTCCGGAGGACAGACTGAGCAGTGTTGAGAAAGAAAGGTTGGAAAAAAAAAGTCTTGTGTTGCAAGTGCACCCATATGGCTGTGTGTATTAAATGTGTGGGCATACATACATGTTTATGAGCAGACAAGAGCAGTGCATTTAGTATCTGTGCAGATCATGGATTTCATTTGAATGAGTGGAGCTGTGCAGAGGTACACTATGCAGTCCCCAGGGACACACAGCCCGTAGTCACTGGAGTAAATATAATACACAGACAGACATAACACACAGGCTTATTTACACATGGCACCTATAACCCAGTCTCTTCACACTATAAACAAAGTTGCTTATTCAGCCAGTAAAGTGAGAAGGATTTCTGTGGATCTCCAGATTTTCATAGGATAAACCTAAAATCTCTGAGCCCAAAGAGCTACACGGTATCATAACTGAAGAACTGGCAGACACACCAACACAGATCTTATTTCTCTCACCTTCCAGGGAACCTGCCTGAGTAATAAAATCTAACAGTTTTCAAACAGTCTCTGCCATTTGGAGCTCTCAACGTGCAAAACTGTCTGGTGCAGCCTTAACGTTTAGTTTATGGTGTCACCAAAGTGCCCTTAGCAATAAGAATGCATCCAGGCACACTGTCAGTCTAATAACCCCCGTTATTGCTTCCCTGCACTCTAAATATGACAAGCAATGCTAAGAAGCTCAACCTTTTCATTGTGCAAAATGTGCCACTTAAATAAACGAGCTGCGGTAATATTTCAAGCGCTTTTCTTATTCCATTCCATCCCCTCTGATCATCAGTCCTTGTCCAGCTCCATTAGGGCTGTTTCATATCGGAGAATAACAATATTTCAGTCACTGTGCGGCTCACCACACCGCCGTGGAGCTAATCAATCTACGGCTCGTCTCTTCATAGGTGGACTGATCGGCTGGCATTATTCTCCAGTCAATTACTTCCAGTGAGAGAGGCAGAGGGAACAATGACAATGGACGCTGATGAATGCCACTCAGGGCTCAATTTAGCCAGCTGGGGCGCAATCCCTAAGCTGGCAGTAAGACAATTGGGTCGTCTAATAGGTATTTATATGAGCTCCCCTCCAGCGACCAGCAATTTGTTATAGAGAGAGGTTACTGCTGGAATGAACTGTTTACCTATGATGTGGTAGTTTGCATAAGGACATGGTGGAGGGCCACAGTGTGTATGATGGATGTTTGTGTGTGTGCATGCATGTGTGTTTATGCACAAGTGAGTCATCTGTGTTCCTAATCATTTTTAAATTATGTATTCATCTGCTGCCTTGAAGCAACATCAAGGGTCTATAGTAGCAATCAAATGACCATCAATAGCTATGGCTCAAATCTGAACTGCCTCATTTAAACTCTCAGTACACTCAAGTAGGTAGTAATAGTTAAACAGCTGGTGAAGGTATTTAACACATCATTATGATCTATGTGCGCGTGCAAGAGTGGAAAAGTAGCCAAAAATAGAAGTTGGCGCGACAAATGTGAGGGAATGGCAGGCCGCAGACATGCTGTACTGTCCTACAGCATGATGAGAAAAACACTGCGGTGCTTATGTGAAAAGAGGAATGGGCAAAGGGTAAATGAAAAGGAAAAAGAGAGAGGGTTAGATCGGGAGAAACAGAAAGAGGCAGACTTGCAGGCTCGAAACAACAGATTAATGGACCATGGAGGATGCAGCCTGACTGAAGACCAGGGAAGCTGGGTGGGAAAGGAATAGAAAATGGGGCTAAGAGAAGCCTACATTCAAGTACAAGGAAGTGTGGTTGGGCCTGGTAACTCAAGACAGGTCTGGCATGTAGTTGTGTTAGTTAACAAACTAAGGCTCAGGACTCTCAGCTGAGGAAATACAGTGAGATTGGCTCTTGTTTAATATGGTTATAAGATTTTATAGCTGCTCTTAACATCTTGTGGAAATGGCTAAGAGTTTTAATGTATTAGCTGGCATTTTTCTTTAAAGTTTGGTAGATTTTATGAAACAAAAAGTTCCACAACTGACTTTTTATTGCCTGAAAAGCTTTTTTGACTTTTTTCTGTAGTCATTCACAACTAGACCTCACAGCTGTTGCTTTTCCCATGATAGCAGGATTAGCCCGTAGTTACAAGCTAAAGGCTTAAAGCAGAAAGACCTCGTGGCGTGATGGTAGAGTGTTTGACTCCAGATCAGAAGGTAGCATCTTCAAATCATGTCAGGGTCAAAGGTTTTTCACAGTTAGGGACAACCTTTGTTGAAAAAGCTCTGTAACAGGAAGCAGAGCTGGTCTAAGCAGTTATTGCATTTGTTCCCAAGACTGTTTTTTTTACCAGGACAATCTGTTGAATTACCACACATTTAAAGTGAATCTCATAATGTCCAGTGAAAACAGTTCCATCCAAATTCCCTAAAATTTAAGGACCCCACATAGTCTAGTTTGAGATACAAATCTAGGTTAATTTCTGTTACAATACTGAAAATCTTTATAGTGAGCTCACAGACCATAGTTAAGTATTCATTAATTGTGCTGTGTTACAGTAATGGCAGACTATATGTTTTTTTGCTGTCTCTAACACAGCACTGCAAAACAATATATTGTGTGCATTTAGCAATAGAGAGAGAATCTCTATTCTTGCACAAATTTAAACACTTTTTATTACCCCTATTTGTCTATTTCCAAAAACTTTTCAGGCCTTGATTGTTTTTTCTGTCATTTTCACAAATATTGTGATGCTTACTGTGATTGATATACAGTATGGCAAAGCAGCAAGTGGGCTAATACTAGCATTGGTCTTTTACCAGAAACTTTCAGCTCCCTGGTGACCACCTTCACTGCCATCTGACACCTTATCTGGGTGATCGCAGTTAAATAAAGAGGTATCATTCAAATATCTCCTCATTTCAGCTTTACGAATCTGCCATTTCTTGTCCATTTTGATGCTTTTAATGCAAGCAACAGTTATAAATAGTAACAGGGCAGCAAAAGTTCAGCTCAGGCCTGTTAGGACATTGCACTAGAAAACAATGCAATCAAACTGATTTTGCTGCTGATGCTCGCTCATGTCACATTCAGTTAGGACACGAAGCTAGCGGCAAAGCTGAAGGATTTTTTTTTTTTTTTTATTGTGCCCCTGAGTCTATAGACAGGACTACTTTTATTTAAAATATAGTATAAAAGCAAATGTAGCCTTCTTTTCAGTAACAATGTTGTAAGATTTTATTCTTAATATCTTAATATAACCTAAGTACCAATGTTTTTTAAGCTCAATAAAGACAGATAATGTTTGACTGGAATTTCTCCCATTTCTCTTGAACTGTGAAATCTTCCAGGCACCAATTTTTTCAAATGGAAATCCTGCTTTGTACTCAAACACAAATCTGAAACAAAGCCTGTACAAACAGCTGTCTTGCACCTGAAAATGCAAAGTAAAGAAAACATTTAAACCCACTGAGCAAAAATAAAATGTTTCCACTTAAGAAATCTGAGAAGCTTTACATTTCAGAGTTTAAATCCATGCAACCAATTTGTGTCCATCACTCGAGTAAAATAATACAACACCATCATGCCAAGCTGAAATAATTTCCTACAAAAGAGCAGACGTCTGCATATTTTTTCTGTAACCGTCTCCTTTGTTTTTGTCTGCGACACAAAGCTCTTCTGTGTGTCTTAACACACTAATCATTTCTACAGTTGTACCTACCTGGTACTAAGGTGTCCACTGTCCTGTAATCCTAATAACAGATGGCTACAACTGTCCAGAGCAGCCCAATTCCATCATACAAATTACTGCTTTAGGCAAATATTCTAGACGGGTTATTCGGTTACAACACCCAACCTCTAAAATCCTTTTAGTATGCATGTGGCTTCCGCTGAACATTTTTAAGGAGGCTTTGAGAGGCAGCTTTCACAGCCCTGAGCTGGATTCATATTCCTGCAGTTGCTGTAATTGGGCCTGACGAGATGTACGCACCTTCAGACCTGCTTTTTTTGCCCTCTGTCTCCAATTATAGTGTGCAGCTACTTGTATTTTTTTTATCACTTTCTTTTCCCATGAAGCAACAACTTTCAGGCGTAACAAGTCTCTGGGCACTAAATACACACAGAACCAAGAGTTATGGCAATGTAAGAGTTGTCCTCTTCCTCCTTTGTCCCCTGTTACTCTGATATTTCCTCCACCCCACGGCCCAACCCTGGTGTGTCACATCCAGCATGTTAACCATTTGACCCCTGACCCGCTAAAGCACTTCCTGTGGTCCACTACAAGGAAATGTGGTTAAATCATGTAAGAAAATAGGAGGAAGTTAGCTGTACAGTCTGTTTTGTCTTCTTATGTTTTGGGTAGACACAGGACTCTGAGTGTGTGTGTGTATGTGTGTGTGTGTGTGTGTGTGTGTGTGAGAGAGTGAGAGAGAGAGTGTGTATATGGCAGTAAAAAACCATTACTGGAGTGTGGATAGAGCTCATTCGCACACCTGGGCCCCATTCAGCGCTGCCCTGCCAAACACCCGTGACGTGCCCTGAACTGAGCGGCATCATGGGAAGTCTAAATTAAGCATACGGCAGTGACACGGTCAGGGCAAGCTGTCGAACACTTGATGTGTTTGGAGGAGTGAGAGACAGAGGCAGACAGATGATGAGGTAAGCGTGCTCTGCAAACATAATATGACTAAATTAAAACTGGAGCTGAATGAATAAAAACATCATAGCTCTGTAATTAAACTTACTTAAATAATTAAAATTCCGCCCTTTGATTGGCTTGAGCATAAAACACTAACACTGCTTCCAGCTATTAAAAGAGGCGCTAAAGTTGATCAGTACGCAGAGTGAGGCCATTACAAAACCATAATGCAATGCTAGGAAAAGAAACTAATACCTAGTCCACTGTGATATTGCACAGCCATGCCCAAATGTGTTATTCCAACACGCTACACTGTTGAAATTAATTCAATAAATCACTGAAAACTAATGAGAGAGTAAGAAAAGCATATTTCATGACACGTCCAAATAGTTCTTAGTCTGTGAAATAACAGCAGAGAGGGGAGGAAAGCCGTTCCCAGAACTGAAAACTCCCTGGATCTGGAATATGGGGCGTTGATATTTTCTTAAGTAGGCCTTGGGGATAGCTTTTGAAACCATGCTTGATGTAGGATTTTATTTGGCTTGGAATAAAAACCCTCCCCAGGGTGCTCCTCCTCCTATGGGCTAGTTAACCCTGCCTAACATGCACACACACTTAAACACATACACAAAACGTTAAGTAGGTTATGATTAATTTTCTTTGTCATCGTCTGCCCATAAAACAAAGTCAGCTGGAGTGAATGGGGGCTTTCCTCCACTCCTTTTAGGCTGCACACTAAATCATTCATGGCTATTAAGCAGTGCATGTGTGTATTTAAGATGTAACGCTCAAATGTGAACGTGCAGACACACACAGTCTGTTCACATTATGCCATTCAAACTATAACCTGACATTTCCTCTGTATTGTTGCTTTTTAAATGGACCTGTAAATAACTGGGAGCACAAAGAGGGACGGCGGCCGGATAGTTAATGAATTCAATTAGTCAACGTCGGGCCGATTAAGAGGTCTGAAAAGAAGCATTGTCACATCGTAGATAGCAGAGGAGTGTGTGTGTGTGTATGAGAACCAGAATCAATGGCTCTATCAGTCAGCTAGGCCAGGCCTTGCACTCTGGGCCTCTCGCTCCATTCATCACCAAGGACCAACAGACGGCCAACCAGGGAATATATGTGCAAATGTGTGTTTCATTCTGTAAGTGTTTGTTTTTCATTGGTACGGTGTGTGTGTGTGTGTGTGTGTGTGTGTGTGTGTGTGTGTGTGTGAGTGTGTACAGGAGGCTGTGTGTGTTTGCATACCAGCAGCTCATTATAACTCTTTGTACCAACACACTGCACATCTCAAAGCCGGTAACATTGCCTCTTATCTCAACAGCAGGCTGAACGCTTTGAAACTGTCAAAGGCCGCATAGATGCTTTCTCAATTAAGAGTAACCTTTATGCTGAAGGATTCACATCCCACAAAAGCTTCTTGTCTGCTTTTACACTATGTACGACAATAGAAATTGGAGGCGCGGTACTTGTAACTGTCAGATGCTGAGTTCAAACAGTGTGGTTATTTTTTTCACAGTGGGCCCAATAGGGAATCGACCTTTTCACTGAGATGTCTGAGTAAACAAAAAAAAGCAAACAAAACAAAATGCCAAGCAAAACTCACAGTATTCACACTGCGATTGCCTGACGAGACGGTGCCAAAACACTGCAAACAAAAGAGCTCCTCAGCAGCCTGCTATAGCTGACGGTGCCTCCTCACAAGGGGACGCTAAAAACTAAATGCGTTTGGGGGAATGGTGCTAAGCATGCCGGGTGAATTATTCCAGCAAGGAATTTATTTTCTTTGCTGATGCGACTTGAAATAACTTTTAACACGTGTTGGGAGAGAGAGAGCTTTACAAGCTGAGCGCAGGTATTAATGCAGAGCATGAATACATCAGTGTGACTTGTAAGAATTAAAAAGTCTCCTCTAACACCTTGCTTGAGAGAGAAAACGTGCAGCCGTTGTTACAGATTCAGAGATAACAAGGTTTTGATTGTGGGGAGATGATTTATTTTGGATGGGAAGTAAAGCTGTCATGAGTGTGTACATGTGCACTATGTGAAAAAAACTTTACTGTATGTCATTCATCTGTATTTACTCAAATTCAACCAATATTTTGTTAATCGATGCCCCAATGAATGCAGAATATGAAGAATTGGATTACTAAGTACTTAATTCAACCACCCACATTCTTTTTTTTGTACACCCGCAATGTTTCCTGTTTCTATGACTGAAATGTGCACTTAAAAATGAACACTTAATCTGCAGATTATTTTCACTATTAACTGATTTATCGTTTGATCTGTGAAATAAATACTTTGACAAAAATAATGAAGATATCCATCACAATTTCCCAGAGCTGATGTAATCAAATGTATGTCCGACTTACAGTCAAAAAACTATTCACATTTGAATATAAAATAAGCTAATTTTTTTTTTTGACAATTTGGCTTTTTACCATTTACCCACTGGTTTATGGACTACCATTTCTTTGAGCTTTCTTTCTGAGAATTTCTTTAAGCATTTTCGCTCCAGCCATCTCTAAATTTTGCAGTAAGAAGTGACCCGTGGTGACCATATTTGGATGATTTTAAATGAATAAGTCAAATAAAAATTCAGACCCCCATACATCTGTCATGAACAGGCAAATTAGCTATAAAGACCAAAACATGTTTATTTCTGATGTAAAGTCGGCACACAAAAGTACACTAATGAAAGGTTCATAGATGAGAGGAAAATTCGGCACATGCAAGCCTCTAGCTATGAATTTAGATGTGAGGACAGTCTTTCACAATAGCTGTTACTGTAGTCTTCCTTGGCTTCAGAGCACTGAGGGGTTAGAGGAAGCCTGTCAATCGTGACTTGAGAGCATTCATTCAAGGTTTCCTGAGAGGATGTTTTTGCTTTCATCTGCTGTCCATCCGCTCCTCTGACAGACGCTGCAGTTTGCACCGAGCCAAGAAACTATAGTCAGAGATGCTCCTATTGATGGGTCAGCTTGCACAGGAGAGATGAATCAATTCCCTGTGAGTGGACACATACAGCAGACAGGAAGTGTGCACTTGGTCCAGCCTGAGGGCCCCACTGATGCTACACTATGTTTATCTCTATGATAGGCTTCTCCTTTCACCCCCACCTTACACACACACACACACACACACACACGTGTTGGGCTAGGCCCTGATTGCATCTGGCTTGTCATCGTCAACGGAAAGCTGGGCTCCTTGGGGGCCCCTGCTGCTCTGATGGAGCAAAACAGGCTGGCCTCCCTCCATATACCCAGTCCCCCATGCCCCACTATTCGCCCCTTCTCAGGACAAATTTAATTTGGAGGTGCCGAGGACTGATAAAACCAGGAGACAGCATAAAGGGGCAGAGGGGGAGGGAGGTAATTTGATACCTCCTCCTGCCCCCTTTCACCTCCCCCACACATACAAACACACACACACACACACACACACACACACACACACACACACACACACACACACACTTCTTTCTCTACACCTTGCACCCCCACTCCCTGCATCTCCAGACAAAGACATCCTTTTTTCATCTCTGCCATTTTTTCTGTTATCAGGCAGATGACAGGAGGAAAACGGAAGAGAGGAGGATGAACAACACCATGCTTCTCAGAAACATTACCTGTGGATCTCTGTGTCTATACTGAATGATAACATCTCTTATAAACTACATAGTCACCCTCTCTCACTTTGAAAATTACTTTTTTTTGTCCAAAATTTTGGATTTTTTTTCTAAGAATTGATAAAATGACTATTTTAATTCAATTCAATATATAAGAAAGCAGTTTTGACAATCATTTGGGAGTCATTACCAAAGAATGATTCTACACATTTGCTGGTTCTAGCTTCTCAAAAGTGATAATTTACTGTTTTTTTCTTTAATGTCATTGTAAACTGAATATGTTTGGGTTTGGAATTGTTGTTCAGACCACACAAACAATTTTGAAGACATCCCGATGTCTAAGACGTTATGATGGATTTTAATTTGCTGAATAATGAATCCAGTAATGAATGAAATTTAAAGATAAATGCTTAGATATTAGATAATCATCAGATCAGATATAGTGAGAAATTCTGAGGGAAGGATACTGGAGCATCTGGCCACACTTTCCTATAAGCGCTGTGTCTCTGAGATGCATTGTAACCCACTAAATGGCTGCTTGTTCAGGTCTAAAACTTAAGTGAAGCAGTAACTGAGCGAAAACAGTGGCCCCGGTGGCTCCGAGCGGGGACTACTATGATGCGTGAGAATCCACAGATGTTGGCTACAGTCTGACTGAAAGGCCTTTATTGAATTAGCCAGAGACTAGTGTGAGCAGTCTGGAGCTGGAGGTTTTCACAGGTCAATGCTCCCCTCCAGCCCTGCAGCCATAAGGCCTTTGAGCCACCTGCAGCTGGGAGACACGAGCTGAACCTCAACCTGAGACTGACTGTGTGTGTGTGTGTGTGTGTGTGTGTGTGTGTGTGTGTGTGTGTGTGTGTGTGTGTGTGTGTGTGTGGTTGTGTGTACGGGAGAGGGAAAGAGAGAAAGGGCTGACCAACTAGTCAACAGATGGATTTTCCTGAAAAAAAAAAAAAAAAAAACACGCAAACTAACCAGACACACTGGGATCTACACACTTCCTGCACACACACACACACAAAGACACACTAACAAAGACAGAAGGTCAGGCAGGTGAATGTGTGCATGTGTGTGTGCAGGCTTGGTGTCAAAGGGAGCCGGATCATACTGCCTTCTTCATATGGACAGGTGAGAGCTGCAATTATTACCATGATCTGTTGCACACACATAAAGCTCAAGACACACTTCTTCACACACACAAACACACACACACACACACACACTTCGCCAAGTCCCCAGTCACTCTATGAAACCATCATGAAAACTGCCCTTTCCCCCCCTAACATCAGTCAGATCATGTTACCATGCCAGCCCTCTTCGCAAAGCTGGTGAACGGGCACCGACCCCCTTGGCCCCATACTCCCACTGCCCAACTCATCTATTATTGAAGATGACATAATTGCAAAGAGGGCATCATCCACCAATATCAACTCAACTCTCAATATAAAAGGCTTTTAAATTATTCAAGAACGAGATGCCCACCCCACACTGGGAAGTGGGGGATTTCTCACATGGTGAGATCATGGTCCCTCAGACCCAGGAGGGCGTGGGGGTGTGTCTGTGTGTTTATGTGTTTATGTGTGTGTTCATAATTGTGTGTCTAGGGTTGTGAAAATATAAGAAGTCAACCCAGTTTTTTATGGGATGTGTCGCCAGGGGAAGTAACAGAGCTCTCACCTCCCACACTACTACTATACCACCACTGTGTAAAAATCTCCTTCATTAATCAATTGTGTGTGTTTGCGTGTGTGTGTGTGTGTGTGTGTGTGTGTGTGAGAGAAACAAAACGAAAAAAAAAGAAAACGGATAGGAGTGGAGATCCTCATTTGTATTCAAGTAAACTTCAGGCATCAGCATATACTATGATTACGGGTTAGGCAAATTGCTAAGCATGATTGATTGTGTCTCATTGTTTGGATAATGTGTGATCTGTGACCGATTGATTATGTCTCGCTGCACTGAATGGCTCATTTGAATATTGACGACCTACAACTTGTGTTGCTAAGAAATGTCATCAAATTGTTCCTAATTTTGAGATGCAAATGATACGCAAGAGGTAATTTTAGCCTCAGCAGTGCTGCATGAAGATGGTACAACTTCCAGGGTGAGATGACACCTATATTTATATATCTCGAGTAATAAGTTCACCACCTCATTCAATGACCAAAGCAGCCATTTTACATTTGGATAAACATTTAGTCTGTTCTCGGAAGTCTCCTCATCTGACAGTGGATTAGGATGATTTTTGCAGATGAAATCCCCGCCAAATTGCTAAATAGAAAGGCAAAGTCATATTCATTTATTGTGAAAGATTTTTCCACAGTGACATTTAGGGAACAAAGGTCAAAAGCTTTTAGTTTTGCATGTTATTAGTCTGGCATTTCATGTAATGATTCATATTGGTATGATTTTCATTGTTTCTTAATTTGCATTTATTGTTCATGTTTCTACATACAACAGTAAAAGGGGCCACTTATATCCACACAAAAACACTTGAATCCCACAACAAATGATATTTCCGACTTCTGCATCCAGTCTAAAAGGAGCGCTTGAATGTAAAACATTCTTTTCTCACACATAAAATCTGCTTTGGATATGCCAGATTTGCCGTTATCAATAATTGCATGCTTTTTATATGCAGTATTTGTGAGAGCAATGATAAACTCAGACAGCACAACAATCTATTTCTGTCCAGAGCAGTCTAAATACAAGAGTCAGACATTTGACGGCTCCCGTCTGCACAGTTTCAGCATTGATAGAGATATCAGAGCTCATTTTCCACCCTTCAGAGGAAGCAATTCACTGCAATTCATTCCTGTGCTGTATGAAAAACAACTTCCACAGTACAACACAATCCATCACAACAACTATCAAGCCTGCATTTGCTCTGTTTTGTCGTTATCTCAGTGTGCTGAGTTGAGTATTTTAATATCATTGTGCACATTACATTAGAGTCTGTTTACCGTCGATCACTTGCCTTGACAGGAAGAGACTGATTGTTGCCTCGCGTACTTACTTATCATATTCATTTGTTCGTTTCTGAGGTAAACTTTCTTAGTCAGGGCACCGGTCTGTTTTTAAACATTTGACACTGTCTGAAACATCACATGCTGTGCAAAATTGCTTTTGGCTATCAGATGCAGACAGAAATAAATAGGATGTAACTTTGAATGACACCTCTTTGGAAAAC
Source organism: Plectropomus leopardus (assembly GCF_026936395.1). Classification (NCBI taxonomy): domain Eukaryota; kingdom Metazoa; phylum Chordata; class Actinopteri; order Perciformes; family Serranidae; genus Plectropomus; species Plectropomus leopardus. The sequence continues at coordinate 6,930,541 of NC_142196.1, forward strand.
TCTGTCCTAGCATGCATTGGGTAACAAGTAGGATACAGACAATAGTGATTGTCACAGGTTTGATGCCAATAACCACCGTCACCGGTCCACAATACAAATTTGATACCCATATGGTCATGACCTCTTGAAAATGTCCATGTAACAATATAACAAATGAAGGTGCCTCACTTAGACCTTATGAAAATCCTTCCCGTCCTCACTTGTGCTTTAAGTGACAGTAACAGTATAACAATATTACAAAAACTATCAAACACAGACTGATGTGTAAAGTCAGCTGCATGACCAAACAGCTGAACTTTAGCGGGCTCCTACGGGGCCCATCGGGGGAAATCAGCCTCCCTTAGCTAATAAACAGTAATGACCTGCTTCCCGACACGTCTCGGAGCCTCCCTTCGCGTCGGCGTGGTGATGAGGACAAAACAGCGGAGCCAGCAGAAAGAAGCTGCGCCTGGGGTGGCCCGGTAATTACTGTTAATTGGTTTAACATGGGGATGGATGGAAAGAAGGATGAGAGAGAGAGCGAGGGAGAGAAGGGTGGAAGGAAGGATGGAGTTCTCCCTCCAAGCCCCGTCTATAGCTCGTTTGATGTGATAGGGAGTTTTATCGCAGCTCTTTATCAGTAGCATGAGCTAATGTAGAAGAGTGGGGAGGAGAGGTTAGATATGCAGGGTGGCTGGTACGTAAGTGGTCTGGTAAACAAGCATCAGCTCATACATTCACTAACATCGATGCCTACGAAAATGTGACTTTTGCAGACAAACGATAAATAAACGCAGGCGTCTACACACAGGTAAAATGAAGGAAAGGATATGTATGTATTCACTGAACACAGGCATTCATACACAACTGCAAATCACACACACTCCAATTCCACAGAGCCTGAGGGGAGCTGCTCACCCAGATAAGACAGGCAGTCTGCGAGCCATTTACAGCCATTTGATGCATAGAGAAAATACTATCAGTGTCTGTGTGGGCAGAGAGATGAGGTGTGGAGCATTCCCTATTCACCTCTGCGTTAACACCCTGACCATAACCTCATCAACAACCCCTGGACATCTACACAGCGCTGCACTGTAATCTCCCTGAGAGACACAAAGAAAGACAAAGAACAACAGATTTAAGAGGAAGATGAAAGAGACACTTGTACTGAAGGCTCCAGTGTGGGTGTGGAGATAAAACAAAAGAATGAATGCATAAATGTGAGAGGATTGTGACCCATAAGTTACCCATGAGGCTCTCTTCTTACAGTACTTGTCATCAAGCTGAGGTGATCTGCATTGAAAATTTTAAATATGAACAATTTGGCCAATTATAGGTCATTTTTCATTCTGAATTACAGCTGTGCTTTTCATAATGTGTTAATTTTCCTATATAAGAAATCCTCTCCTTTTTCTTCATCCGTATGCAGTGAGTGCAGTGAAGATTGCGATGACATTGAAAAATCTTTGACCTTGATGTGATTTGAACACACTGTTGTGTCATAACATCCTCACAGATAAACAGCCTACCATAGCTTGTGAGAACACCAACAGGTGCGATCTACTGCGGCAGCAACACCTTTCCACTGTATCCTTCCCCTTCTCTCTTTCCTCTCGGCTGCACATTTCAGTGTGAGGCCAGTATGAGTGAGAAAACTTAAAGATACCCTGTAGAGTTTGCTTGTAAACAAACACAGTTGTGTTCAGTGCTTCTCACCAAAACAAACTGTGTGCACGTCTACTTGAGGCTTCAAAAATGTTTTGAATGCATGTCCTTCCTCATAAAACCTGCATTGTTTACATGGGTTACTCTTGTTCTGTCCAGAGAAGTTAGCTAACTTTGTATACCCATCTAACACATTCAGTACTACACTATTTCATTACATCCCTCTGTGCTGAGCAGGAATGTGAATCACATCACCTGAATGTACAACAAAACAGGAACCTGCTCATTAACAAACTCCAGAGAGTATTTGAAGGAATACCTCATATGACCATTTGCATATGAATTGCTCACTCCTAAAAACACTGAATTCCTGAGGAAAACTCTGTTTTTCTAGTCATTGGGAACCATGTTGAATTTTAAAAAAGCAAAGCTATATCAAAACATCTGTTGCAAAACTTACACAACTCTTGCAGTATACTGCAGTATACTGCAAGAGTTGTGTAAGTTTCATTTAGTTTCATTTATTCAGTTGTATGCTCAATACTTCCCAAATACATTACATTACCTTGACTGGTTAATCTTAAGTATTAAGCACAAAGAATAAAACTTGAGGCAGCGGTAGACCAGTCGCTCCCATGTTCAGCGAGGTAAAATTACTGTTTTTGGCAATAAAGTCTGGCTTTCACTTTCATTATAGATTGTCATCGCAAAGGGCTGTCTGACGGCAAGTTAATGTAACATGTTTGGGAATTACTGAGCATATGACTGAATAAATACATGGACAATAATGCATTAGTTTTGTGAAAGTTTCTTAATGGATGTTTTAATATAGTTTTTGCTGCTGTACATGGCCCCCTTTTCATCAGTTTATAAAGAATTTCTTCGGATTTTGGATTCTTCATTTACCGTAGAGGCATGCTAGAAACAACAAGTTTTCTTTACAAATTTGACGTATGATCATTTGGGGGGTGAGGTATTGCTTCAAATGTTGTGAGGTGTGTCTCACAAATCTGCGATAAAATTAGAGAAGGCAAATATTTAGTGAGTTGCTAATATTTCTGGCTCCTATATACTTCATACATTTATCTGGGAAAGGAAACAGATTTGCACTTTGTAATATTCCCATTCATCCTAGCGGCTAGTATGGGCTCTTACACATGAGAGACAGCAGTTATGTTGTTTGTGGTTGTGGTGACAGACAATTAACAGACAATTTCCCAAAACCACTGTGCAATGTGTCCAAGACAAACCCACAACGCTATGTATTCATTCAGCAAGTGCTATTGAGATGCATAGCAGAAGATAGAGCTGAGAAATGGAATTGGGAGGGGACCTGTGCTTCCACCTCACACCAGGTAAAAGAGAGTTCTGACTTGTGTCTATCAGCGCACTCACACGCCAGGGTCCTATTTCTGAGTAACACGGGTTGTAAGCACGGCCACCACTGACACCATAAAGACAGGTCTCCTCTACTTAGTTTTACGACTACTCCAATACACGCAATCAACCGTAAAATTCACCCTCACACAAAAGAGCCCTCCAATAAGCTTCTTGTGGAGGGCAATAAAACGCAGTCGCCCCGGGCAGAAAACAACTGCTTCTCCTCAAGTCGATTTATGTCCCAGCCTCTCTCGTTGGGTTATGGAGAAGAAAAAAAAAAGGAGCAATGTTTCTTTTTTGGGAGTCATCTAGAGAATTGAGGGCCATCGCGATGAGGAGCGCTGAAATCAGCTGCTGTAAAACATGATGGCAGGCTGATCGGTAAATAGGCCTGCCTGTCAAACGGTCTTTCGAAAGGGATGGTCATAAAGCGGCAGCGAGTGCAAAGACTTTGCTGGATGCTGCCACAGGAACAATACAAGCAAAGCACATAAAAATATACATTTCATATACACATTTCAATGAATGTCAACATATATGAGAAAGTCGAGTGTTTTACGCCACCTGATTTCTGAAACTTATAATAAACACAGAACAGGCCATCAATAACTGGAAGTGTATGCACTGTGCACTGAGGTATGGCGTCATATACAACAGAAACAAGAGGTTAACACATTGAAAGCCATTACATCACTAGCATCATACCAAGCCTCATTGGGTTTAACAGTGCCAGGTAAGTCACGGAACATGTCCCCATTGCCAATATAGCTTAAGTGCAATGTCAACTTTGTGGTTTAACGGCTTTCACACTTAATATCAGTATAAAGTAGATGTCTTTATAGTAGGACCAGAGATCATGGAGCTGTACTCTGTGTGAAGTTGGATTTATATGACTGCTCTTAATCGGAACAGCTTAAAAAATATCATTCTTGAGTCAAGAGAGATGATCTCCAAATGTTCTTGATGCCACTCACTCTCAGTCTGATTGATGCCAAGGTAAAGCACAACTTAGTGTCAGTCTGGGTTACGTGTGTACATATAACCCTGATTGACACTGTGTAGCTGGTATAAATGGTAAATCCTGCTCTGAAGATTTTTCAAATCTTCATGAAACTCTATGCACACGTGTCTCTCCTCTATCGAGTTACTTATGCCACAGTTTTTAGCTTCGCCTCGGACGCCTATTAACAGGTTTCTCCCAAGTGCTCCACCCAGCTTCCCTCTCTCCCCCGCCTATCTATTGACAATCCTCACTCTCCTCATCTCTAAACCTCGCCAGCACAATGCAGGTTTTAGCTGGGATGAGAGACAGTGGTGATGGCTGCTTGAGTTCATCAACAGGGGTATAAGCCCTGAAAGTTAACCAGCGCTGGGCCATTAGGCTTTCGATGTGTAAGCTCTCAGAGCTGTGTAGTATCGCCAATGAACGATGCTTCAAAGATGTGCATGTTGGGAGTCTAGAGGCAGAAGGCTTAGGGCTTTAAAGTACTGTAGTTGTGGGGAAGTTTTCTAAAGTACGGCGAGCTGAGATTTTCTCGCAGAGGGAGGGAGAGGTAGTCTTACAGTACAAGGGATGAGTTGAAGGACTAATGTGTAAACCATCTGCGTGACTGATAAAAGTGATTTGTGCTCCCATCCGTGTCTTCCAAAAGTCTATGAAGAGGATTCGCTCGTAAAAGAAGAGCAGTCCGCTGAGGCCCTTTTGATCAGTCAGGGAGAAACTGAATGAAACAAAAACTTTCTGAGTTTGAAAATGTGACGGTGCAATTCCTCTAACATCTAGCCGCACACATGCATGCACTTGTTAGACTGCAGAACAAATAAATAAACACAATTCCTGGCTGAGAAATCAGATTTATGTGCACACTCACACAAACACTTTAGGTGAGCTCTGGGAGTATGTAATCTGCCACCCTGCTGTGAGATATTTTATAGTGTGGCTGCTACAAAGCAGGGTGAATCACATACTGTACAGTCGGTATGCCTCCATAGAGGCCTGCCTTAATGTAAAGCATAACAGCAGCACTGCCAATAGACAAAGGGAATCCATTTGGAGCCATTTCACGCATGATGTAAAGCAACTAGCTGAGGAAGAGGGAGGACAGTGGATAATAAATGGGACATTCTCCCTCCCTGTCTGCCTCTGGAGGAACACAGTCTTCCCACTCTTTCCACATCAAGGTGACGACAGGATAGAGGGAGCAAAGCCTGGTTTCTTTTTCATGCCTGTTATGCTATTCGTGATGAAAGCATGCCTATAAGAACTTTGGCACTTTAGCAGCTCTCTGAGCAAATTTAGCTCTGCGCAGCAGCAAGTTTGTTCGAGTTTGCAGCTATACAGCAAAGTCATTTTTAACTTTGCAGAGTCGCATGCATATCTGTGTGAAGCATAAGCCAGCCTGAAACAGAAATGAAGCAGAGGAGTTTCGAGTTACTCCTGCTGTGATGAGAAGTCCCTCAACTTGGCTTCTTAAGGAATCTGTGAACATCTACAAAGCATGAAGATCTGACGATATGGACTGGTGCTGCTGAATAGCCTCTGTCTTTAACGTGCTTCTGAATACACAGGCATGCTTCAACAGCAGTGTAATGTGATATTCCTGATATGTGGAGAAGCACAATACATGGTTTTGATCTCTGCAACCAATGACTAACTTAAGTGTCCTTGTGTTTAAAAAAAAAAGCACTTTCTTAGCTCACTTAAAGGATGACAGCATCAGCTAAATACTTAAAATACTTATAAAAACACAGGATCTAAAGATGTCCTTGGCCAAACTGATACAACCCATTACATAATCACAAAATTCCCATTTAATGTGGAAGGATTTTTTAAAGTTAATTTTGTGAGTGACTTGGCAATGTGTAGTACAAGGTTTCTTGCTCACAGAGGAATTTGACCCTGTTCCCTCATCAGAATACATGAGCGCCAACGGTGTCGCCACAGTGCCCCCTGCTGCAGCTGGGTAAAAGTACAATCCAAGGGGAGCCATAAGTCATCACTGCACCACAAGCTCCTATTTCAGCCAGTGGATCATTCTGACACCCTGGAGAGGTGATTATACTTCTTCTGATGTGTGCTATCATTGACATGCTCCTGCCACAGCTGAGTGAGTCAGTGTGGAATGAGGAGATGTTTGGTATAGATCAAAAATCCCCCGGTGTCCTGTCAGTGTAATGTGCTTTTGTAGAGTGCGCACAATGGGTAGACGTATGGCACAAACAAGTTATCTTGCTTTGACTCGCATTTGAAATCTGTGTGCTAAAAAAGCAAGTTTAAGATAAAAGTGAAAATCAAATAACTATTTTGTGATGTTTATTCCCACCATGTTTTGGACTGACCTTGCTGTAATTCAAGTAACTAAAAAAAAAGGGTTCTTATTTTGGTAATCAAAAATTGCATGTCATTTATTGCATACAACTTTCGAATATTTGAATATAAGATTTGATTTGTTGTCTTTATAGCATTATCAGTGAACGACTGAGTTTTGTAACTGTTGGCTGTGGTTGATAAAATAAGTCACAATAAAGCAAAGCTGCCATCTAATATAGAGATATGGATAATATACCACAATACTTAACTTTTCACTTTGAAAAATAATCAACAGCCACACTGAAAATTATGAAAATAACAATGATTTCTAGTTTCAGACCTACTTTTCACCCCCATCTATTAGTTTCTGTTCGCTACCTTTGCACAGTAAGTTGCAAAAGACTTTTTGCAGCAAATAGGTGGACACTGTATCGCCTTTAAAGGTTACGAGATTTTGCCATTCTTCCTCTCTTACCTGCCTGTAGGATAAACATAAAGCATTGCAAAGGCTCAAGTTCTAAAAAGTAGTATGTGTTGCTACACCAAGTGCCTTCTGTGTCATCCTCACAGCCCCACAGTACATGATATTATGCTGTGGTACTTTGATACTTTTAGAGATTGTAAATGACATTAAAACAGTTTAAAAGCAAGCCACAGAGACAATAATAAAGACAGTGAACACCCTGCTTATAAACTCCTCTACACAGTGATTTAATACAGAAACACCACAGCTTGACAACACGACATTCATACAAAAACCTTTTGGGGAAAGCAAAGGTGGCACATTTCAATATTTCATCTCGACTTTTTCCTTTACCAAGCCAGCCGTGAAATACAGCCGGCGAGTGTGTTGTTCCACTCGGCATAAACACAACAGCCCCCTGCTGAGAGCAGCCTCGTTCAAATGGATGAGACATCACATGTGTTAAATAACAGAGGCACACTGCTACACTCTGATATGGGGTCAGAACACTACTGCAGTATTTTTTGTTGTGTTAGGTTTTCTTTACCTCATCAATACAGTGAACCAATCAGAGATACATGGGAATGTAGTTTGCGTTTTCTGTTTTTATTTTGTGTTCTCTATAATGGTAAATGCAAACAGGAGCTGTTGTGTTGTTACAATGTGAAGTATATTCTGTTTCACCCCTAGTGTCGTAATGACGCAGGTTTTTGGTTTCAGTTGAGAAGCTCTTAACCGTAGAGAGTTCACTGAAAATACTCATATTTTTCAGTGCAATATGAATGCATTTATTTCCATTGTGCAATCTAACAGATTTTTACTGCTTGCTGAAGGTTGGCTTCAAATTGCCTCTGAGACACCCATCTATGCCAGGAGTGCAGGAGGGACAGCAGCTTTACTTTCTCATTGTTATGATTTAATTTGGTTTAAATGATCTTTTCTTTTATCTTTTTTTCAGTAATAAATCCCTGTACCATTCATGAGACAAAAAACCCAATGGAAATCTATTGAGTATCTGGTAAAATGTGAATATTCAGTAGCCATTTGGCTGGTGGACAAAAAGGTTCATTTTGCACCCGACGCCTACCTGCATCTGCAAATAAACAAACCAAAAACACGCTCACAAAGTTAGCGACAGAGAGGCATGCATACACGCTGACACAACATGCTCACACACTAGAGGAGAGACCACCTGTCAGTGTGTGTTGAGCGCCACAGGCAGCCTTACCTGCTTGTGTTAAAAGACTTTTTGATATTCATATCAGCTCCATACCCTCCAATCAAATACCTCTCACTTTCCTTTCTCCCTCTCTTTCTCTCTCCCAGACATAATAATGACACGAAATAAAAGTGGAGTGTAAAAATCTCGTAGCGCAGGTGAGGTGTTTGATCTGCAAATCATAGAGAAGGAGGGTGAAAAAACAAAGTAAAGTAGGACAAATAGACACATTGCTGAGAAGTTGGAGAAAGTTTTGAGGTAGAGCACATGAAATGTAGAAGCACGCGCACATTGAGTTGTACAGTATTACACACACATGCAAACACACTTGTGAAGGGATGTGAGTGGTGACAGAAAGTGCACTTGGCCAAGTGATGGGAGGGCATTGGGCCAGGGTGGTTGTCCTGCCAAACTGCCCCCCAGGCAGGCGAGGACAATCCACCATCATGACCGTCATCAACATCGCAATTAGAAAGCAGGACTCAGCTGGTGGTATGGGACTGGTATAGGACTGATGAGGATGGAGGGGTGAAGAAAAGAGAAAAAAACTAAGCAGACAGAGTAAAATGAATGCACATGTATATATCAGCAGCAGCTTTACCATGACAGTCTTAACAAGCAATTTATTTTGACACGCAATTAAACCACTCACTTCATTTCTAGCATCAGAATGCTCTGCCCTGTCTTGGCACTTTCAAAAGCCTCCTGCACATGTGTCAGAAACATCCAACAACACAACAAACCTCAACATGTTGATTTGCATTGGAAACAAGTGAAATGGTCTCACCCATAAGGGTAGAGTTTCTACCTTTTTCAAGAAAATGAAGATTTTTGCAAATAAGTAGATTATTGATAGTGACAAAGAAAATACAAATTAGGGGTGGTAAAGACCAAATCTAGATAGCCAGCCATTCCCCTCCCCACTCTGTCTCAGCCTTGTCTAACACAGATTTAGCTTTTAAAAGTGCTAACTGATAATATTGTGCTTCCTCTGGAGAAAAATTGTCTTTGCTTTTTGAGCCGCTCCTTATATGAAACACTAAAGCCAAGGTAAATGTTTTAATATTTGCTTTGCAATTTATTCTGCCTCAAAAGTAATGTGTGGCTGAAATGTTACTCTGAAGTCTCTCCCTGCAGCAAAACTCATTTTCACAGCCACATGACAAAATATTAATATGGGCTCCAGAATGAAATGTCACAGTGATTTCTTTGTCACACTCAAGCAGGGGCTGCTTTCCTCTAACGCGGTGTTAAGAGGTGCTGCAGGAAAGGGGAAACTCCCGATGCGCCTGCTCTGGTCTCAGGTGCCGCACCTGTGCTAATAGGACTGCTAATTGGCAGCACATACACATATACATGTACACACAAAGGCCAGACACACCAGGAAGTCTGTTTCAAACAGTGTCTGGGGACTGTGTGTGTGGAACAAGTGTCTCGACATTAAGATATTTTTTTAATATCATGGTTTTTAAATATTAAACATGAACGTATTCATCATAAAATGCGCATTGAGACAGGTAGAGATAAAAAGAGAGCGGAGGTCTTTTGACTTGACAGAAGTGCAAAAGCTTGTTGGCTTTTTCCCCATTTTACTCTCAGTCTCCCTGTCCTCTTTATTCAACTCTTCTCTTCCTCATAATAAGCACGGAGGCAACATGTTGAATAAAATATCAGCATGTGTTGTTGACGGCGCAACCTGGTTAAGGATTTCAGTATGTGCATAAACACCAGCATGAACACGCATACATGTGAACACACATCTGTCACTCTACATACAGTATGTCACCATGTTATAAACATCGTCGGGATCAAAACACACACACACACGCGCACACACACACAATGCCAAGAACATCCCCCATTCAGGATATCTAATGCATACTGTATGTCCTAAACCACTGTCCTGCCAAACATCTTGATCACACACACACATACACACACTCCCCGTTGCCATTCCATTTCACATGGAAATGTGTTGTTGCTAAAAACATGCCTCCCTATGCACGCTCCCACAGAAGAAGAAAGGAGCGCATTGCACCGTAATACATCAGAAAAAAAGGTTTCTTTTGGTTTGTGGTGATGGGGATGTGTTCCACAGTTGTTGTTCAAAGAGCCGTATTTGAATACAAGTAGGTGGCACATCTGCCGAGTTTTTTTTCTGTCATGAATTATTAACACCCTGTCATTGCTGGCAGCAACAGTCATCATTATTTCACATATGAATAGAAATAATGACAAAACTGTGTCTCATATTTATCAGTTGTGCCCACACGCTTTTTGTGGTGCTGAAACTTAGAGGTCTTTATGACAAAGAAGAAAACCAATTGAACAGCAAAAGTGTTTTGTTTTTTTTATTTAAGTGAACATAGTTTAGGGGATAACGAGCAACATATAGGAGGTGGTACATGATATAATGTATTTATCGTCATTAGGGGAATTTTCTGTTCCCTTTCACAGAGTGCTCAGAAGCCATATACATAACAGCAGCTGTGAAGCTGGTAGGGATTCAGTTGTTGCCCCATCATGGATTCTTGGCAATATTGATGTCTGAACTAGGTGTGCTGCTTTGGTTGAATCATTATACAAAAAACAAACACTGAATAAAAAACGGTAACTGCATTTGAGTTGAAATAACAGCAGTAATGATTGAAATATATATGTCTGACTTGCAATTATGAAATATAAACAACTCTGATCACATCTACACATGGAGTTGCTTAAATGTTAATGGTAAGGACAAGAAACTGCATTCATTTTCATGTGTTTGAACTGCAGAAAATTAATTTCATTAACGTGGGGCTTGAACTCACTCACTTTTTTACCTTGGCAGTGTTCCGTACCACCTCGCCACTTTAAACATAATGTACCTACCACATAGTTAACGCGCTGCAGAAAAGAAGAGTTTTGTTTAATATGACTTCTGGTAAATGTGGTAAGTTAATGTTTGTGTCTTGCTCTCTGTTTGTGTGTGTGTGTGTGTGTATGTGTGTGTGTATGTGTTGCTGTGATCAATAGAGTCAGTTGGTGAGTCCATGTGCAGTACATTCACTGCCTGATGATCAATACGGGATTAGGGAGGATAGCAAGGTCTGTCTCTTGCCTTCTCTCTCATCTCATGGACTGTTTAAGGGTCCTTGAGGACAAGGTAGGGAGAGGAGAATAAACAGCAGAATGAAGACCACAAAAAGATGTGGACAGAATGAGTCTGTAGTCCTTCAGGAATTCAGACAAAGGTTGTAAAGATTGCTGCACTGATTAGCATTCTTCAAACATTGTGAGGAAAGAGTTTTAATAGGAGATATTAAGATTAGTTCACTGCATGACATCTTGAGGTCCAAAAAGTTTGACTTGAACACATAGCAAAGACTACAGCCAACATCCAACTAGTACATATGTTCTGCGTTTGAGAGGAAATCACTCTTAACAGCAGCAGGCGATGGTAGTCTATCATTCAAAAAGGGAAACTTCAAGACTTAAGTTGGCCTAATAGCCCATTAATAACACAGCAAAGAACAAAGGATATTCATCGTGCGCCAGCAAACAATAATAAAAAAAAATCATCATAACTGTTTCTGCTAAAGAGCTGAATGGTTAAAAAAATAATCTTAACTTAAGAAACAATTTTGTCTTGATCTTTCTCCTTTTTGACTTGAGCACTTTCCTTACTTAGCTGAACTACCAATCAGAGTGATTTCTATCAACGATGGCCTCTGCCACTTATTCACTATGTTGAATGAGCCTAAAATGCCGACAAGGGCCAAGTAGTTCCAACGTTGCGGCACGAACAACAAAAACTAGGGCAACAGATGCTCACTGATGGCCAACCGTCGGTGTGTCAAGGCCCTTGAGAACACATGCACACAGCCAGAAAGATTACAGATGCAGACACGCATATACGAAAGTATATTCTCATGCTTTTATGGTAAGCATAGTCTGTAAATCTAAATTCATTGCCTAAACCCATAAACACATAGCTATATTTTCCTGCAATTGTGTCCCCAGATGACAGTGTCAGGTTGTGTTGGCATTAGTGGGCTAATGAAGTGTGTGTAACATGTAAGTGAGCCTGCCAAGTTTATGACTGCTTCAAAACCAACAGAAGAAAAATATTAATGGAAATGCCTGTTTAAGATAACTTGGTTTTTTTTTTACGTTCCTTCATTTTTCATGTCATGTTTTTCTGCACCCTGTCAAACCTCACCACTGTTTTTTCCTGACTGCATTAGCTCATTTGGAAAATAACAGGATGTCAAGTCCGTTATTAAGAAAAAAGTTAAGCAAAAAATATGCAACACAACAGATCTTAAACATTAACTTCGAGAGCCTTACTTCAACCTTCACATTAATTTATCTTATTTCAGATGAAAACGAAACATTCATTCAGAAACTGGTCATTTTAGACTCTTAAAGGAGGCAAGACAGAGCAGTGTACACACAAACTAAAACACACACTTCTCTAATGGCTCTAGTGAGGGTTGTTTGTGGGTCCTTTGGGGGTGTCATTGGTGGGTGAGGCCACACACAGTGTCAGTGAGTGAATCTGGGCTTTTACAGTGTCATGGCCTTGAAACAAGAAAGCCAGTGAAAGTTCCTGACAATACAGGGGGGGACAATACAGCACGTCGCATGACTCTTCTTCCTCCTGTGTAAAGACAGACATTTACACTAATGCATGTATACAGGACAGTGCTTCTGGCACAACAGAGCAATAATATCACAAACCATCAGATGTGTGTGCATGTGTGTGTACGCTGATGGATGAGTGTCTTCAGAGATAAATGGGTGCCTATTATTTGTGCCTTTTATAGGCAAACTCCCCGCTGACTTCCGAATGGGAATAGCATGCAGTCTTCCCGCACACGCGCGCAAACACACACACACATAAACACACACAGATTCCCATAACGAGCTACAACTGAGGGGCCCTAGGCTGTGGCACATCTGTTGTAGAGGAGACATAAGGCATTCATGCAGGGACTCTCAAGATTCTGCATGAAACGCCACATACACATACTGTACACACGCATACACACTCACTACATGTGATGAATGAGCTTTTTTTCAAACACAAATGAAGAGGAAAGGCATAGTGGTGGAGAGGACTTATAACAATTTTACCTAAAAATCCCTTCTGGATAAAACCGTGGCTGTACACAAAGACACACTAAGACACATTCTCTTAAATTGGCCCACTGACCTTCAGATACCCTCCATAACACAAAGCTTTTAGTATTCTTGACTTCTAGTGCAGAGAGACAGAGGATAAAAAGACAGAGACATTCAACATATAAAAGACAGAAAAAACCCTCCATGCACAAAGCAGAAAGTCACTATGGTCCACATCTGATATTTTCTTAGAAAATCAAGTTTTACAAGATTTAATATTTGCTGCTTGTCCATAATGAACTTTTTGATCTATTTCACTACATCAGTGTGTTATTTATTATACGTATCATTAGCATAATTGATAGCAGAAGCGGTTGTATTCTAGGGCTGCAACTATTTTTTATTATTTATAGATCTGCAGATTTTCTCAATTAATCTATTAATCATTTTGTCAGTAAAATGCTAGAAAAGGGTTAAAGACATGCCAGTATCTTCTAAGTTGGAGTTCCTTGTTTAATACAAAACCTAGAATTTAACTTAAATATCAAATATAAAAAAAGAAAAGCAGTAAATCCTCACATTTCAGTAGCTGGAATCACATAATGTTGGAACGATTCTCAAAATAGTTGCAAATAATTTTCTGCTGATTGAGAATTTGGTAAATCCACTAATCATTCTAGTTTTATTAAAATTGTGGAAACTAATTTCTATCCTACTAGAAAATGTGTTTTTGTGTGTAAAGCTTTGAATGCCACAAATTAAAAAAAAAAAATTACACACTGACCAGTAGCTGTGTAGCACTTCAGCATGTCTGTAAGCCTCCAGTATTTTAGCAGAGCAGGACATAATCTGAAGAGGTCTTTAGCCCTTTCTCATCAGGAGAGAGGCATTGAGAGCACACAGCCATGGTGTTAGAGGGGATTCAGCCCTCTGTCTGCTAAAATATGCCTGTCTAAAGCTCTCCAAACCAGGCTTAGCTTCCCGGCCCTGGCACCACCTCCCTACCTCCTCGTGCCAGTGTCAACTTCAGCTCGATACAGAGCCAACGCCAGACTCAGCTTAGTTTGTGGCAATGTTTGCTCTTCACTTGAATAGGGTTTCTTCTCTCCTTCCTACATTGCTTCCTTCCTACCTTTGCTTGTTTGTCTTTCACTGTTTTCTCTTTCTTTGTTCATTGTCCTTTTCTTTTTTTCACACATCTTTGCTTCTTAATGGCTTGATTTATCAGAAAATTGTAAATTCTTTACTTTTATTTCTTTTGTTTTTTCTTTTGTTGTGCATGCACACCTGACTTTTAAAGGGAATGAGAGATAATTGGTTGAATTCCTGTTACACCAAAAACACAACTATGATTAATATGGACAAAATATAACCCGTTACTTTGCGCCCAGATTATGTGGCGTTGGACATGCCCTATATGCAGTTGCTCGACTTTAGACCATGTGCTATAGATTGTTTCTATAGAGCCCTAAGTAAAAGTGTGTGTGTGTGTGTGTGTGTGTGTGTGTGTGTGTGTGTGTGTGTGTGTGTGTGTGTGTGTGTGTGTGTGTGCGCTGTATTAATTACTAGAATATTAAAACATACCCACATGGTTAAATGTCTACTAGCTTGGTATATATCATATCACCTGCAAAACAAACCATGTCTAAAACAGATCCTTTTCTTCCAAAGTATATTTGAGAAGAAATTTTCAGACATAACCTTGGAGTGACTTTGGATCTGTGAGGGTAATTATATATGGTTGTGAGAGAAGTAGTCAAGTGTTGAAAACAGACGCTCATGGTGTGGAGACTCTTGAGACAAAAGCTACAGAGGGATACTTGTCATGCAGAAGAGACAGTCGCTTGGTTTAACAAGGAGCTGAGAGGCAGCGGGGTGAGAGAGGAATAGGTCTATATTCAAAAGAATAAGCAATTGATGGTAGATTGAAGTTTTCTGTTTAAGATGGCGGTTTCTGTTGAACTGGCTGTGACTTTGTATAAGTAATTTCCTTGCAGACAATTGTACTCTAGAGCCGCATAGTGAATGCACTGTTGCCCCCATGAGGCGAGGTGAAAAAGAAATATGGAGAAGATAACTTCCTCTGAAATGGGCCAGGCTCACTGCAGTCACATAATGAGACATTAAGGATAAATAATAACTCATCCTATTCCAAAGTGGAAACCAGGACAACGTATCTACCCCTGAATCTCTGTCTGATGCCAGTGGGCCTTGTGGGTGCAGCGCTCACCACATATGGATAATAGAGGAAAACGATTCCTTTGTTATCTTAGTGCTCCTAGTTACACCCCTCCGGGGGTCTTTGGGAGGGCAGCACAGGATCGCAGTAGGGGGCCTGTATCTGTCACCTCAGTTTAGGGCCTGTCTCATAGTGGCTGACCCAAATCGGCTCCCTGGGGCAATGCTGGGCCCCTTCGTAGGACTTCTCCACTGCAGATAATGGGCTCGTATGGCAAAGTATCCAGACACTGGAACCAAAGCAGCCCTGACAGCTGTCAACCAGGACAAACATCCTCCTGCATGACACACGCACGAGCACAATATGAGGATGGCAGTGTGTGTCGTTGCTGTAATATGTCAGTGTGTATGTGTGTGGGTATGTGCATGATTGTTTTTCTACATAGGTGTGTAAATGTGTTATTGTCTGTGTAGTTCCCTCCACTTTTTTTCTCGTTTTGGCACTGCCTATCCACAGCTCTGGTTAAACAGGCCGACATTTCCAGACAGTATTCAGGCAAGCCGACGCCATGTCAGGAGCAATTTGGCACATTGGCAGAAAACTCTTCCTGTAGGGAAACTGTCATGGATGAGAAATCAAAGACACCTACGTGACGAGCTGGGTTGCCTTCGAGCAAAAAGAAAGGCTTGGTGACATGACCTGATTTCAACTGATTTACAGGAAACCGCAGCAAAAGATGGAGAAGTTGCCTGCTGCTCTGCAATATGGAGTAATATCATTCTTACCCCAGGCACACGGGTTGTGTATGTCATACTGCATATGCTATACAGCTGAAGCAGTAGTTTTGTCAACAAGAAAGGACCAGTGTCGTCTGTGCTGGTGGCTCAGCAGGTCCATATCAGCAGGTTCAGCAGGCTGTCATGCACTAGTGATGCTTGAGGTTCAAGACCACAAGCTAACCATTGTTCCACATCATCACCTGTCAGTATTTTGCACAACACACACACAAACACACATATACACACACACACACACAGACACACACATATGCAAAACACTGTAATTCTAATGCACATGCTCACATTTTACATTTATGGCAAACAACTACTTGGCCATTTTGACCCTGACACTTACAAAAAAGACTCTGGTAAATAGAACAAAAACTTATCACCATTAAGTTTTTTTTCTTCAGTTTGACTAATCTGCACTGTAAATATCCCTCGATAACTCCACTGCTTTACCTTAAATGACAATCAGTCCAATGCAGTAAAAGCTGTTTACCCAGCACATACTGAGAATTAGGGCTGACCTAAATGGTTTGAAGCTTTAAAATTCATTTGTTGCCATCATAATTTATGTCAAAATCAGTTTTTGGATGCTCCATATTTTATATATAAATGCCTTGTCCTAGAAATCCAATGAATCGAGACATAGATATCATTCATTATGCGTCATTTATTATTTTTAGTTATTCTTGGGCAGGGACATTAAACTTAGTGACAGTTTTGTGACTCCAACTCATCTAATGTCAGTCACTAGCAGTCCAGTAGTTAGACCACATGTAACAGGCTAACAGATACAGTTGCAAGATGTCAAAAACATCAAGTGTCTAATAATTTTAATATTTGCAAAAATGACCCCAAGAAGTTGAGTGCAAGATACCCCAAAGGAAACTGATACATCACACAAAAGTTTTACTCTCTGTGGCTAATGTGGTTAATGTGCAACCTGCCTGTCCTCAACTCTAAAACGGTCAGCCTCTTTCCATTCTATTGCTATTCGTCATTAAAGTACTGGCACACATGCTCATAATGCCGTGTGTATTTTAAAAGGATCACATTGTGGTACTTTGTAGCTCCTTGGTGCACACTTTTTCATCGCATTGTACAAAAGCATAATGCAGTAAATAAAGACTACAAGTTTTATTCTTGCATTTTAAAGAGATTTGGCCTTATAAGAGGTTTATTTCCTGAAGGACTTGCACAGAGATAATGGAGATAATTTTATGCAATATATCACACTTCAAAGAACAGCCTGTGCTGTGTTACCATTATTATTACAGGTTTGAGACTGATGATTCTCCAGGTTCCATAGTGTTTTCTTAATTGAAAACAATCTGCCCATAATAGCATATATAGCTATTATTTTGCTACTTCTTTAAATACAATTACTGACTTAAACCGCACTGCACTCAAAAAGACTATCGAGCTGCAAACAGTTAAAGGCCTGTGGTTCAGCCTCCAATAGAAAAAAAAAAACACAGAGGCATCTCCCCACTGTGAGGGATTATAACTGCATGAGTGGGAAGGAGGGAGTTGCTAAAAAAGAACAACAGTGCTCAACAAATCTTCCCCGAGTAAGTGAAGTTCAAAAACTAGGAATCTAATAAACAAGCAACAACAGACAATAAATCCAAAGCCCCAGAGGAAAATAAAATGAAAAACTGCTTGCTTCCACCCACAAGCCTCTGAGCAGAGCAGCAGAGGTGAGGATAAATTCCGCTACCACACAGAGTCTTTTTGGATGCAGAGCTGACTTTGGTCCTTACAGGCTAATTACAGCTGACTACAGGAGGGTGTGTGTTTGTCAGGATGTATGTGTGCATGTGCAACTCAGAGTGTGTCTATTTCTGTATGTGTGTTCATGTGTAAATATATGGGTGTTATGTCTCTTTTTGTCTAGGTGTTGGTTTTTATTGTCTTCATGCTAGGTGTCGACATTTACACTTTCTGGCCAGGAAAAGTTTTTGTGTGTGTGTGTGTGTGTGTGTGTGTGTGTGTGTGTGTGTGTGTGTGTGTGTGTGTGTGTGTGTGTGTGTGTGTGTGTGCGTGCGTGTGCGTGCATGTGTGTGCGTGCATGCGTGCGTGCCTGTGTGTGTGTGTGTGTGTGTGTAATTTTATCAGCAGTAGCACCTTTCAAAGTTCAAGTATATAACCATATGTTTGCCTGAATCCGAGTGTCAGTCAGAGGATATGTGTCAGTCTAATGGGATTTGTTTCTCAGCAGAAGCAGGTGCTGGTGGCTGACAGAAAACTAGAGAAACTGTCAAACCCTCATATGCTCCTGCATCTATTTCACCCCCAGGTCCTGCATCCTTCTCTCAGAGGGGTAGGTGGTACTTATGGATTGTTATCAAGTCAACTGAACCATGTTTAGAAACATAGCTTCAACTGGAGAAAAAACAACCAGGCAATGGTGGTTTTAGTTCAATTAAATATTAGAGACAAACCTGCAAGACAAAACATCAATTTCGCTGAACATATTTTTGGTCAAATTAACCATGTCCTTTGGTAACTACATTTACAGAGATGGAAGGAGCTATTCACAAACATTGTTGCCAAGAGCTCTCAGCTCTCTGATGCCTATGATGTTAACATTTAATTACCTGAGAACAATCACTTTTACATATAAGTTGGCTTGGGTGACCAAAGTCAGTCAGAGTCCCTTTGATTAGTGAACAGAACAGATCAAGATGACACACAGAAGCTCAACTCCACTGAGCTGTCTGCCACCAGAGGGCAGCATCTGGGTTACAGCAAATGTATGTAGCCTATGAAGAGGACACTGGCTCAATTATCAGCAGAGATCATATTATTTCTGGAGTTCCTTCTAAGGGTAAATTTGACCATTCAATTGCAATAATTAGAAATGGTACAGTTATATTGTAACCAAGACAGGCTGGAAATCAACTTGGAGTAAGGTCTGTCAGCTAAGCACCAAACTGTGGTACTTGAAAAATAAATTATAGTTTGTTTTCTTTTATATCTTTTCATCAGCACAATCAGAAGAAATATCAGTGTTTCCTCCTCCACCTATAGCAAAAAGAACTTTATCTTATTGTATGGCAAAATTCAAATAAGGCTGCACAGATTCACAAAAATGTCCACAAACCGTTGAACTAGGCAATGAATCATTCTAAACTGCAAAGATGCACAGCAAATATAGAAAACAAATGGAGTGCACAATGTGTGAGGTGAATACATTACACTGTCTAAGAGATGATGGTGAGAGACTGCCAGCCAGCCACAATAGTCTTCAATCTATGCCAAAAGAGGCTCCCAAACACATACATACACAAACACAAACACAAACACAGACACAGACACACACTTACACACACACACACACACAGACAGCACAGACAAACAGAGTAATTAGTCTTTGATTTCCCCCGGCAGTGTTCTGGTACCAGGGGGCAGCTGCTGGGACCCTGCTTTAGCCTTGGCTAATTTCACTCACGGCTTGATCTCGACCCAGCACAGGTGCCCACTTGGCACCCAACCGCTGTTGCCATGGCAATGCCAACTACAGGGGCCAAGAAAATGCCAATTGTCCAAGGAGCTCAACCACAGGAGCCATGGATGTGGTCCTCATTATAAACAGGCCACATTAGCACAGACAGAGGACATTGGTCAGATGTGGACAGTTCAGTAAGGCTTTCTCTTCTCCCTTCTTTGTGCTTCCTGCAGGTTTTTGGCATTTTTGTTTTTCTCTTAAGAAAGACATTTGTCAGTTATTCTGAGGCTGGCATCCATTCCGCAAAAAAGAAAGGTTGTGCACTCAGATTCTGTGCAGCAGACAACACACAGACGACATTGGAGACTGCTATAATTTTGGCTTGAGTGCCTCTCTGTGGCTCACAGGTGTCACTGCAATTTCTGTCAAGCTGCAGGTCCACGCCTTCATGCACCTGCTGTAAAACACAATACACTGAATCGCTGAATCAGGTACTTCTGCTGTAACAAGCTTTTTCGTTAATCACCCCTGAGTATCGACCCCTCACCCCTGCACTCATTAAACCCACAGGAGGGGCTTGCTTAGGCTCACCTCTGTTAATAAGGGGATCCAGACCACAAACACCAAGGGACCAACTCCTAAAATCATCTTTACTTATTGTTATCAAGCTCTGTAAAGAGGAAATATCTAGATGGCAACTTGCACACTAAGCAAGTTAACAAGTCAGATGAGGCTCAGACAAGTGTAAAGGGTTAATGAATGAAGTGAAGGGTAATATGAAAAGAAATGGGTGAAAAGTCACAACTATCAGAAAGCGGACACAGCTCATATAGAATGTTATGCATTAATGTCACATTTAGGATACCGTTAGCATCAGACCTGGAAAAAACATCCGATTCCTCACGACTTCTATAGACAAAGCTCAATATTTGTGTGGGGTATAATTTTACTATTTTAGGGTTTATGTGTAACCCAAACAAATCTTGCATTAATCTTGAAAAAATGTCATGCCTGACTGCAGGAAAGAGGGCTGTATGCAGCACGTTCCCTTCTCTTAACTGCACACATGAACACAATAAATTTAAAACATTACTTTTACTTGTTAGCAAACTAGTCTGAAGCTCACATTGTTATACCGCACATTAAAAGGACTTAATTACAGGAATCAAGTTCACTTCTGTGTCAGACAATGAGCTTGTCTTGAGCAACAACAACACTTTTGAAGTGTTTGAAGTGTTATATACCATTTTAAATGCTAATGCAATAGCCCAATTTCCCCACAATGGCCATTAAAGTTTAATCTAATTTCATCTAATTGGCCATATTAAACCCATTTCATTCCTTTATAAACTCATTTCAGCAGACCCATATTGTGAATTTCTTACCTAAGGCCATCTCCTAACCAGGAGTCATTTTAATTGCCACATTGCCATCTGGTGTGTGGATGAAGTGTCTGTATCACAGCAATTTCCAGCCATTTCATAGCTATCAGAGGTATTTTTTTCATACTGAATGAATTTTCAAAAGTCTGACCTAAGGCTCTTGAGCTAGATGAAAGTTTACACCTCCTTTCTAGACACTTTTGACTGACTGTATGAGCTTGTGTTATTTTGCTAGGGGCTCCTGTTGAAGACTTACCCTGCTAAAAAAAAACTGGAGATAGTCTTTTTTGAAATTACTAGTAGTGTGTCTTGCTGTCCATATGAAACAGATATGAGACGACAATCTCTACTATTTTCTGAAAAACAGTTCTTTCTTGATGTTTGATTTATTTGGCTGTGGTAAGAAATGAACATTGAGGTTCAAATATGTAATTTTGATCATTGTCTGAGTCTTGTCAGATATTCTGAAAAGCCAGGTCAGCAAAAACCTACTATCTGCAACACACTAATATGGCCTAAATGTGAACAGTTTTTTTCCCCTTTCAAATCCACTGCTAATTCTGCACCTGAAAAGCTTTGACCCTGATGTAACTGGAACACAAAATCCGCTGACCTGGACTCAGTTGCTCCACTGTCACAGCACAGGGTTCTCAGTAAAGCTTCACGTTCAGCGTTACAGATACATCCTGTGTTTGTACAGTAAAGAAACGAGGTCACAGAGGGACATTTGTATAAAAAAAATACCCCCTATACATCCAGATTAAAATGGTCATACAAAAGGTTTTATAGAATTATCTGGACTAGAAGATGAAGAAAAATGCTCTTCTTCTGCCAAACTAATACACATTTCAGTCCAATCGGTGGCAGTAGTGCACCAAAAAGCTATTGTTGCAACTGCTTGTAAACATCAATGAATCCTTTCAAATCTATCAATTGTTACCGAAACACAATCTATAGTAAATTAATCGCTAGTTGCAGATATAAACAACAATGTTAGGACATGGTGGACAGAGATGGAACTTAAAGGTCCTGCATTTCTGCTCTGTCTGAATGACAATTTTCAGCCTTCTCAGAGAAAAAACTTCCTCTGTGATCTGAGCTAATATGTCACCAACAAACCAACATCAAGTCAACAAAGTTATGTTTATAAAGAAAGAAATGTAGACATAGAGCTCAACTTCACACAGAACAAAACTTGGATCAGTGAGGGGGACATTTATGCAACACAAAACCAGGACTAAAACTAAGTGACGGTAGAGATACACTTTTATATTTCTCATGCATGCGATTTGGAAGTTAGATCATCAATGTGACAATCTGTGGGGCAGAGACAGGCTGCAACATGCAGCTCTATGACTGCATATGAATCACAGCATGATAATCTGACGGCTGAACCTGAGCCAGAAATCATGAACGCGTGCGCGTGCACGCACACACACACAGCTTGGGTGCTCCCAACGGTAATGTTACCAAAACTTGCAATGTGACAACGGTGTCTACATTAACTCCCTTCTGCTTTGTTTTCTCTCCAGTCACAGCAGTGACACACAGGAGATGTGAAATTATTTATTTACAGAAAAACAACAACAAAAATTGTTCCAGTAAAACCATCGACACAACATGGATATCAGCAGTCAGTAAATATACAGTTCGGAGTATCGTCTGATGCACTGCAAGAATGGGATGTGGTCTTTTAGAAAACATCAGAAATATATTTTTTAAGAAAAAGACGAAGACTGAAATGGAGACAAAGTGATATATACAGACGTACAATCACAGATTTTAAATTCACACAGTACTGGGTGGAAACAAATTTCATATTTAATTTAAAACTATACTTTGAATCAAATGAATGCTATCCATTACAACCTACAAAGTTGTAATATTAGTGTTGCCTATTTTAGCAAGTATATATATATTTAAACTTACTCCCATCCAACCAAACTGGAATAAAGGATGAAGTAACTTTACCACAGTCTTAGTAATAGTATAAATGTGGCACAATGCTTTTTACAAGGAGCAGGCAGCAGGAAAGGCAGGAAACTGTATAGTCGACATACTACTGGAATGTAAACAAGGTTATGTCAATACAGGTTATGAGAGAGAAAGGTTATGTGTAGGACCTCGTGGCGCAACGGTAGCGCGTCTGACTCCAGATCAGAAGGTTGCGTGTTCAAATCACGTCGGGGTCAATGGTTTTTAAGGACTACAGTCACTCCACTGATGTATTTGATTATATCAAATATTCAAATAAATTTAATAAAAACAGTTATACAGGAACAGTTATAGGTTCCTGGGAATCAACATCACAGAGAACCTGATGTGGTCTCTCAACTCCATCCTGGTGAAAAAAGCTCAGAAACAGCTTTATTTCTCAAAAAAAGTTAAGAAGGCAAAATTCCCTTGCAAAGTTCTTAAACTTTACAGAGGAGCATCAGAAAACATCCCAACTGGAAATGTTACAAACTGGCACAAACTGTGCATAACCCAGGACAGGAGGGCTCTGCAGCTGGATGTAAAAATCACCCAGAACATCAATGGTACCCATCTCCCAAACATCAGTGATGATATCACTGAGATGAGGTGCCTGTAAAGAGCCCAAAAGATACTAAAAGTCACCACTGCCACAGCTACAGCCTTCACACTGCTGCCGTCTGTCAAGCAATACAGAAGTATCCCCTGCTGGACCACCACACTACAGTGCAGCTTCTTTCCTTAGTCTGTAAGACTCTGCAACTCATTCTCCGCACTCCATTGAGTAGCATAAAGGGACTACAACTGGCATTCTGTAACGCAACTATGTGTTGTACAAACAAACCTCGTAACACTGTTGTCAATAATTAAACATAAGACCTCGTGGCGCAACGGTAGCGCGTCTGACTCCAGATCAGAAGGTTGCGTGTTCAAATCACGTCGGGGTCAGTGGTTTTTAAGCACTTGACTCACTGCACATATGTAAACCTGTGCTGTCAACTGTTCAAAAACATTCCCTTACCAGTTGCACATCAGTTACTCTACTGTAGAAACTTTCACCTTGCTATCAGATTAACAGATGCAGGAGACGCAAACAGAGAGGAGATAGATGACATACCTGGAAGTCTTTGAATATTATTGAATGACACAATCATGTAACAGCAAGACAAAGCAGCATTGTCATCACTGGGTTAAAATTTTAAAAAGATCTGATAAACTGTGTTCCTTTCTGGCTGTTCGTAGTGTAAAACAGGGCAGCAGCTGATGGAAAGAACTGGACAGACTGGATTTACTACTGACAACTATACATACACACACACAAAGAAGCAAACACCCACACACTTTGAGATAAAATCATGTGCACACACAGACAGAGGGCTGTTTCACTGGTGTTAAGTTAGTTGTCTCGGCTCACATCCAGCTGAGCTATGCACTGTGTGTCATTGACAGCAACCAGCAACAAAGATTCACTACAGTATGTCAGTCTTGTGACCTTACTCTAATCACTGTGTATTTCTACAGGCTGACTGATAGTGCTAAGAGTTGACATTATGACACTAATACAGTAAAGGGTACACTCCAGAGCTGTGATATATCCTTTAGAGCATCACTATTAAATTATAGGCATGACACACATAATCACAATTAGCTGTTAGCTGTTAGCTGTTAGCTGTAGCTGGGAAAATGTTGTTATTTTAAATTTAATATTCTGTCATTAGTGGGCTGTAAAGAGCCCACATAGCCACCAGGGGGAGTAGATATCCACAATGTTTGAACAAATGTAAGATAAGGAAAAAAAGGAAATACATATGTGCCAAATTCAACTTCAGTTAGTTTGCTGTAACTGCTTAAAAAAATCCTTTTCATTTCTGCCTTCCTTCCTTTCTTTGTTTATTGTGTGAATGGACAACAGAATACAGAGAAGAGAAGTGGAAAGTAGCGGAGGGGAGAGGAGAGGAGAAAGAGGAGAAAGAGGAGAAAGGGGAGAAAGGAGTGTTTCAGACAGCAGGTGCAAAACAGCTGCTTCCACCCCTGATCCCACCTGATGCGTAACCACGGCACCTATCACATAGTCATTATAAGGTGTGTAGATGCACATGCACACATACTCTTCCTCTCTCTCAGACACGCAGTTTCTCATTCATGCACAAATGCACACACAAATCAGAAAAGCACCTGCGTATCAAACAGACCGACTGTTCAGATCAATTCACAGCTCACTGAATTTTTCACCTTAGATGTGGGGAATCTATTTTCAACATAAAATAACAGCACAAAACACACAGTGCTCTTGAGAAGGATATATTTTCTGATTTCACAAGATAAGAGTGGCTCCAAGACATCAGATATCCTGAGAAAAGTGCTTACAGATCAGGAATCAGAGATAACACTTTCAATCGAAACTCACATGTTTCATCAGCATTTTAGAGGAATACATTATGATAGTCCTAAGCATAGATATCTTTGAAGTGATGATGAACCCAGATAAATTACGCATGCCATCACTACACTAGGATACACTACACTGAGCAGAAAACACTCATTGTATTAAAACTAAATTTACCATCTCATGGTTGTATGCCTCCGCAAACCAGTCAAGTTGCACTTACAGTTTATTTCCATGTCTTTCAGGGCAGCGCCGCAGATC
Organism: Plectropomus leopardus; assembly: GCF_026936395.1. NCBI lineage: Eukaryota > Metazoa > Chordata > Actinopteri > Perciformes > Serranidae > Plectropomus > Plectropomus leopardus. The sequence goes on from NC_142196.1 coordinate 6,956,081, forward strand.
AACACAATCAGCACAATTTCAACGTGGACACCCAAGACTGATGTCACCAATTCAGTATCTGACCAAATGTCTCTTCTGTTCCTGAGTTGTGCCATTAAATAAAGGTGTTTTTAAAGTGTTTTTGAAAAACAATATGATGTTACAACAAAGCTGACCTTTCACCTTTTGGATATATAATGTCTTCAATTTATCACTGTAACCTGATGGACATTTGTGTGAAATTCTGTCGTATTTAATGTGAATTCTTGAGTTATGCCCAAAAACATGCTTTATAAGGTCACAGCGACCTTTAACCCTTGACCACCACATTCTAATTAATTTATTCTTGTCCAAATATGTGCCAAATATTGTCTTCAAGAGGATGAGATAGACGGAAGGTCACAGTGACCTTGACCCTTAACCTATGGCCACCAGTGTCTAATCAGCTCATCTTTGTGTCCATGTGGCAGTCCTGAGATATCATGTCCCTCAGAATGAAACGCCCCTATCGCCGATGTGGAGGTATAAAAAGTATTTTTACCATGAGCTATGTGCTGAATATAAATGAAATGCAAACTGGTTAAAAAATCACTGAAACCACATCCAACTCTCAAAGACACAAAGAGGAGTTACAGCTCACCAACTGGCCCAACATTAAAGTCAAACAGCTGGTGACTCAGGTGTAGTCAGAGCTGTTCCCATGAGAGTGATGCAGTGGGATTGTGGGTAATCATTTACAGTTGGTCTAGTGGGTGGGGTGGGTCGTGTGATATCATGCTACCTCTGACACAGATGTTGCCCACACACTCGCATACTCAAAAATATATCAATACACACACATCAAAGAGGTGCCTTGAATTAGACACAGAAGACCACACTCTATCACTCAACCTTCCACATAAATGAAAGAAGCGGAGGATTGCCAGTAGGTGGAAATGATTACACAGAGAGCATGGTGGTGTGCTGTAGTTAAGTGTTCTGTAATGTTTTGGTATTGGTGAGACAGCTAAAGCAGACAGGTGTAATCATAAGCACATGTTAGTGAAACCCTCTGTAGTATTGCCAAAAGCCTTCTGCTCAAAGTGCAGACACAACTAATGATGTTTTTGCACAAGGAAAAGGTGAAGGGAAATGAGAAGAGGTTGCAAAACAGGTAATGGCAGTTTTGGGAAAATAAATAAATTATGCAAACACATAGTGCCCTTTTCTCTCAATGCCAGACACATGTTGACTCACCCTGTCTTTGTCATCCACCACATCGCACAGCATGTCATCCAGGTCCAAAATGCCTCCATCCCCATGTTCCAACCGGTGGACCTGGACCCAGTAGCTGGGGTCCTGGAAGAAGAAAGAGGACAGTTTTAGATTTGTTATGAGAGTAGCTTTATTTTCACCATATAGACTTGGGATTTTATGTGAGTAAAGCCATACAACATGTTAGCATTGCCAGAGCGAAGGAATTAGCAGCATGTGTCTCCTTAGGAATCAGCTGATCTAATCACCACGTGGTCCATATAATGATCCAGTCAGCTGGCACACAGGGGCTCTGACATGGTTATGGATTGACATTATGATAGCAGTTATGAAATATCTAATCCCCTGCTGGATGGCCTGCAAAGCAAGCCTTTGGTTAATTCCTTTCTCCATGTGGGAGTAGGAAAGAGAATAAATGTGATACAGGCACAACAGAAGGTGTAATATTCATGGATTCTTATGGTTATATTTCAATGCATAACAGGTGACACACTCCTCCACCCTCCCCTGCTTAGCACAAAAACTGCCATTACCTTTTTTGCATCAGCATATGAATATTATTTATGCATACATAATGTGTTCAGGTACAGCATGTGCAGATGAAGTCCTGCATCAACTCAGTACTTTACACAAAATGCAAACAATCCAATATGACCTTTTAGAGGAGACATGCATAAATAACAGCTCTTCTAAACACTATACAGTACATGTTTTTAATATTTTTGCCTTCTCGGGCTTGTTAAGTCACCTCACAAATATGATTGCCAGTGTCCAGTTCATGCAAATAGAGAACTCTTTTTTGGGATAATCATTAGGAAATGTGAGGGGAAAATACAATATCTGCCAACAAAATGTACTCTTAAAGCTTTTATCCATTTAGGAAAAGTTTTAATTTATCGTCCTTATAGAAATTAAATGTGTCTGGTACAATATATCACTGTATGTCTGTCAACCACTGTTATTCAAAACCATCCCCTCCTGCACTTTAGTGCAGGAGGGGATGTCTAACTCACCAGTTTACATTTTATTAAGGCATCAAGTTACACATAATGAAGCATGTGATCCTGTTGATAGGCTGTCTGTGAGGCATCACTACAGCCTATGAATCAGATCCAGCCCTCACTCCTCCACAGCTTCAACCCTCAGGGTCACTTCTGACTCCACAAACCAAACGTTGAAGTCACAGTGGCTCAGTCCATTATTTTCATTCAGTATATGGTCCAAACCTTAGACTGTAGTTACTGATACTTTGATAAGTGAGTTACATTAGCTTTAGAAAGAATTTATTTGGTTTTGTCCATCATGGTTGGATTTACAGAAATGTATATATTTTTTAAGGCATAATATAGATTGCTTTAGGATAAAAGAGATGTCAAAAAGTCTGATTCAGGTCTTGGTCCAACTCCTGTTGCCTTTTTTATACCAGTATAGTTTATAGAGGAAACTACTGGATATATAAATCATTTTCATATATCGAGTGAATGTTGAACAGTTTTCTAATACTGAAACAATATATGGTACAAGATTCCTTGTGTGGTTTGAACATGTGACATTCATAAGTAAAAAGTTTCTCATTCTCTCTCTGTGTCCCTTTCCTTCCTCCCTGTTCTCCCTCAGTCAGGCAAGAGGCTAAAAGAGAAAGCACTGAGCTCTGTGACCGTCCTTCCTTCTTCACTGTGTCAGGGAAGAATATCCTCACTCTTTGTGTCTGCATTTTGTTCTCACTCTGTTTCCCTCCCTCTGTCTCTCTTCCTCTAAAACTGAGCTGTCTTCGGGTCTGTGGTTAGATGCCTTCATGCACGGCTCTGTTGTACTGAACTCCAATGTGGTTCAGGCAAAGTGGTCCAAATCATGTGGGGAATAACTGTGTGGTATTTTCCTTCCTTCTGAGGTTATTAGGACGGAAAAGATGGCAAGTTTATCAGAAACTCCCCTAAAAGAAAAGATGAAAAATCAGAAGCAAAGAGAATTATTTAGTTCCCATGTTAGTTAGGGCAACTGATAGAATTGAAAACACAGTAATAAAAAAAACACTAACATCTTTGGAAGTCATTACAGACCAAAAACTGACCTTCAGTATTAAACAGGGGGAAAAAAGTTCAAAGGCTGACATGCCCCATGTCTGTTTGGCATGGTCCTCATCCAGACTTGTTCTTCGGACGGATTATGAGGAACAAATATGACTCTGACAGGAGCTGAGCCACATAACGTAATCCCAGAAATTCACTCGGGATGGAAGGAAAGCATTTGACAAACACTGTTTAGATCTGACTTGGTTGAAATGATGTGGGGAGCCCTACATCAGTGGTGCTTTGCCTCCGGCAAGCCAAGATCAGTTCAAGGCCTCTTCATTACAAGAGTATTAACAGAGAATTCATCACTTGCTGGGATTGGGTTGGATTTTATATTTTGGGGGTCATCTCTGAATGCTTTGGTGTAAATGCTTAGGTCTTAACTAAAACACACGCACATGTGCACGCACACACACACAGGGCTCAAGTGTTTTTTTTTTTTCCTCTGGTGGATACTTGTAAGAATTAGTCGAGCTCCTACAGCTGGTCATGTTAGCAATTCAGCTCACAAAAGCCCAAATTGTCTGTTTAGCCAAATTCTTTTCTTCTTTTTACAAGGATTCTCTTAAACTTTGATTTTTCTTAACAGATGCAATTTGATCTGAATAACTTATAGTGGAATTCTTTCACATAAAGATTATTATATCTAGTATATTCTTGCAAACATAGAAGATCTATTGTAGTTTAGGAGCAACCTAAAATCAAACTTTCATCACATCTTTTGCATCTGAACACATATGGGCTTAATCAAATCTTGAACACACGTACTTCAGCCAGTACAAATGGACTGAAGAGAAACAGAGAGGGAGCAGATCCTCCCAACAAAGAGTGCATTGTGACAGAGTCATTCATATTACTGTAGTGCAGAGTAACAGTAGGTAGGGAGGACAGCTGTGGAGTTGATAAAGTGTTAGCACACTCAGCAGTCACCCATCATCTCTGCCACTAAATCAACAAATGCAAAATTGGCTCTTGCAGTGATGTAGCTTTCTGACTTTTTCAACACAACATTTCTCTATAACTACAGACAGATTTTTTTTTTTTGAAAAAACCTAAACTCTGCACAAAGTTCCAAAGTCATTAACCTACTGGTCCTTGAGCAGAACACGTCTTTGTGCGGCCTTCAGCCAGCAAGTGGAAAGACAATTTTCCACAAAGGATCAGTGTCGTATTATCTTCATGTATCCAAAAAGATACTGCTACTCTCATTGTGTAAAGTCCTTCCAGAAACAGACGGAAAATTCATTGCTGATTGTGGCAAATAACTTTACTAACAATTTTTCGGCCTTGAGGTCATTTTTACCATGGAAACTTCAAGTGCATCAGAGGGCAAAACCGGCATCAGATCCACACACCGTGTCAATACCGTTGCTATTCTCAAGGGCAACTACATGTCAGAGAAAGGACTTTCCCTCTCCAGACCACATAAACATTCAAGTCCTAAGACTAACTTGGTACGTAGCTAGCCTTTAATATAGAGACAATGGGCAACTATTAATTATTTCATTAACAAGGGGACAGAAACACACAAACAAAACATATCTGTACAAGTACAATACATGCTGAGCCATCTATGTGTGGAGTTGGATGAAAAGCTGTGTGACGTGAGAACAGCACATATCTGTTCACCTTACTGTAAACAGGAAGAAAGTGAAAACCTGGGAAAACCAGTATAACCTGTGATTATCAACACTCTAAAGTTACATCGGTGTCTTGTGACGTAAAACATTTTGTACCAGCACTGAACATTCTTAGGTCAGGATCAGACATACAACTCCTAAAAAACATCAACTAAAGCATCATAAGACTAGGATATCAATACCCACTTCTTCATTTCCATGACATGATGAAATCCTGAATTGCCAACAAAGGGATAAAAATATCAAATATGGTACTTATGGATAGGTATCATAACATACTGCACATACTTGAGAACTTTATAACCAAGCTAGACTATAACTAAGATCATATTACAGTATTATCACCACTTGACAAATGTATCTTCTTCAAAACGTACGCCAAAATCTGTCCAAAGAGTGAAAAAGTCATTAAAAGGGACCTACATGTCACTATAAAGAGCAGATGTGAGGGGAGTAGCTTTGCACAGCTTTGCCAAATTCAACAGTGCAAGAATGTACAGCATGCAAACTGAGCAGCAGTAGTGAAAAATGAGCCCGATTTGTATCATGAGGAATATTTAAGTGGAGGCTCCGGTTACATGTATAGCAAAATGTTGCAAATGCAACAGAAGAGCAATTAACAGACTGAGGAAGACATGCAAAAAGTGACGTGGTTGCTTTACATACAGTCGCAGAATAATCTAGGTTATGTTTGCACGAAACAGATCTGCAGCAGACAAGGAGATTTTTGTATTAGGAAGAGCAGATATGAGCAGATATGCAGGGTGTGCCGGTTTGTATTGTGTGCCTGTCATTTAGCTCCTGCCCCAGTGACCTGCTTAGTCACTACGGAGCTTTACTCATTCATTCATACATAGCGTGAGTGGCATACCACCACCCTAGTCTGATCAGGTATCCCCTTATCTGATCCACTATAGAAGGTGAGGGATAACAGAGAGGTAGTTGTTCTCTGTGTCACACACACAGACACACTCTTGTGACATAAGCCCAGACAATAGCTCTCTTTACCCCATTATCTGTGTCTTTGTACCAGAGCAGGATGCCTGTTCCTGTTAAAGACCACACAAAGACTGGTGCCCTGGAGGAGACTGGGGGAGGGAGAGTGTGAGAAAGTGTGTGTGAGAATGAGAGAACATGCGCCTGTGTGTGTGTGTTATGATTGCTGCATTAGCTCCTGCAAGTGGTACAATTCCCATGGGGGGGAATGTCAGCAGCTAGATGTAGTTCTCAAATGTCCAATGTTGCAGCACGACCTCGTGGCGCAACGGTAGCGCGTCTGACTCCAGATCAGAAGGTTGCGTGTTCAAATCACGTCGGGGTCAGGACCTTTTACAGGCTTACAAATGTCACTGCAGCTATGCAGTCCAGGTCACATAAATAAGCTTGGAGGGTGGAAACCTTTGGTTTGACGCCAAAGAAGAGATGCCAGTCAGACTTGTGGGTTTTAGTTAAGATAGCACAATGACATGTTTCTCATTAGTTAGCATTAGAGAATGTCAAGCGTTTGGAGATGATCCCTTAAATAAAGAAAACAAGCAGGTTGATGCAGTTTCACACACCACATGCACACTGGACAGATGTAATCTGCCAACAAGGTCTGCTCTGTAAACTGAGAAAGCGGGAGAGATGGAGAAGCATGCAAGCAGGTGACAAAAGAGGAGTGGTACAAAAGGACAATACTGTGTTCATTATCTTATCACCCTTCTAAAGGTGATAAGGTGCAATTTAAGCAGTGCAGTTATACAGATAAAAAGGAAATTGATATCTACAGAAAATATGGAACTAAAAGTGAGATAAATGTGTAGAATTTGTTCATGGCAATTTCATACCAAATGAATTTCCTTTAGTCTTTCCATTCCGTTTGATTTAAGTTAGAATAACTTCTAAAAGTTTGGTCATGGTTGCCGCACTATAACGTAAGCAACATTTTACACAAGAAAACAGTTTAAAATTAGAGGATTTTGTTTCATGTTAAGATTCTTTGCAAAGAAAAATTTTCTGTCCATGAAATTTAAAGGCCCACAGTGTCCCGCAGGTGACAACCTATTTGTGGAAGATCTGCAAAAAGAATTAACAAACCATAAACTTGCTTACTGTGTGCTTGCTTTAGCAAAAAGATAATCCTTCAGTGCAAATCAGACAGCCTAGTAATCTCAAATTAGCTAATGCTATATGACATCATCTGTTCTGGCTTTTCCATAGATAATGATTGAATCCCCTAAAAATAAAGCTTTTCAAAAACTGAAACAGTGAACTGATGTTATTTTTTGCCTTTATTGCCAAAGCGCATATTACCTATAACTAAGCATATCAGACTGTCAAATAAATTCACAGCCAGGACTGCAACACTGAACTGATGAATTGTGTATCAGGAAGCTTAGAGAGCAGCTGGATAGAGTAGAGGTTTAAATTGATCCACGGGAATTGTGTGATTGGGGTTCAAATCCCAGTTAAGACAACATTTTATAAAGTTGAGTTAACAGCGTTAGATGATGAGCAAATATGGTTTTGTGTAAAGATCAGAAGATGTCAGAAGGTGCTTCAGTAATACAGTACATCCCCACCACCTAACATCTAATAACTCTGAACACCCAAATGCACCAAATCCACCAGCCAGCATGGCCCTGCTTGAGGTGTGGCCCTGTTAGTTAGTTTGGGATGCTACAAAGCCTAGCCCTGTCTCCATCACATCACATACCCACCTCTAATAGTGATCTTAAACTGTCCAAAGTGGCAGCAGCAAGGCACACTCTCTTTGACGGCAGCAGGTTCTGGCTTAGGCTCACAGGGTCACCTTGTCCTGCATGCAGCCATGGTCCTGGCCAGGCCTCTAACAGTGCCACATTCTCAAGCTTAGTGGCCCTGTGTCCATGCACCCATCTTTGGTCCTTAAACATGCCTTCAGTTGCAGGACAGGCCACTCTATAAGAGGTGTCAGCATGTCACACTCCAGTAGTGGGTCTCACCCCAACCCCTGATCTTGAGGTGTCAGTTTAAGCTATAAAAGCAGTTGAGATGTAAGCAGCAGTCAAAGTGCTGAAGAAAATTAAAGTGTAACTTTACACGTGGGTCTGGCAAATATTGTTAGACAGATAACTACCAAACTCTCACTAAAATCTCAACAAAACATTTCGATGAGTCTGCACAATCTCTATACGTTCACTGCCTGAGCACAGAGCTTTGGTACCACTATTAGGCTTTGACCTCTAACCTCTGGGAGTAGCTACAGACCTCCCTGTGAATCACCAGTTCAAGCCAGTAGTTCAGCCTCCCCCTTTTGAGTTTGTGCTCTGCAGCACAATAATGGCTGTGATTTATGAAGTGAATGTGCTCTGCTCCCCTGTGAGTCATAAACACTGTGTCACAGATGCTTTCTGCCTCTCTCTCACACACACATACACACACACATACACACACATGCATACGCACACAGACACACGGATAAACACACACCTCTCTAACCCCTTATCTGGGCTTAAACGTTCACCGTTGCTATCAAGCAAACGTAAAACAAATGCAAAATAGAAGATATAGGACAGTTGCAGGTTACTGCTACAGCTACTACTACAAGGTCACATGTGCAGCTTACATTTACACAATACACAATACAAGTCCTTGCATGTTAATCAAGTGCCAGTGCATCATTTTTTCACAATAAAAGAATAACTGCCATAGACATCACTGACTTATTGTATATAATCAAGGCTGACAAGTATGTTGGTGTGTGGGTGCTTGCTAGACACACAAACACATACACCTGTAAAAGGCCTCACATAATGCTCATTCACATTAAACACTTAAATTTATTGATATATTTATCAAAACCCTAACAAAATCACTGCACCTTTATGTCAGTTGTAATACCCTATAGAAAAAAATCCTCTTATGTAAAGAAATACTGAATGAAGAATTTAGGAAGCCTTGCTATAGTCACTGCCTGTGTTGTCTAGACAAAACCCTCTGTGGAGCGGACACTGATCATTCATAAAGAGATACTTAGCGGTTGTTTAAAAAAGCTTTCTTTAGCTCCAATTGCCCCAACAGACAAGATGGCTGGTTGACATCATAGGTTGGGGTGAGTCAAACCTTTGTCTGTGGGAGACAGCAGCTGATTATCCAGTTTAGTTTAGATGACCAAGTTTGTTTTAGCTCACTAAAATAATCAGAGCTTCACGTCGGGGCATAATGACTGCTTCCTGGTGGAACATGGCAGTCCCAAACTGTGGGCTAAATACAGTCTGTCTGTGTGTAGGCACATAGTAATGGGCTAAAGAACAAGTACACTGAGGGAAGTCTTACGCTGGTATTCCTCTGAGACAAAGTCACCTCCAGGGTCTCTGCATTATTGATGCCCTGCCTGCCTAAAACAACCTGCAGAGTACAACGCTGGGAGAAATATGACACCTCCCTCCACACATACATGCAGCTCTGCACACACTGGAGGCCTACTGCATGTTATTATCCATAGGAGCACTTTCATAGTGTACAGCATGGTGCAAAGAAACATTACTGATGGTTCAAAATCTACATTTGATGGGCATGAGTAACTTTCATGGTCTTGCCAGTAATAAAGTTTTCAGATTTTCACAAATTTTAAGGAGCTGCAGACACTGAAAGTTGGCATGCATAAAACTTTACAACATAGATTCTGAGATAAATATGCTTACTCTGCCCTGAGAGAGAGACAAAGACAGAGGTGCTTACCCACAAAGACAGAAAGAGTAGGGGTGACCTCATGTTTGAAATCTTCTTTTAGTAACACTTTAGTTGGGTAATGCGCTGCTATAACTGGACTGTCAGGTGACAAAAAGTTGTTAAGCAGTTTCACCAATTTATCATCACATCACTACCCTGCTAACTAACAACAACCCCAGTTGTGAAAGATGTAGGTTAAACATCTACATAAATATTAATACACTACTTTTCACTCAACTGAGAAAAATATACTTTTTGTTTAACCTATTAATATACTGTAGTTCATTAAGAAGTTGAGTTAATCTCTAAATATAAGGATGACCCATTCTTTTCTTGAACTTCTGGCTTGTTGAAATAAATCTTCTCTCTCCAACACAGTGATAGTTTTTTCAGAATTAAGACAGAATATTCCACTATGCATTACAAAAACCACACATCAAGAAGTATCTTTTTATCTAATTATCTGAATTTTTTATAGGATAAATCAACTTGCACATCAAGAGTCTGTTTCACCAAGCACAATCTAAACAGAAACTTCATATCAGTTCAGTTTCCATAGTTGGACTGCTCTCAGTGCAGTTTTATAAATATTGAGCATTCATGACAGCCTTCCTTGACAATATCTCCAATACTGGCTTGTTGCTCTCAAAAAGGGGCCAACTACAAATTCACAAACTCCCAGACTTCACCACTCTTTCACTCATTGTCAGTGTTCTACTTAATAACATACATCATAAATCATTCAGCTCGTTCAACAATTCATTTGAATGTGTGTGTACCAAACAGCATCTTGCATTTAGAGTGAACAGAGTGCTCAGAAAGCCCAAATGTACCAAGTTCATTAATGAGTCACTTACTTCCCAACTACTTTTTTTTCCAGATGGAAGCAAGCTAACGTTTCCCACACAACTGGCAGAAAATTTCACTTGTACTAAGAAACATTATTTTAGAAGAGCCTACTACAAGATTAATGGTTTGGACAATGGTAGCACAGACACATATGAAAAACTAAAATAGATGTATGTATATTTCTTTTGGCCAACACTTTACATTCCCCCAACTCTGTGCACTAAACGAGCAGGCAGGCAGAGAGGTTAACAAGGGACCAAGCTGGTAATACAGACCAGCCTGTCAAACACTGAGCCAAAACCTGCAGCCTCTTTACATAGAGACCTCCAAATATCGGCCACTCCTACACACACTGAGCCAGAACAGAGACTACTGTCGATTCTCAGGAGTATTTTACTGTAACTGTGGAGGGGAGACAGACAGAGAGCTGGAGAAAATATCCTGCTGTCACCTGATTTACAAAGCTTGCTCATTTGGGATGAGATGTACGCTTGGATCAAACTCTATAGTTGTCTGCCCTGCTGTGTGATCTGCTTGAGTAGGGGATTTGTAGTCCCTAAACCTTGTTTCTCCAGGACTACAACTACACATATCACCCGTCATGATAAGTATAACGTGGAAAAGCTGAGCATCTGGTCTGGATAAAAAACAGGTCGGACTGCTTGTGTGTGTGTGTGTGTGTGTGTGTGTGTGTGTGCGCGCATGTGTGTGTCTACACAGGGCAGACACGCTGTCTCATGGCTCAGCACGAGCTGGAACTGCTGCTGCGATGAAGGTTTCACTAACAAATTAAAACAGACATTATCACATGAGGATCTCATTGAGTACTTTCATAATGATACCTCATTAAGCCAATTAAAGAGTAAACCTTCAGACAGGATGTGCCAGTGATTAAGAGACATGACAGGCTTTAAAAATACAGCAGATAGTTTTTGTATGACAGAAAATTAAATTACCATCAATTAGTGGATTTTTTCAAGCATGTTCTTTAAACATGATATCATCCTTATGGTCCTAAAATAACCATCTTAGGAAACTTATGGCCAAATGTAAAGATGCTATTTACAAAAATTACTCAATAAATGGCCGAAATATAGGTTACTGACATAAAAATTAACTAATAATTCAGTTAGTGAAATGCAATGAATGAGGACTGGACTATGGACTGTGAAAAGGTTAAAAACTGTGCTGAAGCTTAGCATGTAGCTCACATGTTGGCTTGCATCCCAAAGTCACATTTTTATTAGCACGTTTATTAGCAATCGGTCTGGAGTGCCGAGATAGGTAGCCTGTTTGGGCAGCAAGCCAGTTTCATCCCATCTGAGACAAGTGGTCATTAGCAACAGCAGGTGGGCTTTACACACATGCACACACATCTTACACACATTTACTGTCTTGGGCATCAATGACTTCTGGGAATATGGGACATGCAAGGTAACATGCATGATTTGGCTACTGGGGTGCACGGAGGAGAAAATCATCAAAGCATGAAAATCAAAGCATGGATGTATTTGCTACCATAAAGCTAAAAAATAAGCTTAATATGTTCCTATCTTTAGAGGCATCCTATGGTATACATATAGTGATATAAATTACTTTTAAAGCCATGACTAAATGGCTTACTAATGCCTAGAAGCTAATGAGCCTTGATTAGCAAGGTAAGCACCACAGGGCAACAGTGAGCTGTAAGAAGTGCTATTATTCCATCTCAATCCCCCACTGAGGTATCCTCAGCAAAATACAGAATTCATATGCTAACAGGATACAGTTAGTTCACCCTGACCCATGACCTGCCTATGGATGCGAAAAAGCAAAAGGACAATTTCTTTTAGGGGCTTACTAACTAGTCTGCCAGTTTTCAATGCTCATCAGAAACAAACCAACAGAAGCAGAGGGAGAGGGTGTCACATTCCTGAGAGGACATTTCAGTCTGAGACCCTGAGGGACACATCCCATCCAGGCCATCTGCTCTGCCTTAGACTGGGAAGAGGTACAGCCAGATTTGGTGCAGATATGAAATATCTATGTTATTATACAATTGTGAAGGACTTGTAATAGAATTTAAAGCCATTAATTAATTCCTTACCATTTTCTTCACATATTTAAATATTTATTCTTATCAAGTGGAAAAAACACAGAGCTGCAAACATGCCAGCACCAATTTGTAACAATATTGGTGTTCAGACAACTAAATTAAGACAGGAAAAAGAGAACAATGAATGAATATTATCATTTGGTTGTACCAGAAAGATCCACCACAATATTCACAATAACAGAGCAACAAGATAAACCCTTGTAATTTTCAACTAACAAATCAAAGACAACTTAGCTGGACAGTTTCTACTCAAGCAGAGTCTATTAGTGGCTAAAATATGCTGCAAACTGCACTGAAAATCGGTGTCCCTGCAAATGAAGGCCTGCTGGTTCAGTAAAACTGGTCGAGCATTGACTCCGAGACTCTTTGTCTACTTATAGAAGCAGCAGTCAGTCAGCACAATTTCGGCACACTTTTGTTTATTTTTTCATAAGCACAGAGGTTATGCTTGCCAGATGGGACCTCCAAACGAGCCAAGAGAAACACAGAGCGCAGGGTGAATCACCAAGAACAGACAACCCGCAGTGGAGATGTCACGACACACACAACTCTTTCACAGACTGCAGATGTGGAACACAGAGAGAGGCCACAGAGTGTTTTCTAGGATTTATGTTTGTGTGCGTGCTGGAGGAGGAGGAGGAGGTTCCTGGGATCTAAATGTGGAAAAAACATGATGCACTTTTTATTGTGAATTGTACAAATAGAAACATATTGTCAATGGTCAATGTTCCCAAATGGTTAAACTGTATACAGCAGCTATGGAAACAAGAGTAAACTTCAGTCAAAGGCAGCTCACTCTATCATCATATCTGGATGGTGAGGACACAGGATGGGGTGTCAAGTTTTGGAATCTAAAATATGGGAGGAAGAACATTCATCTGACTGATCTGCATTTTGCCAAGGGACAGATTTGTACAATGTCAGTGCTTGAACACAATTTAATGACAAGGACCCATGCCATGGGTACTCAGGTATTCATCCTAAAGTGGAGTTTGTCAAATTTAATATCTAAATATTACTGAATATCTGTGTGATTTAAGTTTGCAACTGTGTAATGTGACCTTGCCATACATATCCAGTCCAGAAACCCTGACGTGTGCACAAGAGTGTGCTGGTCATGGTTTGTAAAGAAATAATAGACCGTGACCATGAAACTCCCTTGCACACTTTTTACAAGAGCACACGCCTCACACTTCACACTGAAGAAAGGAGGCTGTCTTTGTGTCTGTGTGTAAATCCCTGTAGGCCCAAGAACAACATATGTAGAGCAGACATTGATCCCAGGAGTGTAAAGGCCAGCAAGGAGGAGTGGCAACTCCTTGGTCTTACAAGTTGAGACAGTGCACCACGCTAACCACATCTGTACTGCAACTGAGCACAAAATTAGCTCATGAACCCAGTAAAGACATTTTTAATATCATAGAGACATGCTGATACCACTTAAACATGCAGCTGGTGCTCCCTACATTGAAGGCAAAGTTAACCTGAACCATTGTTCATTTGGTGTGACACCAGACATCATGCAGCATGGTCTGAGAAATGTATTTTCACACAAAACAGTGTTTGAACAGAGCCTGATAATAATGACCAACTGCAGCAATCTAGGTTTCCATTACAAAAAAGTCCTTGGAAATTTGATCCGAAGTGGCTGATAACAACTAACCGGGAGTCCGCCCATTTCGCAACTTCTTGCAATGTATATAGAAACAGATGCAATGAGTGCAATTACCGCAATTATATATTTAGCAGGTTTAAGATCAAATAAAAAAGTGTGTGTTGTTTACATGCATGATACATACTGTAGGCATACACCTTAGCAACTTGGAGACCAATCAAAAATCTACGCACAGCCTGCTGTGAGCTTACGTGTTTGTTTATATTATGCACAGATATTATACCCACTCTCACCTTATAATTCTGCTTATTTTGGTTGTCTGGATGCAGTATACTGAACTTAAATCATTAGGCCAACATAGTCTAAAGGTATGCAGCTCATTCGCACACTATGCACATGTATTAACATAGTAAAGACTGCAACTCTACCATGGAAACACTAGCAGCAGCCAGTCTGGATGACAGAGTGACCATTGAGCAGGTCACTCACAACTCAGTGCGGCAAGTTTTATCCCTTTCACAGGGGAACCAACTTACATGTGTTTGGGTTTTTTTTTTCTCTCAGTTCAGGCTTTTGTATACATTCCCTAAATGTGAACCCTTGCTATCTTGGAAATCACCGACCCTGACTTGATTTGAAGACGCAACCTTCTGATCTGGAGTCAGATGCACTACTATTGCGCCACAAGGTCTGGATATCTATTAAACATAACTTCCATTTCCAAACTGCATACAGGTCACTGCAATAACTTTGGATCACTGTCTAGAATACCAAAGCCTGTTAACATTATAACTTTCTTTGTGACAGGAAGTTCTGGTCAGATAGCAGTACATAATGGTAAATTGACAAAAGGCAGTGCTGTGAAAATATGTCATGCAGTGAATGCCACAGCTGGAAGTTGTTTCTTTCACCATACTTTAATCTAGGTTACTCAAGGAAAACTGATTCTCCTGCCTCTTGGCCAAATAAACTGTTTGGTATGTGAATACGGATACATAAAAAAATTTGCTATAAAAAAATGGAATAAGCATGAAACAACTGGTGTCTGTCTCAATAACAGTCAACTGAGATCATGTACAATTGGTCCTAGAGATGTTATACAATATGTTCTGAATTGAATGGATAATTTGATAAATGATCTTTTGAAAATGTAAAGTTTTAAGTCAGATAAAGGAAACAATCCAATTTTAAATATCTTAACCCAATGAACTGTGTTTCAAAGAGTTAACAATGTGACAGGAACTCCTGACGTTCTGAATCTTTGTCAGGGAAAGAAAGACATGTAGGCACAGATTGACAGAGGGAAGAGGCAGTGAGAGAGTGACGATGAAAGCCACTTTCCAAGGGATCGCTGAGGCAAACATCCAAAATTAACAAACACAAACCTCTAAAACTCTGAGCCACGGAGTTACAGTAAAATGATGGACTCAAAAATACAGGAGATGTAAACATGTGAAAGAAAGCTGTTTAAAGAGAAAAAGAGAAAGAAAGAACACGTGTCTGTATTTGGAGGGAGTTCGGGCCTTGTGTACACCAAGTTTATGTCTTGCCAATCCTCAGGTGGAGCTCTGCTCTCTAACAACATCCATTAGCTGGTGATAATAAGTGATTGCTTGGACAAGAACTGACAAAGTAAAGTGGAAGTAGAAACACTGTGTGTCTGCTGACTATCATATTTCAATATAAGCCTGGAAGTAGCGGCTCTATTTACAGTAATAAGTCTCTGGAGGATCTGGAACTGTTTGTGTGTGTGTGTTTTAATGACTGCTGAGAGAAGAAACATACAGGGCAGCAAGAAGGGTCTCATTTTTTCGAGGACAATATTAAATGAGAGGAATTATGAAAAATGAAGCAGCAACAAACTAGTTGAAGAGGTCTTTTTTAACGGTGCTACTGCAATTTCTGCTTGACCTGAGGAAATCCGCTCCTGCCCTGCCCACAGTACTGTCTCTGGTTGCAGTTACACAAAATATGAAATGTATAAATATCTCAATTGTGAGGACATTTTAGCATTAGTAAAAATATATCTTTGATTTCATTTTTCATAATAACCTATTGATCATTCCACCTTGTTACACAAACATCGCATAGTGTATACAGCACTGTACAGCAGTCACCCACTACGTACAGTGCCTGATTTCTACTTGTTTTCCTCTGAGCAGACTACATTATGTAATTTAAGAAGCTGAGCCTGGTGTTCCACTCAACAGAGGACTGTAATTATCAGGAAAATCATGACCTTTAACTAAGATATTTAAAACAGCCAAACCTGTCTAGTCAATGTAGAAAAGCAAGCATCACAGACAGAGCTGAAGAAAATAGTGATAAAATAGTTTCTTCTAATGTCACATTTGCCATCTTTACACAATGGCAAATGTGACAAATACTTTGTTTTGGTCTCATACCAACACTCCACCTTCCCGCTGAGTGATGCAGAAGTTTGCTTCATAGCTGTGGAAATGCTCATTGACCCTGCACAGGAAACAGGCAACACATAGGAAAAGCACTTGAGGCCGAAGACAGGCAACATCAGTGGGAAACGTCCATGTAGGTAAAAGGAGAGGGTAGATTAAATGTGAGGTGAGAAAGGCAGGCAGGAAGGGAGGAGGACACTGAAGAGTGAAAGTGAGATGGAGAGATCCACGATAAAGGATGTGTTTAATAGTTAAGATGGACACAGTAAATCGCGAGAGAGGAAAAGAGAGTGAGTGCACTTCATCACACTGCAACACAATGGGGCTATGTCAGCATGTCATACCATGCTTAAACAACAACAGAGGGGATTAAAGCTTCTCAGATAGACACAGGTTAAGAGTTTAGCAACCAAAAATCTCACTGTCCTTCATGTAACCTCCAGTGCACCAAACAGACTACACTCTGTGGTTCAAATACCTAAACTCCTCTAAATGCTCTATAACACTTTATATTTGTTTACAGCTTGACTTCTGGGTTTGATTTTCGAACAAACATCATGTAAACACAACTACAAAGTGAGGGATTTCAGAGATGCCCTCCAGCACATGAACACTTACACCTAAAACATCAAGAAAGATTAAAATCCCACATCAGGATGAACATTAAAATGTAATCAAAGTTTGGCCAACAGCAATTTGTCTCTTAAATTTCTGCCAAATTCTTGTCTCACTATCAGACAAACAAACAGGCAGATGGATGTGGCCTGAAACTTCACTGGAGAAGATAATCACACACTATCTGTGGTAATCATGGGTGAAACTGACAGAGTTAACAAATTCAGAAAAAAGAGTGCTGTGATGCCTCAATAAGATTGTGTGAACCAGCAGTAGCATATCTGACTCGGGATCAAAAGGCTGTATGTTCAAATCATGTCGAGGTGAGTGTAATGGAGCGAAGCCTTCAAAGATCAAAGCAGCACACCAGGGTTTTAGCATTTTAACATGAGTAAGCTGCTTCCTTCTATCTGGAAAAAGCCTCACCTGAATACAACTGAACAACCTGCTCATCTCTTACTTTCCCAACATAACCTCTTCTCTGCTGTCTGAGATGTCTGTATTATTTGGTACTATACTTTTGAAACGGCTGCGCTGATGGAAACCTTATCTATGGATGCCTCCATTAACAAGTGGGATTTGTTCTTGTTTGTTCTAAAATGTGAAAGACAGCCAAATGTGTCATGCAAACAAGCATGATGTTAGAGGAATTAGTCTGAGGCCCAGGCCAGGGATTTCAGCAGGAATTTTCACCACATAATGGCATGGTTGTAATAATAGCATCCTCGGTTTTGGTCTTTGTTTGTTTAAAGGATACAATGCTGATTTTCAACCAGGTCTGTGTCACTGCGGTGTGGGGAATGTGTGCAGATACACAGTTTTAAGATCAGTGTTGGAAATAATTTTTTTTGTCCACTTGCCACTGTGGCTGGTGGATTCCAAAATCTACCAGCCACTCAATAGATTACTAATGTTTTTGTGGCTGGTGAGTGAAGCCAATCGAGCAACCACTTGCATATTTTACCAGCATTTGGCTGGTGGCTGGTAATAATTTCCAACCGTGGTTAAGATGTCAAGCAAAAATCCACCAGATGATGTAAAAACGTCATTGCTCGATCACAAAATGGGTCCTCCTTCAGATTTTGGTTCACAGACAGATTCCAAGGTAAGTGTCATGTGCACATATTACATCTTGAAGTGCATGATTGTGTGTTTATTTTGATCACAGAGCCATGGGAAAACTATTTACTAGTCTTGTTTTGACTACTGTAGTATGATGTGACTTCCATTCACTTTGCAAACATTATGCAGTGCCTTTTAACCTTTCATTAATCCAAAGAGCATATGCGCTCCTTACACACTTCTTTGCATTACTCTTCATGTTTACACCTTGAAAATCACCAACAGTCTTCCACTGTAAACCTCCCAGCAGCTCCGTTGAAACAGCGAGAGGGTTCTAAATGAATGCATCATGATCACAGCTCATATAACATGCAGATTAACATTTAGCAAATGATTCACAGGTGGCTGCACAGATTGGATTTGTGCAATGCAAGCGAATATCTCATAACTCTGTTGTAATTGTGTTATAATTCCAAAAACATCTCAATAAATCTGGGTGGAGATGAGGGCCAACATGACACAGCTACTGAATTCAATCCAGTTTTTCTTCAGCCTTGGTTTGAGATGTGGGGAAGCGCAACTTGACAAGCACGCATAATCAAGTCTGCTCAGATTTACTGAGATTATTGAGAATATGGAATAGTCATCTCAGAGTTATGACATTTTTTTTCAGAATCATGAGGCTGTTTTTGAACAAAATAAATGCAATCTGCTTTTGTATTTTGGTGTGTCAACTCTCAAGAGCAGTGTCAGGAAGAAACACACATGGCCACTTCACTACCCGGCTGCTTTTGTGTTCACTGTCTTGAAGCTTGGCAGCGTAAACAGCATCCAAAGCCAAAAGCAGTTAGAGAAGCCCTGCTTGCACACACTTTCAACAGACAGCTGGTGCAAGTGTGCAGACGTGTTTGTTTGCATAGTGTGACTGAATTAGACTTCCTGCATTAATGTCACTATTCTGGATTAATTGGTGCAATTGTGACTAAATGTTGGAATACAGCATTATTAAAGTCAGATCACGCAGTATGAGATTATTCAGATTTAAGAAACGATTCTCTCTAGTAAGAAAACTAAAGGTATTATCTGTCAGAGTGCAAGAACAGCAACAAACCTTTGCTGTCAACAGCAAAGGGCAAATTTCTTTTTAAGACCTTCGTAATGTAAACCCATAAATCACTGTCTCCAAGTGTTTTTTATCATTACAGAAAACACTCAGTTTCGTAAAACCTTATAATAATAATTCCAACATTGATGCACGTTCCCCCACAACTGTGTAAAGTGTAAAAAAGAGGGAAATCCCTTACCTCCAAAAACATAATGCGTCTTCCGTGTGTTTCTACCTTGTAATTTTCCGATTTTCCCATGTTCCCCTTCTAGTGGCAACTGGGTCTTCCAAACATAATAACATTATATTTAACTTTCAGGGTACCAACCCACAACTAATGAAGTGCCTGTGAAGAGAGAAGCAGTGCCATTCAAGATGTGCACTAAAAAGGGGCTTCGCATGTGAAATGTTCACTATAGTAAAGCACAGAAATACTGCGCTCATGTGGGTTTCATCATCTCTCCACAGGAGCACCAGCTGGAAAATATTAAGTGTCAGAAGTGAAACAGTGGACAATTTTGAGTATGTCATGTATCTAGGCTGCCACTATTATGCCACTGCTACTTCTAGTCTTGCTACTACTACGACTACTACTACTACTACTACAACAACTGCTCTCTACTACTTTTGCCTGTCTGCTATAAACGGTGCAACCGTGAAAGCCTCGGAATGTATTGCACCACTTCACTCTCACGTCTCAACATGATCCACCATCATGCTCTTCGCTTTTATGCCCAAATATCTTTCAAAATGTCTCTGATGTGTTTTCAACATTACATTTGAAATGTGCAATCAGATAATGAGGGTGAATTAGTGGGTGTGAATATAACATAAAATCCTCATGCATGATGGGTACTCAGCTTTCAATAGATGGACTTTTTGAATGTGAGCCGCAGAGGAGAGGGACTTTAAAGTATATGATAGCTAGAGAAAAGAGGAAGAAAACAAGACAGAAGCAGGGAAGAGAAGAGAAAACAAGACACAGGAAACAAGGAGAGTGTAAAAGGAGAATAGAAGAAAAGGATTGGGGATGAAAGAGAGAAGACAACAAAGAGAGGTGAAGAGCGGGGAAGGTGGTTGAGAGAGAATAAAAAAGATGTTGAAAGAAAGCACCGGAGGCTGTGCTGCAAGGTTAAATCTAATGAGCTCACTGTTTATCGACGAGTGAATTAGGGACACAATTACGCCAGGGAGAGTAGAAATTTTCACACACATGCATGTACACACACACATTCATTGGAGGTAATTTCAGAACCTGCTGATGCTTGAAACAAGACTGAAACGTAAAGCAACCTTAATACATCTCATTCTCTTTGGCTGCGCATGAAGACAGGCTGCCACTAAGTTGAAAATAACCTGCAGGCTTGATTCAAACCGGCTCAGAGCTACAAGTGTGAAGAACATGGACACTTCCATGAGGACCACGAATTTTTTGCATTTAAGCTACCATTCTTCATAATTACTGCGCTCTATTTGATATTCTGCTTCTGTTGCTCATTTCTTCTTCTCTCTATGATGTGCCATAACCCAAAAAAAACACACAAACAGCAACAAACAAATACAACAGGCACGCCACTGAGAGACCCACCAGTGTGCCAACGTTGCTGTGGTTCAGTCTTGAAATGCGAGGTGATGTAAGTGGCATTGTATCTGTTTGACTGCCTGCCACGAATTTGTTGCTCCATCGCTCCTCCTCCCGCTCGACCACTTTCACTGTGGCTGTTCTCATTAAAGTCAGTGAGTAATGGAAGAGAGCCCATCAATCTCTCTTTAGGACCACCGCAGTTGAAAGCTTGGTGTGAGAGGAGAGCCACTGGAGAGGGAAAAGCGCATGGGCTTCGAGGTCCATGTGGTGACAGGACAAGCAGAGCGCAGGGGTAGAGAGGGGAGGGAGGACATCGTTGCAGAATCCTGACTGTTTGTGAAAATGAAGAAGCGCAGATCCACTGTAAACAGCACTAGGTTAAGCCAGATACTTTAAAGCAGAGAGAGTACAAGTGGGCCGGTGTGTTCATCTCTGAGCGAGAATGTACTGCCAGACCCACACCAAAGAAAACAGTGGATTTTTCAATCGATTCCAAGCCAATGCAGAAACAAAACACCACCCATTTGGAGAATCTGTTTTGTTTTCAAAGGAAAAAAAAGGTACTTTTTTCATGTTATTTTAATCCACATCTTTTAATGGAGACACTATGTGTATGACTCCAGATCAGAAGCCACATGTTCTGAACATGTCAAGGTCAACAGATTTTAACCAAGAAAGCTGATTACTTTAAATTGGAAACTAACTCAAAACTTCACGATTGCACAGGATAGATGTTGTACTGCTTAAGCCCCCTCCAAAGGGGATTGTTATCCAATCTGACTGCAATAAGGATCAATATGTGGTGAGAGCTTATGTGTACCCTGACTGCAAAATAGAGCATAAGAAAGCAGATTTTGCTTGGTTTTGGCCTGACAATGAATGTATAAGTAACACCTAAAAAATTGGCCCTGGATCAACTGAGAGCTGATGAGACAGGTTTGAGTTTTTCTTGGGAATACTGAGGGCAAAAGACTGAAAAAAGGTGATGGAAGTGCCGTGGGGCATTTGCAAAGAGAAGGGCTTCTGGGATATATGTTTGGTTGACAGACACTGACAGTAAGAAACCGGCTCAACCAGATCATTCACCCAAACCTGCACAGCACATATACAGAAACATAGGTACGCATACACACCTCTACACACACTCTCCAGGACACCATTAAAACAAATGCCAAAGCAAAATAAACATTAGGCTAATTTGTTAGGAAGTTGCCATGTCTGACAGACGTACTAAACAGATGCAGGCTGTTTACACAGCCCTGCTTTGTAAAAGTATTCAAATTCATTAGTATACACAAACAGCTCAGAAGTCTTGTTTTGTAAGAGGTACACCATCAGCAGGCTCAGTGGTGTAATGTGATCTAAGATACCTAACACCCACAGCCAGTCAGCCTTCTGCAAAGAAAATCTACCATGCTATGGTAGTACTAGTCACTTTCTTCAACAGTTGGGCCTCCAGTCAAGTCTCTGTGCAGAGGTATATATTTTAAAGGGGTGTTCTGTTGCTATTAATGTGTCTTAGGGCAATTTTGAATGCTAGCTACTACAGTTATTACAATTCCCAGTAGGCCTTGAGCACACCCCTTATTATAAATTAAGGCAAATACACAGAACAACAATGCACAAAAAAATAAATGCACTTTTTTTTGCATTTAGAAACAGCACTCCTGTTTCCTGCCAGTATCCAAAATATGTTTCTTCCTTTGTACATCAGATTACAGTCTAATGCAGTAGATGAAAAGAAAATATGAAAGAAAATAGAAAATAGTGATGAAGTAATGAAGAAAATAGTGCTGAGTTAACTTAATTGTAAAGAATAATTGGGCAGTTCGTCTAGACTTTCAAAATGTAATCAGATGTAACGCTGACTCTGATACAAGTCACTTTGCAGGGGTTGTGACGCTAAAAAAAAAGTATCTTTTTCACAATGAAAGTCTATAGGAATAAGTCATTCTGGGCTACATAGCATCACATGACAAATGTAATTTCACTATTTGGCAACTACAAAAATTGGCTTACGCAAGCCTAGCCTACTTCCTGCGGGCCTGATGCATTTCCATTCCATCAACCAAAGGCTGCAAAATCAGCAACTATCATATCAGATCACCATCTTTTCGGCACATGTTTTGGAGATGTGAGGATCTGTTTGCAGGAAGCAGATGCTATTTGCAGGCTGTCTCCTACCCTCAGGCATTACTGATCCCTAATCATAGGGTGTGAGATAGTTGGCCTGTCAGTAGCAAGTCAGCATCCTCACAGCCTCAGAACACAGACGAAGAGTAGGAATCCATCTGTTATCAATGTACTGTAGCTCTTACCCTAGCAACAGGAACAGGAAAATCCAACCATGATTCCTAATAGCATCTTCAAGCGCAATGACACTTCACGTACGACCTGTGGGCCAAATCAAAGGTGCCCCCCCCCCCCAATTCAGATTATAAATTTAAGCGATTTACACTTGGAATTATTTTTGTATTTTTAGTACACATAAGGTGCCAGAGTGCATAAGACAACATCAATACAGAGCTTGTTTACTAAAATAAGTGCCAGTGGAGGGTCCTCCGCAACCCCCAACAGAGGTCCTATGTAAGCCCTTAATGTCCTAAAATCCTAGAGATGTCCTAAAATCCTAGAAATGTCCTGAAAGCATAGAAAGAATAAATAAAGAAATAAAGTCCTCAAACCCTAGAAAGTCCTGAAATCCTAAAAACATCCAAAAATCCTAGAAACATCCTAAAATCCTAGAAATGTCCTGAAATCCTACCAACATGTATGGAGCTGCTGCAACTAGCCACTGGCCTCCTTCCATTTTGCAAAAGTGGCCCTCAAGCAAGCTGAGTATCCCTGTTCAAGTGTTTTGGCGGCGAAGAATTGATAATACATGTTGAGCTTGCTGACTTTCACTCCTCACTGTTGTTATAAGACATAGGAGTCTATGAGTCAATGGTCTGAATAAATCTCCCACTCATACAAGAAGCAAGGTTTTTAATTACTGAATTAACTGTTTGAGATTCCTCAGAGTGCGGCACATTATTGAAAGGACAACTTGGTTCGAGGGAAATGGATATTTTGTGCCCAGTGTGTGAAATACAAACTCAAAGATAAATTAAAAAAGTAACTATCAGAAAGAAAAATACTTTAATGAATCCCAACCACACAGAACGTTCAGGATAGACACACTGTAACCGAAATCTCTTTCACATTTAAATAGTTCCCATGTCTGTCAGCCGCACTTCCTTAGTCTGTACCGAATGACCCCATTTCGTGGTCCAAGCAACAACTAATCATACCACAACATGTTCTGTGACCAGAAAAAATGTCTGGGCAGGAAATTACTCTGCAAGGATAAATAAGTAACTTTACATATTCATCAGTGAAATCTCCATGTTGGCCATCGAAACCAGATGAGCTGAATTTACGAGTCATTTGCAGAAACAGTGTCATACAAAGTTGAAGATGAAGATTTGTACAGTAACCAAGTCTACCCATGAGCTCTCAGCTTAGTGCCTTGGGATGATCTTGTAGTGAGGGATTTTTTTAGACACCAGCCTGCTATCCTTTTTACAATAACTGAACACCAGCATCTTTGTTTATATAAGTCTATTTACACTAAATACACTAAGGCAGGGTAATGCCAGCAATGATATACTTTTCTATAATAAAAAACAGTTAAGATAATTGGATTGTTTGATAAATTTAGCCAAGGAGAAAAGAGGCTATGCAGCTGATTCCCTGAGTTTCACAGTTTTTGGGGGTTTTTTTTATACCGTTGCTCACTTTCTTTTCCTGTAAACATAGATGAGCATAAAAGCCAACACACCACAACATCATTAATCAAACAACATGAAATCACTATTATTATCTATAGGACCACCAAAGCAGATTGCAGTCAGATATTAACATTTCATTGGAGCCATCCTTGCAGCAAAAGCAGTGTCAGGATGTCAATTCTTTGAGTTTGATGTGGCTCCCCTTAGGTGTCCATCAGACAAACAGCAAACTTTTCATCATGCTATTGCTCCTACGGGTGCATGTCAATTCAAATCTAAGGCATCTTCAGTCAACATGATAAAAAGACTGAGTCATCTCTGAATAATTTTTATCATGAAAAACTTGGTAGCCTTGGGCTGCAATCGCATAGTTGTCCTTGTTGAAGAGGAATGAAGAACTGGTTCATGTAATCAAGAGACCATGCACTATGAAAGTAAAGCCGAGGTCAAACAGCAATGCTCTGCATTA
The DNA here is from genome assembly GCF_026936395.1 of Plectropomus leopardus. Lineage (NCBI taxonomy): Eukaryota > Metazoa > Chordata > Actinopteri > Perciformes > Serranidae > Plectropomus > Plectropomus leopardus. The sequence goes on from NC_142196.1 coordinate 6,981,300, forward strand.
TGGTTATAGCAGGACAAATGGCATCAGCAATCTAAAACTAGATGTGTGCATGTCAAGACAATTACCAGATTTCTGCCATAAATCTTTATCAGGGATTCTCAGCTGAAGGTCCAAAGTGAAAATATTTAACATCAATCTCATTCATACTTTATAGAACTGCTGAATGGAAACACACCGGAAACGTCCTATTTTAGGCCTCCACTCATAGTAATAATAATACCAATCTGAAAGATCATTCATCAGAGTTAAGCCACACTGAACTCCTGACTACTTTAGTATATTTCCACAACAGAAACTCTTGAATCAGTGCCCTGAGAAAAGACAAGAGTGAATTCCCAGCAAGGGAAGTTCTAACTTTGATTTTAAATACTTTAAGCTGCAGAGCACTAAACCTGCCAAAACCTTTTCTCCTTGCGTTCATTAACTTCACAAAAGAGAGGAATCCACTTTAGCAGAGTGGCAAACTTTTTCCTATCACTCTGTTCATAGTTCACTGCTTGATTCAAAATAAATCTGTCCAAACGACAGCAATATCCCACAGTCCCGCCAACGCCTAAGCCCATCTAACAACAAGGATTTATTTTTCGAGCCCTGGGCATGCCATTTTCATTTCACAGCTCTGTCTGGATGTTTGAGAGGATATGTTGGTGGGTAGATGTTTGGGAAAAAAACAGACAAAAAGATTCATATTAATGCCAGTCATCTCAGAGTGAAGCACCTACATTTTCAATATCACAGGTGAGTAACTGTGTCAATGTGATATCCTATTTCAGACACTAATGGACAGGTGCTTTTCAGAAAAACTGCTTTGTTTGCAGATGTGTTATTAGTGTGTGCAAAACAACACAAAGTAAAGAAAGATCATATTTCACAGGGAGGAGAGATTATTCAGTTATTTAGCATGGGAAATGAACAAGTGCCCTGAGCTCAGCTGAATACCAATGATTTAATTCAACAACATTCATAGAGATAGATTCCAGGCCAGGAGGGAACTGTTCATGAGGACTTTTATGGTGGATCAATAGATGTGGGGCTCAAAAGACACCTCATTTTGGCACAACGCTCTTTTGAGTATCGGTAAGTTAATCAGGTTAAACTGCATCCAGGGAACTGCTGTATCAACAGCATGAAAAAATTAAGCTCGTTCTGATAATGAATACTGAATACTGAATGAATAATGAATGTTGAAAAGTCCTTGAGCCAAACCCAGTTTAAAGTTAAAACTGGGGTTGGAAAACATGTTGGAATGAAATATTTTAACTCCTTTACTTAAGTTTTTTAGTCTCAAGATATTATCATTATTAAAAAAAGCATCAGGTCATGAGCTATTAATACGGTCATATGACTGGTTAGTATTTTAGTGTACTAGTGGTTAGTATAGTAGTACACTTAAATGCTTGCATTGATTCGCATTACAATATTTGTATAATGTACAACTTTACTAATACAAGATCAAAATGTTAGTTGAAGAGAGTGTGATAAAAGCTTATTGCTCTTATTGAATTTACACAACCATGTTTATTTACTTTATCCTGTAAAAGAAAGTCTGCTGTGTTCATACTGATCGAGGGTTGAAAGACCCAGAGTGCATTAGTGGGATCAAAAGCCAATGGCAGACGAAGCCACAGGACCACTTTGATGTTGTATATGATTTTTTTCCAAATCTTACATTGCACAATCAAGTCATTCTAATCCTTCAAAACAAAACTTTCTATATATCAATTAGCAATTCATTCTTCATTCTAATTGTATTTTCCCTCCCAGTGTGTACAAAGACATGTCCATCATCTTGGAAGGTAACTGCTCCACCTGTTTTTCTTTCAAGAACTACAAAAGGAAGATAAAGAGCAACTTTACAAAAAATAGCCCAAATAATTAGCAAGAAACTGGTAAAAAAAAAAAAAAAAAAGTAAATCTTGAAAATTAGCTAAAAAAGAAAAGCAAAACACAAAAACAAACAAGGAATTACCTTAGAAAAAAGTGCTAAAATAATACAAACATATATTTCTGTAACACAAGTTTAAATATATAATTATAATATATATGTGTAGTTCTCTTTACAGTTTCCCTAGTTTCTCTCTGTCTCTCTCTGGGTCATTTTTATTTTTTGACACCTTTTACTAATTTCTTGCAATTTGCGAGACATCTCTTAGTTGCTCAGTGGTTTCAAAGATTAAAATGCTTGTGAAAGGCATCTAAATACTGCACAAGAAAACTGGTGTCAATCCAGGTTTCAAAGGGTTTTAAGAAAGCTTTCACGCAATCTTAGCTTACAACATCTCGTCACATCATAAAGTCTATTAGATACTGTGACGTAATCTCAGGTTAGAAACCACATATAACTATACATAACTATTTGTCCAATAGCAAATTGGACCTGCTGCAACAGTGTGCGTTACAGTAGCCTGTGTGAAACAGTCTTGAGCATGTGTAACAATTTTCACAGCAGACATTCTGACATGTAAAAAAAGCACAGGTGTGTTAAATAACATTAATGGCAGCTGAATTTCACATGCTGGCTCACTGGAATAGCTTACTGGGAAACCTAATGAAACTGAGCTATCGTTAATTTGATCAATTTCACCTGTGCTTTTCCTACTACGACAAGTCAAAATGTCTGCTTTGAAAAAAAAGGTCCATGGTGGTTTTTTTAGCTAAACCAAGGCTAATATGTTTTTTTCATACTAACAATTCAATAAATGTCTATGTTTAGTGTGACAGAAGTTGCTCAAATACAGCTTGAAGCTAGCACTAGCATCTAGTTAGCATTTTTGGCTCATTAGCAGCAACAGGCAGCTAAGTTAGCTTAGTTCACAGCAAACATGTTAGCAGTTAGCTCGCTAACATGAGCTGGTGAAGAAGGTCAACACCAAGCAAGAAAAGAGGCACATATTTTTTGCAAAACAAAACAAAAAAGAGAGTGAATAATGGACTTACAGTTGTCAGCTGTCCAGAAAATCCATATGAATGCTAATGTTGCTCTATATCTGCTGCAGGCTCTTGCTTGCTAACACGCTAGCCATAGCAATTTAGTGAAGGGGTAACCTAGTAGCATACCTCACAGCTATTTGTCTGAGCTCATTTTAAAGCTGTTCTGTCCTTGTGACCAAAAAGAAAAACGGGAGGCCTTTTATGAGGACACAACAAGAAAAGCACAGGTGGTAATAATGAAATTAGTAATGGTTGGGTTCCATTTAACTACTTTGATTTCAGGATCCTGGAACTGTTCATGCAAGCTCACTGTCACTCTCACTGTAACACCTGAATGGAACAGAGTCATCGTTAGTGTTATTGGTGACACCTGTGCTTTTCCTAATATAACAATTCAAATTGCTGTGAAAAAGAACTATTGTATGCCTTTTTGCAACAAACAACATCTCATAGCAGGAAACTCACAGCTGTAATTAATAAACTGCACAATATGTGGAACAATGTGAACATTAATGCACCAGGGTTCACACGAAAAGTCAATTTCAAATAGCCATTTCCACGCCTGGAAAAGTAAATGTACCCTGAAAGTTTTGGAAAAGTCATGGAATTTTGTTTGAAAAACCAATATTAAAACTGATTAATGATAGCTTATAGTAAGCACAATCAGCTGTAATTATTTAATAAAATAATGTTATTTTGGGTCACATTTAGGTGTGCTCCTTCTATGAGCCTAGTACTGTGAGTGCTGGCTCAATGTAACTACTTAATGAAACATATAAATGGACAGACCCCTAGTTAAAGTTATTAAAAGCGTAAAAATGTCTGCCATAAATGTCATATATTTATATACAACACATTATGACCATACGCTTTTGATTGAAGAAACTTTCAGATTTTTTAACTTTTTTTAGATCTGTAAGCTTTCAACTTTTCTTATTCTTAAATATAGGGTTGTTTTCATCAATGTTCTTTTCATACATGATGCATGTTTTTTCAGGTATCATTTCATTCCAGGTGGAAGCACATTATGCTGCACAAAGTGCAGGCACAAAACAAAGCCAGCAACCAACCATAGCAGTGAATCAAATAAATTTAAACTAATAATAGAACCTCATAACATAATAATTACAATAAAGAATGAACCACTAATAGATACAAAGACATGTGAGTCGGGACGGATAAAAAAATATTAAAATCAAATAGAACAATAATACTGAAAGTAAACCATTAAAAGAGGATATGACATGAATTAAAATAAATGAAAAATGTAAAAACAGAATAAAATCAGATAAATAAAAGGTGATGAGGCACAGAAAAAAACAAAAAAATAAGATAAAATATTAGACAAACCAATGAACCAGTAAAAGTTAAAGCGCACCTGAGTTAAAACCAATGAAATAAAAAGAAACAAAATAAAATAAAATACAATGAAATAGTCAAACCAGACTACTGGAATGCACAACTAATATCTTAACCTTTACTTTAAATGATAATACTTTTGGGAAACTCCTAATGTCGTCAGGTAACCTTAGATGTAACTGCATTAATGAGAATTTATAAGGTTTATAAAAGAGTAGTTTCCTGCAACAAAAAAACATATTTGGTGTTACGCACCATATATCCTTGTACTGTAACAGGAAAAGCTCTTTGGAGAGCATCTCCTCCTCCATACATGATGTGAATATAACCTTACATAAGAAATGCATCTGATCTGAAACACAATCATTATGAGGTCTTGTCCTTAATTCTTCGACAAACACCCCATGCTGGCGCTTCAGCAACTGAGCGCTCTGTAGCTGCAATCGTGGCCACAGAAATAAGCTGTTGACAAAACAGTGGATCACACCCAAGAGGGACTGGCGTGGCTTGCATGTCGAAACACCGCAAACCGCATAGTTGGCCTTTGCTACAACTTGCTCACAGTTGGATCCAGCTGGAGGCAGGAATTGTCATCTCACCGAAAAGTGGGATGAGAAAAACAAGAGGAACAACTCAAGGCACTTCAGAAGGCTACTGTAGGCTACCCAAAACAAAAGGAAGTGCACTTTTTGGTCTTATCCAAATCACTGCATTGAGCAAATCCACGTTTTTCTTGCGAATACAACTATATCATCATATAGAACAACAGGATTTTATGGATAAGGGAAGCAAATGTATGCAGTTCTCCACAGTTGGGTTGTTAATGGAGACCACTCCACTTCCCTGACTCTGTGGTCAGCCAGCAAGTCAAGCATGTCATATGAACCATTGTCCCACAGCTCTGAAACAAGAGTAGATTGAAATTTTAGTTTTTCAAACAGGCGAGCTGCTCTGCAGGCACAAATAATCTTGCTGGTTGACTTGGATGCTAATATGCAGTCATTTTTTTTATTTTTTTTCTGGCTTACAAGCATTAAATCCTATTTTAAAAGTAATAGAGCAAGTCGCTAGAATCATAAATCTCTCTTTTTTTGCTGGTGATCATAAGTTATCAGTTACCAGAACTGGTCTTCAGTATATTCATATTTTTTGTTGGCCAATCTACAAAGCTGTGTCTCTGAGAAATGACTGTATAATAAAAGCTGGGGAAACGCTTCTCCACTTCACAGAGCCAGATTTGGGAGCTTCTCTTGAATAAAGGTTTAGCTACAGCAGCCTTCACTGTACCATTACTGAATGGAAAACTAATGTGTGTGTGTATATTTTAAGAGCAGAAAAAATGGGGGCCCCTGTGTTAAGACATGCAAAGTACAGAGTGGAAGCTGTCAAAACAGCCTTTGAGAGCGTGTTTGGGAGGTTGAAAGTGCTTTTCCATCCTCGTAGTATTAGCAAACATAATCTTGGCCCTTTCTGCATGAAATACATTTAATTCAACAACTTGTCACTTTGCTCAAATTTTCCATTTTAAAAAGGTTTAATGGGTTATAGTGCATCTTCCAACACATCTGATGGCAAAAGCAGCAGAACTATGTGTTCATCTAGTCTTTTTTTGAGGGCAACAGCACATACAAATATGGAGTGGGTGGTTTGTCAGCACAGGGTGAAGTAGATTTATATTTTTTCAGCTCTCCACCAACAAGAAACAGTTCTGCAGCAACTTGCCTGTCAAAAGACTGGAAAGCTGAAATGATCTTCATGAATGCAGCAGAAAAGAAGACAGAGGAAAATAATATAAAACAGCTTAAATGAAACAATCACCCCCTAATAAGCAGCCTCTCTAAAACCATAAACTGCAGGAGGCTCTTATTCTGCCATGTTCTGCTGTGTCTCAGTTGGCTGTGGTGAAACCAATCCCTCTATCTCCCAAACGTGGCCTATCGGCTGCCAGCCAGCTCACCAGAATGACATGAAAGGAGCTTAATGCTAACCTTTCTCAAAGCAGCAAACCCATTATCTTGTGGTGACTAATCTGCGATAACAAACAGGAGCGTTAGACGTGAATAGGAATGGAGTGAGAAAGGTAAGCAGGAGTGACGAGAGAGAGATAGGAAATGCAAAATTAGAGCTGTGTCTGAGACACTGTGGAGTTCTTTGTGATATCTGCTTCAACATTTTAATGAAACAACAACAGATATTCACCTTATTCAGTAAAAATCATGGCATTATCTATGAGGTCAAACACTCCCGAAGCTTCAAAAAAGAAGCCGTACAGCACAATCGCTCATCCAAGTTGTGCATGATCGAGTGCACTGCTGCTATTGTCTTGCGTCTAACGGTTCAGGCTAATGATTAGCCTGATTTCCTGAACCAGTAAGTAAAGATAACACAGCAGAGTCCCCAACATCACAAGGCTGTGTCTGGGATAGGAAAACAAAAGCTGGCAGCTATCAAGAGCTCGTGTTTGGTATGTCACCGTGGTCAAACCGAGCTATCTTTGAATGGAGCCATGTTATCTCAGAAAGAAAAAAAAATCATTGAAGAACACATGCATACCTACATAGAAAACACGCTCATGGATGCACACACAAACACAAATTCACCATGTGCTTCTTGCCACACTGTGTCAAGTCCTCTTCAATCTGTAAATGATTTGACAACGAAAGGAATTTCTGTTATTCAGCTCCAAGGGCAGCGCATAAACACAGCAAACCAAAAAAAGAAAAACTCAACTACTAAAACCACATCAGCAGTGACAAGAGAAAATTACCCTAAATGCCCCAACACAGAATACATGTAGCCGGCAGAGCAGTCATGCAATGGCTTGGCAGACTTTGGCAGTTGCCATGATGGCATCTATCCTGCTTGCATTGATTTGTTTAGCAGCTACAGCCAGAAATCTCCCAGCTCCGTGTGTAACACTCAGGCTTAGCATGTATGCTCTTTGCAGTCAGAATTCTTTGCATGCTTGCATGCGTCCTCTCTACCATGTGCATACCATATAGCAGCACCTGTGTGTACACCTGAGATGCATGATAGCCAATGGAAAAGCCCTAAAGTCATCTTAAATTGACCCCAAAGAGAGACACTGTGTGGGAAAGATAAGGGACTCAGTGTGGTGTCATTGTCCTTGGTGCCGTCCACGTGAGTAGGGAAGCTCGCCAGACAGTTATTTAGTCAGCCAGACAGGTTGTGTGGAAGTGCTCTCAACATTGACCCACTTGCAAAGCCACACAAATGTAGACTAACGTCTGTAGCACCTTTTGTGAAGTCCCTATGTATTTGGCACATTTTTCAGGCAGTTTATGTTGCTTTGGCTCAGTACTACACTGGATTTCAGGTTTAACAATGATTATGAGGGTGAACTGCAAACTTCAGCTTTCATTTGAGAGCATTTTCATCTATGATGGGTGAACAGTGTAGGTAACTCAGGCCTTTTTGTGCATAATCCCCCAAATTACATTGGACAGATCATGCAACATTTATTAAAAACAACTGTATTTTTTTTATTTGGTTAAGAATCTTAACAGTCCAAGACTATCGACGTCTTTAACCCACAGGTATCAGAAATGAGACAGGAAAATTACCTGAAAATAGGCTAAAAAAAAAGTAACAAAAAAAGAAAAATGGGACTCAAAAAACTGCTAAATTTAAAGTGTATGTGTGTGTGTGTGTGTGTGTGTGTGTTATACTTTTTATTTTTACCTTTCTTGGGTTACATAACTTATATAATTAGAATCATTATAATCATTAATCAATATAGTCCTTTTGAATAATCTCCAACCCCATTTATTAAAACAATTTTTTAGGTCTTTTCTTTGTCACCTTTTATTAATTTCTTTGCAATATGTGCAATATTTCTCAGCAGGTGGGTCAATGCCTTTTTTCCCATGTGTTTTTCAAAGAAATCAAACCAATTTGTTCAAGTTTCAAAGGATTAATTTGCGGTTAGGTGGTTGACATTGAAAGACAAGAACATTGCAATATCTGGCTATTAAAAAAAACCCTTGGTTGCCTGTTTTTTTTTTTGTTTTTTTTTTACATTTACTGTGCTACACTGTGCACCAGCCCTGCACTGTTCATCCAATACAAATGGGGGACACTTTGAAAAAACTAGTCAAAACTTTGACCTTGTCGTCACTGTTTCATTCCATTCCCATATATGCTTGAATTGAGCACCAATATAAACACTTCACTGTCCAGCTAACAGACTGTACTGTTTATGTTTCTACACTGCTGAACTGATGCACTTTCAAATTGAAGTAGAACTTTAAGACCTCTCCTTTTAGACTAGAATTTAATGACTAGTCTGCTCCTCCATTTACTGTCACCACCATACTACTAACATGCTGTTACCAGCCTCCATGTGAAATTACAGGCTATTTTGCACTGTGTAATCTGTTTTCTGCAAACACTACTGCTTTATCTATTATTGCTGCACATTTTTGACATTGTATATGGCACCTGAAGTGCTTTCCCAAAAAAGTTAGTTTAAAAGAGGACCTTTTCTGTTCCTTTTTTAGCTTCATATATATATTTTTTTAAGCTTTCTACTAGAACATGTTTACATGCTTTGATGGTCATAAACACTGTTCTCCTGTCTATTGTTCTCCTGCCTCCTGTCTGTCTCTTTAAGCCCTCCTCCAGAAAAAGCCAAGTCTGCTCTGACTGGTCTGGGTCTTCCGAATCTCAGCGTCTCACCATTATTGCAGTCAGGAATGACTGTGACAAAGAATTGCATTACTTTTTACTGTAAAATATCACCAATAAAAGCGTCTTAACCAAAATCTTCAGAACGGGACATGTTCCAGTAGGACTGTGTACTGAATTCACGGAGAAATTAACACCATATGCAACCAAGATTACACATTTCTCCGATATTAGCATAGCTTAGCTTTATGTACATTAGTAGTGTATGAATGACTGTAAAAGAGTATAGAGGCACTTTCTGCCATTAAAATTTTATAGATGTAAGCATCTAAATGCAACCGCACATGTTCAGGTAGGAATATGATCCAAAACCAGGCAGAAATTAACAACATCTGCAACCAAGATTACATGTTTCCCTGACATTAGCATGTAGCTACATTTAGCAGAGTACCTGCAGCCCGGAAATGACTGTAACAAAGAATAGTGGCAATTTATACCGTGAAAAATCACCAGTAAAAGCTTCTAAACACAATCTGACATGTCCTAGCAGAAACATGATGTGAAATCCATGAGAAATTTAAAACATAAGCAATTAAGATAAGGCTACATGTTTCACTGACAATAGCATGTAGCTACATGTGGCAGTGTTGGCTAGATTAAATAAAGACTTGCAGTAGCATGTCTAGAGCAGATGACCATAAAGAAATCTGACATTATATTGTCGCAAAAGTAGAAAAAACAGTTTCCACTTTGCTGGAAACAAAAGCGTTCAGAACAGTAACTTGAAGTTTTTGCTCACAATAATTACTTCTACATACTTTTACCTCATATATGAAACTTTTTCCATGTTAAATATGAACATTTTTCATTGTAACACTATATATAGGACGCAAAATACAGAGAAGCATTTTATGTCTCCTTTGAAAGTAAGAAACTCCTTAAATTTGAGTAACCCACTCTTAAATCTCAGCAGACACACAGTGACGGTGTTCAATGCAGGCCAGGGCTACTGAACATCTCTTCTGGTTGCTTGAGCAAACTTGCGAGCTCGTGATTTCGGAGCAGTGGGTGTGTAGTGTTTTAGTCAAAGACTGGTTGGCGACAATTCCCCTGAAAGGAGTTAGCACGAAACAAGGACACTGCTCAGTCTGCTGGAAGAAGGACAAGAGAAAAAGAAAGAAAAGGGAGATGAAGATACAAGAGGAAGGAGCAGCAGAGAATAAGAAAGTGAAGCAAAGCCAGAGGAGAATACAAGAGCAAGAGAGGTTACTGAGTCCACATTTCTCCTTGTCTTTCCCTACTTTGTTCCCTGCTGTGGTGGAGATGAACTCTAAAAAATCACTGCTGCTTGACCACAGATGAACCAACCATCAATCACATTGCATCCCATCATCCTACAGGGCCTGCAAAGCTCAGCCTTGTAATGTCCACTCACATGATAATCCCCCAATTACCTTCCACCACTGTAATATTCCTGCTCTTATACAGCAGCTCCTCTCCATTACATAAGCACTGAGGCGCTGAGTGTAGTGTGCTAATGAGCACTGACAACGCTTCCAGCGCCACTTTCTCTTTGCGGTGAGTTTTAGCGTATCTACGCTGGCTGTTAGGTCCTCACCTGAGAATAAATGAGGATTAGATCTCTAGTTGTGCTTTTAGTAGAGACTGATGAGTCCCAGAACAGACAAGTGTTTTTTGAAAGCAGTGCATTTGGAAGCAAATTCAATTGTTAACTGCATTTGATAAAAAAATCTCTACACCACAGCAATGCCTTAACTCAAACAGGAACACGTATCTCTAACTTGTGTTTTGGAGAGTGTCCTGTCTTTCACTTCTCCTTTCAAATCAACATCAGTTTGGTGCTTTAAACATTGTGTCTCAAACATATGCTAACTTGTTTGCCTTTGCCCTGCAGCAGAGAAGTATTCTGAGTTCTCAGGAATTGCTAAGGGGGGGGGCTTTCCTCTACTGTATTTGTTTCAGATCAGGTCGAACTAAAAGTTACTCAACAACTCATTTACTTTGAACTGACAAGCAGTCAGAGAGACTTAAAGCCTCAGGACAGGGGTCAGCAATAAGCTGCCTGCTGGGTGTGAAGTCAGTGTGTTCATGTTCTGTGGTTCAAAGAAGCTGTACACAAAATGTACTGGAAAGTTATCGGTCCATATACCCCTTAGCAAATATATCTTTTCTGTCGCTGTGTATGATGCTGCCATCTGGTTCTTATAAATGCAATAAAATTAATTTATAATCAAATATTCAATTACCTATTTCTAGATCATATCACTTTACAACTTTGATTCACAAGTTTTGCAATTTTGACACAGATTGACATTAAAAAAAAAAAATCATAAAAAGAAAACAAATCTGTAACTCGCAGCAGTAAAAAGCAGTCCACTCAGGAATAAGACCATGGATAAACTCATATGGCAATTTAAGTTGATTTTAAAGGACTACTTTGTGCACAAAATAATTTGTACATCAGTTAGACATCCCGTGTTACCTTGAATTTGTTAAGAAATTTTGTTTTTCTTACATGTCTCCATGGATAATGGCTAACATATAGATTAAAGTAATAAATTTGATTGGGGTTCATGTTGAACAACAGCAATACTATATCAAAACGTCAGTTTACAAACTCTCACTTAACTTGCGCAGCACAATCAAAGTATGATTTATTCAGTCGTGTTCCCGGTACTTCCCAAACACACATATTTTTCACTAAGAGCTTAATATTTAAAACTGAACTGAAAGTAAACTATGCTATCAAAGCCAGATTCCAATATGTTTTTTGCAAAAATGCAAGTGTTTGTGAAATACTTGAGCATAAGACTAGATGAATGTGACTTGGATTGAACTTTTTGTTTGACTTTTGTCAAGTTTTTTGAGACTTGGTCAAAGGATGTTTGTTTAGTCCATACAAATACAGTGGAAAAACAGCCATTTGCTAGCTGCCCACCTTCACTTCCTGTTTGTATCAAAGGATTCCAAGTGTTACCCCTATTTTACGGTTATTTTCAATACAGTGGCCAAAGTCACTGTTGATGCAACCACTAGCCTTTTACCATTTTCTTATTGGTGTCACATGCATTTGTATGTGCTATAAAGATAGATACCTATTGACTTCATGAACGTGTCTTGAGACATCCTAGAACCACAGGACACATGCTCATCATGTGCTGCTGATAATAAAAGAAGCGGCAATATGAAAATGGGGACTTTTTGTTTAATTGTGTCATCCCCTAAGGATATTTTGCATCTGTGTATTCCAACAACTTGACTTTGCTGTGACATGTCTACAAGCCTGAATTTGTGGAATTTGGGAAGGAAAAAGGTCAATTATGTGCTTTAAAGCCTACATTTAAGCTGAGTGGAACTGTGGGAAAGTAAGAGACAAATAAGATCTAGAGATGCAGCTCTTCAAAGCATTAGAACCGCAAATTATGGAACCAGTCACTGGATGTTTGAGTATTCTTTCGTTTTATGTCTTTGACTGACGGTGTACCAGATGTGAGTGAAACCATACTGTAAGAAGATGAGTAAAGGCATGAACCTCCACGTGGTGTTTTGCATGCCAACAGGAAAGCCCACTAAATAACATCTTGCTTTGCTTACATGGCTAAAAATGTGGTAAACAGTCAGTTGTTACTTGACTGGCCAAGTGCTAAAAACAACAGCCTTGGGAACAGAGAGGCAGGATGAGAAGCTTGAGAATCCATTTAGCATTAATCCGTCATGACTGTGCATACTGTAGACCAGACTGACTCTGAAGTTAATGGTGCTTGAGTGGCTGATTGATGCACACTTCCTGGTCCCACTCAGACTATGACAAAAGGCCTTGAGGGTCCCCAGAGGAGATCGGGTACACAGGCACAGCTTGTCCCATTGTCTAACTGGGCTCAGCTAATTCAACACAGCTAATTCAGAGAGGAGAATAAGTCTAATTTCACAGATCACTGATATAACAGACAACTAAGAGGGCCAGATTAACAGCATCACAGAATTAACACAGCAATATATGTGTCAGATATCTTTGCAACCCAAGATGGTTAATGCATAATAAAGAGGCAGATAAAGTCATTAGAGTCAGGCAGAAAGGGAGGTGGAGGCGAGATCAACGTTAAGTATAGAGGAAGGTAGAAAGGAGGCGGACATGAAGTAGGCCTAGTTGTTGAAGAGTTTTCAGCTCAAGCAAAAGTGTGGGGAGCACTTTTCATATCCTATCCGATTGTCGCTGGATAAATCATTTAAATAGAGGTTAATGTCATCATTATAATTGCAACAAAATTGATTAATCCTAATTTCCTTTAAACATATTTTCACTCCTAACCAGTTTGGTTCGGTTCTAGCAAACTCTGGTGCACTCGCCTATTTGGTTGGGTTTGTTTGGACTGGTGTTCAAGCTGCCAATTAAACTCCAGTGCAGACTTAAAACAATAGACAGAAACTGCCATTTGCCACCAGAATTTGATATCCCCACAAAAGCTGTAACCATGTAACACTGACTACGTTTACATGTACAGAATGTTCCAGTTTTCGCCCTTATTACTAATATTTCCTCTAAGCTGTTTAATATACATGGCTAATGAAAATGAATATTCCACTAATATTCCTGTTTCATTGCAGCTTGCATTCTCTGATTAACATTAGTATACAATCAGTGACTGACTTGTTGGACCATGCAAACTCAGCCTCCAGGGTTTCCCAAACAGTTTAAACATCTGCAACTACATACAAATTTTCTATTTTTGGACTGGACCATTCATTAGAAGCGCTGTTGAAATATGTTCAGTTATGCATAGCACCACACTCTCGGAGCACAGGGCATATTCTGGGGGAGAGATGGAGCAGTATAACATCAGACGCATTTAAAATTTAACTTAACCATTCATTGTGCTGGTTCTAAAAGTTTGCATTCACTCACAGCTGCTGCTCCTCTCGTCCATTGATTTGATCTGATCAGCTCTGAATGGATTAACAGTCAATTATCCATCACTCGAGTCACAAACTGCTACTGAGGGGGAAAAAAACAGGCCAGAACAGAAAGCAAAAAAGTATCATATTTTTTCCCCTGGATCCTGACAACAAGAACCAAACTACAAGTATGAAAAGCAACCTACGTCACATTTGCTGCATTCAGCAAGGCCTTTGGTTCTTCTGAGCATACCAGCATGCTGCCCAGATCTCACACAAATATGATCCAGCAGTACCTACACTTCTGTGTATCACCTTTTGACACATGCTTAAACTACAGAATGCACCTTTGCAATGTGAGGCTTCTGAATTGTGGCAGATGCCTTTTTCACTTTCTTTTGTTTCTCTGTTCTTCGTGCTAAAGCTGGATCACCCGAGCTGACTGCTATCTCGCAGGAATTATGTATGATTTATGAACTATTTTATGGCAAAGGTGATAAATTGTGTTTTCTGCATAAATACATATTGCATTGCACAGTATCTCCATGGCCTGGGTTCTAACATTAACATCTTGTAGGGATGATTTTTGTTACATTGTAAATGCAGCCATAAAAAAAACAAAAACTTTTAAATCAAGGGTTAAAGCAGTAGTGTGTGGCTGTCAGCTGCAGGAATATTATACAACTCAAGTGTGATTACATCTTCCCGTAGTCCAAAGGTCCTGCCCAGCCTGTGATACAGTTAGTGTTGACCCAGAGCCAAGTGTTCTCTAAAGGGGGAAGCCTACACCTCTACATTTACAGTGCCACTGCACGGATCAATGGAGCAGTCGCCTCTATTCTGCTGAACCATGGAAAACCATCAAGCACTGGTAAACAGAGGAGCAAATGTGTGTGGGAATGTGTGTGTGATTAGTTGTGTGCATGTGTGTAAAAAGGAAGTACTCGGGAATGAGTGTTTAATGTCGACCCACTCTGTCACTGTTTGCATTAGGTGGTAAAATCTACTACTGAGGTGCAACAGTGGAGATTCATCTTTTCCAGGAAAAGTTTGTGGTATTTAATCTGTCACTATGGAGCTGAGTGTACAGGTGTGAATTGTTTCTGAGAATGTACTGAGGGAAAAGCATTTATGAAGTTCTATTAAACCCACATCTGCCATGACTATACTCTTATGTCGCTCTTTCTGAAACCTGTGTCCTTCACTCTAAAACAGAAGATTGTAAGTTTTCCGCAGCTAAAAGACAGAAAAGAAATAACTTGGCAAACTCAGAGTGGGTTCACCTTGGTGTTCCAAGGCCTTGAGAAGAAGCTGCAGCATTAACGTGACTCCAATAGTAATTGCCTCCCACTGGCAAAGACGAGAGAGCGCTGTCACTAACCATGGAAACAGTACCAAACTTTAATTCATTCATTAGTCATTTAATGGGTTTTAAAAGCGCAGCCACAAGAAACCCACAAAGGGGAAAGCAATCAGTGTCCTCAGTCAGGCCTCATTCAAATTTGGCACGGGGGTTTCACACAGTCATGCGTTCCGTCATTTAATAGATGAAACTTGGATGAACTTAAAAACTTTTTTTTGTCAGGATGTAATTGCAAAGAGCAATGAGTGCAAGGCAGGGTTTCTCCATGAATACAGAATGGTCATTGAAATCGCCTATTTCAACTTTTTAAATAAGCTGATTAACTGTGTTGTGATAGAGACATCAATGCACACACAGAGATTAAAAATGTGTCTGTTTAACAGTAAATCTACACTATTGTGAATCATTTCTGTAACTCAGGAATAACTAATAGCCCTACTAAGACTTATAATGTGTATGCAGTAGCCAGTTAGAGTTAATATCCTCAGTACCCCGGAAACCCGCAAGTGGGTTTGAAGTGCATGTTTTCTTTAAACTTCACCAAAATCACACCATTTATCATTGCCAAAAACTGTGAAATATTGATATTTATAGTGGAGGGAGAGTCTTCTATTTACACACTTTTGATATTTTGTTCTTTTTTCCAGGGCCGTACATTTTGTTTCAACACTGCAGGGGACACAAATAAAACGGGGAGGTTGGGGATCCTCTGCAAGAAGATTTTGAGCTACAGGAGACTAGGGATTGAGTTAACAAACTGGTTCATTTCAGGTTCTTATTGCATGTCTTAGATGCTTAGATGTCAATCAGAGACCATGTTGCCATTTCACATATACCCTCGCTTAATGTCCTAATGCTGGTGTAAAATCAATAAAAAAGATTTGAGAAAGAGGGACGATTTTGAGCATGAAATGCTTAATTTGCTGCATAATGGTGACTTTTTATGCACCATTTTTTGTTGCATTTTTCTGCATCAATTTGCTACCTTAAATTTATTGCTACTTTCAAGCTTTTATTTAGGGAGACAAATGCACATGCTGTAATTTTAAGCCCCCAAGTCTACACCTATGCTCATTTTATCCTCATTGCTCCACAAATTCACCGAATGAACTCAGCGCACTCTTGTGCACATATCTGCCAATACAACCAGTATTGAATTGGAACATTTCCAGTGTTTCTTTTCATGGATAAGCCAACAGACACACACGAGAGCAGTAGGAGAGTCCATCTGCTTTACAACTTTTTAGATTCCTTGTTGAGAATACAGTGAACTACCATGGTTAAAGTAATCACTCTTGAGCATCACCTTCAGATAACAAGAAAAACTTTCCCACTCCCCTACCAGGGGCCCCTGGGGGTCCCCGCTGGCTCTGACTGTCAGGGCAGCCACTGGTTCCTCTGCCCACTCTCTCGCTCTTCCTCAGCCCGTGAAAAAGCGCCATGTTGAGGCTTCCAGTGTGGATGCAGCGTGCTGCTGCGCTGGCCGACACGTTACAAAAGAGCAGGGCTGTGTGGGGCTCTTACCTTTGCGATCGCCTTCTTGTACCTCATGGCCGCCTGCTCGATGAGGCTTTGGACTTTTATATTCCCATCTCCACACGGAACGACCACCCGGGTCCTCCCGAAACACACCGTCACTTTCATTTCAACCCCGCTGCGTTAATTCCAAAGAGGAAAAAGCCGCGTCAAAACGACAATAACCATCCCCGGTGTGTGCGAAGTCAAAACTAAATCCCCGGTTGTTGTGAAGAAGTCGAAGTGAAGTTGTCTTTGTGTCCTGCTTCCTCGGAGGACAAGAGAGAAGCCCAGCATTGGATCCAGCGGCGGGGCTGGGTGGCGTCCTCCCTGTGTGCCGTGTTGACTCACTTACAGAAACTTCCCAACAAAAAGCCTCAACTGCGAGAGAGAGAGAGGGAGAGGGAGAGTCAGAAAGAGAGAGAGCGCACAACTGGACTGACAGTGCGAGCGCGCCCACATGTCAGAGCAAGCACCGAGAATGCTTCCTACACCGACCAATGCAATGCAGGTTGTTGCTGAGGGCAAAGCCACCCAAAGTCACTTCACATTTCTTTGCTTTCTTATCACAGAAAGTTGCGTAATACTTGTTTTGTCGGTGTAGAGTCGTGGTCTGCATTAGGAAAGTGTCATGGAAATGATATAAAACAAAGTCCAAATGAACTGTTTTTATTTCATTTCACATTATCATGTGACTATGACTTCAATAATTAAACCACATTTAAATGTTCAGTATACTATTACTGGGTTTAATGTATATTCCAGAGTGTTATAGAGTTCTGGGACTTCTCGGGTGCAGGGGTCAGGGCCAGATTATCCTGCAATAGTATCCCCTCACCAGGGGCGTAGCACCAAAGGCTGGGTCCTATGCATAAGCAGCCTCTGTCAGCCCTGTGTCCTTCCTTTTTTTTGATCCATGTCTCTCTCATTCACCATTTGGATTTTTCTCAATTTGAATGTCTCCCTTTCTCTTTCTTTTGCTATTTCTTTTCTTGGAACCCCAACATTGTATGCTGACACTCCAGAAGCATAATTACTCACTTGGCTCTAGCTGCATTTCATTTTCATTTAGCACCTTTAAGGGATGACAGGGGCCTTTAAACCAATTTATTCAGCCATTCATAATTTAGTTATGGCATTAATTACTTAGAAAGTTAGAAACAAAACCAAACTTTTCATTCCAGGGTTTTTTGAGCCAATTTGACAGTTGACATTGTGTTAAAGCACAAATTTAAACATTTGCAACACAAACAATGTGGCCACTGAGCGTCTGTGGCCCCTGGGCAGTACCCTGACTTTTCCAAATTAGTACATCAAATCAAATTCACAGTTGTTTTACTCACCATAGGTTGACACAATAATAGAGCAGCACTGTACTGTCACTGCACACAGCCTAGTAAAGACAGATTCTGTCCTGATGCATATCTGCCTGTTATACAAGCACCTTATCTGGGATTCCTCTGCAGTAAAACAGCATATTAGACATGGAACTTGATGATGATTACAAATGGAGATCTGAGGTTGGGAGTTATGGTTATGCAAGTCTGGGAAACCCTAAGGACACATGCTGGCTCAAGTGCAGGTCTATTGCAACAATTATTAATCATGTTGGCACACTCTTGTGATTTGTCCTTGTAATGTTGGATTTGGTGAATCTGTGGATTATCCAGCATATGCAACATATACGCAGATGTTGAATTTTAATTTGAATAAATAAGACAGACTAGATGAGTTGAACCATCCGACAGAATGAGCTGAGAGTCATATAAATGTTATCTTCTCTCTACTGGACTGAGAACTGCACTTACACTGATAGCAAAGCATATATTAATGTTATGTATAAGACTAAATTATTGAACTGCAGTGCAAATCGAGAGATGGGCCTAAGGCTGGATCTACAATATGACCCAATTCACTAATAAAAGCTGCAACCTTTCTGTGGAGCTCCACTCTCTCCCTGCAGCTCTGACTCTTTATCATCTAATGTCGTCCAAGTGAGTGAGCACGAACATGAGAACAAGCCATTTTTCCAAACTATAACATCGCTGCTAATTTTTTCTTTTTCCTTAATGCTTACAGTTTTGTTTGTTTCTTGCTCTTAAACATACAAGTATACCCTGAAAGATTCTTACTGAGCTTTAGTATCATTTTCTTTAGACATCATTAATTCAAACAGGGTGCTAGATACATATATTCAATGCAATCTATACCACTTTCTCTATTGGAGTCATGACCTTGTAGTGCAACGGTAGCACGTCTGACTCCAGATCAGAAGGTTGCTTGTTCAAATCATGTCAGGGTCAAGCCTTAGGAATATACCAATATGTTTAACTTGCACTGCAACAAGATAATATGTCAGTCTCAGAGCTGTACCTGCTCTGAACTCTTTTAACTGCTTATATGTGAGACTTCACTCTGTCTGCAGCTCTCTTATGCACAAATAATACTCCCCCTAGTGGCAAAAAAAGCAAAACACTCTCTCTAAGAGCAAACTAAAAGAGAGGGGGCTGTTTTTTCATCTTTGCATTCCTTTTGTAACATCCAAATCATTCCTATAGCCGTGTTTATGAGCTACACGGCTGTATTTATTGAACATGAAGCCCCACAGGGTTTTTATTTATCTGACATCATTCACTGAAATTTGCTTTCACTGTGATGAAATAGACAGATAGACAGAACCAGTTAACATTTACTGCTCAATATATGGAATCCAGCTAAGAGCTTGTTAAGGAGGGTACCAATGAGAACATCAGTTTTCCTTAGGAAACATTTCAATCATTTACCCCAACCTGCTGGTGTAAGATGAGTTCCTATCCTGGATTGTAGTATGTCCAGTGCACACCAGGAATGCAGGGAGGAGGAGGAGACAGTGGTGGAAATTAAGACGGTGCAGTCAGTGCAGCTTTTCTGGGGCCGATGACCTGAGAGGGCCAGTGTTCCCGCTGTGCAGAGTGGGGCTTGTGTGTCATCCAGGATGCAACTATACTTATAGAAATCTGCCTAACTGTTGTTTTGACCTTAAAATGTGGCTTTTATAATTTAGAGTACTACATGATGGGGGACAGATACAGATATATGTAGATACATACATACAGAATTGCACCATACCATGAAAGAAGCATTAACCTGTGTATTGACTCAATGAGTCAGTGCATATCTACGGAAGCCCTGAGAGGCAAATGAGAAAAAGAATTGTGGTGATCAATTTTCTAAGTCTGGTTAAATTGTGTTTATTCTCGTTTTTGTTTTTATTACCAGGATAACCTTCATAAATTTCATAATTTTATTTTTCATCTGTTAAACAGGTGAAAAAAAAAGGCTCTCAAGTGTACTACTATCCCATGTGCTAGATAGGACAAAAAGAATTCACATTATCATCAGGTGAGTTGCACTCTAAGCATAATACCAAAGGGGAATACAGACCTCCATACCCTTTTCATCATCTGGAAATTGTTGTGACTGCAACAAAGTACTACTAGTACTACTTAAATTACAGGCAAAATATGCACTATTATAAATGTTAAGGGGTTGATGATTACACAAGCTTTTCAGTACAACATTCAGCAATGTCAGTATTTTAGTAGAAATTACAACTCACCTAAATGAAAACATCAATCCTTTGTGAGATATTTAGAACATGGGGCCGAAATTACTCTTGCAAAAACAAACACTTGAAGAGAGGATCCTGTCAAAACCTTTCAAAGAAGAAAAGAAAAAAAAAAAGAACTTACTTTCCAAACATATTTTAACTTTCCCCATCTGTATAACTCATACTTTTGTAAGTAATTTAGAATGATTATCATGGCAAAACAATTTCTTCATGTGCTGTTTGCTGTTAAATCTCAGACTGTGGAGAGAAAACAATGTAGCTCAGACTCTGAAAATAAATCATTACTATTTGTTGTTTGTTTTGTTTTTTTAAGATACATTTTGGGGGCTTTATTATGCCTTTAATTGATAGGACAGAGTAAGTGTGAAGGAGGGGGGGCAGCATGCAGCAAAGGGCCGAGGTTGGAATCTTAAAATGTGAAAAAATGTGGCAAAAGGTTTGGCCATCCATTATATACACAGGACAATATTGCAATTCTTTTCAAATTTCAAAAATGTTGGAAAATCCAAATTCTTCCACTCCACAGTTACAGACTTACTGTGTGAAGCGAAGAGCAGCAGTACAGAGGGTAAACAAATCGTTGATGTATGTGTGTGTTGGAGCTATCAGCTGACTGTGAGG
Organism: Plectropomus leopardus; assembly: GCF_026936395.1. Lineage (NCBI taxonomy): Eukaryota > Metazoa > Chordata > Actinopteri > Perciformes > Serranidae > Plectropomus > Plectropomus leopardus. Next base: position 7,002,260 of record NC_142196.1, read on the forward strand.
TGTTACATCTACAGCAGACGTGTTTCAGCATGGTCTCGAGAGAGGAGGAGGCGACACCACTCTGTCATCACAGACTTACCTCACCACCGGAGAATTGCACTCACGTACACATTGACTCATTCACTCATGGACATGTGTAATTTACTACGTCCTGCTTTTATTTCCCCCAGTGCCTTCTAATACAACCTAATCTGTACACTTCTATTGAAGGTATCTTAAACCTTTTATTGATAAAACACATTATTAGTGAGTGTGTGGACTGTTAGCTGATGGGAAAATATTCTTTACAAGTTCACCTGAACACTCACATTAAATTTGTATTACAGATGTCTGCTCGGTTGGTTCATTATTATGTATGCATGTGGTGCAAGAACATGCACGTCAGAGGCAGGTCTATCCAGACCCAAGACAGAACATCAGGTACAATGAAAATGAGAGAGGACATATTTTAGCTGTGATGAAATAGGGCTTTGAAGACTGGTAATTATAAGATTTGACCCCTTCCAATGAGACTAAATCACTAGAATATATATCAAACATGAAAACTTGAAAAAGATCAGGCAAAAGGCCCTGAGAAGGACCATTCGTGGGATTAAGGGGTAATAGTACTTATAAAAACAATGTTGCTATTAGCTTATTTTAACATGATGTATGCTTAAAGGGATAGTTTAGATTCTTTTAAGTGGAGTACTTAAACATAGTCGATGTATTATCCATAGTAGGTGGTGGTTTGCATGTCCCCAGTCTGGAGACACATGCAGGAGTCCGACACAGAAGCTAAGCAATGTGCTGTTGTGGAGAGGTCAACAATAAAACTTATTTTAGCCACCTAAAAAAAAGTCCCACCTAAAAAAAATCTTCATCAGTTTAAGTGCATGGTATATTTAGAATATTTTCACTGCTTTACCTTGCTGCCAGACAGGGAATTATGACAAGGAATCCAAATGGTTATATCGCTCTATTCAAAGCCAGACTCCTTTGAGAAAAACAGTGATTTAACATCCCTGAACACAGGAGCTGCTGGTCTACCACTGCCTAAATTAGTTATTTTCTTTTTGTCATTGTGTGACTTTGGCATTTAAAGTGGTAAGTTAGGATTCACCAAAGTAACACAAATACATTAATTCAATAACCGATCAAGACAGCAGTAGATGAGCAGCTCCTGTATTCAGCATGCCAAAATTACTGTTTTTGTCTATGGAGTCTGGTTGCTTTGATGAGAGTATAGATGTGGAACTGAGGTTGTCATCAGCTTCCCTGTTAGAATTGGCTGTCTTATGGAAAGATAAAGCAGTGAAAATACTCCCGATTAAGTGTACACTTACACTGATATTGATTTCTTTAGGTGGCTCAAATTGGTTTTGTTGCTGACCCCTCCACAGCATTACATTGCTTAGCTTCTGTGTGACTCATGTCTGCTTCTCTAAGCTAGGGGCGTGCCGACCGAAATCTACAGTGAGGAGCGCCCCCAGATCAAATCCTCTTAGGGCCTACAAAAGGCAAGAGCCGTCCTTTTCATGTTTGATGGCCACATAAATTCAAGTTACCTTGTTTTAAGCACAGAGGCTTGATTCCGCAGTGCAAGTTTCCAGAAGCATTTTTGATGCCAGTTTAAAATTGTGTGTTCAAATTACACCAGGGTCAAGCAAAAAAAATGCAAAATATGCCTTGTTTTATGGTGGAGCCACCACTTTACCACTTGCAAAGGAGAGAGTAGTAAGAGTGTGACACCCTTATGACATTTCATTCAACAGAAACATATACCTAAACATGCAATACTCATACGCACCATGCCAACAGGATTTTTCACAGCCGTTTAACATAATTAAGGCTGATATTAGCACTTTTCGCATGTTTGAAAATTGTTTATACACCTTGCAGAACTGTAATAACACAACCATATCTGTCACATCAAGACAAGGCTGACATCAGTGTTTTGTACCTTTTTTTTCTACTCATCCTTATTTCAACTTCTTTGTTTAATTCTTGCACAGTTCATCACCAGACGGCTCTATGTGAGTCTGCACATGCAAATAGTTCTTATCTGATTTGGATTACTGCCCCAGCTCATTCCAATAGACACTAAAGAGACACAACCCAAAGCACTACAGATGTTTTGATATAACTCTGAACAATGTCTTACATTACCTAAATCAAATTTCGACCATCATCACAGTCTGATGCAAGCTACGGCATGTGCTTTCCCCCAATAATGTGGCTAATTAAAATTTCCCTAATGGCAGCCAGTGTTAGCTGTTGTAGCACCTTGACTTTATAATAAATCATCAGTAGCTCCAGGCAAGATAACTCAACAATTTTTAACGAAGGCAGCACAACATGAAAAATGGAGTTAAGCTGAAAAGCCTCAAATCAAACATCAGGATCTGTTCATGTGTCATTTTGTAACGGGTGGACGCCCAAAGCTAATAAAGCTAATTACTGACTAGTTCGTTTTTGCATTATTTGATTATGTGCATTTATAATAATGCTCCAAATAGTTTGATGCGTCCTACTTGAGCTTGGCTGCTGCACTTCAGTATTTGTGTAAGCTGAAAGGCCCCATCTGCAGGCTTCTTAAAGTATTACATCTTGGTTTGTCTTCTCACCAGGAATCCTCTCTGTTTGGATTAAGTTTAGAGCCTGTAATTGCTGTGTTTGCAAGGATCGGGCCCAGCATACACTGTGAACACTGGGAATGGTGATTTCATTGATTTGCAAATGCAGCCAGCTGCTGTTTTGCATACACTGTCTGTTTTGCCATTTTTGACCCTCCACATATTCCAACAGCAAATTATTTATTATATAATTAATTAAAATGAGAACTTCCTGTTGATCATATGGTATTTACCTCCTTTAAATCCTAATCCCAGTATAGATAGTTTTAATGAGACATTTGTGACTCATATTGTAGGGCTTATACTAGGGTTGCAAACCATAAGCACTCTATTTAATCAGTTATTGGTAAAATAAATGAACAATTAATCAATTCATTAAAAACAACATAAAAACTTTAATCATTTTAAACAATATCAAATGGGTTTTTCCTCAATCAATGCTTACAACAACATATTTCATATACTGTGACAGCACTGCATAGCCTATCAATTGATTGATTAAATTTCACATGTTCGATTATTTTAATTAGTTATTAGTTAGTTAATTCTTAACTACCGATTAATCGATCATCAGTTAATTGCTATCATCTATAGCTTGTACACAGTGCTGTGGCAGATGTGCTTCTCTGTGTTGCTCACAGCCTCTTACTAATGCAAAATATTGGGTATTGAAGGGCACAATTAGACCTGACTGTTCAGAAAAAATGGCACATTTCAAAATACAAAGAAGATTTAATTTTGCTTCCTAACAACATTATGTTCAGAATGCCATAATAGTAAAAGTGGTGATGAAGCTTTGACTGTTGGCTCACAATTCCGGTTTCATAAAATAACTAATAGTGGCACTTATCTGACAGAAGACATCAGTTTATGCCTTGACAGATTTTAATACCAAGAAGTCCAAATTTAATACAAATGGGAAACATTAATGTCAGCCTCCACTGCTTTTTCAACCTGGAGCTGTCTAGTGTATAAGTCTGGCCCTGTCTGGACTCTTAAACTTGTATTGCTTTGGATTTTGACGCCTGCACTGGTCACATTCCCACATAAAGTCACAGAAACCTGTGTGTTGTGCTGTATTCTCTCACAGCTGTGGTTTCCCGAGAAGATCTACAGCCTCTTTGTGTGTGACGTTTTGGTGCGATAGTAGTGTGTCTGCCTCCAGATCAGAAGGCTTTGTGTTCAAATCCTATCAGTCAATTGTCATTCCAATTATGTCATTAACTGTGTGACAATCACATAGTTTAGTCCCTTGTTATCAGAAAATTAGTTCTGTGATTGACATGTGTATTCTAGAGATGTTAATAAAGTGAGTGGATCCCACAACTTAAGTTCTTCTCCTGTAACCCGTGATTATTTTATTAAACTGTTTCACTGGTTTCACGGTAGGTGAAATGACTCAATTCCAGCAAGTCCTCATGTGAGTATGATTCAAATATAATTAAAATGTCTATCGCACTTGTATGGGGTTTTCCTAATACAAAACTTTGGAGCTCTTCAGACAAACTTTTAGGTATAGGGCTACACCACCCTGCCCAGCAAAATCCTAGTTTTTTTTATTTTTTTTAAATTAAATTAAATTAAATAATAAGCATGACAAAGGGAGGAGCTTGTTGCAATATGCTAGCATACAACATTCAGTTATACTGACAGTAGGAGAATTCATTTCTAAAAAAGTTTGGCTGAGTGCTGCTTCACATGTGTAGGTCTCAAAAACAGGTGCTCTTTAGATTTAAGGACAAAAATGACATAAAGAAAGAGGGAGAGGTATGCCTTGTTATTTCTTTAGTAAATAAGTCAAAACCCTGAAAATTCTTTCCAAGGCACACTGTTTTGCAGAAGTAAAAAACGTTTTAAATAAATGGGCCTTACGCCTATGCGTTTCACTCACAGTCTTCATCAGGGCATCAGAGGAGCACCAGATAATTGTCACAGGTGCAATCACTTAAGTGAGTGTACACACACACAGATCAACTCCAACAAAGCACCAGCATGTTCAAGACCAGCAAATTCATCATACAATTAACAACATAAAATATATGACACACACAAACATCAATAAATGAATAAAAAAATTTACAAAATTGTACGGGGGGGGGTACATCACAAGAAATTTCTTCATTATTGTAACATAGTTCAGCTCTTCATTTCAGCCAGGGACCCGGAGCATATATGTTGAGGTGGACATTTCATATATGTTTACTTGAATCTCTAATCAATGTAATTATCGTAACCTTCAGATTGCTGTTGAAAAGATATGACCCCGACGTGATTTGAACACGCAACCTTCTGATCTGGAGTCAGACGCGCTACCGTTGCGCCACGAGGTCCTGTCTGACATAAACCACTATCTTAAAGGATTATAAAACCATAGTAGCGTAGTCTGCAATAGGACATAAGTCTTTTCCTGTTTGCTTGTATGTAATTTTTTCGACTTATAAGTCTATTTGTGAAATAAAGAATAAAACATGGCGTCTTTGCGACGTATGAAGATATTCTCGAAGCTTCCTCGCCTCCTCCTGGAGAACTGAATAGTACTAAACGTTATGGCCATTCTGTTTCATCTTCCCTCCTCTCTGATAGTAGAGATTTTCTCCCTTTTTTTGAGCTGCGTCAGCACCATGGACAGCTGTCAGCACAACAGCTGGCTCGCTGGCTCACCGCGCGAGTGCTGTCGTGAATGCTGCGTGGTGAACGCGCATGCGCGCAGGGCGCAGTCCTTTTTTTCAAATTACAGCTCGGGCATGTCACATAAAATACGGGTGATGCTATAGTTAGCCACGCATCTAAAGAAGCTTCAAATTTGTTTCTAGAGGTACTAAATAACTCACTATTACTTAAGGGACTGTTCATTACTAATAAGAAGGGAGGAGGTGGTGTAAAATGGACTTCAGATAATTTTTAAGCACTGGGGAGGTTACTTTTTTTTTAATTGTTCTCGTGGAGGGACACTTAGCTTCAGATGGTTGAATTTCTTATTTATTTTGACCCCCTGCTTTCGACGCCTTTCAGAAGTAATGAAACCTTTGACCCTGGAGCAAATTAGTGAGATTCCTTTTTTGGCTATATAAAGGTGGGGCTCTGAGGGTCTATTCTGCGGGAAATTAGGCACACACTGGCCCCTAAACTTTTTTAAATCATGCGTCACACTTCAGAGAGAGAGAGATTTATAACGAAATTTAAAAATATTTAAACTCACTTGCTCTGGTAGGTGGAGGAAGCGGGCTCCTCCCTGTCCTGTTCCTCCTCAGGTGTGGACGAAAAGTTATCCAAAATTTTCTGCACATTTTCTGTCCGTGGGCGTTTGAAAATGAAACGGTCCATTTTGACATTTAAATTTCTCAACTTAAATTCGGTTAGCTACTGGCTAGTTTTGACGGCGGTAAGCGGTAAATGTTAGCACGCGAGTGACGTCAGTGACGCAACGTGATAACCTTACGTCAATTACCAACCAGGAAATTTAATCAATGATACACGACACTGCATTACGCTGTTAGGATCATGGATGTATTATAGACGCTGTGGGGCCTTGTCAGGGAAAGCGCAGTGTACCATGGATTTATTATGTAGTGTACAGGCAAACATATATGAAAATTAAAGCAGTTGATGTGGTACTTTTCTTGGTTGTTCAATGGTAGGGCTAACGTGGAGCTAAGGCAAAAAGAAAAAAAAAAGCCAGGAAAATTGTATTTATAATTATCATAATTACACAAATAAAATATGTTGCAGAATTATAGAATCTTTTAAGCAATTTTCACCAAGTCTTTTCTGCCCTGTTTGCATTTTTGTTTCTTCTTTTATTATTATTATTATTAGTAGTATTATTATTATTATTCTTGTTATTTTAACACATTTTCAGGTAATTGACTTGAACTTTTTTTTTTTTTTTACTAATTTCTTAAAATGTTTGGGTCATTTCTTCTGTTTTGTTGCTTATTGCATCCCTCCCATGTTTTGGAAAGAAAAATGTTGCCATGTTTTCTTTAAAAGCCTACTCAATTTCCCCATTTACCATAGCCAGAAACTGTGAAATATTATTTAGGGTAAAGGTAGGGTCATGCATTTCCCCCAGTCACTCAGGGAAGTTTAAATAAGAATATTTGTAGCTCCCAACCACCCCCCTACTAAGAAAAGTACAGTCCCCAATGTAAGTATCCTAATTTTGTTGCTGCAGATTCCTGAGTTAAACACTGTGCTGTGTTTATGCCATGATAAAAAGACTTGAGAACTAGTGTTCAGTGGTCTCATTGCAAATGCAGAACGTAGCCATTGTTGTTTACAGTTTCAATGTGCTCCTTTGTTCCTCCTCTGTTTTCAACAAACAGATCAGAGCCCTTTGTGTTTTCTCCTCTCTACATATCAGAGCTGCAGCAAAGTCAATTGCTTTTCTAAACAATGACGGTAACCCACTCAGTAAAAGTAAAATCGCAGTAAAAGCTTCGTAGTATTGCTATCCGTTTCATGATTTTTTAATTTTAGTCCATATTGATATTGTTGCATCCAGCTGTGACTAACACACTGCTTGATCAGTTGTCCAAATTCTGGCTTTTGTTTTTGCAGCAGATCAGCTTAAATGAGACTGATTACAGCGTTGGCAATGGACAAACTGAGAGGAATAATAACATTTCCATATCAGAGGACACATTAATTGACAAACACCAGAAATGAGTGACATATGGATACACTTGACAAACGTTTACATAAAATCTTTCAGTGTTTTTATTTATTTATTTGACAAGCAGCAGGATCATGTTTGTCACCTCATTTTTTTCTTTACATTTCAAAGTAGATACAATAGTAAGTATACCAGATTTATTACAATAGTTTTTTTTCCTAACTTCAGTACATTTAACAAAGAAAGAAAAATAAACACACAACAACTGCAAATGTGAGAAAAGAAAGCATGTTTTTTTAATGTGTAGCCACCAATGTGTCATTGATGTCACAACTACCTCTTTCCCCCCGGGTTTCTTTTTTTTCCTTTATATTCGGTCGACTAGTATGTTTATCAGCTCTTTCCTCTCCATCAGCTATAGGCATTTTCTTTTTGTCGTTTGACGCACAGGTGCGTGGCACTGGTGATGTTGTAAACAGCTTAAAATCAGAAGGTGGGTGGGGTTGGGAGGAGGGTCTTGTGGGTGGTGGTGCTAGCTTGCTGTCTGCCGTGACACGATGAGCTTTCTTATTTTCAAAGATGGAGGCACCAGTCCTGCTTTTAGTCATCGCACAGAATCACAGCAGACAGCCACAGTCCGAAACCTAAATGGATGAATGAGTCTGTTTTGTTATTTATTTGATGTTTTAAACCTGCATCTGCCGGTCAGTCACACAGGCGAGTGTTTGTGTGGAAGTGCTCCTGGCTTGGCCTTTCTGCCTATGCCACGTAGCTGTACTCGTCTGCTGAGGTCTGGCTCCGCTCGATGTACTGCTTGTCGATGAGCACCTCGATGCACTTCTTGATCATGCTGATACTTGGGTTGAATCTGGCTTTGGACTGATTGATGACCTGCACACAGGGAAATTTGGAAAAACAGTGATTAAAACCCTTTGAAACCTGATCAAATTTCTTTGATTTCTTTAAAAAAAATGGGGAGAACTTAACAAGACATAGCCCAAAAAACTGCAAAGAATTTAGAAAAAAAGTCACAAGAAAATTACCTGAACACCCCCCACCCCCAAAAAAAGTTCAAATGAAATTAAAAAAAAGACCTAAAAAGTGCTAAAAATGTATATGTATTTATGCATATAATTTTTTTGACATATTTTAAAAAATATTATAAATATACTTTCCTGGACATTTCCCCTGCCAAAAAAATTCTAATAATCCTCCCCTCTTTTTAAAACAATTTGTAAGTATTTTCTTGTTACCTCTTGCCTAAAAGACCAAAAACCAAATTGAAACATATTCGAGTTACGTTTAGTTGACAGCTACAGAAAATATATTTGGCGTTATGCATTACATGGAGGGTTATTCACAGAAAATCACTGTAACAATGTCATCACACACAACAAAATAAAAAGACTTTCCAAAACTTTCAGTGTTTTTTCCCAGCTCTAAGACTTTTCTGGGCCCAAAAAACTCGAAAAACGCCACTCTGAAATTACATGACTTTTGTGGGAACCCTGTTTAATATTTAGGGACACATCTAGGGATGTATGAATGTACTATGTATACAAATGTACATGTGTATATGTTGTACATATTTTGTGAATCTGTATAATTTTTTTGTGTGAGACAGGAAAATGTACAGGTTCTGAAAACAAAAGTCCCTCCTGGGATGAAAAAGACAATTGATAAAGAAAACAAATAGCACTGTGCTTGAAAAGTTTGGCTTATTTAACTACCTAAAAATGGCAAAAAAAACTGTTTAGGATAACAAAATGCTTATATCCCTAAAACAAAGGTCTTAAAAACCCACCTCCTGGATGAGGGCGTTGTGTCGCAGCACCTTGCGGGCCTTCATGATTCTCACTATAGCAGCTTGTAAATACATTTTGCGGTCCTCGTCTACGGCGCTCCTTGTCTGCTCCATCTCCTAATTATCAGATATGTGACAAGATAGATTTCATAAAAAAAAGCTATCAAACAACGGGGCAACAGCAAAGCTGGAGAAAACCTCAAGAAAGGTGGAGAACCATTTGTCTAACCTGTGGTGTGTCTTTCTGCATTGACGTTGTGATCTTGAATTTTGTCCTTTTACTGGTGAAACTCATATTTAATGAAAACGTGGACTCGGTTTCAATCTCCTCCTGTGGGCAGAGGGGAAAACATCCTGTATTCAAATAATCACCATTGCTTTCCAGAGGTCTGAAATAAAGTTATGGTGAAAGTATGTGCACTGTGAGTTGATAGGGAAGAATATGAGGTATATGTCATTGGCTTGACAAAGACTTGACAAGGCATTTGGTATATAACAACATAAACCTCCCCATCAATACCAATTATGAATGACAAAGAACTACGCCAACGGAGCTTCAGATTCCTCTTGTTGCACATGAACCTTTTGCAAGTCGTGGTTAAGCATCTTGACGTCCAGCAGGGACTTTATGGTCTTCTGTAGCTCCTTCTCGTTCATCTGGGTGCCGTCCTGCAGCTCCTTGTAGGTCACCGTCTGACTGTTGTTGAAGGCCAGCAGCACAGCCATCTGGTAGGTGGTCACCATGGCAACGTAGGGCTTGGACAGGTAGTTCATCTTCACCTCACCTGATTGAGAAGGGAGGACGCAGGTGAGCGGTGTTGCATACGATTGAAACAACTTGATAACTAATTTACGCTATTTCTGTGAATATCCTTGATTATGACATATAAATATATTATAATACAAAATGTTTCAATCTGGGCATATTCATTTGCAGTTCCACTTTAAATTACAGGCTCAGAAAGATTTTTACATTCAGATCTTGCATAATTCTGCTTTAAATAGTGTATGTGTGTTTAAGTTACCTGTGCAGAGATAGTGCAGCCAGGTCAACTTCCTCCCACTGAAGTGCTGATTATAGAACAACTCAAACTGTAAAAAAGGAGGTGAAGACAGAATTTATTTTGCAATGTGCTTCTTTAAACAGTAAAATCCTATATAGCTGTGCTCCGCAAAAGCAAACTCACCATCTGCACACTCTTCTCTAGTTCTTGAGGGATGGCGAATGTGGAGGAGGGGACGTGTGTGAGAGGCCAGGCTCCAGCCTGCAATCACATGGCATTTAGCCACCATAACATGTTTACTCAAAACATGGGAACAAAAGCTGTTGTTGGTAGAAGCCAATCTGATAAAACCAGGGTAAATATAGAGATTCGATTGAACGCACAAAGCACAGAAGGTGGTACTAGTCCCATGCAACTAGTCTGGTAATTTGTAGTAATTAAGGAGGTCGTCTGTTATCTTGATCCTGTGCAAGTCTGTCATGTCTGTAATTTGTCAAGTAAAATTTTCATAGCAAGTAGGAAGTAGTAGGAATCAGATCACAGTAAAAAACTGTATGGGCATGTCTGTAAAGGGGAGACTCATGGGTACCCATAGAACCCATTTTCATACAAATATCTTGAGATCAGAGATCAAGGGACCTCTGGGAAATGGCCAAACTGTTTTTCTATTGCCAAAGTTGAGCCTAGGTTTGTAGAATTATTCAGCCCCCTTCCTGAGATTTAAAAAAAAACAACAACAAACAACAACAACTAATTTTTTACACACCTTTTTTCTGCTACTTTCCCTGTCAAGCATTATAGAAAGCTGCGTTGAAAATTAGGTGAAAGTTTTGACAGCATTTTGAGTGTAGGGGGCTCACTTTGCTACACAGCATGGCTACCAATTCACAGAAGGAGCAAGATCAAATTCACCAGAGGAGCAAAATGTCGAAACATGATAAGGTCACTGACATGTAACATGTTGCAGAATGGTTCTGTTTGTTTACCCCCATTCATAAAGAAAAAATATGAGTGGTGCTAAGCAGCGTTTCTGTGTTGTGTAGAGTGGAGTTATAAATGATTGTGCACATGATGTTCAGGGGATAATGTCCATAACACAGGAAACACAGAAGTGGAGGGGTTAATTTGTAAATCACATGAGGTCTCTTGGTAATACGAGTCCCGTGCAAGCAGGGCTTTAGATTTTAATCCTGTGGCTGCTGTCATGACTGAGGTATGTCAGCCACATCAGAGTCCTCCTCACCTGTAATACGTAGATCTGGAAGCTGATGCCGAGGTCCACCACCGTCTCCTGCGTCTTGATGAAATTGTTGAACTTGTTGTTGAGGTCAGCGCTCACGCTCATGTCTGTGTACATTCTGTGGAGTTTGCTTGTGAACTCGTAGCCACAAGCTTGCTGTGGAAACAAAAAGAACCGAGAGGTAATACAATCAAAAAAGTGTCAGACATATGACAGGTCTTTGTAAATAATGTTCAGCTTTGCATTTACCTTTAGTTTGTTGATCATGGCTTCTTCTGAGTCCATTGACAATGATAAACCGTGTATTAACCGCTTTGCTAGCATTCTGGCATAAAACTGTGGGAAAACAAAAAGACTTGAAAAACTTAGTATTTTGGGACTACTGAAGAAACTAAAAATGAACACACTAATACTTCTAGAGCTATTTTGGGTTCAAAATCACTCTCTCCTTCAAGGTTTCTAAACCAGAATATCACTACATATTTTATTTTTTTGCTGTGTCCAAGCAAAAGAGAAATGCTGGTCACCTTTTGAAAGATGTCCTTGTCGTCTATGTACTTGAACACTGTGATGAAGCTCGTCAGCTTGTCCTCCACCTCATTCTCTGTCATTCCCTTTGCAGACTTTTTCAGCAGATTGTCACAGTATTTCGCCAGCTGCACAGAGACACCAGGAGGGACATGACCTGGTCAATGCACTGTGTGTAATACTGAGTATTTACATGTGTGTGTGTGTGTGTGCACTCACCAGTTCAGGGGCTTTACAGATGGACTTGGGCTCCCTGAAGTTCACCACAGACGTCAAAGCCTGGGAAAGACACATCAAATAAACACAGTCCGTCCAATAGTGACAAAAACATTAACACATGTACGTAGTTTGTACTTGGATACATGTAAAACTGTAGATTTGCAGTCACAGAATGTATATAAAACTTGCCAAAACCTCACTTTGCCATTTAGTGACTGTTTTGAGTATGTTAATGAGGCAGCAGCTGTTACAGTCTGGAGTTTATTACCTTATCGAGTGCGCTCATGAAGTGCTGATCTCCGTTTAGAACTGTGTTTATGAGCTGAACAAATTTACTGTGAACCTCTAGCACTGACTCCACAAACAGGGTTGGCATCTATAGAGGCCACAAGAGAGACAAAGTTGTATTAAAAGATAAGTTATACACAGCATTTGCAAAAGTTGAAATGATAATTCTCTGTATTTCAAAGAAATGGGGCCATACAGGCAGAGTGTTACAGCCTCTATGTAAGAAAAGTGACAAAATATATTTTCCATTTTCCATATTATCCAAAACATCTCATATAACACTGAAGGCCACATTTTAACTTGTAATGTTTTATCATATGAAAAATAAATTAAGGAGTCAAAACAAGCTTCAACAGTACAACTACCTCAAAAAATGAAAGTGGCTTTGCATGTTCGAAGCCTTTCCCGAGTTATTTCCCAGAAAACAGCCTGAAAATCCATTATATTGTATACAAGTTTTGGCATATATGCACATGCAGCAATGTGGCACTAACGTTTTCCTGAGAGAGGTTACTGGTGCCTCGGATGCCCTCGTTATGAATATGGACCTGCAGCTCCTGGATCATGTGGGGCAGCCCGTTGGACACGGCCCGCAACAGAGTGTACATGTTGGCCATGTCTAGACAAAACAACACACACAGTTTGATCCTAGTGCTACAACCCAATGTGTATGGTGCTTAAGTGTAAATATATTAATCATTCACTCAATGCTAAACAGATCTGTGCATCAGGACACAAGACGGACACTGACCATCTCTCTTTTCCTGCCGAATAATGCTCTGGCACTCCCCATGCAGGAACTGCAGATGGTCTGCCACCATCCTCTGCTGGCATTCATGGATGACTTTGGCATAGGAGCTGGGGTGCAGGTACTTCCGACATCTCATCTCTTCATCTTTCAACCGACCCAAAACCTAGGGAGAGACAAAGACGGAAAAGAGGAGAGCATGGGATTAGTTTTTCAAACACAACAGATATCCAACATATCTGTAATTACAAAGCATCTGCAGTTTTTTAAAAAAAGAGAACTATATGATTTTTATAATACATTGCTCAAAAGCCTTTTCTGCATATGTGGATTAAATTGACAGTGTCCAATGGGAAACAAAACTGCCACTATTGCTTCTTTTGGTAATATTTCACAGTTCTTTTAGGAGTCAAATTTATTGATAATGCAAGAAGTTTTTTTCCAATTTCACAAAGCCTACCGTCATTTTTTTGCATCTCAACATATTGAACCACAACATATTGCTATACCCCTATTGACTTACATATTTCATTTCATATCTAACTCAGTGCTTACTTCATCTTTATGTTTTTTTTTATAGAGGAAATAGAACATGTGGTTAATTGATTTTCATTTATTTACCTAAAACATTCAATTCTAGCAAAATGTGAAATTATTATTAGCAAGAAATCTTAAAGTTAATTACAAAAAGCCTGGCCAAACTGACCAGTCTCATTCAACCACTAAAATATCTCAAACAGGCCTACACAGAATGAGGAAAATATGCGATAAGTGATAACTTTGTTGAAGAACGTGATAACGATATTAATTGTTATAAAAAGACATTAAAGCATACTCAGCTCTGCTTTCCTGCTGCTTGCAGTATACTGCTAACAAAGTGCTTGTTTAATTAAAAAAATGAAAGCTAATTATTTCCAACATTCTTTTATGGAACAAATTGAACACTGGACTGAACACAAAAGGCATCAATAAAAAGAGTGAAAGTTATTTTCAAGTGCATTTTTCTACTTATACTCTTTTTCAAGTTCCTCAAAAACCCCTGAGTGCAATATCACAGTCTTTCATGACATATTCGTCACCCCAGCTGACACTGCAATGACAATACAAAGATGAAACATTGTGCAGCTCTTCACCCGAAAAGTAAATGCTAAAGAAATGCATCAAATATAAATCACATTCTTTCCACTCACGACAAAACTGTGACAAAGCAATGCAGTTGTCTTAATGCTTGCACCAAGAATTTGTTTCACTTCCCAGCTTTGCCTTCACTAGACATTGTACAGTATAAGAAACCTGTAAAACCTATTTAACTGTATAAAACATATTGGCCAGAACTTCATTCTGTGGTGTCACTATGGTTAGCTGGTATGTTTATGTTTTGACATAATTCAAGCACACACGCAGCACACAGCAGGTAAGGACAAGCAAGGCAGAAAAAAAGAAAAAGCTGCCTCCCCACAGCTAAAAACTGGGTCAGATAAGCAACTGTGACTGACCCTGTCCAAACAGGAGGGGACTGTACTGTACTACAGTGTCTGCTGCTGCTCTGTCACAGTCATATCACATACTGTCCTTATGCCTGGTAAGGCTTTAATGATGATCCTGTTTACAGGCTGCAGGCATTAATCTATCAGAGAAATCTGATTATTCCCAGAATGAATAAATGAGAGAGAAAGAGAAAGAGAAAGAGAAAGAGAAAGAGAGAAAGAGAAAGTGAGACAGAGAGAGAGAGAGAGAGAGATAGAGAGAGAGAGAGAGAGAGACAGAGAGGCCATGGCAGCTGAAGTTGCCCAGGGGTCTGTGATCTCAGCCATAGCGAGTTAACGGTAGAGCTAATACTCAGATTAAAACTCTTATGTCACCAAACTGAGGTGACCTGACAGTTCTCTCACACACACACACACACACACACACACACACACACACACACACACACACACACACACACACACACACACACACACACACACACACACACACACACACACACACACCCAGGGTGAATGTACACTCATATGACGGATGCTGGTGTACACACAAGCATACCAAGCTAAATTCACAGTATTTGTCCTGAACTCAACTCCAACTGCAAGCAAAGTGCTGCATCAACGAATCACAGTAGACTCAGGGTAGACATTTTTTTTTTTTTTAAATGTAAAAAAAACAAACAAAAAAAATTATCAGCTGTCCCTAAGTTGCCTTTTAGCTTCCAAACTGAAGAGCGCAACCAGAACCCCATTTACATGAGCCAACTCGCAGGGGAGCTCATGCCTTTCTCACTAAAAACAGAAATGATTTAAACTGAATGTGGGGGTGTTTGTTAACACTACAAATATAAACACACATATAAAATAACACAAAAGCAAGTGGGTTAATAGAGAATACATATCCTCTGTGCCACAAAAGCAGCACACAGGCTCACATGGCAGCTTAAACACACACAACACTCACACACTTGCATTATGGCTCAATCTAACCTACCTTCTCCATATACTGTGAGCAGTTGGATTCTTGCAGTAGATTGGAGGCTTCCTGTTTGTAATACTCTCCCGTTTTTGTCAGAAATGGCCCTTCGAAGATTTCCTGATAAAACTGCAACACAGACAGAAGATTAGCACAGAATATAGTATACACGGACATACACATGGTGTGGGTTGCAGAGTGTTGGAAATAATGGTTGTAGAGATGTCTGCCTTCTCTGCAATGCTTCTTTCTGTGTTGTGATACGGCTGGTGGGTGTAGTTATGTCAACAGAAAATAGTTCCTATATAAAACTGTTCGAGATCTATGGATTATCTTGAGGAGCTGGGTCGAAATTTCCAGAGGCATATCTGTTGAGTTTTTCAAACATGTTTTTGGCAGTCACACCACAAGTATCTAGATTAATAAACAGCACTACAGATAAGAGAAAAATATGTGTTTTTGATATTGGGATGAACTGTAATTTCAAGTACTGCAACAAAAAATCTGTAATTTAACAATCAGATATAAAAAAAAAAAAAATGCAAGGAATTGGAATGCTCGGGGTCAGTATGTGTTGGCTCACCTTTAGTGGAAACTTCTTCTTGTACTGTTCAACATGAACAAAGGAGTTGATGACCCCGTGGATTACCTTCTGGTTGGGGTTCTCGCCACAACGATCGCTGTAAGACATGACGAAGCTAGCGTAAGCCATGATGTTTGCATTGTTTTTTTAGCTGAGCACTGAAATCATCAGCATAGTGTGAACAGTGTTAAGTGTAGGTTAAATACTGCAGCCCAATTAGACTACATTAACACTGTCAAAGGCTAGAACTCAGGCACTGTAATTGTAACAGTTAAACACAAATGAGTGTACAATTAGATTACCAGCACTAAATACACTATTCCTCTCAGTGGTAACATTGCAGAAGGACAGAAATCTATATCACAGCTATTCAAGAATTTCAGATTTTCAAAAATTGTTTCTTGAGGCTAAGCTTGTGGGAAGAACATACTTTTTGATTTCATTAAGCAACATCCGGATGAGGACAGCCTGAAGGGGCTCGATCATTAGCCTTCTCCACATATCTAGCGCCAACTGCAACAACAGAGAAAAAATATTATACAACAATAATACAGACAAATCTTGGCTTGGGTAATTTTATCTGGCCGGTGTAAGATGAAATTTTGTCCGGGTACTTGATTCCCACCGATTCCCAATAATCGCTCCATCAATCTGTGCATGAGCTCTCTTTATGTTTAACAACCCCAGAGGGCGCAGATGTGTCAATGTGCAGGAAATGTTTAATGCCAGAGCAATAAAAATCAGTCATACCTCTCCGATCTCCATGAGCGGCTCGTTCATGTCCACTCCCCCGTAGCCGTACTGTAGGTCTGCTTCTGTTAGTTTGTTCTTCTTGATGAACTGAGTGTTGAGATACCTGATCAAAGTGGGGTAGGAGGTCAAATGTTAAAATATCAAGAATATCAAGTGTATGTGTTACTAAACACTTATAATAAACCAGGGCTGTTGCCGGGGGCCACCAGTTGCAAGATGAGTTCATTCACTCACAGAGGCTATGTGAGACGGTCATTCTTTGGTTGCCCTATTGGTCACTCACTCACTCTGTGGCTATTGAATGGCAGGTTAGCCAATGAAAGCAAACAACATCCAGGATTACTGGACAACTAATGAGCTAGAGGCAGCCACACAGGCATTTTTATGAACATTATATTGAAAATACTTAAAACATATAAAGCACAAACGTGACACTTGGTATATGAAGTTTCCTGTTTATTTTAGGGGTGATTAATGGCTAAATCTTTAGGGATCTCTGTTCTCTACAGAATGTGACTGTTGGAAAGTTTATGGTTGGCAAATTCTTAATAGTGACACAGAGTGGTTATCAAAATAGTCAAAAGCAAACTGTGGAACTCATAGATTGCATTCATGTGTTTAGACTATGGCTGCAAATTGTAAGCATGTACCATAATCGATTAACAGGTAAAATTCAAAATCAATTAAATGTTATTTGAAGGAAAAAAACAAAGATTTTGCTTATTTCATACAATACAAAATGTGTTTTCTCATCATCCACAGTTTAGACCCAACATTAGTGCCATTTAAGCTACAGTTAGTAACCTTTATGAAAATAACTTTTTGTCATATTTGCTAAAACTGTCAATACATTCACAAAGTATTACAGGAGACAAACAGCCTGTCAAAAAAAATCATGACCATCTGCCTCCTTCTATTGCCTCTCAAGGAGTTTTTCACGCAGCTGTCAATCATTTTTAATCAAAGCTCATGAACTGCAGTCAAATTGCTAAATTAGGCATCGGCGATCAAATAAGAATCAAGATTCTGTTACTGCGTTGCTTATTTCTCTCCTCAGAGGTTTTCAGACACATATTTTGGTATACTGTTTAGCTTTTCTAAAAGTTGCCAACTGTTGCCTTCAATGCTCAAACATAGGTTATTTATATCTGTTTGAACAGACAGATTAAGTTTTTTCAGATATTATTACGAGAAAAATCTCTTTTCAATTATGCATTAATCAATATTTTCAGTATAATAACCCTGAATCAAATGACTTTTTCTTATGTGAAAAGAGCTGATCGAAGCCCAAAAATCACTGAGCATTATATCATTCAAGTCTGCAGCTCTACAGAGCACTGTAGCACATTGTTTTGGTTTCACAGCCCACACATTCACTGTATGGTTGTGTCTCACAGCGCTCTCATTAACCCTCTGCAGGCAGCAGTTTCAGGCAAAAAAGATCTGATAATCCCTCAGTGCAATACCTGCCCAGCACCGAACAGCAGACAGAGTAATCTTGTTGGCTGGCAAACACGGTTAACAATCAAGGCAGCTCACAGAACATAGTAAATGCAGCTATGACAGAAGGCTGAGCTTCTGTCTCACTGGAAAACTTTGATACAAAGCAACAAAGTGTTGACATGAGGAAGATTCATTTCATGCTGTGGTCACTAATTCATATGACAGACACTTTGATGTTGAAACGCATACACTAGAATTGTGTCTCAACGCATCTCTGCTGAGTTTCAACATTTCTCGTGCGAGCAGCAGGACAGCTACCAGACAGACTGACACACACATTTTGATGGCTTTCATCACACTGATCTATGTTGGCTGATTGAGTCCACCTTAAATGATGTGTAGTTTTCACAGATGTGCCATCTGCTTCTATCAGCGGTATAGCAAAAACCTTCAGCCTGATTTCTCTCATACGGTTGAGCCTTGAAAAGCACGAAACACCAGCACCAAGTGTTAAAGGTCTGCCAACACAACGGCTAGTGTTGAGTACCACTAACCATGAAACCTGGAGAGCAGAATTGTGATTGAAGGTGTTAATAGTTTGTTTTTATTTAGTTGGCACTTCAGTCCATGCTGAAAGACATGATAATTTGTATTTGACAGGATGAAAATGTAGACATATATTCACTAACATCAGGTGAGGATAATAAGCCACTCTCTTCTATTTTAAGAACTGAACACTAATATGTCACCACTACACTGTTACACTGCCCTCCCTCTCTCACTCTGACATAATAAATTACAAAGGCATATGTATGCACAGACAGTCTGGTGGGAAGTCAACATAAAAATAGACCTGAAAGCTCTCCAAGGGAGTATTGATTTAGAGCAGATCAGCTTTTCAAAGTATTATCTTAAGGGTACAAAAACGTTCTTCTAGATCGTGATAGAATTAGTACACATCTCAGGGCCTTGACACATAGAGACAATTTTAAAGAGCCAGGGCTGACAAAGACAGACGCGTGCTTTAGCTCACAACTTTTGTTAAAAGGTGTATTTGAACACACCACACTGACAATAGCAGGCTGATTACAGACACGTCCTTCATTTATACTTGTAAAAAAATTTCAAAGAGACAACAAAACAAAGTGCTGATCATATAATCAGAGTAAAAAAAAAAAAAGTGACATTTGCACCCAAGTTCTGCTTTCTTTTTCTTTTTAAATTGTGGTCTTTTGTTTGTAAAAATAAAGGTGGAGGAGAAAAAACCCCACAACTAAACGGTGACTCAGTATAGTGACTCACTGATATCAAATACTATATCAGTCAAATAGAAACAACGAACATGAAAAAGGCAGCCATGTTACCTGTACAAGCAGTCCATGTAGTCAGCTCCTTTGCTGTACTCGTCCCAGTATCTGTGGTACATCACTAAAACCTTCTCCTCTGACTCCAGGACTTTCTAAAATGTACACAAGCATAACATGTGTTATAGGAAGAAGCATAATGCAGGAATAAAAGAAAACGTGCTCTGAAGGATTTTCTTTGGCAGCCGTCACAGAGCTTTGTGAGTGCTTACCTTGTACAACTGCCGAACATGATTTTCAAGAAACACCTTGGTCTCTGTGTATAATCTCTCACCCAAAGGCTCTGGGTATGCAACGCACAAGGCATAAATGTCACTAGTGTTGGAATTTAGGATAAATAATGAGAAAAAACATGATTACATGCACTGAGGTAAGTGTACACTTAATAAAGAAGTAGTATGTGTATAATAACAGATACAGTTAGTAATGACCTACAAATAAATTAAAAGTTTAATGCTTACATTCTATCTGAGCTCATTTTACACTGACATTAGTTGTATGTTTTAAGTCAAATACATAAAGCTCCATGCAAGCTGACATTTGCTTTACTATACAGAGCAGCTGTGTGACTTCCTGTTCATAAACCCTAGAATCTTGGGGCTGTAGTTTAAATTTCAGGATAGTGGAATATGGCATAGGATACGAGAACCGATCATTCCACGTGGCTCTCTCCACATAGTCGAGCATCACAACAGCCTTGATTGTCGTCAGTAGCTTGTTCCATGTCTCGTCGAAATCCACCACCCGCGGCTTTAAGGACATTGTACAGTTTCTCTTTCAGCCTGACAGAAAAAAAGAAAAACAGGAACAGAAGTGAGTACAGGAATTTAAAAAGATCACATTAGTTGCTTAACTCATAGATTCGGTTTCTTATTAATCATGTTATCACGTAACCATTAACTTACCACCCTGCCATGTTCACTGTTAAAAGCAAATGTTCTCTAAATGAATAGGTAAAATCTGTAGTGCACCAGTCTTAAGTAGCAGGATCAATGCAAATAAAATACAGAGGTATCCATAGCAAGGTGACAGAATAAACATAATGATCAAAACATTTTGAAGTCATTTTTATGAAGTCCATGACACTAATATATAATGTAGGATTTAATTACTGATATAGTAATTACAATTTCAAATCTAAAACTTGTTGTCATTATTTTTAAAATAACTTTTTAATTTCTCAACATAAGGAATTGAAAGTAGCTTTAATGATAAGTAACTATATTACATATCTGAGTATAGAGCAAAGTGAACATGCACATCAACAGAAATGAGTTTGTCAAAGAGCCTGCTTCAAAAAAGCTGCTCACATTACAGTGGTAGCAACAGATGAGATAATCACTGTGCTCAAGTTCATGGAGGTAATGGTAACGTTCATCAGCAGTGAACATACTTGGGTAATCATCAGATATCAATATTATTGTAGCAGTGCATCTTACCAGGCGAGACTGCTGCATATAATAATATATAAACTTCCATATATGAGCCAGAACAATCACAGATTACCTACAAGTAGGAGAAGCTAGGCCCTGTGTTGTTTCTCGTCATTCATACCAGTTGAATTCACGTCAGTGAAAACATTGCAACATCATCATGCACAGTTTTCCTTGCTATCCATTTCACATATGCCGATATCCGTCTTTCAAAGGACAGTGTTAATGTTACTTAATAAACAGCCTTCTTTAAGTCATGATAAAGGCAGCCAAAGTAAGGTTACTAGCTAGCGGAATGCCAATCCCAAAATAGGATGGCTAGCTAAAAGGCTAGCTAGCTTCTAGCTAGCATGCTATCTCTTCCTGCTCAAGTCCCAATAGTTTGTTGAGGCACTGGCTAAAACCTAGCTGTTAGTCGGCTAGCGGCAAGCTAACGATAGCTCGGCTATCGCTAGCAAATGGTCATCTTCTTTGCAATTTCCACACATTTGAACTGACAGTTCGGCAAAACATGGTACTGTTGTTAAGCAAAAGAGGTTACTGAGGCCGAGCATGGACTTTTAAATAGTACGTACCTCTGTTCAGTATTTATTTGTTATAAAACTCAAGTTTCTCCGCTGTCACAGGCTTGATTTGTCTCACTTACAGGTCTTCCCTACCTCTGGGATGATACCATAGCACTATGTGGGGGTGTGTTATGAACAAGCGTAAATTAGTCGTTACGCTTTATTTGCTTTTTTCCATGGTAAAGTCTGAAGAGAATTTTCGATTTTAAAGATTGTATTCTATCTATACTTAATACTAAAAAACAACAAAAGGACACGGATCCAAGCCAAAAGATCACCGATATGTACATGGTATCGCCTAAAACTACGGAAAGCCCTTAGGAATTGGAAAAAAATCCACAGATATTCCGCAGGTTATAATGCTTTTTTTCCTGTTCTGATTAGAGAAGGTACATATTTTGCCTTCTCGTAAAAAATACACGTCATATATATATAACTATAGCAAGCGGTTGTCAAGTTTTGTATGTGCAGCTTTTTTTTTAATTTACATTAACTCCCACCTTAAATGACAACCATGACAGTTGTGGGAGGGGGTATCATCAAAAAATAAAGTCGTGTGCAAATAATGTTCTGTGTTGCGTATACCATTTTAAAACGATATGAGTGTTAAAACAATTGAAAATGGCTGAATATTAAGTTATTATTTATAATTATAGCATTTTTGTTAAATAGCATTTAGCTGTAAGAATACAAGAAAAATCCACCAATGAGAATCGTGGATAAATTCCTTACGTTTCCATGGTGATTACTTGGGGTTAGCTCAGATTTTGAATAATGCAAAAAAAACAGCAATTCATCAGTCTATTAACCAAAGCTACGTTTTTGTGGTCATCGTTCAAGCTCATCGGGTTGCACACAGGTAAAACATACTCAAATGTGAAAATGTCTGTAGAAATAAATTAACTTTATTAACACGTTATTTAAGGCTTGGCGAGTTAGCTAGTACGGCTAACAGAACCCTAGCTAAAATGTCACTTTTAATAGCCTTACTGAAATAACCCATTGTGTAATGTATTATTTTTTTAAGTTAATTTTTTAGATCAGTTTACAAAGTTTTGATAGCAATAAATATGGTCAAACATTAATCAACCCACAGATAAATAAGAGATAAATACTTTATTAGCTCCTCGATTTATCCAGCAGAGGGAGCCATCAAAGGCCAGTGTTTGTAGTCCACTTTTCTCAAACAGGAAATGACACTTTGAATATTAACATTTCCCACAAAAAATAATGGTTAAACACCTAGATTGTGCAGTGTATAGTTGAATATGGTGCGATTTTGTCTTTCTAAGAAATTGCATCCATGTCAGGCAGCACTAATGGCTGGTTGCAAACTAACCTCCTCCACTCTTTACTCAATAATTCAAGGCAGAGTACTGAGGAGGAATAGAGAAGTGGTTCATTCACACACTCCAGGAACTGGTTGACTCATCATGCCTAAGTTATTCATTTACAGTCAAGCCAGTATTTGACTAAAAAAAGAGCAAAAAGATTCACCAAGCAGCTACTTTAGTTTGGATGATGAAGAGGTTGCAAAGCAGATAGTAGCAGCCCAGGAGGAGCATTTCTTGTTTCATTGATTTATTTTACTGTTGCCTTACATCTCCACTGTTTAGGTACACAGGAAAACTTTAACTCTCTTTTATCCCCAAGGAGAAATCAATGATCAGCAGCCTTAGACAGCGCCTGCCAAAATGAACCAAGTTAACAGAGAAGTGATACATCGGCCAAGTGCACCTGTGCCCTACGTTCAAACACAGTTTTACCAGCAGACCAGCCAGCAATCATGTAAGCATGTCATGTCAAAAAACACTTACAAACACAATTTATGGTGTCGTTTCCACTACTCATTACACTAGTTGCAACAGTGTCTCAAAATCATTATGTTGATTACCCCATCCATTTGTTGAATATTGAACTATTTCAGTGCGTGTATTTGAGAATGTTGTATTGTATACATTCAACTCACCTTTAAAAAATGATAGCATACTGTATGAAAGGAGCAGAAGCTTAATTAATAACCATAAGGCAAAACACCACAGGTGAAAATATAGTTTTCAGGCAATGGTCAGTTCTGAGATTTTGGGCTATTTTGGTATTGGAAAGAAAAAGTCAAACATACATTTTTTGGTGTTTATTTTAGTTCAGTTTTCTGTTCTGGAAATTAATGCAAAAAGGATATATTTAATTAGATAATGTCTCATTTGCACATACAATATCAGAAAACTCATGATACTCATTTGTTTTTATAGAAGGATTTATTATTATTATTATGTCATTCATGGCCTGATTCATAGAACAGTTTATTCCTAAAAACATGTTGAATTTTTTAAATGGCTGTTGATAGTATTTTCTAATTCACGATAGTGTGATAAAAAGAGATATCTTAAATGTCCTCTGTAAAAACCTATAAACTTATTACTCTAATGTATCAACAAAATAACACAAGAATTTTTAACTTTTTGTCACACAAGTCAGTGCATATTTAATCAGATAAAGCCGAATTTGCAAAATTAAATATAAAAATTCTCTAAACTTGCAAAACAAAAAATAAGACTTTTACTATAAGTAATCAACTGGGGAAGTTTCGTGCTGATATAAACCTTAACCTGGGGTGTCTAGTTAGCTTGCCTGATCTATGACAATTAACTCTGCAGTTTTACCTTACCAGCTTTTTCTTTTTTTGGAGATCCCATCATTTTCAGGCCTGAAACAACACAGAACCCACCCTTTATGGTTACAACCAGGGCACCAATACCGCAACCTCAATCAAGCACCCTTCAGTACTATGAAAATTTGCTGAAATACAGGCAGCTCTTTACGTCTGCACTGCCAGGTAATACTTTATAACCAGATTTGTTTTGTATTCAAGTGTCACATTAAATGCAATTGCAGCATGGGGCTCAATGGTTAGCATCCAGGGTGTGAATACTTGCCTCTGCATGGGGTTTGCCTTTTACTTTTCTGTCTAACTGTCCAAAAGACAAACCTTTTGTGGGAGAGGATACTCCTGTCATTGCCCATAATCAAGGCAATGGTCTCAGAGCTGTATTTTACAATTGATGATGATGTCATGTCATAATAAATCACTTTAATACAATTCTAGTGTTATGTGCATAAGAGGGAAGAAAAGTTATTGATAACATGATTACAAGAAAGCCAGATCTGTTATTATTTACTTGTTGGCCTTACATTTTTCCTACCTAGGTGGGTTTTCTCAAGGAGTTCCCATCATGAGCCCACCTGAGAGAATGCAGAACTTGTCCTCCATGTGGCCGTCACACATGACCAGCACACAAACACCATATCCTCCACCACAAATCCCTGAGCACAACAACCAGATGTTGAATGGCCCGCATGATGTTAATGATGATACACCAGCACTGCCAGGTAACACCTGATTTCCAGACCACCGCTACTAAATAATTAGGATGAGTTGCAAACAGTAATATAAACTAAAAATTTTTGATCCCCAGCAGGGAAATTCATGTGTAGAAAACAGTGACAGTTTCCCAGGGTTTCCTGCGTCACCATCAGAGGAAATTATAATACTGTGATGGTAGAAAATGATTTGTCAGGGAAAAGAAACAGGGCAATAAATCATACACAAGAGGGAACATAATTTGATGGGCAAGGCTTTTGTTAATATGTCAGAACTGATTTATGAATTACATTTTGTTTGCTTTGCAGTTGACATCCTTAAACAAATTTACAGGGAAACCCTTGGTCATAATATCAGATAGTATATATTTCATTGGCAATTAAAGTATTAGTCGTATATGAAACAGAAGGTAGGGTGATATTTTATGAACTAGGTTTGTTCTGTTACCGCTAGGAGTTTGTTAATTACTTTTTCACAGATCAGCAACATAAATAAAAAGAGTCAGCATCTCAAAAAAGAAGGATTAGAAGAAAGATGATGTGTAAATTAGAAGGTAAAGTAAATTATGTTAAAAAACTAAGTAAAATGTTATGTAAAACGTAAAATGTTTGTAAATACAATTCAGTTGGTCAAAACCTGCTGACCTTTGGACTAAACACAGACAAATATACCTCCTTATTCAGTATAATTTCATTTCAACTCAGCGCAGTCATGGGATGTTAGTAAGTACAGTACATATACTCAAGCAGTGTGCATAAGTACCTGAGGTGTGGGCTCAAGACAAGGCCGACAACTTTTTGACTTAAGATCTGTATACTTTCTCTACCACTGTTTCACTTTCTGCTCAAATGGTTGAAATTTCCAAACAAAACAGACTGTCATCATGTCCTTAACAGAACCTGTGTCCTCTATTTACCTCTGTAATGCCTGCAGAGGGAGCCACTTCCTTTAGGTTTGGGAATGAGATAAATCAATAGAGAAATAATGTTCTGTTTTGATAATTGATACATATTAATGCATCTAATAACATGGCTTTATGAGTGTAGATCTTATGTGGATTAAGGCATGCCATTGTTGCAATGATCTTTATTAAAATATTTCATCATTAATCTACCAAGGAAAATACACACATTATTATCAAATGTTATTTCTGGCTTACACAATCAATTTCTAAACATAAAAACAAACAAAAGCGTTTTTAGTCCAAATAATTCATGCCTCTCCTGACTATCCACCTACAACAAGCTGCATTCTTCAGTGTTGTGCTGAAGAAAATTCCTCCTCATAGCCAAACAGCAGAGCCCCTGACTCATAGCGCGGTGTTGACATCAGGAGGCCAGTGATGTCATGGTGATGTCAATGCCTCTAATTGTAAAATTGCACACATAGCCTCACTGTTGACTGTGGTAACATTTCAGTCAGAGGGAAGACTCTGAAGGGGACAGTTTCTCTTGGAAAACACTGGGAGTAGATTCAGTATGGCTGTAACTGGGGATGAGACAGAAACAGGTATGTTTGCTATCATCTCTTTTATTCACAAATATAAAAAAAACAGGGCTTTTTAAAATTACAGTTAAGTTAAAATCATCTCTAACAATTTTGTCAGTAATTGTTAATGTCAACAGTTAATTCAATAGCATTGGAAATGAAAAAAACTCAGATTATTGTGATTTTTTAATGTTTTTCTGCGTGATTTACTTTTCTAAATCATTATTAAAACCTTAAGTAATTTCCTTAAATAACATCATAAGTACCCCCCCCCAAACCTTGAAAAAAAGTGGCAGAGAACTGATTAAATATTACCCTTATTTTCCTGTCAGCAGCACCAAGCTGCTCCGATAAGAAGCATTTCACAGGGTTTGCTTGTCTTCGCAGTCATGCTCTCTGGCTGTTTCTCTCTCAGCTGCTGCTCTTTCTCTCTCTCTCTCTATGCTTCAATGCTCTGCCCACTCAGAGCACATAGCAGCAGTAGCTGACGTCACTGCTTTTCCTGGAACGAGCAAATAAGATGTACATTGACGTCAGTCACCAGCCATGCTGTGATTATACGCATTTCCATTTGTGATTCCAACATATCACAGAATTAATTATCAACGCATTAACATGATATGAGGGGCAATGAGTGAGTTCTGCTGGCACTGAGCAAACAACGAACACAAGAAACTAGATATGAATGGCGCCATCTCTCAGTGTGTTTCTTTTTCAGTGTCACTTAATGAGATAGAGGAAGAAAGAATGAAATGTGGAATTCAGTCACTTATTCTCATATTATTCTAATTATCTATTTGGGGCCACCTTGTATGAAAACCTGTATTCCATGCATGTGACAAATCTTTGAAAACCTTTGAAAAACCTTTAAAAATTTCTTTCAGCTACATTTCATACAAGAAGAAAATATAATGGAAGTAGTACAAAAAAAGTTAAGAGTTACAGGACAGTTTGGGTTGTGTGTCATAGTTTTATCTATGGATGAATTACTGAACGAGTCTACAAGGCAAAGGCCCAGGGACCCAAAGTGTCAGAGGGGCCCCTGGTCTTCACTTGCAAATTAAGGAAGAGACTCAAATTGACCACAGAGAGAGACAAAACAACACAAAAATACACAAATAACCTGTAAGAGTTTCAAAACAACCATAAGGAGACACAAAATGATCAGAAAGAGACACAAAAACCAAAAAAGATAATGACCACAAAGAGATGCTTAACCACAATGAGTCTGTGTGTCTTGCGCCTATGTAGGAGAATTGGTGGTGCCCTTGGGTTGTGTGTGCCCAGGAGGCCATTTTCTCATAATATGCCCATGGTTTTATCTGTCACTAGATCAAAAATACACGCAAACTGACACGTTTCACCAGATCTGCATCAGTTAAAATTATACTAGTCATAATGGAAGTGTTAATAATAATTTGGCTTAAATGACCAAAGAGTTCATAGGCTAGCATAATCACATATGCATGAATACTACTAATTCATATTTTTACTTTTCAAGAGGTATGATTGTTGCTACAACTGATGCAAAGACAACCAGATAAGTTAGGCAGAAGCAAAAAACTTTTTCCAGTTTAATTGTTGCAACCAAGTTTAATAAATCGCTTGTAGTAAGTAGTTAAAGTAATTAGCACTTCGGAAGGATTTTTCCATACGTCCTCTTCAATGGATTTACAAATGGCTGGTGCAACCCAGTCCTGTTGACTCATATGTTTTTTTTGTGTCTCCCCAGGCACCTCAGGTGATTTGACTGCCTGCCAGCTGCACAACTCCAGCTCGAGCCTCCCACAGGGGGAGGCAGAGGCCAGTGGTCGTAGCTCCCAGAAACACTCAGAGTCCATCACCAAGAGGGAGCTCCGCTTGATGAAGAACAGGTAGAGAAAAACATTCACACTCATCAGCTTGCACATTGGACCCCAGACAATAAATGCTCCATACTGGTATTATCAGTCAGTATTATCAGCCAATATAATTAGCCAATAGCATCAGCCAATATTAGGTTTATTAGATGATTAATATCATTGTTTATGCTGGCTCTTAATTAACTTGAAACTACAGCATTGAATGTTAGAGTAGGTTTTTAAAGCACAAGTTCAACATTTTTTGGAAATTCACTTATTTAGCTTCTTCCTTAGAGTCCGTTAAGAAAATCAAACACTCTCATGTTTGTATTCTCAATATTATGCTACAGTCAGCAACTAGTTAGCTTAGGTTAGCATAAAGATTGCATTAAAGATTGTATATTGTATTTATTATAAAGCAGCTATAGGTGCTATAGAAATACTATGAAAGTATTAAAATGCTCAACCAACAGCAAAATACACACAGTTCATACTCAGACATTGTGACTTTTTAAATGAGCCATCAGGACTTTCATAAAGTTGTGATGTCACATCTATACTATATAACGGCAGAAACTGCCCTTTGCAGTGGCATTACAGTCATTGCCAGCCGCAGTGATGGTGCAGATGTGGAAGACCTGGAAATGTTTTAGATGGGGTGAATACAGGTATATTCAGGCAGACAGTGTGAGAAAATAAAGTTGTTTTTACTTTTATTGAAGCATTTAAACATGTTCTAGTAGAAACCCTAAATACAAGTATGAACCTGAAAATTAGCATTATATTGGACCTTTAAATCATAAATGTTGGCCAGTTATTGGAACTCTCAAATGCTAATACTGTTATTGCCTTTAAACACATCAATCTGGCTCTGTTGGACACATTCCCTGAATCCAATCTAATGCGCTTTGTGCTGTGTCTACTGTGCATAAATACCATATGACAATGTATGACAATTACTGCATATACTAATAACATCCACAAGCCTATCATCATTTCACCACATGATTCTCCTCCATCCAGGCCATTTAGCTGCTAATTCTTAGGTTGGCTGACTCTCCATTATCTGCTCTGTATTGCATGTTTGGAGTGTAGAGTGAGATGTCTGACCAACTGTTGAGGCTTGTGTTTGTAAGTGGGTCAGTTGTATGTGGAAAAGTCTGGAGTTCTGGTGAGCAAAAGTGATGAGTTCCTGCTTTTAATGTACTTTTTTGCTTGTTGCCAGTAGAACTTACTGAGCTTACTGTGCTGTAAACAGCCTTGTGTCACCACTAGCACTGACTCATCTGTCTTGTTTGCATGTCCCCTGTCCTCCCACAAGATGATTTTACTATGATCGGTCATCAGTAAATCTTGCTTTTTTTTGCGCGTTTTTGTTTATGACACTCCCCTGCTTTGGTTGACTCTAGTCCTGTCCCGAAGGTATCAGAAAACGTGGTCATAATTATCACCATCCAAACATTCTTTGCCCACAAGAAAAAACCTTTTGTAACTTTTGCAATGTGAGCTTCCTTTTTCCCCTTGGCGCAAACGGATTCATGCCTAGAATGAGCTCTCTGTTGTATCTGGGAGAAAAGCCAAAGATGTCAAGGCTTCTTTTTTTCACGGTTACTGTTGTTGTTGCTTCCAGGGAAGCCGCCCGGGAGTGTCGACGAAAGAAGAAGGAATATGTCAAATGCCTCGAAAATCGCGTGGCTGTGCTCGAAAATCAAAACAAGACTCTGATTGAGGAACTTAGAGCCTTAAAAGACATCTATCGACACAAAGTCGAGTGATTCCTTTGATTGTGCGCACTGTGTTGGTCTGCTTCTGTGGGGTGTCTTGAGGACTCTGGTCTTGCTTATACAGACGCATAAACACACACAAAACAGTCCTTGTCCCTGCTGTAAAATGTGTTTACACAATGATGTCAGTGTTTCTGGCTGTGAATTACCAATGCGCCATCACCAGCAAAAACTTCGTTTCAAGTCGGAGGTTATTATCAGTGGAACTTATGTCCCTTTGATCAGGGATTCAGTCAGACGAAACATAATAAAAAAGAAGAAATATGTAGAATGACTGGAGGCCCGCGTTTCCGAACTGGAGGAGGAGAATGCCTGGCTGAATGCAGAGGTGCATCTGTGGATGGAGCTGATCGTCAAAATGTGCAGCCCATAACTGGTACCAAGGCCTTTGCAGTTACCTTCTTAACTGCACTGCATTTTACATTTCTTTATGACGAGTTTTTTAAATTGGCTCTATTAAAGTACTATCAACTAGTATTCTTTGTGATGGTTTGTTTTGATATGATTCAGGAAATGCTGCCAGAAGCCAAATGTTCAAAAGGAATCAGGCCATCAGGGCTTCACTTTGTGTTTTATTTTACTCCGAATCAAAAATTCACACCCACAGCATCTTATCACCAACTTATTTTTAGTAATTGATGTGTTCACCTACAAGGATCTGTTGTGCATCTGTATGAGGACTTATTTGCTTTTGAACTGAGGCATTAATAATTATTTGGGCAGGTTTACCCTGTATTTTTCAAAGTTTTGAATACCAGTGGATAGTTTGTACCCAGAAAAAAAGTATTTGTGTATTTATCAGTGTACATTTAGTGAACAAATACATGCATTTGTAGAATTTAATTAAAGGTCTAGTGTGTAGGATTTAGGGGCATATATTGGCAGGAACGGTATGTAATATTCATAACTATATCTTCATTAGTTTATAATCACATGAAAATAAAAATTGTTGTGTTTTTGTTACTTTAGAATGAGCCATTTATATCTACCTATGGAGCTGATCCGATACCAAAGAGTCCACTATGTTTCAACAGTAGCCCAGAACGGACAAATCAAACACTGGCTCTAGACAAAGCCATTCAAGTTTTCCTGTCAACCATCATAGTTTTTGTTCACGCTTGGCTCAAGGGAGACGTGACCACTTAGTTATAATGCTGCAACCTTACCACTAGATGCCATGAAATCCTACACACTGTACCTTTAACTTCTGGTTTTGACTTCACTGTTTGCTTTATCTCAGTATACACGGCTGAATTTAGATGTTATTTATGTAATATTAAAAGCAGTTAATTAGAAATTTGATGCAGAATTCCAGGTTTTTAACAGTCTGTTCTGTTGGTGCTTTATATCTGCTCTGTAACATCGTAGCTGTTGTCTTGTTATGATCACACTGTATTTAAGGGTCTTTTAGACATTTCTTTCTTCAATAAAGTTCTTGCTCAGTTTCTCTTGTTTTTTTGCCCCCCCCCCAAAAAAAAGCTTTGAAGCACTATGTCAGTCTCAACCTTGGGATCTGCTGTGAACATGCATTGCTGTCCTTTCAGTTATGACTACACTGCTATGACTGTCACTGACAAAGCAAAGCAATGTCTGCCCTCACATCTTATGCTGCCTTTTGTAGATGACAGACATGCTAGGGAAGAGCCACACTGTTATTGCACCGAGCAGGCTGGAAGAAGGGGAAGTAGGATGAGTATTTAAACACATTTTCCATAAATCATATCCAGAAAAATGTGGATGTGCTAAGAAGAAGGAAAGATTGGCCCACTTGTCAGTGATGGCATTCTCTGACTCAGTGGATACAGTTTACTTCTCAGATACTCCAGAGTTTGTTGCAGTGCATCTGCACTGCTTTGTGATGTTTGCTTGTTGTGATTCCTGTTCTTTCACTCCTCGTACAGTTTGTTTGGGAGACATCATGGATGCAAAACAACTCAGGAAAGAATTCAATACCACTAAGACTTTCACTGCACCTGAGGCTATTGTGAAACCTTATTCCTGTCCAGTCTATAACAAAACACAGTCAACTTTCACCCCGATTGAGACAAAACCACACTATGGAATGCACTGGTAGGGAAAAGGAAATACTGTCCGTATTTAGCCATAGACTACACCCAGCACAAAACATTATTCCATCAATAACAGCAGATGGCATGCTTTGTATTATAGAGAAAAGCAATTAAAACACGTCATTGTCTATGGTGAAGTCACTAATAATTACACAGATTGCCAGTAATATGTAAAATGCTTCCAAATGTTAGACACTCACTCAGCAACAAAACACTCTTGGTTTGCAGAATTTTAAACAGTTGCCTTTGTATCTTCTGAAAAGTTTATAGATGATAGTCCAGGATAAGAAGACAGCTCTCATGTGATAGGTACAATAACATCTTTCATGTCACAAAACACATGGATCACGCTGTAACGTGGGTGTATTCCCTTATTAATTGCAATTCTGTTGTAGTACCAGCAGGCTGCACTGCAGCACCATGCTTGATCATGTCATTCCATACAATCATGCCAAAAGCTTATCAATTCTCATCCATTCATCAGTCTCCAGCATCATCAGGGATGGTTTCTCAAGCATCAGTGTGTACATTGTCTTGCTTGTCATGAAAAACAGCTGAAAGGATTAGGATATTCCTTGGGACCTCACTTTGTTTAAGTTAACCTCTGCTAATCTTCCACTTAATCCTGCAAGGAGGTTTAGTATGAGCAACCATTTTAATCTGTCACAGGCAAGGCAAAGCCCTCATGGATTTGTCAATCATGAGTCAAGATCAAATAATTAACTGGTGCTCACAAATATGGGTACTAGGGAAATGACAGATGTCTATGTTTGGGTTCATAACATGACATAACCCGGGGATATACAGCAATGGTTTACTGTTATTTATATTGTTATTTTGTTATTTTCTTTAATTTGAGTTTACAATTATTTTACTGAGAGTTTATAGGCTAAATATTGGTGGAATTAAATAAATCACTGCCAGACATAAAGCACTCAAATGTACCCATGAGAGTGTCTTTTTGTGTTATACAATTTATGTTCTACATTTATATTTGTTCATACTTTATTGTATCCCCATTAGACCGCCATAATTGTCCATTTATTACACAGTTGTAACCACCCACTTGAACCGGAACCTTTTCCATCACAGCCACAGCACTGTTGGTTTTTAAGATGTGTTGACGTGCTACGGGAAATATAGTAATTTCTACTTATGCACATCTACGACCATTCACCCACGATTCTATAAAGGAATACAAAAGAAAACCGAACAGTAGAAACACATAATGAGTAAATGTAAAAAACAACAACAAGAACACAAAAAATGAATGCTATTGTAGAGTTTTCTCTCCGAATTGTCTTTTTCAAAGTTAAATAACATAGTTTAACTGACATACAATGCCTCAAAACGCAGAAGTCCAACAAAATTTGTGGTCATCCTCCACATTCAGCGGTGTTTTCGTGGCTTAAAATTTACTATATGGAATGCGTTTAAAAGTACCAAGCAATTTCTTAACTTCAGTTTCGAAAATCCGACTTTCCAAGGAGCACCTGAAAGCCACGCGGCAGCGGATGTAGCAGCAGCGGTCTACAGTACATCGGCAACCATGTAGCGCTGAGAGCAAAAAATATCTTCCCCCGACTAGCTGAAGAATCATGTCCTCCTATTTATTAGTGTCGTTATAAAGTAATAGTGTTAAAAATGTGTTTTTGAAGATAACTGGACGCCCGGACGGAAATTGCAAGGCGAGGGAGTCGAATGTGAAACCGAAGCCTGTTAACATACACTGTCTGCCTTCGCCTGGACGTTAGTAAGGAGACATTGGGGTACTCTTCTGATTCATTAGCCTACCTTTGGCGTGTTATCAGCCTTTTAAATGACTGCGCTTGTGCGGCTAAGCATACTGGAGACTCGGGGGAAGGGCGTGTAACGCTTACGGATACTCGGGGTTTGTAGTTTGCACCAGGTCTGGCTATCCGCGTTACCGCCCCGTTTTTTCCTCCCTTGTAGTAACGCCAACAGCACGGCCAGGAGAAGGCTGGCTACAGTTTGGGGGTTTGGGCTACAACCATAACCTGCTTGTAGGCTACCATGGGGAATACAACCTCCTGCTGCGTGTCCTCGAGCCCGAAACACCGGAGGAACAACCACTCCAGGCTCGAGCCCTACCGGCCGGAGCCGGAGCTGAGCCGGGAGGACACGGGCTGCAACCTCCAGCACATCAGCGACAGGGAAAATTTAGACGGTAAGATACAGATGCAGTTAAACCCTTACCCATGATCGTGTCTGAATAACATTAAATGAACATAAGAAACAACAGACGTCAATTATAATGTTATGTAGTATTTTAAAATAGCAGTGACAGTGATTTATTGCTCTGTAAATACCCACTCTTCCAAATATTAAGGCTGTAGTATTAACAAATAATGAGAGCTTGCAACATCTGTGTAAAAGACCCACCCACACGTTTCACCAATAAAGATTACAATACAGAAGGCTTCCTTTTCATTGGACAACTGGTTTCCTTTTGGTTTCCAAACTGGGATCCAAGGTAGTTTTGCTGTGGAATTAGTACAGGCCCACTAATTAGTTTTACTATTGTCCTCCATCTAGGACTGTCAAACAATTCATTTGTAAAATTGTGATCATTCACAGAATTTCAATCGTCTTTTGTGATTAATTGCTGGAAGAAGGGGAAGTATATTGAGTATTTATACACATTTTTCATAAATCACATACAGAAGAATGTGCATGTGCTAAGTTATGAAGTCCATATTGACAAGGTAAAGTAATTCTTACCCGGTTGTCTTGATTCAGAATCAAATGACAAAGGGACGGCCAATATTGATTTTTCAGGGCCAATACTAATTATCAGTAGTTAATGAGACCGTTAACCGAAATTTGGATCTGATATGCATTAACACTACTTTTTTTCTTTTCTGTAAATATTTAGAATCTGGAATATAACAAACTCTCAGTATATCCAAACTGAGACTTTCAACATCATATACAGCAAGTTCCCAGCAACTTTTTGTTTTTATTAAGTCAAGTGAAAATTTAAATAAAAAATTATTAAATATAAGTAGCTCCCAGAGGTTTTACAAAGTAAAAGTTACTCCCATGCTGAGACTGTCTTTTCACTTTTTAGTCAATTGATTTTATTGGCCATCGTTAAAATTAAACGCAGATACAGATAATCTGCAAAATGTCAAATATTGGCCCTGGTATTCGGCCGGGCTAGCATAAAGTGGGAATGTCTGTGAAGGGGAGACTCATGGGTACCCAGAGAACCCATTTCCATTCAGATATCTTGAGTCAGAGGTCAAGGGACCCCTGTGAAATTACCATGCTGTTTTTCCATCGCAAAGCCCAACTTTGGAGTGTTATTAGGACCCTACCTGAGAGGTCTTCCAGTTTCAAATGATGCTAGTTACATCATATTAGCTTTATCCTGGTACAGCCTTTTAAAGAAGGGAGTGTTGGCTGGTGATTAATGCGATTTAAAAAACAATAACGCGTGATGTATGGACCTTGATCACATTGCATTTTAAGTGCTAATGCTGACAGCCCCACTTCCATCCTTATTATACACTGACTTCAAATATTTCCATTGCCAATGTGCTGTCTGAGCCCTGACTCTGAGCTTGCGTCATCTTCACCATGTGTTTAAGATTGGGACAGTCAGTGTGAATTTGTGTTCGAGTGGGAGGGGATGTGATTATCATGGACAGTGTGTCCATTCACTTCGTACAACGAGCTGAATGGGAAATGACGCAGCCGCATGTTTCATTGCTCGTTAAAACCAGAACTGTGACACACAACTGTACATTTTGGAACTAATTTCTGAGGGGCCCATGTTTTGTTTAAGGGGTTTCCCCAGCAAAATGAAGAATAGTTTAGTAAAACTGATTTGGCTTGTAAGAAATTCACACAGTTGCTGGAGAAGAAATATGCTTTAATCTATTATTAACTGAAACAAATCTATACAATCTATTTATTTCTAAGGTCTAACACTCTTGAGTGTGTCTAATTGTGTTTTATTGACACACTCAACAAACACATCAAATAGCTACTTGACCTCGCTGTTTTCCTGGCATTGCAGGTTTCTTCCCAAAGTTGTTGTCCTCAGTTTTAAATTATGTGCTGCAAAAAGGCCGGTCAACCTTTCCGAACTCCTCCCTGTGAGTAGTGGGTTCTCTGGAGTGAGTAATTCAGGGAAGCCTTGATCTCTGAACTGTACCGCCTTCAGCAACTAACTGATGGAGCATGCATGAAGTGGGCCAAACTTTAGTTGACCAGTATGTTTTTTTTTAAGGCCAATGCAGATATTTACACCATATTTTTATACTTATACTTATACTTATACTTTTATATTATAACTATAGCTCCAGATGAATAATATTTTACACCAATAATCTATCATTCTCTGTCTTTCCTTCTGGAGTCAGGTTGCAATAGTAGTGGGCAAGGCAACCCAGACATCCTCTCTACTTCCTCCTGTGGGATACCAAGGCATTCCTAGGTAGTATGGGATAAATAGTCCTTCCAAGCATGTTCTGGGTCTACCTAGGGGTGTCCTCTTAGCTGGACATGCCTGGGATACTGCTGCAGAGAGGCACCCCGGGGACATCCTAATTAGACGTGTGAACCACCTTACCTGCAACTTATGAAGAAGCAGCAGTTCTGCTCTAAGCGTCTTCTGGTGAACCCAGAAATCTTGCAAATCCTATTGAAATTGAAATTCCAAGATTAGTAGGCTATGGTAAAGCCAATATTTAGACCATAATGAGACACTGCAGTAAATATCTCATATTGACCTAAAGGAATATCTAGAATGCTTTAAAGCTGCAGGGACTAATTGATTAATCAGTGAATAGCTGTTTT
Source organism: Plectropomus leopardus (assembly GCF_026936395.1). Classification (NCBI taxonomy): domain Eukaryota; kingdom Metazoa; phylum Chordata; class Actinopteri; order Perciformes; family Serranidae; genus Plectropomus; species Plectropomus leopardus. Next base: position 7,039,317 of record NC_142196.1, read on the forward strand.
TGAAATTATTGAATTGTTTAATGTATTTTTAGAGCAAAAATGGTTTTGTTGGTCACAGCCTCTCAAGTATTATGACTTGCTATGTCTCCTTTGCCATATATGGTGGTAAGTGTAAGCTCTGGAAAGTTGTGATAGATACTTTTCTGTATTCTTTGAAATAAGTTAAATGATAAATTGATAAAATAATCTGAATGAATTGACTGATAAATGAAAATAATTAAAACCCACGCTTGGTTGGAAGCTATGTCAAGTGAGGCAGGTCTCATCTCATCTCTTTGCTTCTCTTGTGTTTTAAACAGTCATTTGACAAGAGGTCAAAATGATGAACAAATCTTAACAGAAAGCTTGCCATTGTGCCTTGAGAGTAAATGTGATGATGGAAGGAATGGGAAAGCAAGAACTCTGGTGTCAAGCAGGTTTTATGTGTTTGTCCAAAGCTGTTTACATAGTCTTAGGGAATGACCCTTTCGACAGTCTCACTTGACCTCTAATGGCACTTTAGAGGACTCCTGAACCTATCCTGTGGAGGAATACTGCTTGATTCAAGCAAGTAAACATGGAAAGTTCAATAAACAGTGGGTCATCATGCCCAAGCCTGGTTATTCATAAGAGCTGGTATAATCTTGAGGAATTTGTGACCAGTTAACGTGGAAATGTGCAAAGTTACCATGTGATGCAGGGTCATCTGATATCTGTCCTAAGAAAGAGTCAAGAAACAGAGGCTCAGATGTTAATCTTGTAATATTTGATTTGGTTGTACCTGCCCGCAACAAATACTACCGTGCATGCCTTCATCTGCTTGTGTTGTTTGTTTGTGTGTGTGACCCCGGCTGCGCATGTGATCACAAGAAAATCAGCCATGAGAACTGCTGACAGTGATGACGACACACACTCTTGCGTGTGTGAACAAACCACACAGTGCTCATTGAACAGCCTTATTACAAGTATGAGAGGGTCTTTCAGGTGGGCTCTTTCACAATCAGCAGTGCAATCAGATTTGCTTAAATGATTGCTCGCTCTCTGTATTGACCCTGTATGTTGTCATCGTAGATTACACACTATCATCAGTCAGAGATTAAGAGGCTGGGGATTCATGCTTCACTTGACAGCATATTTATCTCTATTTATATCTATTTGTGTTCATCCTGTCACGCTAAAGTGTGTAGGTTGTACTTCACAGCACATATATCTGTCTGTTAGGACACAAAGTACCGTGCAGCTACCATTACACAGGTCTCTCAGGGTCAAGCCCATTGCTTGTCTTTGACTGTGATAAAGACATGTCGACTACCACAAATACAGACCTAAAGGGTAGTTAAGTTTTACGGTTGCTATCAACACAAAGGTTAAGTAATTGATTCCCCAGGGCAGCAAATCACTGTTGAAATAGACCTGCTCTCCACGGTCATTCCAGTCAAGAGGCTTTCCAGTCTAAATGCATATAATATGAAAAATGCATAGGTAGTTATATAAAGATGTGTTTTCTAAAGTCTATAAATGGCTTTACAGAGATTGGGTGTTGTTGGCTGGCAGCAGTGATGTGGGTATAAAAGCTTTATGGGCATGGCTTCACAAAGCATGAAATATTACTTAATACGGAATGGTACTGTAATCGAATGTAGTTTAAATGTAAATAGAAAGAAAAGGGAAGAATGATGTCTCATTTTCTGGATCATAATCACAGTTTCAGTGAAATAATTTGCTATATATTGTTTTGTAAATCACATTTTTGAAACAAGTGAAAATGTATCAGTCTTGAAACCGATACCCCTCGGCTATCATCTGATGATACTGAAGCCACTGATGTATAGCCAGCGGATAACAAGGCCAAAACTTTCTCCTCTGCGTGCTGCCCATTGTTTACAGTTTGACTAGCAACTTTTGACAGCTGCTGACAATATTTCAGCTAATCTATATCTACAATATCTCTCTAAACAGATATCTGTGTATGATTGCAGATACATTAGAAAAAAACAAATGTAAAGCTAAATTGTTGTAAAACAATAACTGATGGGCTTCAAGATTGCATTTCGCATTTCAGTGCATTCTGTTTCTTTTGTTTTCCATGTGGACTGTTTCTGTGCAGGCTATCAAAGCCAGCTCAAACGTGATTGGTCAGTACTACTCTGACTGCAACCAGAAACCAGCACGCTTTCAATACCAAAATCTTGTACCATTGCCTACAGGTTCTGCATACATATGCAGATTTCTCTGAAATGGTGACCCGTTTCTTAGCCCCTTATATAAAAAAAGATATGACTAAACTAAAAAATGACTTGCTTTAACTGAGATTTTGTCAGTATGCAAAAGAGGAAAATTTCCCCTGAAAAAAGAACAGGAGAGGTGTATGGACGATAGAATGATCAAAAATTAAGATTATAGATGTCATTTTCGTGTAGTGCATGTTGACTGGGTTTATTGAGCTCAAAAGAGAGAAGGACTTTCTTTGCAATTTCCAGACCCTCCAAATCAACAGCCGAGCTATTTTTAGACTAATTTGATCAGAGAACATTGTAGTGCTGTATTGCTGCACAGCAGCTCTAAGTAAAGGTAAACCAAGGCCACTTATGATGTCTCAGACATAAGAGAGAAAGGAAACTGAAATGGAAGATGAAACAGATGGATCTCTCACCCTGTTTGGGTTTTACTTAACATAGACATCTGTAAATGAGCAATGGCCCCAGGCCCAGCATTCGTCTCTGTCTCATCAGTGTTAAAGTTAGTTATTTCTGGAGCACACACACACACACACACACACACACACACACACACACACACACACACACACACACACACACACACACACACACACACACACATATTGATGAGTCTTGCTTGCAGGCTAATTGAAATCTGGACATGGATTATTCATGCCTGGTTGATGAGCCCGGGGAGTCTCCTAACTATGAATTCCAGACGAGTTGACCTAGATGTACCGTGTATGATATGGTTTTGTTTGATTGCTGCTGAGGTGAAAATGCTCCTTTTTGTGTCTGTTTTCTGTGTCCTAAAGATCCACGCATTTATATTGAGATTCAGCTGATGATTTTCACTTTTCTTATATGATTTATAGCCAGTGCAGTAGATGTTTAACATCAATTTCTAAGAATAACATAAGTATAAATAGCTATATTTAAGAAGTGCATGGGAGAGCCATAAACTAACAACACATTTTGACCAAATTAAAATACATTAATTGAGTAAAAAATCTTGATTAATGAAGACCTATTGGGTTTTTGTCAATTTGTGTGGACTATAAAATAATTCCATCCATTTAAGTTATTTTGAATCTTTTTTTCCATTTATTTTATCAGGTTTCAGCAGTAATGTAATCTAGGGCAACTAAGGATTATTTTCTTCATCAATTAATCTTATATTTGCAATCAAGGGATAAAACCAGACTTAATAGGGCAATGTAATCTCTTATTTAGTCAGATAGATTATAATTAATGCATTAAGCATTGCAGTAAATTTAACTAATCAGTAGACCTGATGGTGGATACTTTAACAACAATTTGACATGTTCCATATTTGCTAGTTTTGAATGTCAAAGCATTTAACTGATTCAAGAGCCAAATAAAACAAGTCACCCAAGAGAGCCAGCCCTTTTCAGAATGCCACTGACTACAGTTTGGTGAGTGGTCTGAAACCAGGGCAGCAAGTGTCACATTTCAGTGACAACCTCTCAGAATTGAAACCTGACAGATTCTTTGTGTATCCACAGTTTTATACAAACATTCAGTCATCATTCTAGGACACATCAATCAAAAAAGCGGCAGCAATATCTGTTTCGGTTTTGAGTTGTGTGTATGATGGGGTGTGATTCTCACTCATTTTGCACAACCTGTTCTTTTCAACAACCTGTTACCACCAGTGCTGTCACTATCATTTTCACTATTGCTCTCCCCACCCATATTGAAAACAGCAACTTCATGTATATGCTCAATTGTTTGGTTAAGGCAGTTTGGAAAATGGAAGACATTAGTTTAAATACGCAAGCCAGCTTCAGGGAAAGTTGATCTGCAGGAGCATTAATTGCAGCCGGAGACATAACTCAGAGAGTGCATATAACATTTGGCAGTTCCAGCTTTTTATATATGAGCATTTACTGCTGAATACATTTAATGTATTAAGGTATTTCAACACTTGACAATAAATTGTACATTTTTAAGTGATGATTTTCATCCTTTTCTTACATTTTACAGACAAAGGACTAATGAATTAATTAAAACAGTATGTGCAGATAAATTATATATGAAAATATTTGTGAGTTGCAGCCCTGTAAAACAATTTAGGGGAGCTAGGATTTATCCTCTTTAGTAGTTTGAATGAGTATTATTGATGTCTTAAAAATTGGTCAGGAGTTGCTCTGTACCTCGGTCGGTGTGTCTGAACATTATTGGCACGGTAAAAGCAACAGCAGCTACAAATGTGTTAAAGAGTTCTGTACTACGGTATGTAATAGTGACATTTCAGTCTTTGATATGTTTTTGAGTCCAGAACAATAGTTTTTCCAACCAGCACCCAATTCAAATGTTGTCACTTGATTAAATGGGAATTCTTAGTGGTTATCAGCCTCATAGATGTGGTTTAGAAGATTGGTAGGTTTAGAATGCCATGATCACCTCAATAAATGGCTTTAATATTCACAACAAACAAGCTATTTGATTGGGAGGCCTCTTTTTTCTGACCATTTACAGTATACCAGCATATCAGCCAAAAATTAATTGGAATAATAGGAGTGTATAACCCCTTGGTAACCGACCCATCAGCCTTGTAGTACACCCACATCATTAACTACTACTACACCACAGTTGGTGCCTAAACTTCACAAAAGAAATCTGATCAGAACTGTCATTTAATGGGCTGATAACAGCGTTCTCAATCTACTAGGTGTAGTAGGACCCTGCTAACCTTTATCTCTGAGGCTGATAAATGATAACATTCCAAATGAGTGCATAAAATGACTGATACTTATATTTATACTGGTAAGAGTCTTAGTATAAATGCATAGCACTGACTGTATCTTAGAGTTTCAATTTATAATTGCTTTTGTGATAGATTCATCAGACTATTTTCTCCATCTTTTAGTGAATAGAATGCAGAATTTCTTTGCATTTTGTTGCATCTCCCCCAAATGAAGTGTTCTGCTTGGTTTCTGCTGGGATTGTTTCTCTTCCCATTGCAGTTTGCTGAATTACAGTCAGTGTAGGGTTATCTTATCAATGTAGTTGTTTGAAACTTTGTTTAACCTGGGCCAGTTGGTGGAACACAAATGGCAAGCCTTCCTTCACAACCAGGCCCTCAGAAAGGTCAAAAACATGTTGACATGCTGCTGACCTATGCAACCACCTATACCAAATAGTGCCTTTGAGAAATGCAGGATTTATGTGTACATGTTTATCATGCTGGAATTGGGTTGAACACACTGGAATAGTCTGCTTGACAAGATGTTGTGTTGGTTATTTTGTTTTTGGTAATGTTTCTAAAAGGACAAGACAGCCACAGTAACAAAAATAGGAGACAAACTGGAAGCATGCTCTTGACTGCCAAACCACTTGTACTAAGCATTGTAACTGCAGTAAATAGCAAGCAAAAGTTGCGGTGAGATTCTGAATCATTTCTGCTCAGAGACTCACAATCATTGCCTCTAAAAACATTTCATCTACTACATTCACTTTTTATATTTGCTCAAAAAAGCCAGCAATTTCCCACAAGGAATAACAAATCATTTCACAGGGAATGGGTTTCTTTTCAAAAACAAATTAACTGATTCACAGAGTGTTAATGAAAACGCAATTGCCTGTGACAATCTCATTCTGGTGTCTCGTTTGGCTTGACTCGGTCTACGCGTGGGAAGATGCATCAACTGCCCGTAAATTACCTGCTCGCGTGTTCACTCATCGTGCCACTGCCTCCTGAGAGATTCACATAATAATGGTTGCCTGCCTTCTCTTTTAAAAAGAAAGAAGACCGTCTTTGAATCAATGATCAGGACCACACATTAAAACAAGACAATGTGTCTCTATATGATGGAAATTTATCCATTTTCATTTTCATGATATTGAGCTGTAACACCTGCCTCACTTATGATACACTATCTTTGGTGAGGAATCCTTTGAGATCCTTAGGCTACATCCACACTAATCTGTTTTTGTTTCAAAATGCGTAATCTTTGCCACATTTATGCCTTATGTACACTACTCCAGCATACTATGACCGCTAAAACAGACTTTTCAAAATGGTACTGACCCCGTTTTAGTTTGAAAATTCGGCGTTGCATTTCAGTCCGGGAGCTCGATTGTGATTCCATTATTTTGTGTGGGTACTGGCTTCCTTTGGCAATAGATGATGGCCCTGGTACTGCTCTGATATGTTGCCCTTATTTGGCTTAAAACGACTCCTCACTCATGGTTTTCGCCACAGTATAATCGTGTTTCAGTAACAGTTCCACCTTGTTGCTGTTCCAAGCAAAGAAATATCTGGTTTTCCTTTGCAGTATTTTCTGTAACTAAGTAACTAACCTCAGAGTTGACAATTTGCTTCCTGTTTCCACTTGCCCATGTCTGCTCAGTGTATGTGAATGGTCATGCTATATGCATGTGCAGGTCAGTATGGACAGAGATTATTTCTGAAATAGTGCTAAAACAGCTGTGTGTATGGAGATCATTTTTATTTTTTATTCAATGCCACTGTTAAAAGGAAAAACAAATTCATGTGGATGTGGCCTTACACAGAGGGGGTAGAGTGCAATGTTTTTGGAGTTGATTATTCAAAGTTAGGTTCAAAAGGGGACTGTCTATTTTTGCAGAATAGTTCTGTCATTATGTGAAAACCTTGATGCTCCACTTTTTTATTCCTGGACTTGGATTTGCATTGCGCTTTTATTAAAGGAATAAGAATAATGAAAACCCTTTGCAATGCATTTTAATCAACATGAAGGACATTTTTTCCTCAAATTAATGAGACATTGACATTTTGGAGATGGAAAGGAGATTTTATATGTGGTATATATGTGGTTTCAGTTTTAAGGGTGAATGAAAGAAACCTAAATGGTACAAAAAGAGGGTTACGCTAATGTAATAGAAAGAACTAAGATGTCAGGCAAATGATGGATATAGAATATCAACATTTATAGGAGCATTTGGGCAGAAGACTGGTCAAAGTAATTGAGGTCTAGCCATGGCCACACGGTTATTAATAGGTGCGTTTGAAGTCAACCCTACTGCTCCCCTGAGACTAAAGCGAGCTTGAAAACTGGTTTCCCATCATGCTTGCTCTAAATTTTTGCTTCCCCATGTAATGGTCAGACCAGGTTGATACTGCTTGAGAGATAGGAAAATAAACAGAGATTCGTGCAATAAAATTTCTAGACCTCTGTTTGTTTTGCTTTTGTGCTCTCAAAGTGTTAAGTGCAAGACAGCTGTGTAGTGAACCGTGGGAATGCCAGTAGCCTTTATGATCCAAGTCTTAACCTCAGCGTTTGGAGTGTGTTCCCCAAATCCAACTTGTCAAGTCTCTGTGCCTCTTGCAAGCAGGAAGAACAAAATTGTGTGAATGCCCATGCTCGAGTGTCTTTGTGAAGATTCCATCAGTGCTCTTGAACGATATAATCAAAAATCAGCTTGCATAATGCAATCTGTGTGTTTGCTTGCTGAAGTGGTGCTTTCAACTACACACACGCTTGGGAACTTGATGGCAATTAGATGTGGTGTTTAGGAGCTCAAGAGATCATTTGGGCACAGCTGTCAGCAGGCTACTTGCATTACTGGCAAATTTGTGCTGCAAAATGGGAGGGACAGCTTGTCTTGCTTTAAGCAGAGAGGACAGAGACATCCATTCTACAGACAGATCAAGTTTATGGGGTTAGTATGTGTGACCGTGTTTGACCTCACTGAGCTCTTCACAATAGGATTTGAAATAGAGATTTACGTTTATTATCCCACACTCTATTCTGACCAAGTGAAAAAGAAAAGAGTGTTTCTGACAAGAAGGCACTCGTTTGAGGCTGAACCAGACAGATGAATAATTTAGGTTTTACCTGTGTCCACCCAATGCTAAAAACTCCTCAAGAAATGCACTTAACCCTGAACAATTCACAAGTCTGAGGACAACAAGTGGTGAGAATTAAAATGATACTGAGTTTTTTTTCACTGGCATGTCTTCCTTTACTCTTCTGTAATTAATAAAACACACTGTTATACAGATGATAATTCATTTATAAAAGAAAATCTAGGTAGTGTTAATTTATATTGCATGTGTCTAAAGAAATACCAAATGAAATGAGGTATTTGAACCTCACTCAAGAAAAAGGAACTTCTTTGCTGCACTACAGAGATCTACAGTGTGGTACTAAAGAACTTGCACAGAGTCACACATCCATTCTCATGACATTACATCAGCTCTACGGCTGCTGCTGCTAGACTTGCTGCACACACTGCTGATAATATTAAACAAAGTGAGAAACTTTTGACAGAGTAATTTAAAATGTATTTATTGGTATAATCTACAGTTACACTGGAGCTGCTGCTGTCAATGCATAGATTAATCTCCACTTAATTTAATCATTTATTTAAGGGTTTGTGTAATTTCTCAAGAAATTCAAAAGTCTCTGATACCGGCTTTTTAAATATCAATATTTTCTGCTTTCCTTACTCAATTATGACAATAATGAAATATCTTTGGACAATAGAAGCCATTTCAAACTATGTTTGGCTTTTTTAAACACTGAATGACATTTTTCTTTTCTTTTCTTTTTTTTTTTTTTTTTTTTTTTTTTTACAATTTTCTGTTATTTTATGAACCAACAACTAATCAAATAAGTGAGAAAACAAATTTACAGATTAATAAACAATAAAAAAAACTGTTAGTAGCAGGAAGACATAACACAAGCAAAACTCAAATGTAGAAACAGGCTTAATTTGCCTTCTATTTGCATTTTTCAACTGTCTGATATCTGTAATCCATACATTCAACAGTTTTTATATTTAAGCATTGTTAAATTTGCACTCATTTACATATCACTATCAATATGTGCTTTGAATTCACATGTGGGCTTTAATGTGACTTTACTGTAAGGGGAAATTATTGTACAGTCACTGCTCTCGATAGAAAAATTGACCACATCTGGTATAGTGGAGGAAGTCACTCGTGGAGTCAGGGTTGGGCAGATAATTGATCACAGAGCCATCTGATGGGACCAGCGGAGTTGCGGAGTTGTGGTGAGCAGGTGTGGAGATTATTATCTGCTGCTGATTGGCTGTTAGAAGTTGACCTGGTCTGCCAGCATGGCGTAACAACACCTGACAAGCTATAGCTACAGTCAGCTGACAGCTTAACTGGGCATAATGGTTTATTGCAATGGTTTGCTTCATTTTTATTATAGCTCAGTGAAGTGACATCTGTAAAATTGCAGCACAAGAGATGAGTAAAATTTTGCTTTACATTTCAACTCACAAAACTTCAGAGAGGTTGATATGAACAGCACCCCTTGACCATATAGATGTTTGATGAATCTGAATTTTTTTTTTTTTGCATTTTATTTGAGTAAGAATACATTAATTCTCTAAACTGCGCCTTCATTTCTGATCCCTTGAAGACTATCCTATCACACGTGATATGAATGTTGCCAGTCTGTGTCAGCTACCCAAATATCTACAGTAGGTGTGTAAGTGCAAAACTGGTAAAATCCTTTGTTATTTCGTTGTGTTTGCTTGTGTTTGTGTTGATTTATGCATGCGCGCTCAGGCCTGTATGGTGGCATGCGTGCATGCATGTGTTGTGTGGAAATGTCAACACAGACGGAGTACGACAGAGCTTGGCACAGATGGCCTTCCTGTCATCCTCGGCTCCTTCCACAGCTTGACACCGGATGAACCTCACAAAGAGAGAGACAGTGGTTTGGATTAAACAAGGAGCTGTGAGAGGAGCGTAGGGTGATGGCAGGCTAATGCATCATAGCTGAACAGCTTTCATTAGTCTGGCAAACACATTTCTAACCCTTAGGGCAAACCCCACACTTAATAGATTCAGAATAGCTACACTTTCAGGATGAAAGAAAGTCAGAGCGTACAGTAGTTATAGTAAGATGTGCTATGTGATCGGTTGTTCTGAGACTTTTTAATTGAAATACTTAAAACCCAACTACAGATGCTTATGTGCATTACTCTGAGGCATGGAACCCCTACGGCATGTGTGTCCAGTCTGCTGCCTGCACACTTTTCTACCAGATGTAATTAACTGATGCAGATGTACAGTATGTATTATGTCCTGCAGGGACATATGATCAATGGTGGGGGGTGATATTGCATTTTGAAACATTCCATACATGTTTGTCATAATGAATCATGCATCTTTTTACCTTCACATTTCATCTGACCCCAGAATGGAGCATAAATTTATGCTAATAATCTCTAGGAAAATGTAATTGATTTTGAGCAACCATGTAAACGTGTACTGAACACTGTTCAAGGACCAAAATAAAAATGCACTGTTCTCCCTCTGCAAGTGATTATTGGAATATCGTTGTTGCTAACTGGCCATCTCTTTCCTATGTGTCAGCACGTGTACGACCCTTGTCCCTGTCCACCTGGCTGCCCTCTTGTACCATGATTACTGTCGCCCAGTGCGTATGTACTGATCGATGTCATGGCAGTGCTTAATCGCAATCACCCCTCTGTGTCTGTGGATTTATGTGTTTGCATGTGTCCATCTGTTCATAAAGACATATTAAATGTATTTATGTAGTGACATTCCTCAACATACTGGGCAGAAAAGCTTGTTTTCTTTATGCTCGTCTCCTCATTGTGGTCTTTCTTTTTACTCCCAGCTCTATGCGCACACATTCCTTCTATGCTGTTTTACCAAACTAATACTGTCAACACACAGTCCCTGACCCCAGTGCAGCAGAGCTTTTTTAGCTCTTTTTGGTATTTTGATGGTCTGTGCAAATTTTGATGAAATCCACATATTCATCTCCCCTCTGCAAATAGTTTTCAGTACTCTAGTTTGCTAGCATTGTCTTTTACCTTCCATTGAAAAATATGTCTTCTTGCATCTGCTGGCAGGACAATGTGTAAAGCTGAGCATGTAGTGTAAAAAGGCAATACAATGGATTGTGTACCAGTGCTCTGCATTATACAAGGTCACTGCATCATCAAGCACATTTGGACTCAGCAGCAATTACTACAGCGTAGGGTACGAGCAGGTGGGAGAGGCAGACACGGAGAAATAGAGCAATAGAGAGGAAGAAAAAGATAGTGAGCCCGGCTGCCTGTCTGTCTTTGCCTTTGATGGGCCTGCCTCTACCATCTGAATCGTTTCAAGCCAGCGTTGCCTAGTTACAGTGAAGGGAGGATGCAGGGATGGGAGGGCAGAGAAAAAGGGATGGTAAGGTTTACGGCTCTCAGCTGGGTGCAGAGTAAATGAGTCCTGTCCCTGCCCATGGACTCTTCAACCCTTGACATGTCCCCTTCTCCCTTGCTTCTGTGTCTCACTCTTGCTCTGTCTTTTCCCTACCTCTGTCTCTCTCACTCACACACTCATACTCAGACACACTGAAGCGTGCAACACATAAAAAATATAACATAAGCTTCTACTTTGGAGGACAGTTAAATGAAAAGCTGTCTTCACAAATATAAACCCAATTTTTTGATGGAGCTGCGATTGTAAAATCTATATTTTATATTTGACACAATAATGTGGCAATTATGGAGCAATTACAGCCTGAGCTGCAACAATTTGTCAATTATTGGATTAGTCAATAGACAAAAAAACGAAAATTGGAAAGTACTTTGATAGCTGAATAATTGGTTTAGTCAGTATAAAAAAACACGTGCTGTGTCTAACGTCTCAAAAACAAGGACTTGATGCTTGTTATATGTTATGGTTATCTTTATTTTGGACTGTTGGTCAGACAAAATAAGACTGTGTGTGATGTGACTCTGGAAATTCTAACATTCACTGCATAAAAGAGACAAAACAATTAATCAACAAAATAATCAGCAGATTGTTCCATAGTTAAAAAATTGTCTGATTTTATCAAAGCTGCATGTAATTTGCACCTTCATGATTATGCATCTTTGTAAAAGTGGGGTAATGTTTCTGCTCTGCACTTCACAGAAATTATTTGTTAATTAAACAGTGTTTCCACTACTGAGGTGTCTTCTCCCTTGGCACCTCTGATGAAAAAGCTCTGTCTGCTGCTCTGATTTCATTTCTCTCTTCACCCATTGTGTCTTTGCTCATGCGAACTCACATTGTGTTTTACTGTATTCCAAACAAACTGTTGTGAAAGCACACTGGAATTCAGAGCAGCAAATATAAAGGCATTACATAAGTGGAGGCTGAGTCACTTTAGACTCAGAGAGGAAAATAGCAGAATCCACATTTAAGTTAGACAACTTGAAGCCATCAGTGCTTATACATAGCCTCAACAAGCAGGTGGAAGTATAGGAGCTGATGTTGCAATGCCATTACATTAAACTAGACTGTTAGACTTAAGCGCCCAGAAAAACTGAGCCACTGGCCTCATTAAATGAGATGTCAATAACAATTTGTGAGTGAAGCCACTCTCTCTTTGCCCTTGCATTATCGCCATCTGTCTATTTTTGCATCATATTTCACTTCTGCCTCCTTTGTCCCTTTGGTATATCAACATTGCTTCATAGCATATACTGTGGAACCTCCCAATTTTATTTAATTCGGCATGTCTCTGATTATTTAGTCTTTGATTCTTGATTGAATGAATATAAAATGGGCACATTTTTTTAGGCTCTTCCACCAGTTTTCTGTGTGCCAAACCATTCACTGGTGTCCTTAATGTTCTGAAATACTATGAATCATAAACTTCCAATTAAAATACAGTTTCCACAGTTTTTTATTTTATTTTGAAATTTTAACTGCATTCATTTTTTAATCAGTTTATCTGAAAGTGCCTTACAGTCTCTTGCTTTTATGAAAATAACAGAATGAGGGGAAGGGAGAGTGCTTGCTGCAGAAAACATGCTTTTTGCATTTTGTCATATGCGCTCTGCCTCTGCAGCATTTATGATGTTTTTCTCTGTTTTCGGGCAAAATGTTTCTTTCCCTTTACCTTTCTTCCCTGCTCTGTGCTGTTTCATTTCAGCTTCATCTAATTACAGCCATCTGTCAAGTGTAAAAGTAATCAACAGCAGTGCTCCACATTCGACACCTCCATATAGCCAGGTACACTGCCAGGGAATGTCACCGTAACAAATCACTGTGATGGATCAGAGGGATTTTGGGCTGATTCGATGCTTTGATATAGTCCTCTCAACACAGAGCTGTAAGGCTGTACTTTATTGTAGCTCCACACAAGGTCTTTAGTCATGTGAAACCAGAATGTCTTTCTTTCTCAGAACAGGACATGTCTGTGTAGGCAGTGTGTTTGTTGGTATTATATGACCTTTCATCAACCTATTTGTGTGCATGCATAAAAGGGGCAGTGGGACATGGTATGCATGTCTGAAAATGATTACTTTCTGTTACTTCCGTTTTCATTACCTATAACATACTACTAAATAATAATCCCTCTGACTTTTCCTTTGGACATTTTTTAGTGAAATATCTCAACAACTTTTGGATGCATTGCCATGAAATTTCTGCTTACCTGTGATTTTCAGCACCTTTTGACTGGGACTCGTATTCTTCACATTTCCACAGAAATGTGGAAAAACCGTGAAATAAAAAGCCTCTCAGCATTTCTTTTTCACAGACCATTTCGCTCATGTGGCACAGCAACACTTCCTACACTTATTGTCAGGCCACTCTGGCTTTGACTTACTATCAACTGCTGCTTGTAATCTTGTCCACATATGCCTCATCTTTAGCGATATTGAAGTTATGGAAACAAAATGTTATTGCTCTTGGTTGTAATAAGTCAAATTGACTGAAACTGAAAGCTTGTGTGAATGTTTTTTTTTTCTTTTGGTGTGATGCTCAAAATCAGACGCTTACAGACACAGCGCACTTCTGTGACTAAGTTCTGCTGAAGTCATCAGAATAGGAATATGCCTACTGTTAGTTCAGATGAAATTTCCCCAACTCATTCCCCTCCATCTTCTCGTCCCTGTTGGCTTTCCTTTGATAAAAGCTCAGCTCTTTTTCTCTGATGAGTCTGCAGCACTGCGCCGAGTTTGGCAGATGTTGTCGATCAATGATACCAGCTCAGGGGCAGTTTAAGCTGTTAGGAAGATCTGTGATGATGTTGCTGGGTTTTTTTTGCTTTATTATTGTGTGTGATCATGTCTGTGTAGAGAGAGCTAAAAGGAGGGTGAGTCATTTAAGCAATAGTCTTTTGTTCACTTGGTTTTCATTTATTATCTCTAACCACTGGTTAAACCTGCCTCTCTTTTGAGTTTTAGAAATGTTAATTTTGCCAATTCAGAGTCCAGAAATTAAGCGACAGCAAATGAATCCAGGAAAATAATGACTTCACACTTAATGAATATGGGGTGTTAAAAAATGCAGTTTTTTTTGTTTATCTCTCCCTTCAGGGGAATGTGAGCAGATGGGATATTGCTATTAAGGTGTTTCTCTACATAAAAATGTTATCAGTGCAGCTTTAACTCTGGCCTGCTCCTTCTTATCGCACACACTCACTTCAAATACAAACACAGTGGCTGTATCATTAACTGATACAGTGGTGAAAGCTACAATACAGATAACAAACTTTCACAGAGGTGCAGGGTTAGCAGAGTCGAGTCTCCTCTGTCCTCTGCAGAGTGCTCTGATATCCAAGGTGAGAGCCACTTAACGGTCAAGATCTGCCCTCTGTTGCACATTCACAGCATATACCTCCACTAACAATGCCCACTGAGCATGTTATGGCCTGCGTCCTCTCTATCTGATGTCTTGCTTCTCTTCTTTCTCACATTACAAGACAAACACACACACGCACACTTACACAAGAGGGCCAACTCACAGTTATATTTGGTGCAGCAGTCATAAAGGTTCCGCTGTGATAAGTATTACATCAAAACTGTGTGCTTTGCTTCTCCAAACTGCACTCCAGAGGCTGTTTCATACCAGAGAGCAGATGGATGAGATTCAAGGTGAGACAGGAGAAGGAGCCAGAGAGAGTGATACAGTAGTCAAATGGAGCAATAGCTTTAAGGTATGCTGTGCAGGAATTGTATTGCTTGTAAACAGTATTACCAGTGAAACTGAAAGCTAACCGTTTGGCGTTTCACCTTGCTATATATATATATATTTGCGTTTTTTCTGCACTGTGGACACAATTTTTGTAGCTTTTCTTGACTGTGTGCTGCTTACCTCTGGCACCCGGTTGCTATCTTTTTATAAAGTCCCAACTTCACCTGTGCGCTGTTCCCCAGGAACATTCCCAACACAGGAAAGTAAGAAATAAATATGAAAATACAGGCAAAGTCTGCATGTCAGTACACCGCAACACAATTAAAGTGGATGATAAGTGTAGAATATATGAATTTACACTTTTTTGTGACTGTCATTGATATAACAAAAACTATTCTTTATGCTGCTTTAGGGACAGATGACTTTGCTTTACAGTGAGAAAAAAAAAAGGTGATTCACGATAATATTGGTACGTCACCAGTATGGGCAGATAGTGGCTTTAAAGTGACATATTGGAATTGGCCAACATGATTTATTGATGATTTCTGCCGACATCACCAACCGATATATATATAGATTATATATTTATTGTAATGGACAAAGTAAACGTACAAAATATCAACCCTAAATTGAAGTATTTTACTTATTCACGACAAGAGTATGCATATTATGATGGTAATTCCACTACAGAAGAGACTTGATGATCACCAAAAATTAGGTGGGGAAAAAAGTGGATATATCAGTATTGGTATTGGTTAATGGCTAAAATCATTCAGTGAAATACTGAACTCTAAGAAAGGTTTAGCCCAAGACTGATTGAGTAAAATTGTTTTAAGATCCCAAATCATCACACATCAGTGGTCAACCCAGATTCAGCATCAACACAATCAACAAAAATAGTATCCAGCGTCACAATAACTGCATGCTGCAGGAGCTCGGCGTTCCTTTTCATATCTATTTTCAAACAGCAGCTACATCTTGTGCTTTTTTCTCAAACACCCCATTACATGATGTGCTGTGTGCTTCTTATCTTAACCATGTGGGCGTATTCTTTGATAGCATGATGTTGACAGGCGGGCGGTGCCGTGCCGCGCCGTGCCATCTGGATCCCCTCAGGCAGGCACCTCAGCTGGGCAGCCAAAACCCTGCAAAGGGCCTTCCTGTCTGGGCTGATGTTGCAACCCGAAGCCACCCTCATGATATGCTCAGAGGGCAGGCAGGCAGCATGCCAGCTAACTGCTAACCACAATAATACAGACATTCCTGTCCACAATGTAACTAACAGCAGTAGAAACAGCATCAGTTTCCTCTTGTCCTGCAGGTTGTTACAGCTGGCTGAGGTTTCAGTGCTTTCCTGGTTCAAAATGAGGCACAGGTGGCAGCTGTGATCTACTGAACCAAGGATGTTTTTTGAATAACATCCGCCAGGTCCTACACAGATGAGAGGTGCGAAGAAAAAGTTATGTAAACGATGCCTGAAGAATTTCTTATCTTGATGATTCTATAAGAGTCACAAGTTCTAAAAAAAAAAGACTTGTCAATGTATAACGTCCTCTCCTCGCTGAAAACACTATGCAGACAGACTGGAAAAGATGGATCTTTGTGATGCAAGCACTGTGTGCAGGCCAGTGTAGCTGCTAAATATAATGATATGGAGGAGGAAAAATTCATCCCACTAACTTGATCTTGTATTTGAATGAATTTTGAATATTGATAATCTCCTGGAGAAGAGACAGCAGTGATTTACTGGTTTTGCAAAGTTAAGTAAAACATTTAAAAAAATAATGAACAGTTTCTTTTCAAATTGTAAAAATCAAGTGCAAAAATCTGAGCAATACTGTCCTGAGACAAAGGCTAATAATCTGTCATACATACATTTAAAATGTAATTTTTAAGTGTGGCGTTAATGAAATCAGTGTAAAATTCATACAGATTCCCAACTCAATAAATAAGTTTGGGAAAATAACCAAATATATTAATAAAGACAGCCTCTCTATAGGCCCCTAGGAAGTGTGTCAGGTTTTGAAGCATATTTTTACAGTGGCAACATTGTCACATGATGGCATGGTTAAAATACTTTTTTTCCATTGACTTTCATGGCAAAAGAGATATCTGTAAATCAGTGGATACATTTTTTAAGCATCACAATCGCCACGAAATGACTTTTTACTATCTGACTTTGATCCATTCAGTCCAGTAACATTTGGAAAGTCTAGAAGAGCGGCAAGTTCAAATCATTTTATTCCCAGTCAAGTTAACAGAGTGCTAAACCACAAGTAGCTCGGTCGCACAGTGCGGAAAAAGTGCTGTTCATCTACGGATCATCCATGCAGTTTTATATGCTGCAGTTGAACCAGTTTGGCTCCCTCCACCAGCAACTCCCATAACGAACAGAATCCTGCCTCCAATACTGTATCCAGATCTCTGTATTCATATTGCCCCCTGTATGTATAAAGCCTTTATCATGCTACATGCCATTTGTAATTTGCAGTGTTGATACATTTTGTAACAGCCTAAATGTTCTGGAAAATCAAACAAGACAGAGTCTCTAGATTGCATGGGGAAAACATGCATGGGGAAAACTAGATTGCATGGGGAAAACATCTCCTCTGTTTTTATTTATCAGAGGAGAGCTATGGAAGTGAGGGCTTTTGATATCTGTCTTTCTGTAAGTGTGTTTTCGGCAGGGTTTTGGAAGGAGAGTAAATGGTAGAACTTAACACACACATCTGGCTTACATCCACACACTGACCTACTGTATTCCCTCCACTCTTTGTTCAGCCTACCTCCCTAACAATGTGTAACCGTCACCCCTTACTTCATTTCCTCTCGGCTTCCTGAAATGCAGGAAGTTGGGTGCATTCGTCTACCACAGGTTGGAGAAAACTGGGGATGGGTGGAACCAAACCAAAGGTCACTGACACCAGCCATGTAGAAGGACACTCCCTGGGTCTGTGGCCAGTCCGCTTCCTGCGTTAAAAATGTGACATCGTCGGTAGTTTTGAAAAAAAAAAAAAAGCTCCAAATTCTGTGCATTTCTAAAGTAGACATTTAATAGTTAATTGCAAGTGGTGTGTTGCAGATGTATATGTGAGTGCGCCATGTATGTACTGCACACGTCACTAACGGGTGAGTGGCGTGCGCAACATCATTAATCCACCTTCAGCTCTCCTTTACTGCTCTTTGCTTCTTCCCACACACCCATCTTTTATTCAGCACTGTGTGTCACTTCCTCCTACATCGTGGCAATGTGTGTGTGTGTGTGTGTGTGTGTGTGTGTGTGTGTGTGTGTGTCCTTTGAGGCTCTTTAAGTGGCCCTCGAACACAAAAAGACAGTAGTTCAAAAGAGTTAGGACACAATAGCAGCATGTGTAACCTGCAGTGTACTGAGAGTGGCTGTGTGATCTGAAGTTTGCTCTGCAGACATCATTAAACATTGTGTTTTAGTGGTAAATCTCAACTAAATGTTTCACATCAACAATGCTCAGTCCTTAAAAGGTTTACAACGAAGCTGGTTGCAAACTGACCTGTCATTCTCTCCAGTTTCTCCTTACCTTTGCTTTTTATCTCCATCACGATTTCCTATTTCCCTTTTTCATCTGCTTCGACTCATCCTCTCTCATCTCTATTCTCCTTTATGATTTTTCTCTTCGCCCTGCCCCTATTGTCTCCTCTCTCCCTGTCAGTCATGTTTCAAATCTGTCACTCTCATCACTTCATTCTCAGCTCCATTGTCCTTTTCGCCCTTTTCTCTGTCATTATCAGCTTGCCACTCTTTCTCTGTCTCTCTCTTTCTCTCTATTAGTCTGTCTGGGTGTTGGCCCCTTCTGACCCTTCCTGTTTTTAAATGACATCATCCGAGAAACCAGGAAGCTGAAGATGGGGTCACCACCCCACACTGTTTTTTTTCTTCCTTTTTTTAGTGTGTTAAATTTTAGTGTGTCTTGTCTGTGTTGCGATTTTAAGTCTTATTATTACAGTTTTAGTCAATGATTAACCTAGACTGGAATATGATAATAATCATATGTCAACAAATGTTTAATTTAAGGTTGTTAAAGATATTAAATCCCTTCACCAGGCTACCATAAAAGTCAGGCAGCTGTGGAGATATACTTCCAATCCACTGTTCAAACACCTGTAGGCTCGGTTTCACTGCAGCTATGAACCCAATGACTGCAGGCTGAAAACACAAGAATGCAAGTGCAAGAATCAACCAAATTCCGACTCTTCTTTGTAAATGTCTTGTTTATAATTTAATAAAAACTTGCCAGCGGGATTTAATTAGGGCAAAGAACTACGGCACAAAATTGATACATTAAGTGGTATTACATAGCAGCGATCTGCCTGGCAGCAGTGTGTGTTGCTGGTTCTGGTCTGACACATGCATGTCTAACAAAGGAAGATGTTAAAGCAAAAATGAAAAGCTGACTGGTAATATCGTAAATGAAAAGAATAATAAAAAAAAAGATTATTAAAATTAATAAAAGATTAATCAGCTGCTCAAAATAGATTAATTCTTAATGAAAATTAAAAAAACAACATTTTTTTGCAGCACTAAAACACACTGTTTCACACTGTGAAACACCAGTTAAGCACCATTTAGCCAGAAGCAGTCACATTCTCTGTAACCATCAGAGGTTTAACATGTGACGTGTTAAAATTAAAAATGAGTGAGAAAAAAACAGACACTTCAGTAAGGAAACCAGATAGATGAGGTCATGGGGACAAATAGATTTTTAACATCTTAATATTTAACATCTTAACAATCTGATAATACTAATGTAAAGATACAGACTTGTAAAAAATCATGAATTTATTCTACGGAGTTTAGTCACTTTTACTCTAAAAATGCATTGTTGTATTTATATTTGACAAACATCCTGTTTTATAACCTCTCCATAATAAAGACAGTCGGTGTAAATTTTAAAAAATGTGCTCAAATAGTACTGAAGGCAAGCCAATACAGAATTTTAGTCTTAAATTTCATTGTAGGGGTCCTGTTTTAATGCACATTTTCATATTAACTCAGTTATTCGGATATTAGTCACATTTGTACCTGTTTCATATGTCTGTAAAGAAGTTGCAGACATTGTGACAGAGAATACCTGGTATCAGATACCAACTGTATATCTGCACCAGTCAGTGTCAGACTAAGATAGAGTTCCACCGAATGCTCAAAGATCTCTTTCTTGTGACTCATTGCGGTTTCTACTGTCTAATCTGGCAGTTGATCCTGGGAGGTATGTGTACACAGACAATGATCTAAAACAAATCTATACCTTTCTGGTGTGTTTGCTTAGCACATCGATTTACAAACCGCCGTTTACACAGCGCTGGTGCAGCAAACTGCTGGCTGACAGATTGTTTTTCCATTCACTTCAGTTCATTGCTAGAGAGGTGGTTAACCCTAAAGCCAATCCCACACATTTAACCTCACAATAAAAGGTGATTAGAGTGTGTTTTTGTTATTCTTCACGTCCTCGTGCTTACTATTCCTAACATACTGAAGATCACTGTACACTCTGTTGAGTTTCATTTTTACAACTTGAAATCTTAAACAAACAGGATGCAAACTCACAGGGAAAATGTTTTTGTGGTTGGTTGTTAGGGTTTTTGAAATAGTATGCCTATCAGTCTGGAATTAAACTCTGTAAATGTATAATTTAAATGCTGCCCTTCAGACTGTTTTCTTTCCTCTTTTTTTTTCAGATCTGCCTATGGAGTACAATCCCTCAGATCATCCCCGGGCCAGCACCATCTTCCTCAGCAAGTCACAGACTGACGGTGAGCATCTAACCAACCTAAAGCAGGGCCTAAAGATCGATAGGGATTGTTGGTGACTGTGTTGAAAACTTGCAAGGTGTCTGCAAAAGCCATGTGAAATCTCTCTGGGGCCATAATAATAGATGATTATTAATAATATCAGATGACACTGATGAAGTGTGAGCCATGGTTGTTGTAATATTGCTCTGTGTTCTTATAATGGTATTTTTGCCCCTATAAAGTTATACAAAAACAAAATAAATAGTGTAAGACTAATTGGTGATTTCTCACTAGCAGTAGTGTCATCCACAGGTTTGTGGAAAGAGTTTCTTATCGCCTTTGCTTTTGGATTATTCAGTTCGTTACCCTCTGATGGCTGTAAGAATAGTATATTAATTCCATTTGAAGTATGAAGTTTAAAAAATTAATTGTGCAATTTTAAAGCACTGCGAAATGATGCTCCATCCATTACCTTGATATAATTGCATGCAAAAAGCATCAGTCCATTACAAATATGTGTAATCATACTGCTTGGATACAGTTCCACACAGCTTGCAGGTTTAAAAATGAAACCTGCAGTAAAGTGGACATCCATAGAAAGACATTAGACAGACACAACTCACATAGTTCCATCAAAAATCTTTAGTATATTTTTTATAATGTTTATGCCACTTTAAACCGTCTCTCTTCCCCAACTCCCTCAGGGCCTCTTTGACCATTCATGCTGATTGTATCTGTTTTTATCAATTGCCACTGATTCTTAAAAACCCTGCTGAGAGGAGTCATCCCAAGAGCAGCGTTTCCGTATGCGGCAGATTGCACATTAAGCGATAACGCGGCCTGCGAAAAATAATTTCAAAGTATCTTTATGTTTCAAAGTCATGCAAGTCAAACAATGACATATGCCGCTAGCTTTGTGGGCAAGCAAGCTGTTTCACTGATGCAGGGATTTTAGATGTGGAGCTTTTTCAAAAGTACTGTTGATCAACGTGCTTTCATCCACTGTAAAGGCTCCAGGCAGGTTCCTGTGGAAGTTTCACACCAGCTGCCTTTGCGTCAGATTTTTTGAGACCCACCGGGGTGTTTTGATCATCTCTATCAGGCTAAGAGACTGATCCTGTCGCAGCGTGGACCTTTCAGAGTGGCAGTAATGCATTTTAATCAACTGAAATGTGATGAAGTTGGTTTCCGAGCTTCAGTTTAGCCATAATCTCTTTACTTTGATGATAAGAGGCCTGATATTGTGCCGTTTGCACTCACTGGAGAAAAGCTGGTTTAGCTGAAGAGTTTATAGCCTGAAGGCTGATAGATTGATCTGATATCAGGCGCTGATGCTCTTTTATTAGCCTTATCAAGCTCTTGTGTGAATATCTGCTGGCCTGTTTTATCACCACATTGTACATAAATACCAATGCAGGACACAGAGACAATTTGGACTTTGTGTTTTTTCAGTTGCTGTGCCCAGCAAGAGAGGTAAGCATGTGTGTGTCCGGTCTCAGTAGGCGGGTAGCTCTATGCTTACTGTGTGCCCTGGCTCTTTTCATGTGGTCACAAGCTTTATTGTATTCTTGTACTTGATCTGTTTGGTTGTCTGTTAGCGGATGACGTGCCTTCACTGCTGAGCTGCTGACATTATTATATGTGTGTGTGTTTTGTGCCAGTGTGCATGTCGGTCTATGGGATGCACCAGTGTGAATAGGGCACCAAAAAATTGTGTTTGTGAAGTAAAAGTTGGGATTAAACCAGGAGATTTACACTGTGATTTGACACAAACATCATAGCACGCTCTTAACAACCCTCGTGTTGTCCTTGGGGTCATTCTGACACCAAATGAAATCTTTTGCCATCAAAATATGTTTTTTATACTTATGTACAAGGTCTATTGGCCCTAAATTCCAGAACGAAGGGAAAAATGTATGGTAATGGGTTGGACTGAAGTAAGACTAAAGGTGTAATACAGAATTGATTGACAATTTATACAATATGCTTTAAATAACAGTCAAAACAGGGCAGGGTCAGAATGACCCCAGAGGAGGTGTATGGCAATCGGGAGGACATTACGAGGGTTAAGGAGAATATTAAATGTATTATTGCTGATGTGTTGAAAAAAGATATATAGAAGATATAGATATATATATTTTTTCACTAACATTTGCAGCCTTAATTATGATGTAAGAGGCCGCTGTTTTTTTTACTAGAAAGCAGCGCTTACAGTCACGACTGCCCAGAGGAAAAAAAAACATGTGCTTTAGAGCGTGTGTGTGTCAGGGAGGTGAGAGACAGACAGCGCCGGGATAAGAGGCGCCAGACAGCTTGCTACGTCACTGTATGTGTGATGCTGCGCTCTGCATCTGCTCCACTTTGCTTTGCCAGCGATCTTCCCCCCCCTGTGTATTCTCCTACATCAGAGCGAACATACACATATCGACACACATGGATGCACAAACAGACATGACACACAGCTGTGTACGTGTATGTGTGTGTGTTATGCTGTGCCCCCAGTGAAGTGAGCTCTGTAAAACTAACAAATCATCATGTCCATTAAGCAGAATTAGCATTGCAAATGAGCAGAGCTATATGCAACAGAGTAGCTCAAATGACAATCTTCTCATGAATGAAACAAGTGAGTATGCTTCATTTAATTTGGTCTCATGTAGGCCAAAAATGATGAATGGATTAAATAATTAGCTCATACCCATTCCCACACATTAAAATACGATTTCCAATGTAGCAGGAGAAAAAACAGGCTTTGAAATGTTCTTTTTTCATATTAAAAATGCTGTTTGCTAAAGCTGCCATGCTTTGTTAATGTTCTGCAGAATAATTAGAAGGGAAAAAGCTGCTCATCCAATTTTTCTCACATTCTCTATTGATAGGGGAACTTATAAACCCTGGATAAATGCTGCTCCCTGTCTGTGAGGGTTGTGTACTGCACTCACACAGAGCTTGAAGTGTGTGATGCTGCTAGACAACACTGACCACTCTTCTCTTATCTTCCTTTGCAGTTCGAGAAAAAAGAAAGAGCCTTTACATCAACCATGTAAGTAAGATAAAGGACATTGTAATTGATATAATAAAAATGGCAGTAGTGGATCCTACACAAAGGCCTAAAGTTGATTTTATTATTCAACTGTCAATTATTTGATTGTGTAATGCAGTGTGAATATTATAATAGTGCAAATGGTGATTTTGATGTCTTGTATTTTTTGCAAGTTCACACACATTTCGGAAAACAAGGTAAAGTCCTCAAAATGATCTCTAAAATAATCCAGCCTTTCCAATCATTGTCCCTCCCTCTTTAAACCACACACTTACAGTCATAGTCATATGTGTAGAGGATGAAGATAAATGTCATTACTTAGATGTAGAAAAATAATGAAGTCACAACTGTTTCATCACGTCATGGTGCAGTTCATCTTTGTTCTTCCCTCCCTCGGCCCCAAGTGCAGGAATTGGTGAAATGTGCAGTTTTTTAGTGATGAATTAGTGAAGTTCTCATCTTGAAAATAGTCTTTTTATTTTAAGCATGAAGATGAATTGAAATTAATTAAAGAAACGTCATCACTAAATTAAGTCTTGGGCTCCTCTGAAGATGCACTCCACCATAAATGCCATTCCTGCATGCAGTCATGTCAGGCGCTGACAGAGGACAGGCAGAATTAGTTTGTGGGCTTACAGGTGCCCTACTTTCCATGGCTGTCAGCAGGCCTCTTGGCTGGTCCGAGTATGACCGAAATAGAGATTGATGTGTGTCTGTCTGTGTGTATGTACGTATGTATGTGCGAATTTCAGCATCATCCAGGTCCGGTGAGACGGAAGTACAGCTCCTGTTCCACCATATTTCTCGATGACAGCACTGTCAGTCAGCCCAACCTCAAATACACCATCAAATGGTAATCACATAAGTAGCGCTGTGTTTTTGTAAGAATCTGACCATATGACTCTTACCGCTACATGATTGGATAAATTGTTATACATTACAGTACTGTAAGCAAGACAATATATTGCACTTTCTTAAAATCATAATCTAAATTTAGGAAAACCGTCAATGATAGCGATGCACCCTTTATGACTCTGCCTGTTTCGTAGAACGGTGTTATTTGTGTTTACGCAAGTGATAAGTTGTTAAATTGGAGTGGAAGAGTCAAATGGCTAAAGATCGATTACAACACTAAAGGATCTCCTGGTTTAGGTGTAAACACAACACAAAATGAATCACTACTATGAATCTTTGCATTAAAAATTAAAAATGTTTTTAGAATTGATACAGTATCACAAACATATTGCAGTGTTCAAGTGCATTGTTACTTTCCCTAACCCTTGTTCTTAACTGTATTTGCCAAATGTGAAGGAAGTCATAATCTAATGTTGCAATATCTGTCCACAATGAGAAGAAATATTTGGCTCATTGACATATTATCCTGGTTTTTATTTTAAATAAATTGTAATGCCTTTTTCTTTCTTTTACAGCGTAGCTCTCGCAATATACTACCACATAAAGAACAGGTATGATACGTGTTTTCATTCATTTTTGAGAATTAATTTCTGTCCATTTCACAATCCTGCATCAACTATCAGCATCAGAGGTTAGCACACAAGTATGAACCCTTTGGCTCCCAGTGCTTATGCTGAAATGTCAAACTCTTTAGATATGGTGACATTCTGTTTGTTGTCTGGCTTCATGTGAAGCCTCAGTGAACTGAACATCTCTCACACTAACATGTGCTCTTGTAGAGGAGTGTAGAGACAACCTTTTCTTTGTCTAATTCACCAAAACAGAAAGGAACCCCATGAAGTGTAGCTGTTTGAAGTGCAGATAAATCCCCACAAATGGTTTATTGACACTTTAGTGGATGAAGTCATATTTTAAATGAAATGACTCTCATGCCATCTGTTTTTTTTTGTATCTATCATACTCTGATGTTCCTTTTACCTGTTTGTATTCCAGAGACGTCGACGGAAGAATGTTGTTAGACATTTTCGATGAGAAACTGCACCCGCTCTCGGTAAGGCCTTAACTGAAGATACACTTCTGTGAACGCTGTAAAACTGTCAGTACTCATCAGCAAGACAAACCACACAAGCTTATGACCAGCACATACCCAAATGGATCAAATAACGGGGGAAAATCTGTCTCATAATCTTGGGAGCCATCTGGATCATTCAAATGTATTTTCAGTTCTTTTTTTATTGCTTAACAATTGCACAGTTTCAGTCCAAAACATTACATCACCACTTTGCCTGATGCTCCTTATCTGAAAACTATAAAGCACTCTACTCAAAATGATTACAAATTTGTAGTCTTAAGTAGCAGCTTGTGCTTTTATTTTGGTAAACAATCCCACCAGATTTTATGATCACCGTGTCTTTCATTTTGTTCATCTTCTGTTCTAGAAGTCTGAAATTCCTCCTGATTATGACAAACACGACCCTGAGCAGAAGCAGATCTACCGCTTTGTCAGGACGCTGTTCAGCGCCGCACAGCTCACTGCCGAGTGTGCCATTGTCACATTGGTAAGTGTGTGATTGCGGTCTATTTCAATGCTGACACCAGGAGGGAGTGTTGCTTCCCGATTCTCTTTTTGCCCTCCCCGGTGTCATGTGCTGTCATCTATCTGTTGCCTTACTTCTCATTTATTTTTGGACCTCATTTCTTCCTCCTGAATCCTATGAAATGCTCAATAAATCCCTCCAGGGGCTGTGTCCCCAAGAATGTTGAAAAGTTTTACTAATTCTCACAGGAGAGAACAGAAGATTGGAGGATAATACAAAAACTGTGACAAGATCAGTTTGATCTGTGCAGTTTCCTTTCAAAATGACTATGGCGTGAAAACTGCGCCTGGAGCAAGGATATAATTGGTGTTTTACTGTTCAGCAGGTTCTCACTCCACAACTTATGACATCCTGAGCTGCTCACCTTTGTTAAAAACATGAAAACAAGGACTGCTTTACTTGTGTCTCATTTCTACTCTCCTGACTTTTTTATCTTTAACATCAAAGTACATCTAATTATACAAGTAGTAAAAGAAGACATGCACTGTGAACACAAAATAAGGTCAATAACTTGTGCTGTTTTTCTCGTACTTCTAATTTATATGTTTGTATTATTTTTATGTTTTGTTTATCGGTATATGTTTGTTATATTTATGTTTTTCCAGCTTTTATCAGCCATTGACAGTTGAAATGAACTCTCTCTCCCTCCCCACTCATCTGCCCAGAAACATCTCTTTCTACACTTCGTTGCTGTGGCCGACACGTGTGTCCCCAGGGCTTGGGAAATGTGGGGTTAATACGGCTGGCCTGGTGGCCTTGTATTGAGTTGCTTTGCTTCCTGACAGATGCACAAATATGTTGAGGGCATGTTATGGGTGGGCCCTTGTGTCCAAACGGTGGTGGGATAGTAAGTATACTGATGCCCAGTTTCTAAGTCTTTATTCTAGGTGTACTCTAACAAAAAACTTTAATACATCACATGAGCACAAACATAGCACGGTCTGGCACACACACTCCCTCCTCCAGTCCCCCTGAGTAAAGTCTGGCATGCCATCAGTAACTGAATAGGGCTTTTGGCTTGTGGTGATGGGGTTAGTTTAGCTGACACAGCTAACTTTAGACAGTGGAGTCTTCCTTCACTTCCCAGTCATCACATCATAGGAGAGGGAATGCTTCTCTACGGGGTGGAAAAGGCAAAGAGACAGAAACTCTGCATGTCTCCTTTTGTGAAGACTCCAAGATCTTGACACAGAAAACACATTTCACTTTGAAAAGATGCAGCTCCACAGCTCAAAATCTGCCGTTACCAAAAGACATTTCCAGGGGACCAAGGTCATCGATTTGTCACACAAAAGATACTAGTTTAGAAACATTCACCTTCTTTTAGCATAACTGTAGACACATCATATTAGACTGATATGTTTAACTGTTGCTGTATTTTAATCTACCTATAGTGTTTTCACGATACTGGAATTTCTAACTTTGGAACATTATATCTTTAAAACTATTGATATATGATACCACAGGGAAAATCAACATTACGGCCAACTAATTTCAGTTTTAAAAAAGAAAAGACACAATATAACTAACCATAACTTTTCTTTTATCATTTAGTAGCAGAGAACAACAAAATGAATGTAGTGAATATTAACAATAGGAGAGAGCAAGAAAGTGCAGCTGGTACCAGAAAATAAGTATTGAAACTTATTCAAATATTCAGAATCAATATGTATCAATAAATTGATATATTTGACAACAGCTATATTTGCCACACAAACTGGATAGCCCAGCACTATGTTATCAGTCATCTCAGCAGAATGTGTTTCATTAGTTGGTTGTTTAAATATGACACTGCATGTGAACAGGATGGAGTTTAAAGATGGGCATGCTGACTTGTGATGTGTGGTAGTTAAAACAACCACCAATCAGGAATTTAGTCAAATTATATCTCTGTTTTACCAAGTGGAGTATAAACAGAAAATCAAGTGCCTTAGCATCTCATTGATTTGAATAATAGATGTGATGTGACAATCGGCAAACTTTTGTTTAAAATATAAAAATATGTTGTTTAATCCTTAATAAACATTTAGTCCAGTCAGAGCATTCTCCGTTTAAGAAATTATCCTGTAACTGAGGTTAGTTTAGTGCCAAATCTCATCTATGACATCGGCCCAGGAATCAAGACATTAAATCATTATGGTTAAATGTATTTGCACATGGCCGCTGTTTGCCAGCCGCACTGCCTCTGGATTATTTGTCGTGCTTGTTTGTATAGTTTTCTCCCCGTGCTGTTGCATTCATATCACTCAGCATGCGGCCTGGCTCTCATTTTGTGCAGGCCTTCTTCAGTGTTTGCTGCCTGCTGCCAGATGAGTGTACAGTACATGTGGTGACTGCTGGCAGGCTGTGGGCCACTACAGAGATAGGTTAGCACTGCCTACAGGCACAAAGCCCAACCCAGCATGACTTGTCCAATTAGCCACCTGAGCTGTGCTCGTGGGCAAGTCAAACCAGGCTGTAAAACAGACAGAAATGAAATTGTCTTTTTTTTTTTTTTTTTTTACTCAATGTCTCCCTTCTCTTTGTCTCTCTATTTGTCCAAATGACAAATATAAAAATGAAGATATCATTTTATGTCCAGAAGTTATAGTCGTCATATAACAGATGTCTACTTTCCAACAATTTTCTAGGATTCTGTTTGGGTTTTTAAATCACATAACACTGACACTATTGCCACAGTGCAGATTCAGACAGAATTATAATAAGTCGAGTGCAGTGAATTCCACTCCGCCATATAAAAAAAATACAGCATCTGTGCAGTTTTTTTTGGTGTGTTTTTTTCCAGACTTGTCATTTGAAATGACAGATTTCATAGCTTTAAGGTACTGTAACTGGTCTGAATTCAGCTCAGCCTGCAGCACATTTTATTTATGGAAAATGAAAAATGTTCATAGTCAGCCAAGGAAAATTGCTGTTATACGAATAAGACTTATTGCCTGCATCGATCATATCTGTTACAAACAATAGCAAATTATATGTTCATAAATACTGCCATAATACCCAAAGTGTTACAAATACCAAATATACAAAAATGAAGTAGGCTGTAGTATGCTTGAGTTAAATATTTATTAAGATTACACAATAAAATTACCAAATTTATACTGAAAACTAAAAGTATACACAAAATTAAATAAAAAGAGATGAAGTGAAAGGTGGAGGTGATTAGGTGTATGTTTGCACATGTATTACACAGAGAGGCATGGGGGGGGGTGCATTGCAATATTATTTAGGAGTGTGTAGCGGAAGACACATAAGCTTTAGTGAGAAAACTGAAAGGTGTTCTGTAGGTGCCATTAGCAAGCTCGACATTTATTCGTCTCCATGCAGCAGATCACTGCAGCTTTCATGCTCGACAGTTACTTTCTAACAAAATGATGATCAGTGGATCAGAAGAATCAGCTTCTGTACAAGAATTCCAACTTGTAAGGAAGAGGTGCCTGCGGGCTCTGTGCGCTTTGTGATCTGCACACTGTGTGGGAATTCTGGCTACCGAAAAAAAAGAGAGCGAAATGGAAACGGGGAGGGAGGCAGGGAGAGGGAGTGTTTCAATTCACATGGATATTTTAACGAGTAAGCTCCGGGGAAGCTGGATTTCATCAGCTTCTGACATGTTGTTATTGTGTTTTTTACCTGGAGGAGGAGTAGGCAGGAGACTGCAGAACAATGTGGCAGCAAACTAACTCTGCAAGGATTGCAGACAAAGAGAGCTGAGACCAATTAAACACAGTAATCCAAGCTGCTGTTATAGATGCAATATAATAAGGATGTTTAAGATGGAAGAAAAGACAGAATCTGTAAGGATATCAGTTATGTGAATTCTTTTGTATATTCAAAGAAGTGAAAAAACATCAGTAATGAGACATTTATATTTTACACATCTCTGTGTTCAAGGTTTATTTGGAGAGGCTGCTGACCTACGCTGAGATCGACATTTGTCCTGCCAACTGGAAGCGTATCGTGCTAGGCGCCATCCTCCTGGCATCTAAGGTGTGGGACGACCAGGCGGTCTGGAATGTCGACTACTGCCAAATTCTCAAGGATATTACTGTGGAGGACATGTGAGTTGCTGCATACACGCCCAAAAAAGTGCATTTTATTGATATGGAAGCTGTCCGAAAGGCAAAAAGATACAATGCACGCATAAAAGAAAAGGTCTGTAGGCTGCGGACAATTCCACTAAATGTCAGGTGGCTCATTTACAGTATTTAGTTTCTGAAGTATCTTATTTTTAAACTGTTTCCTCTTGCATAACAATGATTATTAAACATGAAATGTGCAAAGATAATTAGGCTGCCGTGTTATGAAGGTGGAAAGTGATGTGTTTTATCATCTCTGCACAAAAATGTTATCTTACCCACAATTAATAACACATAGCCTTTATAGCCAACTTCTCATTTTCATTGCATAATCTATTGAGAGCGAGCCAAAACAAATTGGCTGCAGTAGATATTAACTTAATAGCTTGCTGGTTCAGTTTATGTGTGAGTGACAGTAATCATCTGGGTGGAAAATGTTATTGAGCATTTGCCAACCAGGTAACTACTTGTATTCAACAAATGGCCTAAAAACTGGAAGATGAATAGTTCACTATCATAGAAAACTAAAAAAAAAGTAAAAAACTACAATCATTTAAATATGTCCTTAACAATAAAAAAAATTAACTTTCTCCTCAAAACATGCTGTTGCCATCATTTGGTATACATTCTTAGTCATTGTTATTCACCATTCCTCTTTTCTACTGTATCTGTTTTCAGCCCCATACAGTGACTAAAGTTCAGGGCCTGCTGTGCTAAGTATAGTCTGTGTTTGAGGGGTCAGCCTGAGTTCAAGAGGTGCTCAGAGTCACATGTATAGTGGCCTGGATATGCTTAGAGTGACCTCTGCCCAGTTTATCTTCCGTTGTGGCTCTTGGATTCGGCCCAAAAAAAAAAACAAGCAATCCAGTAGGTTGTCTTAAATTCAGCTCAGCCTAATGATAAAGTATTATCACATAATAAGATGTTATCTACACTTTGTTAGAGCAAAACATATGCATGTAGGTCAGTAAAAACCAGAAGGTAGAACTATGGTGCTGCCAGTTTATATCAGTAATTCTTGCACATTTCCCAATAAAACAATAGTAGAAATCAACATGCTATCATGTAATCAAGCTTGAAACAAACTGACATTAAAAGATGCATGACTTAAACTGGACGTTTACTTTAATTACAAATTAAATTGCCACGTGTCAGACAGGGAAGGAGCATCTTTAGCATGAGGACCCACCACCATGTCTCACATCCGCTTAAATCCTCAGGAATCTTGGCAAGATTATTCCGAGGGGGAACATGATGCTGTAGACGTGTTGCCACTCCCGTGACCACTGACCTCTGCTGCATTCACACTCTGGCTGTATATTCTTGTCCTTGGACTCAGATTTTTACAGAGCAATGACTGTGATCCACCTGTTTGGGACTCTTTCCAGTGAGAGGAGCCCAGCATGTGGCTCTGCTGCGCTCCCATATGGCATGTCACCGGACTGTGACTCAGTGCTTGACCAAAGATTTCCTCAGAAGATCAATTTTAGTCTTTGTAAATCCATGCTCAAGCACATAACCTGCTAAATTCCCCTTTCCACCCCCAGCACACTCAAGCTTGACTTGTGAATTAACTGCAGGGGTGTCTGGGAAGAATTGTGAGCAGCGGAGAAACACAAAAAGATATGGATGAGAATAGCTGAATGAGTGCCATGGTGAGATAAAAAAGAAGCAGCATTATTAGGCAGAGTTTGGCTACAGTGGAGTCTAAATTTAGCCCGTCTGTTGCTGCATGCCTGTAAGTGTTTGTGGGTGGGGAACAAAGGCTAGGAAGAAGAGATGGGTAGTGCTTCTTTTGCAGGTTACAATGCAAAATGAATGGGCCATGACTGAAGATAAACAGATGAAAGCGTCTGTCAGAGCGCTGCAGAGGGGATCACAGAGCTGTGCAGCATGACAATAGCATTTTCATGATGTGGGATTAATATTCTTTTTTAAACATTATGCTCAGAGCCCTTTTGCCTGGATATCATTCACTTTTCGTATTTGGAAAAGCTTATGTTTGGTGGGTGTACTGGGGATTTATTCAGTGAATGTGTGTCGGTGCTGTACATGTAAAAAAAAATACCCACTGTCTGTGTGAGGTGATGGATTTGCCAGGATGGTCTCATGAGCTCTAACACCCCGTCTCTAGCCTGTTTGTCCCCTCTTGAGTCTCTCTATACAGAATTTATTTGTAGACAGACAATTCAGTTTCAAAGATCTACATTTATTTCAATCTCAGCTCACTTCTCAACTCACATGTCCTCTCTCTCTCTCTGTCTCTCTCTGACAAAAGGAACGAGCTGGAGCGCCAGTTTCTGGAGCTGCTGCAGTTCAACATCAATGTGCCGTCCAGCGTCTACGCCAAGTATTACTTCGACCTGCGCTCCCTGGCCGAGGCCAACAACCTCAGCTTCCCTCTGGAGCCCCTCAGCAGGGAGAAGGCCCAGAAACTAGAGGTGAGTAAAACACGTACAAAAAAAAACAAGAAAGGGCATTTGATTGGGAGTTTGTGTCATACAGACAAAAAAAAGAAATCCTAAAAATCTGAACCCAATTTACGGTGGCCCGAGGATGTGGAGTACAATTAACTGAGGCCGTCCAGCTAATGAGTATTTTGAAGAGCCTCATTTCAACGCACACACAGGCTGCAGATCGTGTGCTGGGTGAAGGACAGGATGTAGGACTGTGTTGCTGTGTAATTAGCTTCACTGCCTCAACATCTGCCTCTCCCTCACTAGAGTAAGCTTTTGAAACATGATTGACCACCAGCAGATGGAGACATAAAATACAAGGCTTTTAACTGTATGTAATATTCAAAAAACAAAAAAATCTCAGAGAAAAAGCAAATAAATAAGCAGAAAAAATAATCAATTAATGAAAAAAGAAGGTAGAGAGCTGTGTCCATAAAAATAGATTAATAAAATGGATCAAAGATAAATGAATTGCAGTTCTCAAAATAGGTCCTTAAACATCCAAAACACCAGACTAAATGTTTTTGAAACATGGAGAAGCTGACAGTTTTCATTCTGGGAGTAGAAATTTTGGGAGCTTTGACCGTGCCGCACATTAATGCTTGTCGACGGCTCTTTGTCGTCTTGAAAAAACAGACTGCCAAGATCAAATCTGGCTCGATCTCTTTTTTAAAAAAAAAAATCTGAATGCTTTAAGCCAATAATCACATAACACAAAACAAAACCAAAATAACTGAGTAAGTGACCCTTCAGCCAAAACGCTGGGATTTTTAAAGCGTGATTATCTCACTTCCAGGTGAAAGTACTGCTTGTGTTTTGGACACATTTGCTGTTGAGATTGTTGTCTCTCATGTTTTACACACACTGACAAAAATCCCAACGAGTCACTCAAAATAAACCAAGGGTCTCTCTCACTTTCTCCATCTCATTTCTGTTCTGTCTTGTCTTTCAGGCCATCTCACGGTTGTGTGATGACAAATACAAGGACTTGAGGAAACAAGCGAAGAAGCGGTCAGTGAGCGCAGACAACCTGACCGTGGTGCGGTGGTGTCCAGCCATCATTTCCTAACACTGGCCGCCTGCAGCATGGAGAGAGACCTGTCAGACATACTGTACTGTATTTCTGCCTGGTAAGCAGGCAAACCAGGTGGGCAACAGTCCTGTGGATCACACACACACACACACACACACACTCACACAAGCGGGCACTTTTACAAGTGTAATTACACCCTCTCTGGTTGTACATAAAAGAAGTCCCACTGGCTGCCTGCACTGAACCAAACAGAGCTGAGCTGAACCAAACTGAAATGTGAGCGTGAGAGTTGTTGGAATGCAAAAGAAGAGGCCAAACTGCAGAAGAAGAGGCCAAACAGAAATACAGTAGGTGATATGAGAGACTGTGTGAAGATGGGAAAATAGGAACAATGTGAGAAACAACAGACGGCAGCGACGGCAGCGACGGCAGCAATGACAGCGTTCCATAATTCCCTCTGAGGCTCCGCTAGCTTGAACGGTAGATTGAGGAAAGCCGTGTACATTCCTTTAATTTTTAACCTTCTGGTTCAGTCACTTTCTTAGCTGAAGCATGAGATGATTTTTGACAGCTTACAGGCACATTTAAATTTTTAAAAAATGCTCAAATCTTCAATTTCAGTGTTTTGTTGGTGTTTATCCGTTCTGTTGCATTCCCATCCAGCAGAATCCTCTGCCAGCATCTCCAAGCAAAGACATTCCACTGCTACCTTGAGTGTACAGTTCAATTTGACTGGACTACATATCATGGTGTTCATTTATATTGTAGCCATTTGATTCAAGTTTTCATTCAGAGAGCCAAACACTGAAAAGGCAAGTCAGTGTTTAGCTAAGGGGCGCTTTGACAGGACCCGGAAATTCAACTTGTTTCTCTCACAGCGAGGCCATCCAGCCAACATTCAGATAAAGCAATACTCATGCATTGCTTTGTTGTTGTGATTAAATACGATGAAGCATGCACACTCGGGAGAAGACTGACTGGAAGTCAGCGGTTCGCTCCTCTCAGTCAGACGTGAGACATACTGTAGAGCTTTTGTTGTACTTAATTCACTGCCATTGTCCTGACCTGTGGTGCCTGTAATAAGCTAACACCTCTCCCCTTTCTACTGGAGGAATAGAACAAATAACTGAAGTATTTTTTTTTTCTTTAACATTTTGTATGGTTCTTCCAGCTTACAAAGAAACAGCACAAATGGAACATTGACATTTAGGTGCCACTAAAAGCATGACTCTTCAGGGTTGTTTTGTGTTCTGGAGAGGACCGAAATGAATGAAAAAGCATTAAGTGACGATTCAAACTCTGCTTACAAAAAGATCGATTGTATACATTTTGCTAAATTGTCTCTGTACAGTGTAAATACAGCGCTGGTGTGCTGCATCTGTAGACTAAGGTTGTACTGTAAAAAAAACCAACAACAAACAAAACAGAATGATGTTAGAATATTTATATTGGATCAGTTTTTACTGTACATGAGGGGGATGGTAAATATGTTCCTTGTTCCTATGACAAATCAAGTAAAGACAAAGTATTAAGATTTAAATGGGAGACACCACTTAAGAGTTTTGGTCTGTTTTCTTGTTACAATGTTTTCACACTGCAGAAAATGCCAAGTTTTTTTATGTGTTACATACTGTATATGGTATATAGATAATACAAGACAATTCAGGCTTAGTTTATTATTTGTTGTAATTTCTATGATTTTTTTTACCCCATTCTGTGGAAGCATTGCCAGATTCATGTGTTTGATGATACTTATTTCTTATGGAGCCCCATAACTAAAAAACTGTGGTAAAAGATTGTCAGGCAAGTGGTACCATGGATGTATTAAGAGACATAGATACAGGGTAGGAGGCAGGGCCCCATTCATTCTTATGAAAGTTGCTCAGTGACACATAAAGCCAAAATGGTTTATGTACAGTCACTGGATCTTACCGTGGACCAGTCACATGCCACGGACAGACATGGTCCCCCCAATGTCAAGTTCTGCATAATGAATGAGGAAGCAGAGCAAGATAAATGGGAATTTTTGTGTGGCAAAAAATACAGAGTAGGTAAATGATTAAATGTGTGCCAAGGCCAAACACTTGAGAATTAAGCTGAAAAATAAATGAGTCTGTAAAAAACTAACAAAATAAAGTTTGAGTTTTAATCAACTGAGTGGAGGTTAGAAGAAAGATCTAAATCATTTTTTCCCTGACTAACAATATTATTAATTGATGTTACATATTTGGCTTTTTTGATTATCTTTTATAATGTTTTGTCAGTTTTGGGGCTCCACAGTTATTGCATTTACTGGAAATTGTTTTCATGAGCAAATCACTCCCTGATTTGCTCTTTTCTCAACATTTCTAAATCCAGAAATAGAAAAATGTACAGGGATGTAGTAGAGGGTAAAGCTTAAAAATCACTGACTTGAATTGATTTAATTAATTCCACTGAATTAATTCATTCTTCACACATGGATGGGTTGATAAAGGTGTTAAGTCATGTTTTTATCACATCAGATGTGTAAGTCGTTTGCCTTATGATCAACTGGAATCACTTTTCCTCCACTACATCATTTAATCGAAATTAAAACTTAATAATTAAAAATATCATGACGTAACCTGGAAGTGAGGCACAAAAATAGCATTTTACCCCTTCAGTCCTCTAGATTATTTTGTGCATTTCATTAGCAATTTCTATGACGTAAGTTCTGTTTTTGTTGAGAATCAATCAGTCAGTTCAGTGAGATTTCCAGCTCTGAGCAGCAGGTGTGAGAAAGGACAGAACCGAACCAAAGTCGTGGAAAAATGAAGGACGATCCTGCTGGACGTGTTGCTCTGAGCCAGCCCACTTGCACATGAAGTAAAGGTGTTGGGACTTGGAAAGAGAGCTGTTGTTGTGCGTGGTGCTTCGAATGAGTGAAAAATAAAGTGCAAAATGTGTCTGTAGGGAAGTAATGTGACTGGAGTTGCTGTTGTGAGTTCATACTGTTAGAGGTAATCAAAGATTGTATATCCTATTTATTATATGTGTGTGCATACAGCCCAGTCTGGTGTTTTCTAAACCCAGAAGGAAGCGTTGATGCCATGTGGTGAGTCCTGAGGGGGTACCATGGGCCTGTGGCGTCCTGTCGGCTGGTTACTAGGTGTGTGTCATAGCCTTGTGCACTGAACTCTACCTCTGCATAGAGTTTTACTTTTCTCTTGATTTTTCTTCCTCTCTTCGACAACTTTTGGGATTTCACGCATTCAGCTTCGATCATGATGATTCCCCGTGCTAACAACTGCTGTAGCTGTGACCTTTTCATTTTTTTCACTGATTGATATTTTCAACATGTGCTGTATTCTGTTGTTATTGTTGATAATGTCGGTGTATTATAATTTTTTTTCAGTGAGTCAGCCATTCTGTTCCTGTTCTCAGTTTGCCAAACTCACATCTGTTCTTTTTCTCTCTCTGTTTTCTATCATTTAAAGATCTGCTCCCAATTCTTCTCTTCTGAAGCAATGTTTAGAAAAACCAGTGCAAGAATTAAACTTTAAAACCTTGCAATAAACCCAGTGTATGTTTCTCGTTTAATCTAAAACAAGAATTAACCCCTTAAAGCATCATTCACGGTGGCAGCCCAAGCTATTTCCCCGCTGCTATCACGATATTTCAGTATGTACTGTATTGTACAACCAATGTGACTCAGCAGGGTTTCCTCTGTCAGAAAGAAGCATTTAAATGGCTTAGAGCAAGTGGTAATGCAGAGATTACACTCTGCCATATTGTCACAGAGGGACACATTTAATCCTCGTGTTGGCCTCAATTTGCATTTCAATCGCTGCTCTGGTAATTGCTTTTCAATTCAATGCGATGAAGAGGTGCTTTGAGCTTTATTGAGAGCAATTGCAAAACATCTCTTATGAACCACGTCAAACATTTATTGTACATTTACTGTACAGTCAAACAAACTGACCTTTGAAACTACATCTCTTGTTTTAATGAATACATACAGCTTACAACTGTGTTTGTTTGGCTGTCAGTTCATGGAGAATTTATTCGCTTTGCACCATGGTCTGCCAATCACATCTAAAGAGCCTTGGTAGGCATCTATAAACCAATACATCTCAACATAGAAATTAATTAAAGTTACAGTGTGCAATGACTCAAAGATCGTTGATTCATTTGTCAAATACAGACACTTTGGGCTGGTAGTCACACGAAAACACCAACCCAAAGTGTTTGTATTTAACCCTGGAAATGAGAATTTGAATTGCGAGAGAATTGAGAAGTGGCAGATTTGTTTATTTTTGTTCTCATATTTAGCCATAACTAAAGTTTATGATATAAAATTAACGGTGGGGGTTCTTTCCAGAAGTTATTGTAAACAAACATTGGGTAATTTTTGGGGTTTTAGCCACAAACACATTCACCTCACACTTGATTATGATCTGCTTGATTGAGAGTCACGGGTCATCAGGGACACAGCATGCTGCATGAATATGGACCAGAAACAACTAAATCAATACCATACCAGCATACACTGAATATAATACGTCAGAAGTTATCAAGGTAGAGTTCATAAAATTATACTACATAGCAAAATACATGGGAAAAGGAGAAATGTAGAAAAAAAGAACACAGTAATAAAATACTCTCTCAAAAGACCTTTGAAATACAGGCTTAGTCTGACAATAAGCCGAAATTTGTGTTGGAACCTATGACAGAGAGGAAAACACAAACAGTGAAAGGGGTGGTTGTATCAACAGAAAGAAACTTTTTGGAGGGACAATCAAATTCAAATTGCATTCATTATTAAACCGACTAATTGGAAGATTTTCTTTTCTCTTTGAGAGAGAGAGGTGGCATAGAAACTTTTGCCATGTATTATTATATTCTTGTCTGTTGGTTTTCTCTAAAGATCTTTTGCCATTTTGTCTTGTTCTTTGATCATCAAAATGTCCAGAAATCAATTTGTGATGTGTCATAATTAACCATAAATTTGAGATCATGAACTGCTTGCATTTAAAAAAAGGTGTGAAAGCAAGTAATTCTTCTATTTAACCTTATCAAACAAAGATTACATCATTAGCGTACCTTCACCAAAGAGCTGTGTGATGAAAAAAGGAATATGTGAAGACTTCTGTTACCTACTGAATGTTTAAAGTCAAGTGTCATGGTTTTGCCAAATTAATATCTTTAGAGATGCTCGATTTGCAGCACGCTAGGATTACTCTACACACTGATTTTAACAATCTCTGATTTATTTCTCTGAATTTTTCTTATTTACTCATCCAACAAACACAGAAGAACTTAAGTCACTTATGAACTTAAGTGTTCATTTGGAGTTGTGTCTCTATCCAATTTGGGAATGTAAGTCCAATAGTCACTGCCTTTTGCTCTGTTTTGGTCTCCACCAAAACATACTTAATGCTTCCTTAACGCGTCTTTTGTTTGGTGCTGGTCAGGCAGTGAATAGCAGATCTATGAGAGCCCTCTGGAAACAAGGTTAATGAGAGTGGTGAGCAAAACTGTAAAGCTGGTGGCCAGAAATCAGAAACATTTCCCTGGGGAAATATTGCTGCTCACAAAAATCTTTTCATTGTCTCATTAGAAATAAATCAGCTTTTTATTTGGACAAAAGATTCAGTTATAATCTGATTCTTCTTCCGATAAGAAGCATGGCGTAAAAGAATAAATTATTTTGCTGTGCTCATAGGCTTCTCAAAGGTTTCTCAGCTCAGAGAAATGGTAAAACACACAGAGTTTAAACTTGATTTTTGATTGCTGAGACAAACTTTTGAAATCGTGAAAGTTAAGGCCCTTCAAGTTTTCTTTTTGGTCTTTCATGAATCTTATATTACTGTAGTGAGAGAGAAAAAAGAGCATTTTAAGATTTAAAATTTGTATTGGGCTGAGAAAAGAGGAAGGCTGTTTCTCAGGAACTTAATTTATGAAGTATGAGAAAACAGTCAAATCTCATATTGATGTTCTATTGAGTTATGTCTAGAAGAAACTGTCTGAACAAAGATGAGATCTTATTATAAATATTCCTTTCCTCTGGGTTTGCTTAAAGACGCTAAAACACTCAGTGTTGAATGATAATTCTCAATGGGTTCATCATATGAACGACTCCCATCATATTACACGTTGTCATTTGACCCACTGTTTAAAAAATCTTTTTTAGCGCAGTTTTAAGATGACAAATCTTGATCCCTTAAGATTGCAGCATGACAGTGTTCCATGGATGCTTTAGCACAAAAAAAATCATTCACCGACATTTTATTTCTTGTGATTTTATTTTAAATCTCACTGAGTTTTCTGTGGTCCTTAATTGATGTATTAGATCATAAACATTTTGGCAAAACGCATAAAGATCCTGATAGAGAGAAAATAGTAAAATATATAAATTTCTCATTATAATGTTTGATCAAATCACTGCATCCATGCCTGGCAGTGTAGTTTGTTGGCTTATAAAAGCCTGTGCATTGATAGGGAATAGACTTTTTAGGCGCAACAGAAATACACCTTAATATCATGCAAATTCCCTCCACTGCTAATCAGGGAAATGGGGACCAGCTGTGGGATCAGGTGGCTGATCAGGTAATGACTGAGGCAGGAAATCTCCCAGGCAGCAGCTGCTGGGCTGGTGGGGAAGGGCAAGGTCTGAAATGAAAGAATACTTAGTATGCATGGAAGTGACATTTATTGTTGAAGTTTTAATATTGTCAATATGGTCCTCAAACACAGTCAAGAAGGGCATTTGTACTTCATTAGACACAGTAATCCATGAGCTGAAAGGCAGATATTACTCTGAAACTGAAAATAAACTCAGGCTCAGATGCTTTAAGGGAAATATTATTAAATTTCTTTTGACTTTGACGAAAGTTATATCTTCGATAAAAATGAGTCGAAGTAGAAGAGAGAGAAAATAAGGAGTTCTTACCTTCTTGCTGTGTGTAAAAATTAGGTGTGCAAAGCAGTCACTGTGGTTATTTTTTACTCCCATCATAATACTGTATACATCTAATATATCTCACTGCATCATCTTGAAGGAGAAAAAATAATGTAAGCAATAAAAAAATATATCAAGCATATAAAATACTTGTTTAAATTTATTGTATCAAAGCAATTGCCATATAAAAAGAAGATGTATCTATTAAGATGTGGTGTTCTGCAATGGCCATATTAATACAGTAAAGTGATTTCTTCCAGACCCATCCTGTGTCATTATGCATACTTTTATTTTTATTTGTTGTTTATTATTTATAATCATTTAATATTTTTGTTACATTATCTATAACCCATGTAGATACAACAGAATTAAAAAAAACAAACTGTAGGCAAAATTGTGAATGTAACCATATAAGTTGCTGAAATTGAAATAAAAACTAAATTTAGAAAAAACAGGTGATGTGTTTGGAGATAGTTTTACATAGGAGTCATACATACTGAGGTAATATAAAATGTTTTTTTTCTTTGTGTGTGTGTGTGTGTGTGTGTGTGTGTGTGTGTGTGTTGCTGCAGGTCATCTGCTCTATCAGTGAAATTGAAAACAGGTGTGGCTGATAATCCTGCAAGTGGTCACTGGACTCTTCCAAGTAGTTGAGGGAATGGGTGAAGCTTCAAGAAATAACACTGTAATCATGTTGGTGTGCTTATATGTGAGCTTGTGTGTGCTCAACATGTTAATATTGCAGTGACAAGTTTCTTAAATTAGCCATGTATTTGTTGGAGTATTCTTGGAATGGTTACACCTGTTTTGCTCACCCTGTGCTTAGTTGAGCAGATGGTATGTTCCAGTTTAAAAAAGGCTGAGGAGGCAGCAGTGACAGTCATTTGGCAGTAGCAGGGATTGAGGGTGTCTGGGTACTGTGGGTTGCATGTTGAGGCTTTTCTTTGCTTTGCAGAACTTTCTTTGGTTTGATTTTTTTGGTTTGACATAATTTCTTGGGTTAATAAAACTTTGCCCCTGAATATTTTATTTACTTGGTCAGCCCAAGGATTCAGGCATCCAACCAATATGATCACAGCAGAAACATCACTGTTTTACAACACAAAATATGGAAGACGAATTGCCAATGTGATTTTTGCATTGATATGGCAGAAAAATTAACCTTTCTTACTCCTCAAACCAAGGAGGCCTTAATTTTCCCAATGTGAAATTATACTAGTGGGCAGCACAACTGAATGGTTAGCACAAGATGAAGAGGCAAATAGGCTGGGATTAGAAAAAAAGCATGTCCACTAGTACCCTTTGAGATGCTGGTGAGGCTGAAGAACATTCAAACTTAAAAATAAATGGATGAGTTGCACCCTAAAAATCTTGGTGGTGGAAGCACCATAACAATATCAAGAGCAATGAAGATTGCAAAGAATGTGGATTTTTTTTTCTCCCTAAGTATATTAGACGCTGGGTCAAAGGAGAAGGTGGAGAAATACAATGGAGCAATTGTTTGAAGGCGAATTTTTCAAATCAATTAAGCAATAGTTAATTAAGCATAGTTTGTGTTAAAAGATTCAAAGATTTTGACAGATTTTTACAATT
Organism: Plectropomus leopardus; assembly: GCF_026936395.1. Lineage (NCBI taxonomy): Eukaryota > Metazoa > Chordata > Actinopteri > Perciformes > Serranidae > Plectropomus > Plectropomus leopardus. Next base: position 7,081,827 of record NC_142196.1, read on the forward strand.
GAAGAATTAATTAATGTCAAATAGGGAATGGGACACCCTTAGGCACCCACCTGCCCCCATTCAATGTTTTAAAGTAACAATAACAGGGATAAGAGTGATACAAAGTTGTGTCGCAACTATACAAACATTTACAATTACATGAGCCAGGCATGAGGCCTGCCTTAGATCTGAAAGAAAAATAGGAGCTGGAGATGAATGTGTTAGTGTTGTGTTTGTTTTCCAAACTGTGAATGGTTCTTTTTTTCTAATTTCAGACAATATGACAATGTAGAATTCAAATAAACATTTATTCATAAATTAAAAACTGAGTATAACTTTGCCCTCACTTGCTCATCACCCCTCAAACATTCCCGGTGCCGCAAAGCATCAATCTCCCTTCATATGCAATGTCAGCACTACAGTGCCTATGTAAATGAATTGCAGGTGTTAAGTCATTTTCTGTCTTGTGTTGTCAAGCCAAAAGTTCACTTTCACCAGAATCCATTACATACTCCCAATCTTGGTTTTGCAATTCATTCAAAACAAGCCGCGTGGGATTCAAACTGTGAGCCAATATGGAGGTGCTAATGACCATTGATCTGTAGTGATTATGAGCCAAGCCAACTGTCTTTAGCCATGTGTCCCAACAGAGACCGTGTTCATGAGCGAGGGAGGATACAGCATGTGGGATGGGAGCTGATATCCTGTGTAAAATCATTTTATGAGGGAGAACTGCACTATGATGAGCATTCATTAAAGTACAGAGGGGAAACTTACTGTAAATTTAGTTATCTCGATTTTGTTTTTGTTTTTTTTTAAAAAAAGATCACAATATGAACTTTTGCTGTTTTCAAGAATATTTAGATACAAGTCATGTCCATGTTAAAAGAGACCATAGCAGCCATAAATTGGTATCAGCTGTGGGAAAATAGTTTACAACCTACTAACCTTTCATGAGACCTAATCCACAGTCTGCATATCTATGTACCACCTTGATTCATCACTTGGAAGATGCAGCAGTAAAACCATGTATTTTTATGGAGCAGCCAGTTCTAACATTTTTGTGCTTGAGAACTTAATACAGCAATTTCGAGTGAGTAAGCCTGGAGGCTTGTTACTCTCCTGTAAGGACGACTAGCAGCACCAAAATATCCCTGCAATTCCAGGACGGCGACGTGCCTTTGGAAGTGCGTTAAGAATAGACCTACAATGGGGCTCACTCCCGTCTTCTGTTGTCTGAGGACAGACAGTTGTCTGCAGGGGACAGAGGAAGAGGTACAAGTATTTACATGGGTCTCTCAGAGACTTAGGCAACTCAGATAGCTCAAATTGGATTTTATCTACCAGAACTTGGCTCATATTCCCTTAAGGAGAAAGTGAGAGAATCAGAGTGCTGAAGGAACACTGTTTTTGTGCTACTGAGGCCACTGTACCACTTGGCAGAAAAGGGTGGAGAACAGTGGTTGGCTAGAGCGTGAGGTGTGAGCTCGAGGGTTTACTTTGTGCCCTGGAACTGGAAGACGAGAAGATTGGAGGGCCTTGAGCATAGCAAGCATGGCGGGACCAAGTGCCTCTGAAGTCATCTTTATCTCTGTCAATCACAACATCACTTTGATGGGTGAGTTGACGTCACTGACACTAACCGGTTTGTGTATCATGTTTGTGCCAGTGAAATATTTGGATTTTCTACAGATATTTACACCTCAAGATGAAATCTCAAGAAAGCACTTTTTGCTAATTTCTATAACCTTAAATTCTTGGCAAAATTTGCTCCACCAAAAACCTTAATCCACAATTCACTTTTAAATCACATATTTATTCCTGATGTTTTTATTTTTCAGGGAAGGTGTGGCTTATTGTGATGATCTTCCTCCGTCTCTTGATCCTTCTCTTAGCTGGTTATCCTCTCTACCAGGATGAGCAGGAGCGATTTGTGTGTAACACCATTCAGCCCGGATGTGCCAATGTGTGCTATGATCTATTTTCTCCCATCTCTCTCTTCCGCTTCTGGCTGGTGCAGCTCGTCTCTTTGTGTCTCCCTTCCATCATCTTTATCATCTATGTGATCCATAAGGTCTCCAATGGCCTCATTGTGGACCTGAACTCTTCAGGTCACGCCAAAGCCTTACCGATCCACCAGGAGCTGTTAAACAAGACAACTGTGAACAAGGTGTCTCTGGTAGCTGAGCGGGGGTGGGCCCAGTGCTTCACAGGAGCCTACATACTTCATCTGATGTTCAGAACCTTGCTCGAAGCAGGGTTTGGAGCAGCTCACTACTACCTGTTTGGTTTCTACATCCCAAGAAGGTTCCTGTGCCAGCATCCCCCATGCACTACCCAGGTGGACTGCTACATCTCCAGGCCAACAGAGAAGACTGTGATGCTCAACTTCATGCTTGGCGTAGTTGCTCTGTCCCTTTTCCTAAACGTGTTGGATTTCATCTGTGCCATCAAGCATTCAGTGAGGCAGAAAAGCAAGAGGAAGATGATGGTGGAGAAGGTATATGAAGAAGAGCAGTGTTTCATTACAGCAAGAGGAGGCTCCAGAAGAATAGACCCGAACCTGGCTCGGCAGGATTCAGAGGGAGAAGCTGCCCACAAAGGGAGTTTCCGAAAGAGGCAAGGAAGCAAGGGCTCTTGCGGAGGGGGAGCGCTTGCTTTAGGTCAGGAACCACCCTCCCTGGAGCGCTCTTCTCTTCCACGCTCTCCAGGACCTTCAGGCTGCAACACAAACGGGAATAACGGCTACTCTGTTTCCCAAGAGGAGGCTCCAGAAAGGAACGGCAGTGAGGTGGCTCTTTGCCCTCCTGAGCCAATGGGGACACCCAGATCCATCCGTGTTAGCAAACGCAGTCGACTCAAACCACCACCTCCTCCCAGACGGGACCTTGGGTCATCCTCCAAGGATCCAGAGGGGCCTTTTGGAGGCATTTCCACAGCAACTGCAATTTGTACCAGAAAGGTGGGTCAGTATACGCTGGTTGAGCTGGGTAGCGGAGCAGAGCTGCAGACCAATGATGACGGGCAAGAGAAGAGATCAGAGTGGGTGTGACAGTTGCATTGCTTTATTTCCAGGTTATTCTGGAACACAAGGAGGTGTCAAAGCAATATGAGACACAGACATGGAGATAACCCAAGGCTCACACAGTGGAAACAACTGTTGGAGCTGACATCCTGCCATGATTGCTGCCTCATTTTAAAACTACACTGCTACTTGAGGAGAATCCAAAGGGGCAACACATTCACCAGACACCTTAGACTCAAGAGGCATAATCATATCTGCTGTGATGTTAGATCACATTGCCTTTGAGGAGCATAAGCAGAGTGATGCAAAAGGACAAGAATTGAAGTCCTGAATGGGAACTCTCTAAACTAAACAAGTCAAGAATGAGGGGACACTCTAGCCTTATGTGTCCTTGAACAAACCTCAACCTTGAGAAAATCTAAAACGAGTGCAGCCCACCTGTTTCTTTCCTTGTTGACTTTCACCCCCACCTCCCCGGATACACTGTCTGTAAACAAAGACAGGTCTTGACCTGTCCCACATACACAACCCCACCTCCTACCACAGTTACTCTACGTGACACCGCCATCTCTTTTGTGTTTGGGTCATTAAGGTCAAAGGACACGGGTAACCCTTTAGGCCTTGTGCTTGGGTGTTTGGATGACCTTTTGGAATAAGAGGCTCAGGCCAAAATGACAGGCAATAATCTGGCTGAGGTGGTGTTATTGAGCTCATAGAATGCAATAGGATTCCTCTGTCAAAAGTGAAGGACACTATGAAGGCCCCTAAAGCCGACATAGGCTCACAAAGCAATTATGTCCCCCCATAGGGGCTCTGTATTTATGGAGACGGCTTGTCACTCTATTTCAGGGCCTCGCGGAGCTTAGGAGGAATACAAGCTATAACATATACTGTCACTCGAAATAGAGCACAGCAGAGCTCTGCAAAGGAGCGTTGCCTGTTGCCCTTCAGGATAAATGGCTCTCTGCTCGCTGAGGCTTTAGTTTCACCTTGATCAAAGCTCAGATTAATGTGGATCAGACACCCGCTCCCACTGTGATGCATGTCAATCATATGCAGTGTATATAGTGGCAGCTGTAGCTGTAGTTTTAAATTAACTTGTCCCTTTGCCAAAATGATTACAACCTTTGTGAGACATGTTGGCCTATTTTCTTACAATCTCTGGACTACCCTATACAGGTGATTGTGAGGAGACTCCCACAGGACACCATCACAGTTGCACCTGCTGCCCTATGGCTGAGGGGCTGGTTTCTGTGTAAATGGATAGCTCTTGATCTCCCTCCTCTTGTGGTCTCTTTGAAGGTGACAACAAAAGCTCCCCTGCCTCATATCTCACCTGTCTACTGAAGGCTGCACCCTGATCGTCGTAAGGGGTGACCACAGGGGGTTTTCATGAGACCAGAGCAGGTCTAATGGGGCCACGCCTCCCCTACATCTAGTGTTTAGTGTCAGGGCCCAAAAGTGGCCTCAGTTACACTTGTCTTTACCAGTGCTCTGAGTTGTAAAGACTGGGTAGATGTTAAACTTTTTGATAATTGCTTAAGTAAAATGGAGCTATAAGAAAGTGAATTTCTAAATTAGATATTTAAGTGTTATTTTGTTGTAAAAATACAATATAAAATGATTTCATGTACAGTTTCATACACTATTTTATGTGACGTTTCTTACTTTATGACATGAAAGTTATTTGATATTTTGTTTGATTTCTAATGTTTTTATTTCTTATTGATTGATATTCTTGATGATGGCGCTGAAGAACTTTTCAAAGCACTTTACTGTAACTTTTCTTGTTTGATCCAGTCCACTGTTCTGCAGTGGCTTCACCACCTCTGTAGTTTGAGATCTTGCTGCCCCCCTGTGGTGCAACATGTGAAATGCTGGCAAATATTTAACACTTGAAGTCAGATGCGGTCTGGCACTGTGGTGACAGATTTAATATGTGAATATTTGTATCTCAGTGAAGCATTTGGGTTGTTAAACTTTGTTTCAATAAATTAGGTGGAGAAAAGTAAATCTGGTAGAGACAGCTTTTTTTTCAACATTTGTTTTCTTGGATTCCATTTGCTGTAGATATTCGAAACATTATTGAAGTGCCCCCTACTGACAAGAAGAAATGTCACTTTATTTGTGCTACTAAACAACAGTTTGTTTCCTTTTGTTCATTTCAGGCCATGTTTGGCCTAACAGTAAATAAGGAGTATGAGAGTCAAGACATTCAGATGAAGTACAGTGACCTACAGCTTGCATGATATCAGACATTTTGGGATGCTAAAAGCTGTTTTTCAAAATGCAGACATACAGGTCAGACTGGCAAACAGGGGTAGATTTATTTGCAAGGGGCCCCGGGCAGAAAAAATGATCTGTGGGCACCTATAGAGCCCTGCCCTCTTCTAGTTGTTAAACCTTTGTCTTGGGTGTCGGTGGTGTTTTTTTTCTTTTTTTTGCACTCCAGGAGATCCTCATTCGGTCAGCAATAAATAATATAAACATGATTTCATGTCAACAGTGTTTGATAATTTAATTTAAGACTTATTTTTACAATATTTTGTTAATAACATTTGGGTCCTTTTCAGGCAAAGTCATGCAAAAACATGGATTATTTATTTTTTCTATTAAAGCCCCGTTTACTTTGCAGCACTCTTTGCAGGAGTCAAACTCAGCCCTAGCTATAATAATCTATCCATTCCACATTATTTTATAAAGTACATTTAAAAAGAAGAACAGTTGACCAAACTGGCAAACAATACAAAAAATACAAAAATTATATTAAAAATATAAGTAAAAGTTTTTCAGGCATTGAGCATGTTGCTGCATGTAAACTGGAATGCAGTCATGATGCATGCCTGCTGTCACAGGTGTGTCCCATGCTGCTGATTAGGCTGCCTGACAGACAACAGAGCTGCAGCCAGGAGGCCTGGTGGAGCATAGAGGCCGTCATGCAATGCACACATACAGTAGTTGTATAAGCAAACCAGAGCGTGTTAGAACCTGCTCTGTTATGGCTTTCCACTTGTCTGTGTAGAGCAGGCTTTCATTTAGACAGGCAGAAAAGGCAGGGCTGAAATTTTACTTTTAAAGTCAGTCAGTGGACTCACATAGCCTGACCTGTCTCAGCTTCATCCATTCCACTATGTTTGTTTATTTTATCCTGCTATGGATCTTTTTCATTTTCTGTCTCAAATGCCAGAGACCAAAGAACTTTCCTCCAGGGCCTCCTCCATTACCGATTCTGGGGAACCTATTGAGTCTGAGCCTGGACAACCCCATTAGGGACTTTGAGAGGGTAAGAAAAATGCTGACAAAGATTGCCTTTAATTGTTATGCTATTTATCATCTGGAGCATAACCACACTCATTCATATTTAGAAGCTGCACCACACTGATGAAGAAGTGTTTGTGTAATTGGCAGAGTGACTTTTAACATACTGCGTCAGCTAATTAAATTGTGCAGATTATGAATTGCTGAGGCAAGCCAATGCCTCAAGGCAACAATGACAGTAACTGACAATAATAGCTTGCTATTAATCATCTCAGGATGTTTGCATGTCTTTCCTTACTAAAAGAAAAGTTTGCTCAACAGCTCTAATGCTGTTATATGTCTCCATAACAGATTTACTGCTGTTTGACAGTAAGTTAATTTCAGCCATACGCTCTAGAATATTATGAAACTTTACACGTCAATATTCTTTGTAGCTGATTTTTAAAAGTAATTCTTCCTTGTGGGTGTGATTAAAAGCAGATATGTTGCATTTTAAGAGCTTATCACTGTGCTCCAGCTGAGGAAGCGCTATGGAAACGTCTACAGTTTCTCCATGGGACCCAAACTTGCCGTAATAATCAATGGGATGCAGGCAATGAAGGAGGCTATGATGACTAAAGCTGCTGATTTTGCAGGACGACCCCAAGACATTTTTGTCAGTGACCTCACCCAGAATGGTAAGTTGGACAAAGTATGTAGCTGAGTAGCACTTAAAGGTCCCATAGTGTAAAAAATAAGATTTTCATGTCTTTATTTCTTATAAAGCAGGTATATAGTTACTATATACTATAAAGTATTAAAACAAGACATGGACACAGTCCCTATTCACAAAATGTTCCTTTAAACAAGCTATTAAGACTAATGGGAAGTTGTGATGTCACAACTATACTATTTAAATGCAGAAATGTGGCACTACATCAAATATTAGTGATTTAAGCTGACTTTTTGACTCTTCTTTACTTGTGCTACACAATGCAGGGTGTATTTAAGCATTTAGTGTCTCGTAATTGCCATTGTGGCTGAATTTCCCCAAAATAAAAAGAGGGAAAAAAAATTTAAGATGCTCTGCTGGATATGCTGGATGTCCTCACTCATTACAGGACTGGTTCTGGCAGACTACGGCTCCAGTTGGAAGGAGCATCGTCGCTTTGCTCTGATGACCTTGAGGAATTTTGGACTGGGAAAGCAGTCCATGGAGCAAAGGATTCTGGTAGAGATGCAGTACACAATGGACACACTGGAAAGGAGCACTGGTATGCTGTCTGTGGGTGCACTCACTGTGACCTCTCATACAGTGTTGGCACACTGTTGTGTAATGCTCTGTTGTGGCTCTGCTGTGTTGTCATTGTTACATCTGTCGCAGGTTCAACGATGAGTCCTCAAGTTATGTTTCATAATGTAGCCTTCAACATCATCTGCCAGGTCCTGTTTGGCACGCGTTATGACTATGATGACAACTTCATCAAAGTGGTTGTTCAGTGCTTTAAAGAAAACTCCAAGATAGCCAATGGACCTTGGGCTATGGTGAGTCACAGCGTGATGTTTTTAATAGGCCAACCCAGATGTTTGCATTGCCCTGGTTTGCGCAACAAAAAGCCAAGGGGATTTTTCCATTGCATTTTGAATATTGCTGACAATAATATAAATGAACAAACGTTTATGATACAGGTTTTCAGCAAGATCTTCACAAATGAACACTTTTATATTTGAAGCATTGCCTAAATGCAATGGCCAGAAGTAAAAAGCTAATGTTAGGCTATAATAAAACTACACTGTTGTCACATGACTTCCAACATCGCCGCATGACTGAAAGTCATAAAGCATTAATCACAGCCTTTATATTTCCACATTACTTACACTAGTACAATTAAATATTAGCTACATTAGGTCATTAAAACCAGGATCTCTAGACTTTTTGTATATCAAGGGATTTCAAAAAGATGAAGATTTCAGCTTTTAGTCCATGATCCAGATTTTCATTTTTATGCTTCAGAGTTATCTAATAGTTTTGTGTCACAGGCGGCAGCTCAGTGTTAGCTAATGCTGGCTAACCTGACATTAGATAGACTTTACAGACTGACCTTCCCATATTCCTTCTTTTATTATTTGACTAAGAATGACAAGTCTGCCTAATACTGTTTCCACAGCATTTAGATTGACTTTAAAAAATGTACTAAAAAAAGAAAAATGTATATCATAAAAAGCAGAGCATATCACCTTTTTGTTGTGCACAGAAGTGATCTGCAGCAAAAGTTTACACATCTCAACTCTTAAATGTTCAACTAAATGCGTCCTGACAAAAAATATCTTCACCTACAGCTGTATGACTCTGTTCCCATGGTTCGAAACCTGCCACTGCCCTTCATGAAGGCGTTTAAGAACATCGAGGTGGGCTTGGAGGACTTCTCATTATTCCCTTTATTTATTTTCGTATTACTGACACTGTTTATCCTGTCTTTTTTTTCACCAAAGTCCTCTCTCTTTTTCCTCAGACTTGTAAGAAACTTGTAACTCGTCTGATAACTGAACACAAAGAGACCAAGGTCCCTGGGCAACCACGAGATTTCCTTGACTGCTATCTGGATGAACTGGATAAGGTGTGTGTCATCCAAATAGAATCTATTTAAATGAGAAATAGAGAAAGATCAAAACCAAACAATCTAATTTTCCCTCCAGAGAGGCAATGATGGCTCCTCTTTCTGTGAGGGCCGACTCCTAATGTTTGTCCTGGATCTTCTCTTTGCTGGGACTGACACCACATCCAACACCCTGCTCACTGGCTTCCTCTACCTCATGACTTACCCACATATACAAGGTACATCTGACTGCTGTACTGTCAGTCTGTCATTCTGTCATTCTAGCATCCATTCCTTCATTTTTGTCATGTTTTTTGTGGTGTGTTGGTCTCTGTGTTCATTATTTTTTCTCCTCCACACACAACACTTTAACTACCAGAGCGATGTCAGCAGGAAATAGACCAAGTGTTGGGAAAGAAGGATCATGCTACTTACAATGACAGACACAACATGCCTTACATGCAGGTACATTATCGGGCGGATATCTCCGTATAGTTCTGTTTTTATATTTAATGCGCAGACATGGCTCTGCATGTTTGGCAGTGTGGTAGATACATGTTAGTGGGCTGTATTTTGTGGTTGAGCTCCTGCAGAGCCTTTATTGATTATTACCTTTTCTCCAGTTTTACAAAAGCATAAGAGCATTTTGTCTCATTTCCTTGACTCCAGGCTGTGATCCATGAGGTCCAAAGGGTCGCCAACACTGTTCCTCTCAGTGTCTACCACTATACAACTAATGACACAGAGCTCATGGGATATTTCTTACCCAGGGTAAGAATGAAGATGGTGTCTTTGCATTTTACAGTTTGATTGCTGATATGCAACATTGCAACAAAGCTGATTAAAAGCAGGTTGATAAATGGTAATAATAAAGGAATTATTAAAAAAGGAGAAAGCAAAATGAGGAAAATAATTAAGAACACTGAAAGCCAATTGATATTTAGTAATGGACAGAAATGTATTTTTCCTTTTGCAAAGAATCTGATTTATTTATTTAGTGTTTATTTAAAGGGACATAGCATATTAATGAACATTAGTAAAAATTACAAATGTAATTATGCTGTAGTTAGATGGACTGCTAAATTACATCTGTAGTCCCTTGCATATAAAGCCGTAGACTTGTTTTCTTGTCATTCCTTTATTTCCAGAGACCCATGTCTCTTGATATAGGGGTCACGAAACTAATACAGTATTTGTTATAGTCTACTGAAAGAGTGTTGCTGCTATTAGGGCCCACTTTGGTCTTTAAATGCTTATTTGTACATTATGAGTGCTTAGACTAATATATATATATATACAATACACAGAAATTGGTTTAGTGTTAATATCAAGTGGCAACACTTTAATTTGAGGAGGGCCCCCAGAGCAAATCCACTGAAGGCTGGGGCTAGATTTCAGAAAAGAATAAAAAGAGATGGATGTTTTAAATTAAGTTTTAATGGTAAAAATCAGTTCAGACACTGTGGAGATATGAAGTCAAGAAAACTGTTACTATAACATGAGTAGGCTGTGAGCTGAATGTGACTGATTTTAACAGATTGACCCAAGGACGCATATTGAACATTTGAAATTTGATTTATTATTATTATTTGATTAAGATGGTATTGAGCAGGTGAATATGGAACCTTGGGAGTAGAGATACGTCTCCTTTTTTCTCCTCAGGGCACATTGATCATCCAGAACATGACCTCGGTGCTGAACGAGGAGGAACAGTGGAAATACCCTCATGAATTCAACCCTGAAAACTTCCTGAATGACCAGGGAGAGTTTATAAAGCCAGAGGCGTTTATGCCGTTCTCTGCAGGTATGAGACAGATGTTTATCTTTTATTGTAAGAAATATACAGTGCATGACTCACTGATTAAAAATGTCTAATTTCTCAGGTCCTCGTATGTGTCTTGGAGAGGGTTTGGCTCGCATGGAGCTCTTCCTCCTCATGGTGACTATGCTGAGGAGGTTTAAGTTCATCTGGCCTGAAGATGCGGGACAGCCAGACTACGCCCCTGTCTATGGGGTCACACTGTCCCCTCAGCCTTACCGCATGAAGGTCCAACTCAGGGCCACATAGTAAATCTTCAGTCACAAAGTGAAGATTGATCCAAGTGGACACAAGTGTCCAGTAAGAACACAACAAAAACAGTAAGGGAAATCTTCACATTTCTTAAATTTACCTCATATGGACAAGATTATAATGATGTTTTTATTAATTTTAGTACAAAAAAAAATCCTTGATATTAGAGCTTGGAGAAAGAGACAACTTCTAGTTAATAGCCCCCTCAAGTGGGCAGAATTTTGTATTACAATTCAATAAAGTGCAATTTCTGAACATGACCAGGGTGGCATTTAAATGTCTTACATAAGTTAATATGTTTTGCACAGTGAGCCACTTTGTTTTATCAAACTGATCAGAGGAATGTATGCGATATGGAATATTATGATGTATGTAACAGTCTTATCCTGTAGCATGTGACATGTTACTTTCAGCTTACTTTTAAAAATCATTGTAAATAATGTAACATTGAATATTGATATGATTGAGCTAAATTCTTTTCCATAAATACTTTTTAAAAGTTTGGTTAAATTATGTGTGAATTTCATTTTGCTTGACATGGTGGCTTACAGTGTTTGATTGGTGAACTACACCTAACTGAATTATTATTTTTGCAATAACCCCACCTGTACAGTCTCTGGAAGGCAGCTATCTAACTGATGTAGATGAAATCAAAATTGATATTCCTTCACATTATAGTAGTTTTTTTGGTTTGGGGTGACCTGTGAACAAGCAGGCACTTTTTGCAACATATTCAGTTAAAATAGTATTATAAACATTTTATTCACCCTGAGGAAAATTTCTGTGCAGCAGTTGCAATACAAAGAAAAGTGCAGATACAATGTGTGATATATACAAAGACTAAAATAACATAGCAGAAAAAGAAAAAATGTATAGCAAATATAAAATACAATATACAGCAAATGTAAACAAAATATAAAACTAGACATCACTAGGGTTCATAGTGTGAAAACTTCCTAAAAGTAAGGTACATATACAAGAAATTTTAGGGTGCCACATACTATATATGTACAATCAGAAAAAACAGTTTATTACCAGCAGGAATGATAAATTTAGCGTGGTCTTTGAGTAACATTTATTTGCTGGCATGTGACAGTTTTGTATTTTTTGTTATGACTGCGTATCACATATAATGTGAATTTGATTTTTTTTCTGTTAAATAGTAGTTTGAAATACTTTTAAAAGTAGCTTTAGTTAACCAAACTACATTTATTTTTATAGGGCAGCTTTACGGTAGTTTAACTTCTTGAGTGTGAGTAACTAGTAGCTTGCAAAGCTTTTAAAGTAGCTTCCCCAACACTGCTTATGGTGCTTAAGATGTGGCATACTGCTACAGAGTTACAGTTTGTATGCTAGTAGTTTCCAGTACCAAAAATGGCAGAATCACTTTTATTGACTGCATACCATCTGATTTTTTTCCTTTTTTTCCTCCTCCTGCTATTTATTTATGATCAGAGCTGTGATATCATCACCCGAGTGCGGGCATGTTTGTTGGATTAAGCTCCACCGCCCTCCACCCCCTTATGTGAGCGTACCCAGAGTGAATCTGGCAAAACACTCAACGCTTCAGATGAAAGAAGTTTTCCTTTTGTGTACATGTCAGTCAGTCAGTGAAGGACTGAGGGAACACTGTGTTCTGCCGCTGTGTGTATGTGTGTGTGGAGGTGGGGGTCGGTGGTGGAGGGGTCCTTGGATTGGAAGAGGCAGCAGGGGTGCACTGTAAGGACTACTAAACCACAGAGGCATTGTTGCTGTGCCAGCGGGGAGCCGGCCATTTATGCTGATAACTTTGTCAGGCTGGGTCGTAATGCCAAAGTGAAGCATTTATTGGTTAAAAAACTGCAAAACATCAATTTTCCATTTCATCTTAGTTTGACCTCAACTATCTTCCTAAACTTTTTAAATGTGCAAACCATGCTGCAAGAGCTACAATGACGTCCGAGTCCCTTAGAAACTATAACCATGAAGCCTTAGCGTCAAAGCCCTCTATTTTCCAACATCTGCCGTCTCAAATGGCCAGCTGGGAATAATGTGCCTGTGCTGGAGGTCACGAGCTTCAACATTAATCTAAACGGGTCACAGAGAGCCGAGGTCACTGTTATGCTTTATGCATGGAAGAATACACTCATGGAAACTCCAGGGTTTTAGTGCTATTGCTCATCTTCCACTGTAAGCTGCAAAATAAGGACAAATGACAGTAAATGGCACATTTACGAAACCTAACCTAGGTGCTTTAAACTAAATATTTTATGTATTTGAAAGCACCTACCAAAAACAGTGTATAAGCGACATATAACTAGATTTTTTTGGTATTTAACCTCTGTCACCTAAAAATATGGTCTAATATAGTTGTCTTCTCTAATTCTTAATACAAAACAGCTACTCCTCATCACAAGATGCTGTGCACAGCTGCAAAATCTCCTCTCATGCGTTAAAAGGTAGAGAAAAAAAACACAATCTTCTCCCGAATGTATCATAAGGATCAATAGTATTAAAAAGCATGAGCTGCCTATCATCCTTCTCCTCTGTGTCTGCCTCCCATCAAACGCTGACATCAATTTTTGATGGGCAACAATGTGAGAACGTTCCTCCTGAACCCACAAATCAGACTTTAACATCTGTATACAGAGAGTGATGGGGAGAGAAGACAATTCAATCAGCTGCAGCCCCTGGATTCATGCACAAGTTGATTTATTTGTTATCAGATTTGTTTATGTCGGTTATGCCCTTGCACACAGAAGAGTCGAGAGCAAGTCCTGACAAACTGTCCTTAAAACACTCCCTAGTAAAAAAATAACCATAAAGTGAGACTTGACCTGGACTATTAGCAGTTAATACCTAACAATTGTGAGTGCCCTGCCCTGTCTGTGTGAAGGTTCTCTGTATGGCAGTCCCATACTTTCTCCTGTAGACTGCACTAAGTTTGGCTGGTGACCTCTGTGGAGGAAACAGGCTGTTACCAGTTAATGACGATGTGTGCATAACAGCCAAGCCAGGACACGCTGCTTTAAGTGCCTGGACAGTTGGTTTGTAGTCCCAGGTTGCTGAGTATGAAGGGAATGATGGACCAGGGCGATGTGTTAAGCAGTAAAAGTCAGTTTTAACATGTCTAATGAGTGGTCTCTTGAGTGGTCCTAAACTCTGAATTATGTGTCATAAAATTGTCATTAAAAGTAGGTTCTAGAAGCTTTGGGTAAAGAAGCTAAAAGTAACTTTTTGTGGAATCTAAGCATTTTCAGCTCTGACTTCAGTGCTATAACACAAGAATTCAGTTTGTAACATCATCAGTAGAGTGAATGGGAACTTGATTTTGTGAACCGACAGAATGTTTGTTTTCTTTTTATTTATGTTATTTATGTACCCACATTCTCGGAACATTCCTGTCAGAACATCTTTCCCAATTTCCCAGATTGCCTATGGAGCATCTTCAGACTTAGTACCCTCTGACTGAACAGATTTGAGTTTTAGCATATTAGTTTTGGAATTTTTGAGAGAATTGTTTGTGTTTATTGCTATTTTTGGATTGTCTTCGACCATCTGGATAAAAAATATGAATTTGGAAAATGAACACAGTTCCTCTTTAAAATTGACATTGATGCATGTAATGCGTAAACTGGGAAGACTCACACTAACGTGAACATTTATTTGTCTTCATGCTGAATCAATCATGTCATTAACTTTTTACATTGTAAAGAGTAAAGTTTCATGCATTGTTGTTGTGCTCTGAACTTGAGTTTGGGGGCTATGTGGAGGTGTACAGTTGTGCTTCTGCCACTAGGTGGGGCTGCACATTAATGTCCCTGCTGAGAGGCTGACAGTGATAGCTGGAGCTGCACACTGACTGAGGTTTTTGAGGTAAACACCAGAAAAACAAGCTGCAAGACTGAAAGTAACCGTGACTATTTGATGGAAATACAACAGCAAAAAAAAATCAGTACTTTTGTACGCCAGAGCGTTGCACTCTTTATATTGTTATGAAGATTTAAATTCCAAAACTTGAGATTTAGTAACTTTACACAAACACAAAAACTACTTGGAACAGGTGGTGAGCTTTGTGCGGGCAAAATGCTTCAGAAGCCGCTCTTCTGATCTTAAGAAAAGTACATTTTGTTGTGACTTCCAGCTTCATTGCCTGGTGTCTCTGCTGACAGCACTGATGCAAGATTTATATGGCTGATTTACACTCCCAACAGATGCACGTCTGCACTCCGCTGAAAAGAAGCTTTTGGGGTTTGTATCTACAGTGTGAGTGTAAAGGAAATAAAGCAGGAACAAAACAGTCACTACAAAACCCACTGTCACCATTGACCAGCAAATCAAAGGCATTTCTGCGCTGGGGTTACAGTGTATCATCTTATGCCAGCGCATTGGGTTAATTGGGACCAAACCAGATACATTTGTAGCAAAAAATGCCTCGATTAGGGGGCCCTAAGATGTGAGATCATGTGAACAGACCACCTGTGGGGCTTTCATTGCTATTTCAATATCATTCATGTCAAGGCCCCTGCACTCGCTGACACAGCTTGAGCCGAGGGAGAAGATGTTTCAATTGAGCCTCTGCGAAAAAACCAAACACAAGACGCAGGGGCTCTGGCAGGTTTCAGCTCTGACAAACCCCCAGAAAAGCGAGGGGTTCCAAAATGCTCTTTCAATTGTAGGACGTCCATCAAAGCATCCAAATGGGGACGTTTAGGGGGAACCTTGGCACATCAGACAGACACTCCTAATACACACCACCTTTATTCTAGGCCGTTAAAAAAGAAAGATCAAAGTTTCTGCAGATGAAAAGGGTCTGTTCCCTGCATTTATACCCCCATTCACCCACTCCCTCTTTTACTAAATTAAGAAAGCGGGCTTCGGCAGGCATGTGAAGAGGACTTCAACAATTATGGAGATGCTCCAACTCAACCCCTACCTCTAATTACTGGTCTCTGATGGTTAAAAAGGGCTTCCTTTTAGCCGGGGCTCTCAAAAAGCTGCTGCCATCCTCAACACGGTGACCACAAGGAACCACAAAATATGCCTTGAAAACAGAACAGCCTCCCTGTTTTCTTTATTTTCTTTTCTTTTTTTGCATGGGAAAACACTGCAACAGATGAGATTTATCAAATGTTTTATTGTCAAAATAAAGGTCATATTTGCTTTTTTTTCTCACAAAAAGAGACATCTACACTTTATACAAATTTACAATAGCTTATAAACTTTTCTTTTATACACAAATGTACACGTTTTTACAGAACTTTTATATAAATACATTTGAAATTACAAAAACCCGTAAAATACTTGGGCACTATTAAGGCTTAATTTAAACCATCTTTGATGTGATTGAATTATACAATGTTGTCTGGCACTATGTAGATAAAATGGCAATAAAAAACGCCCCAAAATGCTCTTGGTATGAAGCTAAAACTGTCTCTCTGCCTACAACAAGTAATGCCCAGTTTGTGTAAAAAGCAGTCTGCACCTCTAATACATACAAACAGGTAGGAATTAACCTGTGAATACCAGGTACATTGTTTCCCCACAGAGGTGTGTGGATGTTTAAGGGGGGTGCACCTCAGCAGCAGTTCATTACTATGCAAATTGCTTAAGACAGGGAGTGATGGGTTATCTCCCAAACAATTAGCAGTCCTCATAAGCTGCTTTCCCCCCTTCTTTATTCAAACCTGGGACAATGGCATCTGCTTGGGGCATGACACGGAGCTGGCCGTGCCTGACCTCCACGTTAGTCCGGTGCTCACGTCGCTGTACATGGAGCCGCTGGTGCCTTTACTCCCCCAGCAGCACCTGGTGCAAAAAGTCCTCCAGGAGTCCAAAGTTTTCCCAGACCAGATCCAAACTCCGGACGTGATGCCCACCAAAAGGCACATAAAGTACTTTAACATAAAAACTGCATAGTCCGGACTCCTGCGGTCCCTCTCTAATAAACAGTTGGAGCAGTTGTGCGTGATCTCCCAGCTCTGTCTGTTGTGCTGCTCATAAAAGTAACACGCTACAATGATAGTGGCTGGCACCGTGTAGAGCACCGTAAAGATGCCTATTCTTATCATGAGTTTCTCCAGTTTGTCAGTTTTGGTGCCACCTTGTTTGATGACGCTGCGGATCCGGAATAGTGACACAAATCCAGCCAGGAGGAACATAGTGCCTATAAATAAATAAATCACCAAAGGGGCGAGGACGAAGCCACGCAAGTTGTCCAAGTTCTGGTTTCCCACGTAGCAGATGCCAGCCACAGAGTCCCCGTCCACGGAGCTCAGCGCCAGCACCGCGATAGACTTCATGCTGGGGATGAGCCAAGCGGCCAGGTGGAAGTACTGGGAGTAACTGGCGATCGCCTCGTTGCCCCACTTCATCCCAGCCGCGAGGAACCAAGTCAGAGACAGGATGACCCACCAGATTGAGCTGGCCATGCCGAAAAAGTAAATAAGCAAGAAAACCACGGTGCACAGCGCGGGGCCGGTGGTTTCATAGTGGATGTGTTCCAGGTCGAACTCCCGGTTGCACGCCACTTTCTCGTGTCCGGCGATCAGTCTGACAATGTACCCCACTGACACGAACATGTAACAAGCTGAGAGGAAGATGATGGGTCTCTCTGGATACTTGAAACGCTCCATGTCGATGAGAAAAGTGGCGACCGTGGCAAAAGTTGACACGAAGCACAACACGGACCAAAGTCCTATCCAAAACGCGGTGAACGCTCTCTCGTCGTGCGTAAAATACGGATTGTGGCACGGCATGGCGCAGTTTTGGATCTGGCCCGTTTTGACCCGGTTGTAGAGCGGGTGGCGATCCGTGTTCACCGGCACCATGGGCTCCAAACACTTGCACCCCGGCTCACATGGCGCGGCAGGCGGCTTGTATTTCCCAGGCGCGCCGGGTCGGCTCGGCTTATTTTTAGGCGGATTGTAACCCTTGCCGGGGTGGTTTGTGGGTTTGGAGAGGACAGGGGACACGGTGGTGGAGTCCGTTCTGTTGTAGTCCATGCACAGAGTGTCCGGGTTGCCTTGCACCGGCAGCAGGTCACACTTCATCCTGTCCGGCCAGGGGAAGCCGTACTGCCTCATGAGAGGCGCACAGCCGGCCCGGGCTCTCTCACACACGCTCCGGCACGGCGGGAGAGGTTTTTTATAGTCCTCCAGGCAGATCGGGGTGTACATGCTGCACAGAAAGAACTTGAGGTCCGGTGAACACTGGATCTCAACCAGAGGCCAAAACTGGTGCACCTCCAGTCCAGCCTCGTCCTGTGTGTCGTGGTTAAACTGGTTAGGCATGTAGGTGTAGTTGTAGCCGATCCCTTTACACAGAGGCACCGCGATCTCCTGGCAGGTGATCTCCTTGGCTGTGGTGCAGCTGGATCGGGGCAGGAGAGCGAGTGAGAGGAGCAGGTAAATCCCAAACAGGTCCATCCCTCCGGCGCGTCGTGTCCCCCCTCTTCAGCTCTGGTAGCGATAAATCCTCTCAGCCGTGTGCTTTCGCCTCTGCTCCGGTTAGATGTTGCGCAGCGAGCCCATCTCGCTTCTCTCGGGATCTTGCACGGAGTTGCAAGCAATGTGCAAGCCGTGTTTACTTTCAGCTGAGGAGGAGGAGGAGAGAAAACAGCCTTCAGGGCGGCGGGCAGCAGTCAAGATGGCTGAGAGGAGAATCCAGCTTCTTCTGGAGAGCGCTTTCAGTATCCGCACACAGTCTGATGTATAAAAAAAACAACAAAAGCTGCTGTCCGATCGCTACAAACGGAAAAATGTGGGCCTTCTTTCTTTCTTCACAACACAGCGACTACATTCAGTCGGCTCGTCCCACCTTAGACCTGGTTCCCATACAAATCAACGGCTTGGAGACGAAGCGGTGCCAATATATACCAAAACCGGGAAGACCACACCTCCAGAGCGTATCCTCCAATCACGGATCGAAGGGGGCAGTGCTTTATAGAAGTCAATCAAGTTTTTTACCTAACGATGTTTTGTTATATGGCTCATGATCACACTAGTTTCGCCAGTGTCTGTGGCACCGGGATACAGGATGCTCGTGTGGATGATGCGTAACGACGGAGCCTCATTTTACCTCCATCCCATCATGACCACATGTCAAATAACCACATATTGAAACAAAATGAGTACTCTTTCTTTTAAAACATACTCAGTTTTCATAAAAGTGCACATTATAGGCAACGCGTTGATGAAATATGTCCAACCCAGAGCCATGTCTGGTCTAAAATAAACTATAATAACCCTGTAATAAATTCCTCTAAGCCTACTTCAAACTATCATTTTAAACTCATAATAACAATAATATAAAGTAATTATAAAGACACACAGCAGGCGCGCGCTCAGTTGGAGTAAAAGACCTACTATTTTCAAAATCTTCCTCAGCGACTGAACTTTCTGTTCACCTCCTCGTAACTTCCTTTAACACTCAATCTTTGATAGTGCCACAACAATGGTAACACCAGGCAGATGCATCTAGCTCCAGATGATTGTTTCTCTGTGAGTGTGTGTGTGTGTGTGTGAAACACAGAGAGGGAACAGTTTGGTAAATTGGCTAATTTGCGCATGATAAGACTACCCAGGGAGCTGTCTGTCCTTGTGAAAAGCTGTTTTATTTTTTAAATGAGGTGCTAATGTTTCGTTTAACGCTTGCATAGAGCTCTGCGGGAGGCGTAATTGCGCGAGGCAAAGACCAAGCAGCACAGCACACTGAGACAGTGGCACAGAGCTCATATCAGTGTTAACATGCTTACAGTGGGTGTCTGGGGATCTTGAGTTAGTTGACAGTATCTTATTGTAGTAGGCCTATTTTCATTGTCTGTTACTCTCCTATAGCCACTGTGAGCTGTATAGTGTGTCTTTATTAACCCTATGGCGTCCTTAGATGCTCATGCTGTATGACTGTGCATTCACTTACAGTGATGGAAAGTAAGCAAGTACATTTACTCAAGTACTTTTTACTCCATTATATGTATCTAACAGCTATACTTACTTTAAAGATTAAATTTCACATACAAAATGATGCATTGCTCAAACTACCCAAAATTTTAGTTCACCTCTACCAGCAAAAACAAATAAATGAATAAATAAATATTTATTGGATATTTAAAAGGAGCAGTGTGCACGATTTAGGAGGATTTAGTGGCATCTAGAAGTGAAGACTGCAGGTTACAACAAGCTGATACTTTTCCCAGTTAGAATTTCTTTAGTGTATATAATATATTTATTTATTTATTTTTTTACTGGAAGCCAAATTGTCCACTAAGGTCTCTTCCTCTCCAAAAACAAATGTACCAGGTTAATGAAACTGGTAAAAACACTGAATAATGCACTTTGACGTGTAACAAATCTGTTTTTATGATGTGGAAACTCAAATGGCCCTATGTAGAGCCAGTGTTTATCCATCTGGGCTACTGTAGAAACATGGCGACGCAACATGACGGTGGCTCATTCTGAGGTTAAGAAAATGCAACAGTCCTTAATTTAGAGGTGATTATTCACAGAGGAAAACATACTTATACTGTATATTATATTCAGTTTTAGCCAACATATCCCCCTAAATCATACACAGTGATCTTTTAAGTACAAGTACATTATTTTTGTAGTGTGGCATTGCTACTTTTAAGTAAAGGATCTGAATACTTCATCTGCCACTGAGTATGTATCTAATGTACCTCTAATTTGTTACACAAACACTTAAGTATTTCATACACGATGTTATTTGTCTGTGACATCAAAACATTTTTTTACAGCCCTAAACCAGTCAAATGCTATATAAAGGCTATATGATTAATAATTTATTGTTGTAAGGGTCATTATTATCATTATGTTGTTAATTTTCTCAAACATCGGCAACATTATAGCACAAAACAAACTTTTATGTGGAAGTCTGCGGGTAAAACAGAAAACACAAAAGAAAAATTAAAAGTGAAAGCAAACACATCAGTACTATTATTATTATTATTATTATTATTATTACTATTATCAAAGTTTTTTCTAGGATGCAAAATCATGCAGCTTCTTCTAAAACAAGGCATGAGAGGCCAACCATGTTTATATTCATTTCACCAACAAGATGCATGTATTTTTGGATAGATATTATGTACTCTACTCTGCACACACCTGCACGCACACATACACACAGACAGCTTGTGTGCTTGGAGGCCAATGTGAGGTCTTAGAGTGCGAGCAGAGTGTTAAATAAAAAAAGCATCTTCCTCCCAGCTTCCCATACAAACATAATGCAACGCTGTGTGTGCAGAAGCCAGGGTGTGCTGGTGCTGGAGTTTAACTTTAGTGATATTGTGTTTGGAGTGGAGCCAGGTCTTTATCATGTGAGGCAGTCTTTTTTTTTTTAATAGCCTCCACCCACGGAACGAATGAAATAACCCACAGTGAGAAAGAGAATCAGGAGAACACAGATTGATTAAGTGACTCGCCAGTGTGAGATAACAAGGAAGGAGCTGTGTTAATGGCTGTTTGCTTTTGATTAGGAAAAAAGAGTTCGGTTGGCCACTGCCATGGAGTCGAGTGAGTGTATATGTTTGTGCGCGCCATGGATGGTGTGTGATTTTCTCAATAATAAACCCCGGTGTTTGGGATGAGTGAAAGAGGACACATGATAAAAAGGGAGTGAGGCTAAGGTGCTGGTCACAGTGTGGGAGAGTGATGGAGCGAGGGCAGACGAGGGCAAGAGAGGGCGTCGAGTCTGTTCTGTACTGAGATAATGATTTACTCTGAGGAAATCCACTCATCTCCTGTTTGCAACGCAGAGCTGCATGCTGTGAGAATATATCTCCCTGGACCAAAGCTTCACACAAACCCTCTGTGACCAATGAATAAAACCCAGAATCACATCCAGATCCGAAGTTAATGTGTTCAATTTAAAGCCCCATTCTGTCCGTCAGAATCAAGTGCTCCCACTGAAGAAAAGGAAGCCCATCAAGTGTGACTGCTTGCCAGATCCTGGACTTACCTCAGAGATGGTGAGACAGAGATATGCTAATGCAACTTTATCTTGTAAAGGAAAGCTTCGAGGAGATTTAGCCAATCTGCTGGACACAATTCCAAGAGCCTCGGTGGCATTTAGCGGGCTCGCGCTAACCCGGGGCTGCTTGTTAAGACTTCATTAGCTGTGTTTGCTCAGGCCTCTCCTCTCCAAAGAGGTGGAGGAGGGCTCCCCAGGCTCCAGCCTCAGCCCCACTATAGACACTCCATATGGGGCTTGTTTGCTCATGGCTGGCCTGGTAATCACTTTCAGGTGGAGCTGGAGTAGACGGAGCAAGGCTGAGGGGATTTTGGAAAGAGCCGGAGAGCTGGAAACCTTCCCCTCCAAGCCCCAGCCCCCACCGGCAACCCTCCTTTTCTACCAGTGTGCTCCTGAGGTGACAGAGCGTGGAGCGTGTACCCTGTGAATTAGCTCACCTAGGGCCCATTACCTTAACAAACACAGCCAGCCCCTCCAATCAGCCTACTGCTGGGAGGACAGGCAGCCCCTGTAAATCCTTCCTTACAGCCACTGTCCCTCTCTGTGAGACCAGGGAGGACTTGTGATTGTGTGTGTGTGTGTGTGTGTGTTTGCATTCAGAGTAAGTGCTATGAACTAACTGAAATAATTAAGTGTTGTCTTGAAGCAGCACACGGCAACTTTAATGACAGCAAGATGTAACTGCTTGAGAAAACCTTACCACCCAGGACTTGGTATCATCAACCTGCACACATTGTACTCATGTGTGAGATGCTTCGTACTAAAGGAGACAAAAGGAAATACTGCAGTTGATTTTCAACTCTCTCACTCAAAACTTGTCGAATACGAATACGACTATGGCCTTGTTAGTGGCCTTCGGCATCAGATACCAACGCACAGAGGCATCCCTTTCGCAACAGTATAAGATACAATAGGCAGCAGCATCTTTTGTTACTCTTAGCAACTGGTGTTGTATAAAGAGCAAGAAAGTCTGCATGGGGGGATGGGTCAGACAAGTAACATGTGACAGTAGCTATGACATACTGTTTATCCTAAGCCTATAAAACAATGATAATCAACTTGTGGCCATGTGCTGATTGCCCCCTCAACCATTTCCACTTGACGATGAAGATACATTGGTTTGTACTGGGATTTCTTTTGGCACATTTTACATAAATACGGTGCATAAAACAGCATCAAAATAAAGATGGTTTATCAAAGAAAGTGCCAGGAGAGGATCCCCCCGCAGAAGTCTGGTCTATGCTCCGAATATCCTCAATTCCTACAAATGCTCCTGCGTATACTTGACTTGTACTGGGTTGCTGTGTCTTGCAAAAGTGGCCCCTGGGAAAAACAAGTTGACTATCACTGCTATAAAATTTGCCTTTTTAGAAAGTGCTACCCAAACTTCCACTCACCAGGAAACTCAGGGATGGATGGATACCTCCAAACCAGAGTGAATCAGAACTATTTGCTTACTTATTTAGAGCTAATTGCAAACAAGGAAATATAGAAAAATATACATTTTTTTGTAATTTGGGTGAATTAATCCTTTAGTGCTGATAAAAACACTGCGTTGTTAATGGAAATTCCATGAGCGGTACAGCTTTAATCCTGTGACAATATATTTAAACTGGCCATTATTATTTTCACATAAACAGTGAGAGTGAATATAAGTTGCCTAGCAGCAATGTGAACCTCTTACATAATGTCCCAAACATCTGTAGGATGGGTTACACCTAAAATCTGGAAGAAAAGCAGATCTACTTTTTTACTCACACACAACTAATTAAAAAACAACATTGCCTCCACGAGGAGAATCTGTACCATTCTCCCGCAGCCAAAGAACTGACTGTTGTTGGCTGCTGTCCCTGAGCTGACTAAGTGTGTGTGCGTGTTATCGTGTGATTGTTTGGAGTTTTCAGCCATCCGATGCCACAAGAATCTGGCCAGCCAGCAGAGGTCTGCTTTTGGCTGCAATGACGCCTGCTACTTGACACTCCCGTCAGATTTATCTCCCCTCTTGTAAAACAGCGTGCGACTTGTTCTCTTCGTCCAGAAAGGTAAGCGAGCCCACAGAGATCTCTCCGACTCAGGAAACACACACACATACACACACACTAGCCCATATAATAGCGGGAGCTGATTTTTTTAACCCCTACGTGTAACCGGAGAGGAGGCCTGCATGCCTGGAACGACACATGGACGGCACTTAAGCAGGTAGACTCGCCATCTGGTTCCAACACATGGGGTGGAACACTTGTCTAAGGATCCTGAACGTGGTAATTTCATTTTCATGCTCTGCTGCCTGTCATTATTGTAGCACACGGTGGTGGGACATTGTGGAGGGGTCGGCCTAGTTGCTCCAGCGCTGGTTCTCACCGGACTGCAGAGAGGTCACAAGGTGTCTGTATTCATATCTACAGGGAGGGAAGAGGAAGCGAGAGCTGCTAATTAACTCCTCTCATTACTATTCATGCAGTCTTTGAATACATCCTCTACCTGTGCTCCTCCCCTAACCTCATGTCTCTTCATGTCAACTGCTATCAGCTATATTCCCTTGTTTAGATCTTGCATTGTCAGCGAGGACTCCTGGGACGTCTGTCCACTTCTATCACCTGTTACCACCATGTTTTAAACACTGTGATGGAAGAACTGGCATGCAGCAATTCCTGAACTCATTATCTGCAGTTTTCAGACGTGTGATATTTTGTTTTGCTCAGAGATTTTGTCCTAGTCTGGTGCAAGCATTGGTGCAATACTGAGTGGTGTCTCTATCACTCAGTATGTTTACATGATGTTAAAAAAGTCAACATATTTTGTCAGTCCGACTTTAAATACATTTAAACATGTTAGTCCAACTAAAATCGTACTAATTAAAATTTCTCAAAGTCAGATTAACATATCAAGATAATGCGGATGGGAACTGAGCTACTCTTTCATGTACTGTATGTGCCTTAACAGACTTGGATTGACTGAGGTGTTGTGCACATGCTCATAGTCACTGCACCAGGCTTTGACCCAGAAGTTGACCTGCATAAATAAGTAGGAGAAAACCAGGAAAAACAAAAGAAAAAGAAGAATGGAAGAAAAAAAACAAGACAAAGGTAAAAAGTAAAGGGTAGAGTACTTATGAAATTACAGCACCATGTGATAAATAGCAATTGCCATCATTTTTATTGTAAGTCAGTTCTTCTTAAAACGTGTATTTCCGAAGCAGCAATCTGAATCACCCGCAAGAGGCCATACTCCACCCAACACATTGTTGGCAGGGCCCCCTCCCTCTACAGGCCCCTCCACCCCATGGGCCCCTGTGCAACCTCACTGCCTGCACAGTCTATACTTACAGCCCTGGACATGAAATTCCTAGATTGAGTTTGTCCACATGTCAAAGAATTGTACATAGATGTTGAGACTTCCCTTTATCTGAGCACTCTATGGATCATTTGTTCATCCACCTTAAAAACTGTTAAAATAATCTCAACACAAGTGACATTTAATTCTAGAGCTTTCAGTCATATCACAGTCTTTCTCAGATATGTTTCTATAATGAGCTCAACTTTAAGCCAACATGGACAACAAATAATTGCTAAAACATGAAAACGAACATTTTTTATAAAATTCAGTGACAACTGGGCAATCTCCATCTGTGAAATTATGTCAAGTTTCTGTTCATATGTTTTGGCCACTTCCTGTTTTAATTTGAAATGTATTCTCATTGTGTTTAGTGCTACTTTTACTTCCTGAGTTTTCCCTCCTTTTCTAATGACCTCATGTGTTTCACCTGTGTTGTATCACCCACCTGTGTGTAGTTCATAATCAGCCCTTGTGTATATAAAACCTAATTTTTCTTCCATTCAGTTGCCAGATTGTCATTGTGGCCACAGTGTGTTCAAGCTCTCCAGCCTTTTCCTCATGTTTGCTTACCTAGTTTTTGACTCTGCTTGGATTTATGGGCTTTGTTACTTGTGTGATTTCCCTGAACGGGATTTTCTGTCTTTGCTGAGTGCCTACACATGTATGACCCCTGATTGTTTCAGTAAAGATTTGGATTTGATAAACAGTTCTGGGATTTTGGTGCTTTTCTCTGCATCTGAATCCCAGTTTTGTACCAAATTATTACACAGTGAAAAGTTAGGTGTGTTTTCAATGTTCAACATACAACACGTTTACCACTTGCTAACTTGTTTGGCCTGTGATGTAAAAGGTCAACATAAGGTCCAACAGCAACTAGCTGAATTGGGGCATATTGACACCTACCATGGGGTGTCAATATATACTTAAATACATACCAATAATAAATCAGTTCTCCTCCGGTGTTTGCACACTGGGACAAGGACAATAGTGTAATTAAATGGCCTATGACTGTAGCTCAACTTAACGGGAAAATGAACTATTTGAGTCAAAAGGGGCTATTATTGAAATAAAGGGATTGTTATGCATGCCATCCATAATGTAGCTGAAACGAAAAAGAGGTCAGTTTGTAGTGAACTGTGTAGGATCCCTTTGTGTCCACCAAAACCTCCATAAATCTTGTCTGAGTCAAGTTAGTGCATATGTATGTAGAAACAAAAACACAACATACCAGTGCATTGGTAAGAGACATATAATGCCCCAAATGATTGGTTACAGGGAAATTAGGGAAGTTTTCAACCTGGGTCGTCTACTTATAATTGTAGTTCATCTTTTTTAAGTTTTGCTATTAGTTCTATAGCACGCCCATATGCTAAATCAACAGCTTCACTTAGCCTAACACATAAACCATCCAACATGTGCAAATGAACAGGCTGTAAGTCTGGTTTACCAGCAGGTTCCCCTGGAGGTAGATCCCTATGCAGTTAACTAAGATAACTAAACATGAGATGCGGATACCAGGTACTTGTTTCACAAGACACCATAGTGCAGGCTTCTGTAGATGACGTGCAAGCAACGAATGTGTAAAGAGGTGTTTATGCTCAATGGATTTTTTTGTTGCAGTATACTCCAAAATGCCAGGTGGCATACAAACAAAATATTCTGTGGATGAGCAAGAACACAATGTGTTAATGCAGAACTGCTCACTTAACACAAACAGGAGGCTGCCTGGCCATAGTGGTAAACACAGTTTGAGTACTGCAATTATAAGTGTTTCTTACTGCAAAGTCAAAGTTCTATCATATCGCTATGTTTCACTCCAAGTCACCTCTCTTTCCCTGGCACCATTTTTTAAAAAAATTACCATGATGTCTCATGCTCTTCCACACCCAACAACAAAAAAGCCTACTCTTTACCATGTGTGGTTGCAATTTCTTTCAAAGAATTTGACTGTCCCCTATATACTAGATAAAGAGTTGTAATTAGAAATCGTTAGTGATGTCTGTTCAGACAAACCCTCTCATGCAGTCTTAGAAGGCGTCTCTGTTGAACTAAAAAAGCGCAGCACACACAGTGACTTACTTAGTTACAAAAAAACAGAGGTGCACAACCAACTGCCAAGACAACTGTCAGAGCCTTTGCGCTTGACATGAAAGGGGTGATTGTGTCAATTTCTGGTGTGCAAAGCTCACGCTGGGGATAGTATGGCGAGTAAAACTGGTCTTTGTAGTTAAATAAATTAAATTAAATACTTCATAAATTCAGATTAACGCTAGCTGAGTAATTGATGTACAGATGATTATTTTGTGGGTAAAGAAAATGTTTTTCTTGCATGTTTCAACAACGAACAAAGAATCTAAGAACAGCAAACATTCTTGATGAACAAAGGTCAGAGGACAGTGTTTAACAACAGCAAAACCATATTTGAATATTGGTTAACAAACTCTCACACAACTTGTGCAGTATAATACAAGTCGTATGCTTAGTACTTTCTAAACATGCATTTTCGCCGAAACGTAACTATTGAAAACACTTCTGCATATACAGTCTCACGTACAGACAAGCAGTGTGCCTCAGCAACTCAATAATATGCACCAGCAGAGTTCAAACTCACTTGCCCATGCGTGCTATTTGTATACTATGTATTTCATTCTCTGTAACATGTTAGCAACGTCACTATGAAGCAATCATGAACATGGATTGTTACAATAAAAACAAAACTCAAACTAAAGTGGTCTAGAACCAAATCTAAGGCTACTGCACCCACAAAATGACCATTTGTATATCAATTACTCACCCCATGTTACCTTGAATTCTTGAAGAAAACTTTGTCACTGTATTATCTATGTGTCATTAATCCAGTAATATGCTCAATACATGTATGCATTTCCCCAAAAGTCCTTAATCGTCTATGATTTTCAAAAATGTTATATCTTTGTACAACACATAAACTTGGATGTCTCGCCTTTATAAAAGCAGCTTGAGAACACGACCCCAGAGATTTTAGAAATGTCTAAGGAATCGTGTACTGTATATCTTTCATGTTTTCCATTCTCACTTATCCTCTCTTTAGCACCATCTCTCTCCTTACCTCCCTCTGTCTCTGTGTGTGGCGTACTGCGAAACAGATGGCGAGGGCAAGGATGACCGCCAGACAGAAGGAGGGAGAGAGCGAGAGGCAGAAAACGACATAGTAGGGAAGTGGGAAACCATATCCAGAGGGTGAGAGACAGACGCAGAGAGGTAGCAGATGTGTAAAACACAAACGACCTTGTGGATTTGGCGACTCGTTCTTGGCGGACTCCGATCAAACCCTCGATCGCTCTCACTGTGCACATCAGAGGCTGAGCGACGCCCCTAGTGAGTTACCCCGGGTATCCTATGCTGCTCATTAGCAGACAGATTAAAACATGTTTACTTATGTAAACATGGGCATTATTTTCAGTATTAACCCAGCCTTCACACTGGGTTTACATAGACCCCTGTCTGACAGACTTGATTTGGGGAGCACCTCAAGGCATGCAGAGTATTATCTGAACCTCTTAAACAAACATCTGTAACAAGCTGAGTGCATTAGGACACTCCCAGGCGGGTGGTGTCTGTGTAAATGTGTGTGTGAGACAGTGGGACACTGATGACTTTGTTGCACGCTTCCTGCCCCTCCACATCTCTCTATAGACTAAAATGCCTCCGTATCACTTCAGGCTTTACCCACGCCTTCATATAAACACCAACAGCCATGATGTTTCCAGCTAAATAATTAATATGAATTGATAATGAGCATCATAATTACCAACATATGATACTCATACAGTGTCACAGACACAAGATCATGCATTGCCTTACACTGTGATGTCATATGTGCAGTGCTGAACCGAGCATATTCGGTGCTGTAGACAAGCTTCCCTTTGCTCCCTTCCCAGATTTTTAAAATGTATTTATTTTACTAAGTATTTTAACTATTCAGTATTTATGACAAGCAAAAATATAAACTAATGAAAAATCAGCGCAAATAAATAACTTATTGCTAACAACCAAAACAAATAATTCAACACAAAACAGTATGATCAAATTTCATATTCTTTTTGTGTTTTTTTGGTACTGGTTTTTTGACTTTTAATTTTCTCTAAATAATGCTCCACAAATACATTCCACTTCACCATACTCATCAATGCTCTACATATCCTCATACAATGGTTTGGATCATATCCCATGCATTAGTGGCCCATGAATGATGTTATGGAGGTTAGGTGTAGTCAAGTAAAATTACTGTGGTTAAGTTAAGAGAAAGAAACACAAAGTGAGGACCTACCCTAAAATGACTCAAAGGTTGCCGAAAGTTAACATGGTTCTAAACACCCGTCTCATGAGGAAAGTCCTGTGTTTTGTGATTCATCCATTGTCCCAACCTGCCATTTAATAAGACTGCTCTGGACTGCATCGGCACAAATTACTGGCTCATCATTATGTGGGATATGTATGAATGGAAGGAAATTGGTGCATTACTTTAGTAGGAAAACAAAAAAACAGTGCATGATAACGGCCTGCAGTGCATGTTTTGACTGAAACAATCACTCACTGTCCTCTAACCTGAAGACTGGCTGTTTGACACCTGGTTCCTCAGTGAACATGTCCCGGTATCCTTGGACAAGATACTGAACCCCAAATTGCTCCTGATGGCTGTCCCTTAAGTGTGTGAGCCCATGTGAATGTATATAAACTTTTGGCCACTTTTGAATGGGTGAATGTGACTCATAGTATGAAAGCACTTTGAATTGTAAAAATTTTCTTGTGAAGCACTACACAAGTGCAAGTCCATTTACCATTTGCCATCATCAACACAATCTCCCAACTTGTCGAATGTTGCAGCCCGGTCAGTGCTGTTCACGTAAACATATGACAAGCTAAGTGCCCTCCTGTGCCTGTTGATGATGTTCTGAGACACCGTGTCAGTTTCCGCCTCTTAAATGCATTGTGTCTTTTCAAAATAAACTTCTGTTTTCACAAGACGTTTCTGCTTATTTAAATGCATACAGTCTTTCTCAAGGTAATATTGCAACACCTGAAAAAAACTTTCTGCTTATTTCCTTGTGAAACCAAAGTACATGTTTAGGTTAAAAAAAAAGAAATAAAAAACAACATAAAAAAACCCACCATCATGGTTTGGTTCAACATTCATACAGGAAGCGAACAGCGGACTCCTTGGGAAAAGTCCTGTGTTTACTTTACGCCATTTTGCCACTGAAGAAAGAGTCAGACCACAAATGGTAAATTGGGTAATGTTGAGCCATTTGTAATGTAAACTTAGCTGTATGAATTACACAGTATGATAACCTTTCGTCCTCCGTGTGTGTTCCTTCTGTAACAATGGCATTCTGATTACCTCTCACCACATCCACAAAATTAATGTTGTGTTGTTTCTATCTGATTTACTGGCTGTACCTTTCCATCCACGCCCGATCTAACTGTGCAATGCTCAACAACACGGCGAGATAAAAGCCCACTCCTGACACCCTCTTCCACCTTTAACATGACGGGGCCTCCGCTCCAGCAAACGGTAATTGGATCAATTGAAATCACCATGTTGCTGAAATGAGGTTAGCAGGCTTGACTGAGCTCCTTTGAGGGCACTTTGTTTTATTTTCACTGATTGCATCAGGCAGGTGAGGCACAGCGTAGTAATGCCTCGACTCTCTAGCTGCTGATGTTATCTCGCCTTGTGTAGACTGAGGACGTCTTTATCAGCCAATGACACCATTAAGATTGGCATCTCCAGACAATGCAAGTGTGCTTAGCAGGCTGCTAAACTAATTGTGCAATCAGGGAGGATAAACATGAGGGTTGTGACCACATTCTTATTGAGCCTTTCCACTTATAATAGTGTTGCCTCACAGCTTAGGTTGTGTGAGCAGCTAGTTAACATTTCCTACTATTTATTAAATTGTGTTAATCTCTGTCAGATCTGTCTGTCATTCTGTAGAGTCCTATATTTTCCATACAACCTTTGCCAAAGTCAACAAGGCATACACTGATATTGTCAAAGGAGTAATACTATATAGAAAAATCTGGTATAACACTTGAGATGTGTGTTCAGGGTAGTTTCAGGTCACATAGCTGGATGCAAAATAACAGCTGCATTAAAAGTGTAATAGATTCCCTCTGTCAAAATATCTGCAAATTGTAGGAGGAAAAAGAGAGAAAATAGGACTCTGGATGAATCTGAGTACTTTTTAATGTGCCGTGAAAGACGTATAAAGGTGAGCAGAGCACCAGAGGTTGAGGAGAGGGGGCAGTGCAGTGGAAGGGAGAGCCTCCCGTGAGCTATGCCTTATGATGTCTGATTGACAGGCTACACGCTAAGCTCACCTGATCCTCTGACCTCTCTTTTTACATCTCTGTGTCGCTCCTCTTCTCCCTCCTTCTCTTCTTTTTTCTATTTTTGTGAGAGCGGGGAAACCTGAGGAGGGCCAGATACGGGGTGGAATGGCTTCAGGCTGCGACCTGCTCTAAGGGGGGTCACTGGGAAACAAAGGCCATTCAGGTAAACCGCTCTGAGCAGGCCTGAGACAGACAGGCTCCCAGTGCAGATAACA
Source organism: Plectropomus leopardus (assembly GCF_026936395.1). Taxonomy (NCBI): domain Eukaryota; kingdom Metazoa; phylum Chordata; class Actinopteri; order Perciformes; family Serranidae; genus Plectropomus; species Plectropomus leopardus. The sequence goes on from NC_142196.1 coordinate 7,113,630, forward strand.
CTGAGGCTAATGTACTAGCGTTTGCACAGTCAACGCCACCAGAATCTCAGTGAGTACTCAGGGTGGGTGAGTGTGTGTGGGTTGTTTCAATCAGCTAAAGAAAAGGGACAACAGATTGACAGGTGAGTAAACACAATGCTCTCAAAGCCCCACTGAACATTCCTGAAATGGCTACGCCAGTGTCGAAAATATTCCATAGAAAAGTAGTAATCCTCTTTATGGAGGCTAATCTTGGGCAAATTCAGAACTTACAAACCACATAAGAGGACTTGAAAAGCTCTCCTCGCACTCACTCACTCCAAACTGCATTTGTGGACCACGCGACTCTCTGCGGGGAATCAATACGCTTTGTGTTTGATTAGTACCTCTTCAGCAAAGTGCTGCAGACGGAATGTTGATGAGTGACTGAGACGTCCATGTTAATTGCAGCAGGAAAATTTCAACCTTTCAGCCTTATCTCATCTACCTAACTGGTCTGCTCTTGTTCATGGACTGAAAAGCTACAGCAGGTAGAGTCATAAGCCCCTTTCCCAGTAGACAGAAAACACCCACTAACATCTGTCTTTTATATTTAATGGGAAACATACAGCCCATTCTCATCTGAACTCATCAAATACCTCTGCTTTGTCTGTGCTTTTGGTGTATGTGAGTGATGCCAAAAGGCACCTTCCATGTGCACATGGAACGCAGCTGGACGGCATCAGCTGAGAACGTGTGCGGTCGTGTTGTTGTTACCGGCGGATGTTCAGATGCCATCAGGCACATCCACATGATGTGTGCTCGAATGGTGTCACTTCATACATGGCCGGACAGAATCAGTCGCGGGCACATGAAATGTGGAAGGTCGGCGTGAGGTTAAAACGCTGCTGGAAAAGACGTAATATAAGGAGTGCGCCTATAGGGCAGGCGGGAGGGGTACTGTCTTGCTCCCACAAACAACTGACTTTCCTATCTGTATGTGATGTTTTTTTCTACACTTATCCATGTGTCTCTTATACCTAAACCTTATCATCCGTGCCAGCATGTGCATTTGTTGACAGTGCATGTTGGTTGCCATGTGCTCATGTTATCTAAGCATAACCACATACAGGGTCATTCCACCATACGTATGTGTTGACATCAAGGGAGTGCTTGGAGCATTAACACCTGCTGCAGAAGGATACTTAAAATGTCATAAGTAGACATTTATGACAAAGCAGTACCATGTAACAAACTGAGATGAAAACATGTTGGAAATATGTATCTGTTTGTGTTCTCCATGTGAACGACTGGAAGCCTGTCCAGGGTGTTAACCTGATGAAAAGTAGATGACTAGGAATGGACTGAAAACTGTAACTCCCAGTAATCAGTTTCAGTATTGAGAAAACTTAAAAACTGTGTAGATAGAGAAAGCACACATTGCTACTCTTTCAAAACTACTCCCGTGTGTGTGTGTGTGTCTGTGTGTGTGTGTGTGTGTCAGAAGTGTATGAAATGTGAGAGGACTCTAGAAAGGTCTCCCCCTCGTTTGTGCCAGCAGATCCTGTGTTGGCTCCGAGCAATAACACTCGGCTCCCACGTGGACGGGACTCCAGAGCCCACTGTCCCATCTCAAAAGGTTCTTTAAAGTGTCACCGTGGACCATTAGCATAGACTGGGCTGCTCACCCCGGGCGGCTTCCATATGTCAGCCTTCCCACAAAGCCACAGTGATGAAATGTTATCTGTAGCTAAACTGTAGGTTTGAATCTGCGTCTGCCTCCCCCACCTCTCCCTCCCCTCTCCCTCATCCATCTTTTCCGTCTCCCTCCTCCTCATTTCTGCGAGCAGGTTTCACTCTTGTGCCTGTCATTCTTCTGCCTTTTGTATCTCTGGGCCTTTTTGCTATTGAATGCCGCTTTCTCTCCCACCCCCACCCCTCTCCTCTCTTTCTCCCATCTCCTCCCCTGCTCTCCCTCACTCACTCATTCACTCTAGGGCCTAATTATGAGATAGCTTCGAATAAATACATGTATTTTTTCTCCTGCGAGGGGGGAAAAACCTTGCTCCACTTTTTTTTGACAGTAGGTTGAATTCTAGACTCAAGGAGGTTTTATTTGGCGAGGTCCTTCTGCAGATTCGGAGTGGTCGCTGGGACAGGAGATTTCCTGGGTGCAGTAATTGTGTCTCATTAATTCTTACTGTAATGCCGGGTAGCTAAACAGGCTACGCAATTAGGGGGCTGAGCCCTGAATAGGCTGGCTAATCAGGGGACAAAAGCTGTGGCTCAGAGGCCATTAGGCCTGGAGGAAGTGCTTCCATTGTAAGGAGTGGTCTGTGATGCCTTCATCTTCTTCCAATCCGGTTGGGGAAGAAACCTTAGGGGGGGTGTTCTTCCACTTCTAAACCCTTACTGCTCAACTCATATTAATGTGCCTGGAATACCATCAGCTTTTAGCACAAGAAAGGTTACATCCTGCTCGGGATTATGCGAGATCGACAGCGAACTTCCTGGGGGACTGTTACGACGGCCCAAAATTCTGAAGCCCTGTTAGATGGAAAAAAGCTGACATCCTTTGACAGAAGAATATCCCAAAAACAAATGCCCCTTGCTCCAAGTCGAGTTTCTCCAAAAATACACACTCCCTGCAGTTACACAACTCAACCCAGAAAAATGGTTCACATTATTTTTCTGTAAACCACAGATTTGTTATGCAGCAACTCTTTGGTGAATATGTGGTTAGGTCTAGGCACAAAAAACACTCGGTTATGGTTAGGAAAATATCATATTTTGGCTTTAAACATCCCTTGTTGGTGGCACAAAAATTGCTGAAAAAGTAGGTATGAATTGGAGAAAAACACCCAAGTTTGGTGGCTCAAATGCTGCTGAGAAATGCCACAAAAGTTTGGTAAAAACACTTTGGAACAGTGGCTGAAACGCTGCTGGGAGACGCTATGAATGGTTGGTAAAAACAACTGGGATCGTTTCTCAAACTCCTGGGAAACTGAAACTAACTGCAGGGAGTGTGTATTTTCTGAGAAACAGGACTTTGGAGCAATGTGCATTTGTTTTTGGAACAATGGGCTGTAGGTGAAGTGAGTTTTCTGTTCAATCGGACATTTTTTGACTAATTGGGCTTTGGAATTTTGGGCCGTCAGAACTATTGCATGTCACCGATATCCTGATCATTTCTAAACAAAACCACACTTTGTTAGGCCTGACTTTGCGGTTGTAGACATCCAGATGAAGTGCTAAAATGCATCTTTTATTGAGAGAATATCCTGACTCGCTGCTCTCAGAGACGTCAAGTGCAGCCAGAGACACCGTCTCCCCCGCCGTCCCTCCTCCACTTCCTCCTCCTCCTGTTCGGTATGTGCCCCAGCAGCCCACACGCTCCTCCAAACTGTCGACTCAGGAGTCTGCGAGACCTTTCTGCCATCTGGGAAGGGTGGAGGAAGGAAGAGAATAGAAGATCCTAACATTATCTATCCCCTTGCCTTTTTTCCTTCTCCCCTCTCCCCCTCTCCCCTCTGCAAGCTTTATCTTTCATCCCTATTAATCACATCGTCAGGCAGCCTAGACGGAGAATAAATGAACTCTCCTGGTCATTAAAATTAAGCATTGAATTATTGACATGCAATTAGCCTGCCTTTTTTTGTGGGGAGACACTGAAAACTTTCTCCCTGCGGCGAGAGGGGAGAAATAATATGACTGCTGTAGTCATCAGAACTAAAAAAAAAAAAAAAAGTCAGAAAGTGTGAAAAAAAAAAACATGCCAGAAAATTCTAACTTGGAAAATCCTATTTATCACATAATAAGAGCACTAAGCCTGGTTCCATCTCATTTAGCTGAGTTTTATTCCCATAAGGAGTGGTGTCTTGCGCTCGTTATCTGCTTCGTTATAGAGAGGCCTGTGCTGCCGCCTCTGGATTATGCTGTGGATTATGTTAATGTTGCAGAGACACGTGGACACACTAACTAGCATTTCGGTGATTTCTTCCCAGCTGTACGTTCCTGTGTGCTAAAACTTGTTTATCTCATTTCATTTAGCATTATGCAGATTCATATTCCATTATTATAATAACTGAACAGATTGATCCCTAACTCATAATCCTCTATCACTCAAAACACAACAACTTGAAGGAGAAGAAAACAATATCTTGGAGAGATGCGCCCGCATATTCTCTTTTCACAGTCACTCCCAATTACAGTGACAATTGCCTCGGTAATTTTATGAATAGCAAGAAACACTTACTGTGCTTGTTAGTCAAATACACATTCTGCAGTCTTTTCATAGCAGCAGAGCAGGAGTTTGACAAGCTGTTTACGCTAAGCCTGAGTAAATCAAATTCGGAGTTTGCCTTCCCTCCCCAGTAATCTCATTTTGTTTACCGCTAACGCTAAGTACATTAGCATCTGCAAGGCCTGTCTGTATTTACTCTATTTACCCCTACTGTACTGGCTCGGAGCCAAACAGGGACTAATGTTACGAAATGAGGGTAACCAGCTGTATATTCATGAACAGCTCGCTCCTAATCTGACACTGAGGCACGGAGCCGGAGCAGGCAGAGCCGCAGCCGAGAGTATAAACTGACAGAAGATGTAGTTTTTTGCTTAAATGAATGGAGATATTAACTGCTTTTAAGCTGTAATATTTTCCTTCCCTCCTCTTGGGTGTTTATATGGGAAAGCGAGGCATGACAGGAAGGTGAAATAGCAAGTCTCCCTCTCAGGAAACCAAAAGATACACAGTAGGAAGTAATGGTTTGGGTTAGATCATTCCACAGCAGTTGAGCTATTTAGGGTTTACATAGGAAGCAAGGGTAATTTGAACTTTTAAGTAAGGAGGAAGTGACATCAGGGTCAAGGATTGTCAGGTTCCCGTGCTTCTTTAGTGTCTTCTCCCCTGGTTTTTCAGAGTGAATGGGGCAAGTATCAGATCTCACCTGTTGTATGCGTCCTCCTGTTTGTCCACAGTTTCGGGGTCTGACCACAGCCCCCGGTTCCCATAACCTACAACCTGGACTCCATGCCTCATTAGGCAGCCACATCACAGGTGAACACTGGCCTGGGTGGCAAACAGATGCTGCATTTACTCTCTGATCATGAGAGCTTGCTTTCAGTATCCATCCATCTCAAATGGTATAATGTTTGTATAATTTCAAAAAACAATGAAAATATATTTTTAAAAAAACAAAGTTCCTCACAACATAGTAGAAAGACAGTTGTGAAATAAAATAAACATATACCCACATGTGTTCATAAACACACGTACACATACATAGACAATCACCCACATACAAAGATGTAATAACAACAATAATTTGAAAAAACAATCAAAACCAAAAAAAGAAAACCAAACCAAAAAAACATGCAGTTGCACAAAATAAGAGCCCATTGTGATTGGTCACAAAAAAAAGGTAAATATGACTTGATTTAATTCATTTGGAGTTAGATTTAATGAGGGGTTAGAGTTTAGCTAAAATGTATACCATGACAGGATTCCAGATTCTCACAAAAAAAAATAAAAAACTGGGAGTCATGAAGGTTTAGCGGACTTGAAAGCGGACAGTATGAGAGAAAAAGAGCTCCCACTGATCTGCCACTTTATTTGCATTGAAAGGCAACACCAGACCCAAGCAAGCTGATAAGCATATGGAAGACAAAAGTCTTCCATATAACCATAGTCTTCCATATATTTTTTAACCATTTAACATGGTTAAATGGTAAACCAGTCAAATGTCAATAAATAAGCATTGTCTGTGTGAGCATGTTAACATGCTGATGTTACCATTAAGCTCTAGCCCAACAGAAGGATTCATACTTTTTTCCTCACAAATAGCCCTCCCTTACACGTGTAGATGAACTTTGATGTGTAAAATGGGTGGACTCCCCCTTTGAAAAAATAAAAATAACAAGATCAGGCTAAGCTTATTTCAGTATGGTCTTAACTCTGAGAGAAGCACCTCTGTCTGATCACTCTGTAATTGTTTGACTGCCTGTGCAAACAAATGATTAGCAGGAGTGTTAACGAAGTGCTTCATTTGACACCGCAGATGTGACATACTGGCTTGCTAATGCTGCTGCCCAGTTGAAACAGATTACACATTTAACATCTCCATAGAGAACTCTCCAACACCCAATTAACACAGCGAACACATTTTATATAACGAGTCACCTATAGTGGAGCTGTCCAATTCAGCATCACACCTTCTGCACTGCTCTGTTCAGAAAAGTGCGAATACCTGAGTAGAAACATAATTTCCGCTATTATAGCCTCCAAATCAAATCATGGAAATAGTTATTTTTCCAATGTTGTTAAAAATAGCTGATCAGAAATTTCTTCATACTTGCAGAAACCAAAAGTCTTCATTTTCAGTAGTTTTACATACGTCCTCCAGTGAAATAAAAGCAGTGTCTTCTTATGCATTGGTATGTACACATGTTCATGCTGGATGAACATGTGTACATACCAATGCATAAGAAGGCACATGTTCTCCAGAAATAAAAAACTTGAATAGGATTTCAGCACTTCATGGTTGTGCTTGATTTTCTCCCCATTTTACGAGGATCAAACACGGTCTGACTGTAGCTGCCTTTCCAGGCTTATTGAGCCCACTGCAGCGCTGAGAAGTTTTAGCGATGGGGAGTGTTTCAGCCCCCTGGCAGTGCAATCTCTATATCCCAATGTAATTATCAGGATAAGACATTCTCCCTCGGTGGTGAAGGCCAAAGTTTCCTGCCACGGTGTGTGGAGATTTGATTTGATTGAAAAGGCTGTGCTGCATGCTATGACCTCGCGGGCTCCGGGGCTTCTGCACCTCGTGCATTAAGCCTCCATGTCCACGGACAATAGCTGTTAAACGCATGACTATTTTCTCATTCTCTGAATTGCTGCTGCATTGAATTCTGAGAGGAAGTAAAGAGGAAGTTTCACACAATTGCTGCAGAAGTGTCCCTGAAAAATATCCAGTGAAATTAAATGTGTATTTAATTTTGAATAGGAAAAACTCTACTCTACTCTACTTTCTACTTCTCTTCAGTTCTGGGTTACCTGCTTGTCAGCTGCTGCTTCCTGCGACAGCATACTAAGGTATCTCATTGCATCTGCTTGAGGCATTTCCCTTTGCCGCGTCAGAACACAAACGTGTGTAAAAACAAAACATCCAGCTAGGGAGGGACGGAGTCAAACTCGAGGTCACTGGAATACCTGCTGCTTCACTGGTCACTGGGTCAAACACACACACACACACACACACACACACACACACACACACACACACACACACACACACACACACACACACACATACTAGGATCTGTTATCCCGCAAAACAACAACTGACTCCATGTATTAATAAATGCTGTAACTGTTGCAGCATAACACAAGCAATCGTTGAATGGTGCAACATGTCCATTTGGACGTGTGATTAATTTTTAAATTCCTTGCTTTCATGTTGAATCCTAATTCTATATGCAAAACCGATTCCAGAGAACACACCACTGAATCCCCTGCTCGGCTGGTTAAAAATTAATAGGAATGTCAATGCCTGAACATTGTGTTACCTTTTAACCGTGCGCTTCGTTAAATATTCAATCTCAGGAAGGCAAATATTACATTCCTTTACCTTTAGTTGTGTCTTTGCCTTGTTGTGTCTTGTTGCTTCCCGGCTTCCCTCTTTTCTTCCTTTCTCTCTCCTTCGTTCTCTTTCTCTCCTGTTGACTCTGATGCCCAGGCTTCCGCTTAATTGGTATTTTTGTTGAGCTTTTCCAAGTGTGAAACAACAGAGCCTCACACCTCAAATACAGTATTTATTCATTATTTTGCACACAGTCGCCTGACAGCAGGAAACCCTATTAGCCGAGCTAATTTAAGGGGTGACTAGCAATCCAATTAGGTGTAATTGGAGGCTGATAGAAAAGCCTTCAGAGGTAACCTGCACTGACTACGGCCACCGCTGCATCCACACACATCTGGACGCCTTCTTCCCCCTGCATGAACATTGCCGCCGCCTTGCCAAGGTCTGGGTCGTGAGTCAAACTTCTGCAATCGTGTAATAATGAAATTGTTACATTATGCGGCGCAACAATGGACATCTATTCATGGTGATGCGGCGGAGCAGAGTGGGCTGTGAGGGGTTGCAGAGGCTAATTCGGCGAGGCCTTCTCACAAAGACTGGGACAATGTCCTGGGTATAGAGCTGTTGTCTCAGGGCCGAGACCACCCCAGCAAACCTTCACTCATGCACACACAATGGACACTGGTGGCCTCTTGGATGACACTTTAGAAACATGACCTATTAAAGAAAGAAATTCACATCACAGAAGGTGCTAAACACATGTCTTGAAAATAACAAGTGGAGCTCTGGTGTTTCCATTTCTTTTTTTCTGTTCAAGAGCTAAAGCTGTTATGTGAATCCATCATGATGTGTGAAGATTATGTTGCTCCATTCAACATAGTGTAAAGTAAAAGTATGTTCTCATAATACTCTTCAAATTATTTTTAACATCTCTTTGAACGAAAATTCTTTTAGTCTGCATATAATGATGTGTGCTCGTCTTTTACTGACTTTACAAACTTTGCATGCATCTTTGTGTGGCTGTGAACTGCTGAACTTTTAAGACTCACTAATAGTCAAGAACACATTTTTTTTCCTGAATAACACACTCAAAATGATCTCAAAACCCCAGTTGAATCAACTCGTCTCTAACACATATTAAATAAACGCCAAAGACATTAAACTTCTCATATGATTTATTTTTTTTGGATCGAACAGTGTTGCATTGTACAGCTGTTCATGATGTTATCTCCAGCCCTTTACAACATTACAGTATTTTAGCTGGAAGGAGGAAGAGCCCCACATTTCCATCTGTTTGTTTCACTGCAGACTATCTTCAACACATACTTGAGAAAATGTGGATCATCAGGCAAGGATGATTCCTTCAAGGAATACCTCACTCCCCAGTGATCATTTGTATATCAATTACTCACCCTGGGTTACACTGAAATTGTTATGAAAACTTTACCTTTCTTGCATACCACTGACTAAAGAATCCAAAAACTGAGAAAGTTCTTTATGAATCGAAGTAAATGGGGTCCAAGTTAGCAACAGCAAAACTGTACCACAAACTCTCACACAACCCATGCAGTATAACCCAAGTCTCATTTATCCAGCTGTATGCTCAGCACTTCTCAAACAGACAGACCTTTCTGATAATGTAGTTGTCTTTTAAAATAAAAAGACAAATACAGATGCAAAATAGAGAAATACAACATACTGAAAAACACACATACTTGAACAGAACAGATAAAAATAAAAGAACAGAATACAAAAGCAGAAATCAGAGGATATGGCAGTTCAGATTTGGGGAGACAATGGAAGGCAGGTACTTTAATATTGGAACTTATTTATTGTCTCTGAAGTCAGACCCCATTGACAAAATTTTACCTCCCTGAACCTGGGAGCTGCTGGGCAACCGCTGCCTCTATCAGTGGTTTGTTTGTGTTAGGGCATGGTCACACATATGTGAAATAAATATTTGCCTCCATTTCACTTCCATTCAGGTGAAGGAATGAATGAAACATTAGCTATAGGTGGCTAAGCCAATTCGCATCTTCGCAGCGCGTGGAGTTTAACTTTGATGAACTTTGTTGGTCGAAGTTGCACCCTCAACCAAAAAAGTATGTGTGGAGGACACATTGATTGTTGCTGTGTATGATATTGAACATGAAAAATACAAACTGCCCTTGGGGGGTTTATGGGCCTACTATTTGGCCAAAGTCAAGAGTGCTGGTAGAATTGACTAAAGGGCATGATTTGTGTAGCCATCAGAATATATAGGAGGGGTAAAAACCTGCATTATCGGCTAAATAAGCCAATGCTGAGACTAAAGCAGTCCCCTCAGTTTTAGACAAGACCATACTGTCATTCGTTTAGAAATTGGCAGAGTGATAAAAGGGCAGCTGTATTTCACAGGCATTTCTAAGGTTGTATGTGCAGTCATGCATTGCCTGATGTGAAACAACTTTATGAAATTTGGACATGTGAAATATCTAGGCAGTTGCACAGTACAGGCGGAGTGTTTGTTCTGTTTTAAAATGTGTACGCAGTTTATCCCCTGAAGCAGTTTTCAAAGGGTATCCACTTATCTGTCATCATTAGTTGACTCTATTGATGTTTTTTTCTTAACAAGTTTGATGTTTTGATGAATAAACATATATTTAGTTACAGGTATCATGGCTAGTTGTTTTTTTTTTATTAAATAATTTCCAAAAAAATTCACCACCAGGTTAATTTAGAAGCTGGTTTAGAGCTTTGGATCATATGACATGATCAGTGGTGCCAGAGCAATTTTCTATCAAGCCCTTAGACTTTTTTGGGGGGGTCGCTTAAATGCATCACCTGACCTGTCTTCTCATGATCCTTTCCTTAAAGGCAGGTGTGCGAAATTAGTCAAGCAGGGAAGAATCTAAAGAGGATACAGTCTGTGTGTTTGGTTAAATCTCATTTTTGTTGGTTGATAAATGTGTTTGCTGTCCCAGTGATTTGAACTTTGCTTTTAAAAAGGCCTGTTTATTTTGGTTTTATTTGTTTATTTATTATTTGTTTTTTTTTTGTTAAATTTTGGATAAATGTGACAGTTGATAAATCAGTTTAGCATCACACAGCAACTTTCCTCACATCCTGCAAATCATTCAGTGCCCAAAGAACCCTGGATCATCAAACAAAAACAGTGAGTACAGCCAAATACAGCAAGTTGGTTATATCTACCATGGTGTCTGTGGGCGGCCATGTCAAGCTTATTTAGAAGCTGTAAAAAGTGGCGTGAGGTAGTTCTGACAGGCCCTAGTGCATGCCAGTCACTATATGAAGCACATACACAGCACTGTGCTGTCCTGTTGTTTTAGTTCATCTTTTCTTACTTCTTTTATGTTTGAGAGGCATGACTGCTTGCTTGGCTGACAGATGCAGTCAACTCGTCAGTTTTGACAGATTTTGCCCCTATGCTGGCTACTGTATATCATATCGTCTCATCAAATGATCAAATAGAGACTTGACATTGGAAAGCATTGCTATTACCCAGAAATCATCATGGCATATCTGTATATGACAAAAATACCAAAGAAAATACGAAATAATTCCTTTAATGGAAATTTATCAAAATGTATCCGTTTGATATTTGTTACAGATTGCTACTTTACAAAGAATAAGAGAAGAAAACCATGATGGAGATCATAGAAAACATGTGCATTTGTCCACCACATTAGAACATAAAAGTAGCAGAGGTGTTTTATTTTGACAAAACTGAAGACATTTGCATCCTAAAGTGATGCAGAAAAAATAACCAGAATGCAGGAAATAAAGTGTTTGATACTCAAAATTTTCTTGTGGAGGACAGCCCAGAAAGAAATCTACACCCTTGAACACAAGCGTATATCTGAGGAGCAATCTGAATGACGCGCAAAGGGCCATTCTCCGCCCAACACATTGTTGGTGGGGCCTGCTGTCTCTACAGGCCCCCCCACTCCATGGGCCCCAGTGCAACCTCACTGCCTGCACAGTCTATATTTACACCCCTGGACATGAAATTCCTCAGAAGATTGAGTTTGCCTAGTTGTCAAAGAATTGTACATAGATGTTCAAATTTCTTGTTCAAGTTTTTATATTGAGCTCAGTTTTATTCCAACACAGACAACAAATAATCACTAAAACAGAAAATTGAACATTTATATAAAATTTTGTGACAACTGGGCAGACTTCATCTGTGAAATTCTGTCGTGTCTGGTCATGTGTTTGTGTCCACTTCCGGTTTTATTTTGAAATGTATTCTCATTGTGTTTAGTGCTACTTTTACTTCCTGAGTTTTCCCTCCTTTTCTAATGACCTCATGTGTTTCACCTGTGTTGTATCACCCACCTGTGTGTAGTTCATAATCAGCCCTTGTGTATATAAAGCCCAGTGTTTCCTCCATTCAGTTGCCAGATTGCCATTGTTGCTACAGTGTGTTCAAGTTCTCCAGCCTGTTCCTCATGTTTGCTTTCGTGGTTTTTGACTCTGCTTGGACTTGTGGGCTTTGTTTCTTGTGTGATTTCCCTGAACAAAGTTAAAACCTTAAAGGAAGGTCCTGCTGGCTGACAGGTTCAAGCCACTGACCGTATAATTGCAAAGTCCCAGGGTCAAGTCCAACTGGAGACCAAATATTTTACATCATGCTTTTTACTTCTTCCCTCTTTTCCTGTCATCTCTCTGGTGTCACTATCAAACAAGAAGGATAACTGCTCAAAAAAAAAAAACCCCCAAAAAAACAACAAGAAATTAAAGTATGGTGAAATGTACATGCTGGATTAATCTTACAAACCGAATTATGTTTAAAATCTATCAATATAAACATGCACATCCAAAGAACTTGTATAAAAATGAACTGCATGGCAAACAGACTGGGCCTTTAATTGAGACAGGCGTTTATTTGTCAAAATGTGTAGCCACACCAGGCTAGTAAAAGGGACTGGGCACTTAATTGAGAATATGATTTACGGTATTTGTTCTTGTCCTAGTCACAAATAAACCTTAATAAAACATGAGCTATCAGTTTTACTCCAGCAGAGATGGTGATGTGTTCTCATTTGTTGAAACGTCCTCACTTTGATGATCCACTCTGAAACGGCTGAGATCATAAGGACATACTGAAAGGTTCCACCGATCCATAAGTGGCAGAAACAAAAGCAGATAAAAGTGGCTTTCTCTATGAGAATAGGTACCCAGGGAAACACAGCAGCACATATGAGCAGCTAATGTTTCGTCTTTAGGGGAATCGGATGTGTATATGGGCATTTAAGATCAAGAAGCAAATGAACGGGGGTATTCCCCTACCTGATTGGCCACTGGCTGAGCTTGAAACATGATGCAAATAAACACAGACTTCCTTTGAAATACCTAACGCACCATTTGCAATTCTAAACACCTCAGTAGGCTATATGTTTATTTGTGTATGGGTTTTTTTTCCCGTGCAGTCAAATCGGTTCAACTAAAGCTTGTGGTTAAAAATCAGGAACATGTAGCCTTTAAACAGACCTGTCGTGTTGAGAAAAGCAGAGACGTGCGAGAAGAGAAAGACAGACACAGGATCTTTGCAGAAATGTGCTGTTTAAAGTACTGTCATCATAATTCACCTCCGAATTTGAATTGACAGGAAGCTGTAAAGCGGCGAGTACATTCTCAGAGCAGAGCCATGAATCAAAAGAGCTGTTGGAGTGAGCTTTGCAGAATTTTACAATACTGAGGGTGGACACCTGTCATTCTTTAAGTATAGCTCTAACATGGGAGTGCTTCACCTGTGGCAAGCCCGCTACACAATGATATATAAGGATGTAAAGTAGGATAGGAATGTAAGAGCTTTTCTTAATAATACATTTTTTTTGCTTACTTCTGATTTTGAGTAAACTTTTCATTTTTTGAGTTCTAATTTTCAAGAATATGCAAGCATAATGAACCAATGCCGAACTAGTACATCAACTTATCATGATTAGTGGAACAGGAATAGAGGTTTTAGCAATTTAGATTCATAAAAATGGCTTCTGGGAATGCAATTACCAATGCAAACAGTCCTCGAACCGGGCTCATTGGAATTCCTGCCGTATAGACTCGCACGGCTCCTTCTCACTTCGGTGAGGCAGATAGCAGACAGACAAGCTGTCAGAATCGTTATCGTCGGGACTTCATCTCGTTAATTTGGTAGATGGGAGCGCAAGTATTTGCCCTGTGGAAAACTAAACACACTCGCAGGGTTTCTCCCCCCTCCTTCTTTCTGTCCACGGAGAAACCAGCCAAGCAGCGAGGCAGCCAGGCCCACACATAGCCTGCAGTCATATCAGACCCAACAGCCTGGCTGGAGTCAATATGACCGCGGGCGAAAAAATTGTGGTGGAGCTGGTCCCCCTCAATCTGAGACTTGGCTCGGGCAGCAAACAGTGAGCGATGCGCTCATTCAATATGAGTGAACTTCTCCCCCGTCCTCCCCCTCATGCACACCAATGCACATTTCAAAACTTGCTCTCACTCAACTCGTGTCAACCCCCCCACCCCACCCCATCAACTCTTCTGCTCCCACTTCACCAACCACAGCTCTTCACTCAGCCTTGTTTTTATTGTAACATGTACATGATTTTCTTTCATTATTATGTGAAGACAAGTGGTGATGGTGTGTGTGTGTGTGTGTGTGTGTGTGTGTGTGTGTCACAACATTCTGACAACCAGATTTGATCTGACAGCACATGCCTCTCTTCTCCCCTCTCTGCTGACCCTGCAGACCGGAGTGTGGAATAGGTGGACTTGGGCTAAGAGTGCCTCTTTATTTACGGGAGTTCGGTGGTTGTTACGTGCCTCGCTGCTCCTCGACTCCAAAGTTCGCGCAGCATCCTCTCTTTTTCTTTCTTTGAGAGCTGCTGAAAGTTCAATCGCTGCAATTTTGGAGAGGAATTATGATTAGGAGTAAGAGTCAGAGAGGAAGCACCTTGTGTCTCAGCTTAACATCCAGTACACATTATGCAGACACACACACCTTGTCTTTGCTCGGCGAAGCGGGAGAAAACACAATCAGTGTCTAACGCTTGGAAATTCCAGGGAGCAGCTGACTCATGGGTGACATAATGAAAAGCTAAATAAAACGAAAGCTGAATAAAAAAGGAAAAAAAAAAGATTTTCAATAATTAAATAGCACCAGTCATTATTTTGAAGAGGTCATCCACACGGTCAGACAGAATCCTGTCCTGTTTTGTGTGTCTCCTCCTATTGTTATTCATTTTGTCAACTGCATATTTATGACTGAAACACACATTTCAGGCAAAACTGTGTATATGCAAAAGCTCCCCACGTCGAGCCCTGCTTAGACATCTCAAAGAGAATACGCGAACACAAACTGCTTTATTGCGGTGTGTGTGAACAGCCCTGTCAAACGTCTGTTTACCATCTCACGTTCCCAGAGGCACAAACCTCTCGACAGAGGCTACATCTATTTTTTCTGCTGAAAGATGTCTTTTAAAACAACAGCGTTTTGCAGTTTCTGCTTTAAAGGCAGGATCGATGTCGGTGTTAGAACCTCAGAGGACAAATTAGAGTCAAAGTAACATTGCCTTATAAGAGACTGTGTATATGTTTTTTTGGTTTTCTTTTGCTAAACAAAACACCCTATTTTACAGTAGGGTGGCAGAGTCTAGCTTTGAAAGGTTCTACATTTCTTTCTTTTTTCTTTATATTTTGGGAAATATACATATTTCCTTTTTTTGCCATGAGTTATATGAGGAGATGGATGTAACTGTTATGTCTGTCTGTTCAATATGAACCAGGAAATCATTAGCTTAGCTTAGCTTCTGTATAAACCAAAGTGTAAAAATGACAAGTTGGTTTAGTGGGGGCTATGGTTGGAAATGTTTCTTGGTCCTGTTGGTCTGCACTCTTGACTTTTGCGCCACTGTAAAGGAAAAGCTTGGAGTGAAAAGTGTCTGCAATTATTGGATCAGTTGTCGGACACTGGTGTGCCAACAGGATGAACTTTAACTTCAATGTGAACTTTTCTCATTTAGCACCATCATCAGGTCAAAATCTCACTTTGTCCAACACTCTGAATAATTGGCAATAATAACATTTGCATGCTAGCAATTAGCATTAGCATTTAGCTCAAAGCACCTCTGTAGCTACAGCCTGGTCTCACACCCAGGGCATCAAAAAACTTGCTGCTTGTCCAGCATTCCTTACACAATGCCCCCTTTTAGCACCTTTATGACGTGCACAACCAACTTTAATGTGAACCGACCTGCGTCATCTTTTGACCTTCGCCAAGGATGGGTCCAAGCCCAGGACTTTGACCCAGGAGACCAGTGTTTGTGTCCTGTGTCAAACTAAAAGTGAGTTATTTTGTCTCGTCAGTCGTTGGTCATGTGAGTCGACTAACGAAATTAGCATTAAACATCTTTTCCTAACTCTAACCAAGTAGTTTTGTTGACTAAATCTAACCCCAGACAGCTTCTGCTGCAAGATCCACAGACCCCCTTGCATCAAGGTAGAACTCTTAGCAAGAAAGCAAATATCAGCATTTCCAAAAATGTCAAACTACTCCTATAAGATCTAGTTAAACAGGAAGTGGGGAGATTGAGGGTGCTCTGTACGTAATATATACTGCATACACATAAATGAAGGCAGGCGTGATTTAAAAGAGCGGATTCACAGCTGCCCGGCTATTTGTTGGTCTCCCTTCTACTGTAGTGAGCAAAGTAAACACACAGCAGATCACTGCTTCATAGCCCAGCATCCCAAATATAGATTTCACTGTCATCTTTAAGTATGCAAACGATCTGTCTGTCTGTTGCTAGATGGACGGCTCATGGCTGCATTCCAGGCTTTCTCATTTTAATACCCAAATTGACGTCGCACTCCGCCATCCTTTTGTTACCGTGCCGCGCTGAGCCTCTTGCCGGCCAAGAAAACAAAAAAGTCAGTTATACGGCGGCAATTGATGCGACAGGCATTTAGTAAGGCGATTTCTATGGTAACAATCCTCAGGAACATTTTCATTTTCAGCATCAAATGGGTAAAAACGCAGCCGTGATAATTAACACCGTGTGTGTAGCTTAATATGTGTGTGTGTGTGCGGAACCTGCTTTAAAGGACTTCAAAAAGCCTGGAGGAAAAACACAGTTTGGTGTTTTACGACATCTCACCACTCTCTCTGCTGTCAGTCAGCATTAAGGGCTGTTTTTGCCTGTTGTATTTTCTTTTGTAATCTAAAGCACCGTCCTTTTAAAACGACTCTGCTAATTACTTTATTTAATCGGGCGCCGGCCGAGGAATTATTTTTGTAGCCCGGAGCTAATTTTGAACCTGTAACAATAGCTTTTGGAATATCAGTTTAAGATAAAAAGCTTTTATAGTTAATCCTGGAGGCTGTTATATCTACACATTTTGAGTCGCACTTTCATGTGAACCCTTCAAGATCATGAGGACTCTGATATAATTGTATTGCACCTGAGGATAATCTGAAAACCAATGCAATTAGTGTGACTGTGCACAAAACAAGGAAGGATATAATATTTAAGAAAACAGTAGCCACTTTTTTTTTGACAAAATATCCCCAAAACCACACAGTCCTCTCTGTTTTTGACCCACACCTGTTCCATTCCCGCACCCCCTGCCCCACTCTTCTTTTTCCGTTTTGAATTAGAGAAACCAAGCACAGGGCAGCAAATGGTGTTTGAAAGCCTAAAAAAAAAAGACAGGGTTGGGGGTTTAGTGAAGGGGGTACAAAAAAATCAAAGTGAAATCGGCAGAATGCGTACTTTCAGAGGCTGCGGCACAGTTGAACTGAGCAGGCCCAAGCCCTGTGAAAAGAAATGGAGACAGCCTGAATGCAAATTAAATCCCCCTCATTCCTGCAAATATTGTCTTAGCCATTAGTGCGGGCTTGACTAGAAAGGAGTGGTCCCACTCATTGTCGCTCGGCCAGGGAGAAGTCAGGGGAAGAATTCTATTCAGTGGCTGTCTTGGGGGCTCGGTGCACTTGGGCGCTTGTTTGGTACCATTCAAACGCCACAGACCGTGGCAACAAAGAGAGCTTTCAGCGTACCTCACTGTAAAAGCATGTGAAAAAGAAGAAAGGAGGTGGATAGGAGGGGAGAGAAGGAGGGAGTTAGTGGGGGGTGAAGAGAGGAGGAGCGGTGCTGGAAAAGTTTAGGTGTAGGTCCTGAGTGGAACTGGGCCTGTATGTTGTTTTTTAATCGTCCAGTTTATTTTGCTAGGTGGGATATTGGAGCGCTTCACAGTTGGCTCCACTGGGTGAGGAGCCGAGTATCTTGCACACAAACACACACGTACACACACAGCCTTTGAGCGGCCCGCTTGGCCTGTCTTCAAGTAGCACCCATGAGATACCAAAAGAGCCTCCTCAGCATAAAACCATACCTGTCTTGTCTCCTCTAAAGTTGTTAGTGTGTATTTACAGACATTTTTACAACCGAGTTCTGCTTTGTGCATCATCTCATGTTACTGCTTTGCTCTCAAACTTCATCATAAGGTGGGTCTAAGGTGTGCAGCTGACCTGAAGTGGCTTTCATACACGCTGAGGACAGGTAATTTTTTAAGGCAGAGCACATACATCTGAATGGAGAGCCATCCTTATGTTCAAATTCCAGAACCTTCTGCTCTATCCATCGGCTCTTAAACCAAACAAGACTGTTCATGAACAGATTATTTGTGTTTGAATCCACATGAGAAAGTTCAATGTGCAGTGCACAAGTGGATGAACGCTCACTGAGCCAGCAAGGTTATACTCTGCCACAGGCCTCACACATTACCCAACACTAAGAAAGAATATTACGGAGCGGTATCTCGTGAAGCGCATACACAGGAGTGAAGAAGTCAGTAAAGAAATACCGCACAGGTTTGTGTTTGTGTGTATAGGTGGAGTCGGGGTGTGTGCAGAAAGCAGAATAGCCCTTGGCATCCCAGATTTGTTTTGACTGGTGCGTTTACAGCTGCTGCATAGCATGGGCGAGGAAGGGCCCGGCCGAAGTAAAACAACCAAATTCTTACTTTTCTTCTTCTGCTTTTTCTTTCACCCTTTCTCCTCTCCTGTCTTTGGAGAGATGGCTCCCGGCCAGCCAGCTGTATAATCAAGCCCTTCATTTCTACTTTATTGACAGATGCTACTTCCCGCCTTGGTTGGGGGAATACGGTTTGTTTTTTGAACCTCTGGGAAAGATTGAATTCCATGGCAGGGTGATATACGCTTCGGAAGGCTTTGTTAATGTTGGACTACAGCTGCACGGTAGAAGTGCTGGAATGCTTTCCTCCATTTTGACAAGAGGGAGAAACCTCAGAACTTGGACTAAATGAGAGAAAAACAGTATAGAAACTGATGGTTTGGCAGGAAGCAGTCTGCTGCAATTTTAAGCTGTTACAATTTATTATCTCATTTCCAAAAGACGCCAGAATCACTTATGGAAGTTAGAAATGCAGTTGGTTTATCATTCGATTTGGTTGCATCTATTTATTGCAAATTCACAAAGCAACTTTCATAGGAATGTACAGGGCCCCACCTCCAAACACTGTATCCAGTTCTCTTTATAAATCTTTGTTGAGCTGTGGGCTACAACTCAATCCCTCTTCTTTAGGCCAACATTTATTTAAACTTTAGCAAATTAGTACCTTAAAAGTATGCTGACTCAGCTAATGGCAGTTTGCAGTGTAATCATGGATGTTGATACTGAATTCTCAGGCAAGTTCTGGAGCTGGAAGGAGTGTGTTTTTTCTACGATCCCTTATTCCAGTTACCAGTATTTGAAATGGACATTGGTGATAATGATATCCATGAAAAATCACATTGGATCCAAAAGGGTGTGTTTCATGTCTGTGTGTTTAATTCAGAGTATCCCCTCCATATATCTATGTGTCATAACCACTGCTGCAGTAACTGCAAATCACTAGGACAAACTACAGTAACTAATTTCTTGTAGTTTTCAGCACACTACCATGCACCTGTCCCTTTCACCACAAGCTGTATCTTTGTCTCACATCTCTGCTGATCTCGACATACAATCATAGATTTGTTTGTAAATGTGCACAATGCTGCCTGTGCAAAATGCCACAAGCTAAGGCAAAAGCTTCATATTCAGCTGTTACCCATCACTTTTTATACCAGGTTTATTGGCATCCCAAGTGTTTCCCATGTGCTACAAAAACAACAGAGAAGACTCTGAATTACTGCATGTGCTCTTTAGTTTAGATTTGGCTAGCGTGTGTCAGCCAAGAAAATCCTCGCTCACACGAACAGAGGAAGGCAGAGGGTGCCAAGACAATCTGAGGCGGAGGAGACGGCAGGTTGGTGTCGGTGACAGATGGGATGGAGAGGCTGACTTCTTTATTTTAAGGATGGTATCTTCTATCTCTTCCTGCCAGCCTGTCGGGTCCCTCTTCTATCGGTGCCTCCAGTGTTCGGGCGGGACAATCCTCCACTTCGTGCATTTGCTGGGAAGTCTGATGCATGTTTACAGCACACATACAGACAGGAGAAGGCGCACATGTATGAAACAAATACATTCATGTTGTATTCCATATACACGAATAATATCACAGACACAGGCTTGCAACCTTGCATAACTGCTCTGAATTCCTAGATTTGACAGAGAGAAGTGGGTGGAAACGATGGATGAGTAACGTCCTCCACTTGAGTAATAAGTTTTTCCCCCAGTTGCTCAATGACACAATGTAGGTGGTGTTGACATTCCTGGGAAAAGGGAAGATTTAAAAAGTATACCTGGCTACATAAAAATCATCTGAACCATATGATGTAATATCTTTGTCTAGACATTTGTGGTTTCAAGGCAGAAAAATTGAGCCTTTTTATTCATTCTGCATTAACCCACTGAGTTACAGAATCCTTACTAATTAATCTTTATATAAAATGCAAAACATTTTTTTTCATCAATAATGCTTTGCAATACCAATTCCAGCACAGAGATGAAATGCCTAAAAGTGTCATGTGGAGCTCATTTTGGGTATCATTCATTTTGGTAATAATATTTTTTTACTTGCCAGGTTAAATTGTAACATCTGGGAATGCAATGACGTTGCTATTAAAGGCATGAAACAGGTGTGAAACATAAGCAGTCACATTTGAAAAAATCCCACAGGTTAGCAAAATCTTGTTGGAAAAAGAAGACAATTCTCAGTTTTACTGTGGATCTATAATAAACACCTTAAAAATTGGCCAGCCGTACTTATCATATTCTTGGGCATAAAATTAATGCAGTACAATTCATTGTGGTCAAATGCAGCCTGTTCTCATTCCCTGGGTGGCAAATGCGACATTAGTGTTGTTTGGTGCTTTCCATGCAGCCAGTGAATGATTAGAGATGCAAGTTAGTTCCTCCTCATAAATCATGTCACTATAAAAGATAAATAAAAAAAGTGTTTCAGATTTCCAACATGTTTGACTGTATTGTCTCTTGTCCCAGTGGTGAAAATACATCTACTTCAGTACTTTACTTAAGTACAGTTTTTGAATTATCTGTTCTTTGCTTGAGTATCAATATTTTTGGAAACGTATTATTTTAACTCCACTACCTTTTAAAGAAAATATTGTCCACTACATTTCTATGAAGCCTCTTGTTACTTATTACTCATTTGCTTTTAAGTTAGTGAATTATTTTTTTTCTAAAATGCAAAAGCCCATGAACAGTGATCCTGCAGTTCTGCGAGCTGTTTGTTTGTTGAAGTGTTGTTCCCGAACCTCTATCTGGTGCATGCACTACTCAGATTGGGCAACTCATCAGTAGAGACTAGAGGTCATCAAAGAAAGATAGTTTTGGTTGTGAATTCAAACCGTTTATAGTAACATTTTTCTATCTATCTGAGTTTCTGTTTAACAGTTATAAATCTGCAGGTGTGTTAATGGGATGTTAAGTCAAGTCAAGACAGTTTTATTTATAGAGCCCATTATCACAAATCAAGGTTTGCCTCAGAGGGCTTTAGGGTGTACGACATCCCTCTGCCCTTAGACCCTCACATAAAAACTTCCGAAAAACTCCCGAAAAAATGTTAAGGTTGTTTCTTTATTTTCAAATTATGAAAATGACAGTGGTCTTCTTGTCAATTTAGGAACCACGTGCAATGCATTGAAGTTGTTTTTTTTAAGTATGTTGAATACTTAAGTATTTTTAAAAGCAAGTTCTCCAGTACTTTAACTCAAGTATTAATTTGACTCAGCAATTTTCACTTGTATTGCACTGAGCAGTATCTTTACTTTGGCTCAAGTTAAAGAGTTGTGTACTTTGTCCACCACTGCTCTTGTCTCTTTGGACTGTTGTTGCAATGAGTACAATATTATCAAAAACTAAACAAACGAGGACCCCTGTAATGATAAACCAGAAATGTATTTTAGCTCTGCACACACTGAATCTGGTTTTGAAATAGTTACCAATGTTAGTGAGAAAAAGGAATGAGGTGCAAGATTCCAGAAACGGCTTGTTGACATCTGTGTTTTTCCACTTAGAGAGAAACTCTGCCAAAAACACCGGAACACCTCAAACCCACATCCACTATCCACTGCTACTGTGGCTTTGTGTTTTTAAAAATACAGCTATACTCGCCCCATAAATGCTAGCAGGCACTGGCTTTGCGGAGGATAATTCTGCTGATTTCTAAATATGTCTTTGGCACAGGTGTGTGGCAGAGACAGCCACACCTGGACATATAACCTGGACTATTTATCATCTCTCTACTTCTCCGCGCTCTCTCTGGCTTGCTTGCTTGCTTGCCTGCCGGCCTCGACTATTTCCCCTCCAGCAATGACAGGATTATGTCTGACATGTTTAAGGAAGTGGCTTTGGCAGGCGCTGCAGAGGAGGCAGGCGCAGAGACACACACATACATGCATACACACACATGCAGGTGCACGCACATTCCTGATGCCAGCCTTGACTCAGTAACCTTGTATAGCGGGGCAGGTTTCGACGACGCGTCTGTCTGTCAAACCGCAGCTGAAATTAATCTGCGTGTAAAGAGAACGGGGAGATGAGGCAGGGAGGCTTTAGCATTAACTCTGTTATCATTGCAGATGTCAGGCGGGATGACAGGGGAGGCCTGATGCTGTTGGTAAACCGATCGCCGCTGCTCGATTCAAGCAGGGAATTAGCCTCGCTTCATTTAATGGAAGCGTTGGGACAGGTGAGCTATTTGTTTACACTGCTGCTGTGCCTGCTGGTGATGACGTTTCTTTTTTTTATCGAGGAGACCTTCACTTGTCTCCGTCTAGCTGCATTTGTCTGCCAAGAACATGACAAATGACACTTTGGAGGAAGACAAGAGCAAATACACTCTAGCTCTGGCTTCACACGGCCCAACCAGACTGGCTCCATCTTGCGTCTCAAGACCACAGAGCCAAATTCCTGGAAAATGACTTAATTGTGGGGTAAATTTCCAAATGATGATTTGAGGCAAAATGACAGACAGGAAAGAAAAGAAGAAGCCAGAGCAGGTTGGGAGTCTCATGTGACTGCTCGATTTTCTCAACAGGTGAAATCTCTGTGGCTGTGAGAGAGGTGAAGTTGAAGAAACTTCAACTTCACCTCTCTCACAAGAGGAAACAGAGAGGAAGCAGGGATACCTTTGCAGGTTCTCCCAGCAAGAACTCAGACGATAATTGCAGACAAACTTGTCCAAGACAACGGGAGCTGTCTACATCCGACATCCTGTGCTTTCAGCCGGGTTTTTATCCTAGCGACGGAGAACAAATGGCAGGAACTAGAGTGCCAGGACGTGCTGAGGGGCTCCTTGTACCTGCTTTTAAGTCGACATGCCTGAACAGGTCGTCCCCTCCGTCACCCCGGAGGTTTGCTTTTCCCACTCCTGATGCAGACAGGACGCTCTCTATATCTTCCTGTACCCACAACTCCACTATTCATCAAGTTTTATATGAAGTCACAGGCTGTAAATCAATGTTCTAAAAGGAGGAGATGGAGAGAAGATGTTCAAAGGAGTTCAGAGCGTCTTTGAAAAATCTCGCATCGTCACTAACAGGTGTTTTGATTTATGGTGTTTGTGTTTAATTGGGGCATTTCTCTGCTTCACATGAAAGGGAAGGTGAATTGATATTTTTCAGGCTGAGAGTGGCTCGGTTTGGGCAATGAGAAGACACAGTCGATGTTTTCCTCTGAAAGATACACCCCCCCCACCCCACACCCCACTGTGCACCTGGGAGAAAACATGGTAAATGTTCCCAGGTGGTATTTCGAGACTTCATCAAATATGTGGCCTTATGAAAGCTCAGGGAAGAATTAGCAAGGAGCTTGAGTAACCTAGAGGTTTTTTTTTGTTGTCATGAAGGTATGTTTTTAGCCTCATGAACAGCAGACTGTGGACAACTACTAAATGTCTTTTTGTCCAGCATGCATGGTCCTCAGAGGATGGATCCTACAATTATTTTGGTAACCCCCTAAATTTTCCCTTTGGCACTATCATTTTGTTTGATATTTGATGTTTAGAATTAAACATCTTGACAATAAATGTAAGGATTGCTATAAAACTTTGCTAAACATTCAACGTCCCTAGAGAATAAATCGAAGTTGTTGATGCTCCAAAAGCGTGAAGTAGAGTAGTAAGTAAAGGGAATTTTTTCTAATTTATTCTGCGACATAGTCTGACATCTCCTAAACTAATTGGCAGGCATTTTGCATAAGCATTCATGGTAACCAGAAGATGAATCCTGATGACTTTGTTTTTTTCTCTAGTTCCCCACATTTTTGGTTCTGAGTGACTTGATAAATATGGGATGGATTGCCATAAATCAAAACTGAACTGGGCCCCATTACTTTTTTTATATAGGAGTAAAACACACAGACTCTAGGGTGGTTTTACATTTCTCTGTTGCTTTTTTGTGGCTCTTTGAGGTAATTTTGTGTCTTTTTTTTGTAATTTTACGCTTTTTGTGGTCATTTTGGCTTTTCTAGGGCAATTGTGTGTCTCTTTGTAGTCATGTTATGCCTCTGTGTTTGCTTTCCACCTTCCTGTAGTTATGTTGTTTCTCTTTTAGGAAAGTTTGCATCTCTTTACAATTCCTTTGCATCTCTTTGTGGTCTTTTTGTGTCTGTTTGAGGTCATTTCAAACCTCTTCTTGGTGGTTACATGTTAATTTGAGTGACAGGTGACTGCAGGTAAAGACCAGGGAAGCCGCTGATACTTTGGGCCTTTAGGCCTGTGCCTGGCCGACCCATTCAGTAACCCGTCCATGTTCCCACTGGATGAATCCGAGTAACTTTGTGATCACCTTACTTTTCCATTATAGCCCCACCTCAAGGATGATCTTGAAAGCTAGTGGACAGATTGCCATAAGATTTGCATCAGATTTTCAAGGTCCCCAGACTTTTGCAATCCTTGTATTTGTCACCCAGCGCCATCATAAGGTGCTTGAAGTTTTGAATAAAGGAATGTTTCACTATTATTCATATATAAATACTATATCATGCTGTCATGGCTGTGTGGCTGTAGACCCTCAAATGGATGTTGAAAAGCAGACTCCCACACACTTCTTAAGGCTTGACTTGTATGACATGAGACAAAAAACAATAATCAGACCATTCTTCGTCTTACTGTTTTACCACAGCAGCACACCTACGATTCAACCTTTCGAAGATGATGACTAAAATGTTCCAGAAAACAGGATTTAGTTAGTCCAAAAATGTATATGTATTGCGTGAAGATCAAACAAAATTAAAAACATAACAACCAACCTCACCAGTCCTCTCTGATTGCCTATTTCTCCTGTTTTGCTTTTAAAATGTTTCCTCTCTTTGGTTCTGGTATATGAACAGCACGCCATATAAAATAAAAAGTAATTGCATACTCTCAAAGGAAGCTATGTTGTAATGGGGTGATCCTCTTTCTATTTTATGGCTGTTATTCTTGGCATTGTCTTTTATTTTTGATTTATTATCTAATGGTAATAGATTGTGGTTCTGGTAAATACCGCAGCTGTCCGCTGAGAAGCGCGTGTCCTCTGGACCGCTCACCAACGAGGCTAAAATAAGTCTTGGTTTGTTATGCTTGTTTGAACAGAAGCTGCGACCTCTTCATTTTGTGGTTTCCAGCAGAGCTCCTGCTTTTTTTAATCTATAAATATAATCCTGAACGCCACTACCTCATCTCACTCTCCGTGTGCCATTGTAATAACTGACCAACCCAAACACATACAGTTTTACATTTTAATTTACTAGGGGAAAAAAGTTGTTGGAAACTTCTGCAGGACATTAGTAATTGACTGATTTTATTTTCTTGAAGCCAGACGCCACTGAGCAAGTGGTGCAATTCATCATAGGAATCCACTTCTGCCAGCTTTTCTGCACAAAATGTGGGAATTGTCCAGTGTGTCAGCAGTGTGTCACTAGCTCCATTGCTGAAGTCATTAACATCGAGGAGACCTGTAGAAATGGCCAGAAACAACACACATTGTTTCGTTCCAGTGAAGTGCTGTAAAAACTGCACGTGGTGAGATGGAGCGGGACAGCGAGGAAAAATCTCGGAACCCTCAGATGTTGGAATCAGCAAACAGCTTCACATGAAAACACACTTCACAAGTGAAAGCTGTGATAAAATAGCAAAGCGCTAACTAATGCCTTCAGCCGTCAGCCTAATAATGTACTGCTCCAGAGTCGGTGCTACTTTAATGACCCGAGGCGTGGACAGATTATATGCAAAAAGCAAGTGCTTGCTGTCAAAGCTGTGCCAGAGCGAGTGTATCAGCAGCACCTCATCTGTTTTTCACTAACACACCGAAAGAGAAATCACAAGTCCATGTGTCTATTGGAGCAGATTGAACTTGGCGGATGTGTGTTAAACGGCCGGGCCCCTGGAGTACTGAATAATGATTCCCAGTCACTCCTTGCTCACTCGGTGTGGGAGTGCAGCGCAGGGGGAAGTCTGAATGGAAAAATCTTCTGTCCAAACAACGGTCTGCTGCTTTCTCCGCCGTGCGCCCTGAGCGTCTGTCATCAGACGTCCACATTGTTTTTGGACAATTGGCACTAATTTGCCATCTGGTTGAGGGAGCCTTTGTTGCGCGGGAAGGGAAGCATTGTGTAGTTATCAATGGCGAGTCCACTTAGGGAGCCACTGGTGGACAGAGACAAATGAGGAGACAATGCTCTTTATCTCGGCTCCGCTCTGGTTCACTTTACCGGCGTGACTGTTTATCAGGCAATTTTACAAAGGTAGAGGATGTAAATTGTATGGCCAAATCAGACTACAATGTAGAGCTAGCTGATTTTAAAACATGTACAATATGCAATGCAACAACACATGCAATAGATAAATCAAATTTAGAGAACATCTCACAATTTGATGATACATACAGGCTGAAATGCAATATTGAAAACACAACCTAAAACAGAAGTATGCAGCAAATTCAGACAAAGACAACCAAATACAAGTTGCAAAAAAAAAAGGAACTAAAGCCCCAAGCCCACTGCACAAAATAAAACACTAACACCCACTAACATCTGGATTTTGTGTGTAATGGGAAAGGTTAGAGTTGGCATTCACATCCGGGTCAAATGATTGCAGTAGTCATCGGTATTTATCGGCTCCTGGTCCGATCGCAATTGATGGAAATAAAACACCTGGGTGACATTTATTTTAGTCCCTTTACCACCCAGATGCAATGATCCACCACTGCAAAATACTGTCCATCTCTGCCCAAGCAGTGCTCGAACAACTTTCAAAATTACTCTGCATTACTCTGAGTTTGAAAGACAGACTGAATAAATAAGACATATATAAAGACAAGTAACTGCTGTAACATTTTCACTGGCCTCCATGCTGCTATCAGTTGTTTACTAACCTGTGTTCTGGTCTGTTTGTGACATCAAATATGACACAATGTCAAAAAAACAACAACACAACAACAAAAAATAACAACAGAGGTTTAAGCAATAAGGGCACGGATGGCTAGCATTAGGTTCTGTCCAGCCACATTGTCACCTGATGCTGTCCAGCAGCGTTTCATGTGCACGCGCAAGGTGCCTTTTAAACAAGTTCGGAATGAGAATCAGCTGGTTTACCAGTGTTTAAAAAACCTGCTTACACCTGCTTATTTTGGTTGAAAAGAGGTAAAAGTTACACAAAGAGTTTTTGCCATAGTTTTTGGTTTGCTGTATATATTTGTGATAAGTATACAGCAAATATTTGCAATGTTTTCCTAAGTTGCAGTGCACTGGGCCATCATGGGTTCTTGGTTGAGGACATGTCAAAAAAGTAAAAAAAAACTGTTGCTCTGGCTGAAATAAAACTATGCACACTCCTGGGCTCAAATAGCACAATATTACACACATCATGGGTTAAAACTCTTTTTATTGCAGAATGCCCAGGAGGTTAAGAAGACCAGGAAAGTAGCTTCTTAGAGCAACATCCACTTCTGTCCTCGCCTCGACTTTTCTATTTTTCTTCCCTCCTCCTACTCCCCTCCACCCTCCCCTCTCTGCTCCGTCCTCCGGGAAAATGCACAGTGATGTCACCGCGGCTGAAAGAGTAACAAAGCACCGGTGTCTCTGTTGTTTTTCCAGTTTGCTTCTCTCTCTGTGTCTCCTTCAACCCCTCCTCCCTTCCTAACACCCTCGCACCCCCTTCCTTGCCCTCTCCACCTCTCTCTGTTTTTGTGTGTATTACCCCCACCGCCATCATCACCACCACCACCACCATCCTCTTCACTCCAATCCATTTTGCAGCCAGGCTTGGTGAAGATGAGAAGTGGTGCTTTCTGTCCACAAATCAATAGGCCTTACTCACCTTTGAGTCAGGCTGCAGAGGCAGCATCATCACTGTATTCTGTACAGTATGTACAGGGGGGGAAGAGAGCGAGGGGTGGGGGGGCCCAGGGGTGCTAGCCTGCCTGTCTAATGCATTATTGAGGAGTGCATCTCAGTTGCAGGTAGAAGGCTGAAATAGTCTTATTAGCTGCTGCAGACTGAAGTGTGGTGGAAAACACAGCTGACCACAGCTGAAATCCAGCGTCTGTGAGGCAGAAGCTGACTTTATGTGGGGATGCTTGGGGATTTGTCTCTGGAAAAAGTTGACTTGCATTGAAATATTGCTTGAGAGTTATTTTGATAGAGACAAATCACCAGATTTGCTCATCAGGTTGTAAATATTATTAAAGGTCATGAGGTGAAACATCTCTGTTTTAATGTCGCTGTCTGAGAGATGTTTGGTTTTTTGACATTTAAAAGAGGTTCTGTCAAAAACCAGATCATTCTTATGTCAAAAGAATAACTTCATTGTTTTGCTGTTTTTGGACCCATGTTTTGTGAAAACCCTTCTGTGTGTAATAGTAGATTCATATCTGTAGCTACTTAATTCATAATGTGTTGGAGGCTGTTTTGACTCCATAAGCACGGGTCCTTTTCATTGAATTTTCAATAAACATCTCACCCTGAGGTCGGCTCTTGGAAAAATAATCTCTTCAGGCCCTGTCAGCATGGAGATCCAACAGCATACTTAAAATATTCTCTAGCAAAAACCCAGAAAGCGAGTTTAATTTGGAAAGTTAATTCGCACCCCAGTGGGTCTGTAAACGATATGAAAAACCAATGAGCATTGACATGCTATTAAAAATGCATGTCCCCAATAGAAGC
This sequence comes from Plectropomus leopardus, assembly GCF_026936395.1. NCBI lineage: Eukaryota > Metazoa > Chordata > Actinopteri > Perciformes > Serranidae > Plectropomus > Plectropomus leopardus. Next base: position 7,142,758 of record NC_142196.1, read on the forward strand.
ATTTGATTCAGTCATCTGTGAGTGAAATTTGGGTGCTATGCTAAATGTTTGACGTGTAACTTATTCATGTAATGTTTTGAAATTTATGTAAATTGCATCATGCCAAGATGACTGAAAACGCTGCTATGCTGCCATTAAAAAAAATAAATGACAGCGACACTCAGCATGCTGTAGAGTTTGAAAATTAAAAGTCAGAAATATTACTATGTTCTTCCGTCTCTCTTCTGTGTTTTAGTGATAGTGAACACACCACAGCAAAGCTTTGACAAATACAGCCTTCTCCTGCCTTAGTTAATATTAATGGCTTACACTCAAAAAGCAAACACATACACTTTGTGAATAATCCAAACAATGTCAGAATCACTTGTAAAATAATCTCATGCTGTGTGTGTGTGTGTGTGTGTGCGTTTTTGTGTGTGTGTGTTTATGCGTGTGTCTGCGTGTGTGTTCGTGGCAAATCAGACCGGTTTGAACAATTCTGTCAATTTGGTTTAATTGGTTTGTGGAGTGTACTGGAGCGTGTGACAGCGTTCAGCAAATGGCATTTCATAGATCTGAATCCTGACATTCCTCCATAGATAATGAACAGAGCTGCATCTGTTGGTACGCAAAGGTCCCTTTTGTCAAAGCACGATATGGTCTCTCCTTGTTAAAATATGAATGTGCAACTTTGATCAGCAATAAAGGCGCAGGTGTTGCGCTGTCTTCCTCCTCTATGTCGTGTATACAATGCAGCAAATGTTCCAAATGTACATGTTCTGTGTCTGTCCGATGAGAGCCTCGGTGAAACCTCTGTAACGTAAGGCTGATAAGACTTACAGGAGGGAGCTGTTTTTGTCTAATTAGGCAGAGCGGAAAGGGAACTTTAACTGGGGCAAAGAGAAACCAGGCCAAACCCTATTATATTTAAAATACCTGATGCTGTGAGACAGCACTGTAATTGCACCAGCTAGCTAGCTAGCCTCAGGACGTGCTGCGCAGACCCACCTATCCTACCATCGCCCGGCTGGGTTTGGAGAGAGCAGCTACGCAATGCTGCTTAATTACATCTCGCAAGACTAACTTAATTAAATCTCCTCTGCCTCTCATACTTGACGGTTAGGCCTAAAAGCTGATGATCCAGATCCATGAAAGTAAAACATGTGAGATTTGGGAATTACAACCACCCATTCAGCCATGAACAAATGGTAAAAAGTTAATAATCTCAATGCACTGCTAGGACGTGATTCAAAACCACAAGCAGGCCCTCTTTTACCCCAGAGGTTAGCCATTTTTGGTGTTGCCATGAGGTACATTGTACAGTAACTCAATTATTTATTTATTTTTTAAATTTATGATTTGATTTATGTATATACATATATCCACATATTGAGTCAACTGTAATGCTTAAAATGGCCATGTGTTGCAGTTGAGAGTGCATAAAAGAGTGAATAAAATACAGTAGCTAAATGGCATCATCTTTCATTGGTAAAACATCTCAAAATAATTGTTAACAGCTGAAATTATAGACAAATGGTTGAAGTATATGGTTAAATGTAATACCAGTAGTTAGACAGTTAGCTAAAAGAAATCGTTTACTAGTTGATAAAGTTAAAAAAATTTAAAATGACACTGCCTGTCTGTATATCATGTAGCCACGTGAGGTGTCGTCTGGCTGCCCTCTCAACTGACGTCGCCCGTCTGTGTATCATAACACTGTGACCAGTTACTTATGGCCGCGTTCTCAGCTCACATCGCCCACCAGCTTCTCAACGCAGCTGCAAAAGGTGGCTTTTAGCATCGGGATCATGCTAAATTCACTGCAAAGGAGGTGATATTTGATGACTTTGGAATGAGAATGGGGTGGATGAGTGGTTGAATTAGTTGGTTAAAAGTGATGAGCTGCTTAAATGGTTGAAATTATTAGTGAAAAGTAATCGATAAATGGTTGAAACATCCTCTGCCACAAGTGGTAACAGTATGAATGCAAACGTGGTCCAGCTGACCTAAATATGAACAGTTCAACTGTTTGAATACATGATTATCTGCTTTCATATTATTAATAGTGTAAAATAACATCCAGTATGATATCAGTTAAAACTGACATATTTGGAGCATGGCAGGTTGTGTCCATGAAGGAGCTCTTGAGTTTAACTAATCCCGGTTTAAAGTGGGGGATGTTGGTTGGGAAGCACTGATGTAAATCATACAACAGAAGTTCAAGGAGAATATTCACGGGCAGTAACTTGACTGAACGGCGTCAGCCCATGCTGACAAGTCAGACTGCATTGCTGCTCACATTAGTTTGGTCGTCACTAGCCTCACACACGTGTCACATCCAATTATCCTAAAGAGTGAACTTTAGTCATATGCATCTGGAGCAACCGCCAACTTACAACTACACTACATCATATTATGTGAATTGATTCATTGGCCCGTAAAACAATCTCTTATTCACATGCTCAGACGCAGGCAGATGCATGCATCTCTGTCTTTCTCTCTTTCTCACACACACAGAAATAGACCTGCTGCTGCTCCACTGAACTGTGTGCATCCCCCAACAGGTCTTCAGTGGAAGTGAGGACTCCTCTGAACCACTCCTGTGTTTTGAACAGCAGCTCATAGTGACATAACTGGACACAAAGGAGCTATTGTTGGCATCCAGTGATACTGAAACTGCCTTTGTCATTCCTTCTATACATGCAAGAGACTCGCCACGATACTGAGGCAGATTACTGTCAATAGCTTCAGTGTTTCATACATTCAGTCAGTGGCCTCACATGAAACGTTAGAGGCTGGATAACTTGCTACAGCCTGTGTCACAGACCAGCAGATAACACCAGTGAGCTGAATCCTCGCTGTCCAGCTCGAACCAGCCAGTAGTAGATCACTGGATGGTCTTGCATTCCTTTGCACTTCTCTAAGACTGTAGGTAACGTGCAGACAGGCAACGGCCCACGCCCTGAGGCTGAACCCAGAGTGACCTGATAACTGCCTGCTAGGTCAGGGGAGGGTGTTGTCCAGGAAATAGATAGTTGTCCTCTGCCCTGCTGACCCGCGGCACTGTTTGCAAACTGCTATTTACGCAACATTGTGCTCAATTGCACGTCCTTGAAAAGTGAAGCAGTGAGGGGAAAACTGCCAGGAATCTGTAGCAATTTACAAACATTGCTTGATAGGAATGCAATGCAGGTGGATATACTGTATGTTCTAGAACATTAACCCTTTGTAATCTGAAAAAACCTACCCAATTCATGAACATAAGAGGAAGGCAATGCGTAATCTTTACAAGAAATGACCCAGAAATTGTTATAACAATATTATAACAATTAGAAATATCATTTTCAGGAATTTTTTAGTTTTTTTTAATCTCTTGCAATTTGAGAGCCATTTCTTGCCAAGTTGCGCATTGCCTTTTTAGCCATGTTTTCAAAATAAACCAAACCAATATGCTCGGGTTTCACAGGTTTGAATGCTTGTGAACGGTGTCTGAGCACAATGCAAGAAAAGTGATGACGATCCATATCCATACTGATGCACTCCATATTATTTCTAATGGGAACGTGCCAACACAATAATTTGATTTGTGTCATCCCCCCCTGAAAAAAAGTGTCTATCCCTGCTCATGGTACCTACCCAGTTTGACTTCTCTGTGTTCAAAAAAGCCTTTTTCTGCTGAAAAACATTACGAAAGCCCCTCTAAAACTTTTTTTCTGAATGACTACATGTTGAAAATGTATATTTCCAGTAGACTACTCCTATAAATATTCAGCAAAATCCCATTTTCAAACAAAGTCCTCTGAAAAGCAGAGCAAGCACTTGGAAGAGAGATGATCCTGCACACAACCTCTGCGTAATAACTTCTTCCAGTGCTGATGATAACACTGATATATGGCAACGCTTACTCTGGGTAACAGCCGGAGTCAGATGGCATTGTGATTTAAGGAACAGAAAGTGTGGACCTTTCTCTCATTGCACGGTGGTCTGCGGTTTGAACACTAAGCAGGCCTATGGAGGTACAATCCCAAAAAGGGGCCATTCAATCAATCTAAGACGTCCAAATGTAAATAAACCTGTATGATGGTGACGGTGGGTGGCTGGGTAGCGTTCTCGGTGTGGGGAACGGCGAGCCTTGGGGAAACAGAGCAAGAAAAAGCAAGCAAACCGTGACCCGAAGTGATTTGTACCTCTAGAGTAACTTCATTGGGACCCTTGGGGTGCCATACAATGCAGCGTATATTGGATTTGTTTACACCTCACTTGGCCTCAAAGGCCACCACAACGGGTGGTGGTAGAGGGAGGGTCAAAGACGGGATCATGGCTCCATTTGCAGATTGAGGGCGCGGAGGGAGAGCTCTGCCTTGCTTTTGAGCGCAGACGCGAGGTCAGCGGACTCGGATCTCGCTTCTATTTGCTCCAGATGGGAGGACAGGCTAATAACTGTTTTGGGATCAGAGGGAGATGAACGCCCGTCTTGAGGCAGACAGGACACACGCAGAGGCTGCAGACAGGACTTGACTTGTGGATCACATTAATCCCATTGGTGCAGCTTAACTCCTAAATTGATGTCAATCTTCCTAACCACAATCTTTATGTACATGGAGAAGACTCGGGCAGACAGGGAGGTGGTAGTTAGGAAAATGACAGAATGTGTGGTGATGTGCTGTAATATGAGACAAAAAGACTTGGCACATATAGGCAGAAGCTTACCAAATAGTTAGGATATGATGAGTGGCAACAAAACACCACCAGCTGCCTCTTTATAGCTTTAATGTAAGAAAACTTGCAAACTATTGAGGTTATGAAAACTGGAAGCCTTCCTATAAATTCATCAGTTTCTGTTAGAACTCACCAGATGACCAGCAGTCTACAGAGTAATGACTACACTGTCTAACAATGTTGGTACTGTACAGCCGTGCACCCGAAGCCGTTGTCTAGTTAAGGGGATCTCTGTGTGAGCGCACAGGGCCAGGGAAGCAGGGAGCTGCCTGCCAGCACAAATGCAGCTGCAGGGCTTAAGGAGCCAGAGGCCCGGCTGTATGAATGCATCAAGTAGATGTTAATTGGCGGCCCCGCTTTCTGCCACTAGTTGAACTCCTCCCCTTTCCCTCCCTCTCTTCCTCCCGCTCTCCCTCTTTTTAAGAACAAATGCCACATTCCTGCCATCAGTTATCTGCTCTGCTGACAGCCTCAGTGGCCCGTGGAGGACTCCCCCCTGCAACCTGTCCACTCCAGGAGGAGGCCTGTTTACACAGCGCTGATTGGGAGCGCCCTGCACTGCCCTTGTGACCTCTCCCCCCTCTTACGCCCCCCTCTTTTTCTCTTCTCCCTCTTTCTTTTCTACATTCCTATTCTCTCTTGGCCTCTCTCTCTGCCCCTGCCCTCCCCACCCCCCCACTCCTCTGTGGTTCTTGCGCCCTCACAACCCAGCCCTCCGTGGCTCTCTGAAGCATTCACAGTGGGACGGGGGGCGGCGCTGCTCTGCGGAAGCCCAGGCAGCGAAGATGTAAATCAGTCATGGTTTTTACAGGCCTTCCTTAAGTGAGCCCAAGGGCCACGGCGGGTCTCAGTGGTGGCTGGCCCAGATTTGCAGCTTATTCACAGGGAAGACGTGACTTTTGTTCTGCTTACAGACACTCAGCTTCAACACTCCAAGTTGTCCTGATTATGAGGGACTCTGAACCAGACTAATGTTTCCATTTCATTAACATGAAAAATTATACTGCAGAGTAGACTGATTATATCTGAGTGAGTGTGGTGACAGTTGTAGGACATGTGAACCTTGATTGGACATCTGATAAAGTAAGAATGATCTAGCTGATTTTTTTGTTTGTTTTTAATGTAAAAATAACCTGTCAAACTTGTTTTTGTAAGTCAGAGTTTATTTGAGATTTTTGAGGGATCTGTATGCGACATTCAGAGCATTAATCCAGGAGCAAACCAGTGGTGTCCTGTGCAGAGACTGAAGTCACGCTATCTCTGTGTGTCTTGTAATCCAAGCTTCTCTGTGGTTTGTTGTGGTAAGCCTGTCTAGCTGCAAGTGCATATTAGTGCATGTGTGTATCCACTGGCTAGCTCATCGCCGCTGCTTTGCGCTGTACTCACATGACAGTTGCAGTTGATATCAGGATGGTGTTGTCGTGAAAGCAGAGCGCCCACCCTCTGTCTCCTCCCTGGTTAACACTGTCAGCTAAGTCAGCACTGTTGCTGTTTTTTAGCACTGTTTGTGAAATTTGTACTGTTAACTGTTAGCCAGCTCAGCCCCATTCATGGTTGAGAACCGTCTCCAGACAACTCATACACTCTGAATTGAGTGCAGAGCTGCTTTAATAGTGTTTGCTTGCACCTGAGAGCTTCATCAGCACTGTCCATGAACAGTCACTGTACTCAAACATTATCAATACTTAAAGCAAGGACTTAATAACAGGAACACCTTATCTAATGCAATGTAAATACTTTAGTTGTGAAATTGATGATATTAAACCTTTCAGTCTTTGTCAAGACTGTGCCGTTTGGTCAAAATCTCTGTGCAGTGGACATACAGTATATGTCAGTTTTCATCTAAGATAGTACATAAAAAAATCCTGATGCAACAATGACTGAATTTAAAATCTCTGGTCTCAGCTGGTTGCAATCTTTTTGATCTCAATTTTCAATGCAGGTTCCCATTAAATCGCCCTAAATCTTACACTCTGTACCTTAAATACTTGTCTTCAGGTATCAAGTCCAGCGTGTGAAGGAAAACACTGAAATCTGCAGAAGATTGTTTGCCACAGTGCTCCATGCACTTTTTTAATGGCAACCGAAAACATTTACAATTGAAAAGCTGTCTTTCTGTCAGATCTGGCTTGTGACTAGTTTTGTCCGTGCAAGTACAAAGTACTATGAAAGACAGTGCTCAGTTTAAAATCTCTGTGCAGTGGACATGCAGTATATGTAAGTTTGCATCTAAGATGCTACATCAGGTGCAGCATATAGCATATAAAAATTCTCTCCCCATACAGCTGTCACGAAGGGGGAAGCCACAGAGTCAGAGTTAAACAGGTTTTTTTTAAACATGCTGTAAATATGCATATTTCTGCCGTAAAGTTTTAACATGGGTGTCTTTGGAGACTGACTCGCTTTTGGAGCCAGTCTCAGGTGGCCATTAGCGGAATTGCAGTTTTGCCACTTGGAGGTTGGCACTTGTTTTATCCATATTTCAGATATTTGACATTACAGATGAACAGATATAATATTTTAGTGTTGTGTTGTTGTCAAAGATGAAATAGCCACACGTGTTGCTGCTGACAAAAAGTGCAAACCAAATTTTCTGCTCTATTTTCAATACCATAAATTAAGTGTTTGACCTGCTGTGACAACACACTTCAAATGAACTGTTAAAGACTTTGAGAGAGAGGGCGTGCCCTAAATTAAGCAGGGAAAAAAACAGAGGCAGAGTTAGAAGGGAGGGGGAAAGAAGACAGATAAGGAGGGAAAGAGGGAGGGAATGGGAGGGAGAAGCACAAAGAGACAAAACTGTACATCGGCGTGGTTTGTGTCGAGGGGCCAGGCGCACGCCTCTGAAGACTGGGGCCTCCCGAGTTTCCAGCTGTGTGAAGGGTTTCTCTGGAGCTTGTCATCACATTGGGAGGAGGCTGCACGGAGGCGGCTAATATCCTCCAACAGCAACCGCCCCATAATCTGCAGAATACACTACACTGCACTGAGGAGAAAACAGGGGAGGTGGAGAAAGAGACTGAGTCAGGTTAGGTTGTTTATGAGTAACCTTAATAGTGATTAGGGGGATCTATGGCAGAAATGGAATAATAAGTATGTTTTGTTTAGTGTATAATCACCTTAAATTAAAAACTGTTGTGTTGGGAACAGGTCCCCCCTAAATTCCCCTAAATCTTCCATACTGTTCCTTTAGATACTTGTTTTCGTTGCAAAAAAAATACTTCTATCAAATCAAATAAAAAAATAAAATCCCACGTGTTTGATGCCGTATTATTGAAAGAAAAATACCAAACTGTGCCACAGTGCTCCATGCACTTTTTAATGGCAACTGATAACATTTACATGAAATAATCTGGAACTGAAAAGTCAAACAATGTGTCTCTCTGTCAGACATAGTTCATGATGAGTTTTGTTTGTACAAGTAAAAGTGGAGTACAATGAAATCTACTGCTCATTTTAAAATCTCTGTGGACAGATATTCAATTCAATTCAATTTGCTTTATTGGCATTAATGTTTGTAAAACAATATTGATTTGTTTCATCTAAGATAATACATAAAATAAATGGGGATGCAACAAATACTGAATTTGTGTGCAATAGATATCCTTTCTTGTCTTTTAATGGTTCCTCAACATTATCAGGTTTAATTTAGTGTAAAATCATTAATTATATTCCAGGGGGACATGCTGTTTTTTTTTTTTTTTACAAATTTCTGCTTTTGGTGGTGTTTCTGGCCATGTGCTCATTTGGTGATATGGAAGGCAGGTGTGCCTGCCGCTTGATTGGGGCGAGTGAACACAGGTGTGCCTGACTGCATCCTGCAGGCAGCGAGTGGACACTACCAAGTGATTGGAGAAAGGGGTAAACCTGTTGTTCAGTATATGGCATTCTTTAAAAGTTGATGCACCCATGTGTGAAAATGTATGTGCTCATACCTAACCTCAAATGTCAACAATACCAATAGGTTTCTTGTATAGTTCAGTAGTATCTGTAGCTGTATAATACTTCAATGCTTGTTAGTTTTAGGTCACCCCTTTGCTTACCTGAGCAGATGGTATGTTCTAGATTAAATAAAGCTGAGACAGGAGCAGTGCCAGTCGCTTCTGTGCTGTTGGAGTGGGCAGAGAGGGTGGTGGTGTGCTGAGAGGGCTTTTATATTGTTGATTTTAATTTACTTTCCTGCGTTTGCCTCTCTTTCAGTACAATTTTGGATCAGACAAACTCATCCTTACACTGCTAAAACATTTCCCCTTTTCATGCAGAAAGCCACTTTTTCAACTCAGTGAATCTACAGGTCACTCAAAACTTAGTGGCCTGTTATCAACACTTTGAAAAAGAGTTGACATGAAACACTGGAGCACAGAACACACTGATCATTTGTTTTCATCACCAACCAGCAACCATGAACATAGTGTGTTCCTTTTAAAATTAGCATTACAGCCCATCTGGTCTTGATGAATTACTAGATTGAAATATTCCATGGAAAAAAAGACTTAAATGTTTATCAGAGAGTGAGGAGGAAAAGTGACAGACGCAGGACAACATGATGGAGATGCTGTTGAGAAGATGGTTACAGACTAAATGCTTGACCACTGCAAAAAGAAACATGAATTAGTCCAACAAAATGACATTTTGGTGTTGAGATCTTAATTTCTTTTCAGACCTTTTTTCATTAAAAAAAAGAAAAAGTTTCCCACTCTGCTCATAACTCTACAACCATGACTTGACCCCAGTGCAGTTTTATTTCAAGATGCAGAAAGGTTCAGTCACAGGGACACAAGGCCAATTCCTCCCTTAAGAATCATGAAAATGACATTACAATTTTTAAAACGAGATTTGCATTGGAGACAAATGAAATGATCTCACCCCCCTGGTTGGATTTGTTTCACTTCTTTTCAGATAAAATCAGATTTCACTGCTCGACACCAGGTTGAATGACGTGTTAAGCAGCACGGGTGCATTCGTTTGTGCTGTTTTAGGAATATTGTTGCTCACGGCATATTGTAGGTTGAATGGGGACACAAAGGGGAGGAATGGGGGGTGACCTCAGAAGCAGTGACCCAGAGTCCCATGTCCCCTGGTGGCCCTGCCCCGCTCAGCCCCAAATTCCTGAACGTCTCCAACCTTCGGACAGCCTGCTCTGCAGACAAACAGCGGGGTCCGTGTCCCCATTTAGTGAGTTTCTTGGAAAACTCTTTTATCTTGTTTAGCGCACGCTGCCCCATGTTGGCACTGGACCAATACATTCATGCAATCACACGCACACGCGTGTGCACGAATGCAAATAGAGACTGAGGTTTCGGTTACTGATTCACAAAGTGTTTTCAGAAGCTGTCATTTACCCCATTGCTCTGTCATTAAATACATTTGAATGAGATCAGAGCAATTATAATTTACAGTGCTTGATGGTAAAAGGGAAAAGATGAGAAAAGAAAACAGTCAGTGGAATAAAGCAGACAGTGCCTTCATGTGGTTGTGCTTTTGAACACCCCTGTGAACCAGAGGGGTGTGTATCTTGTTCTGTGCCGAGTTGAACTGAATACACCTCCAGGGGTTAAATATTTATCTTGTGTGCAGTTTTCCCACTGATCATGGAATTTCTGGAAAATTATGGAATTTAGGGAGGTGTATGCCAGACAGGGGATGTCAGAGAAATTTGTAAATGACTATAGGTGAGACAGGGAATCTTGTGCATTTATTACATTAGATGTCTTCAGCCAAGCTGGAGTGGAGGCCAGACTGTTCAGTTTAAGAAAATCACAATGCCAAACCAAGAAGGAATAATACCTTTTTGTCATGGAAGTGCTCCAACTATGGTGGTGGCATTGTGTGTGTGATTTATCTATATGGCACTAATCAGCAGAATGGTAACAAAAGAGGATACAGCCCCTCATACAGTCTGCAAACAAAAACACATGCAAAGGGTGCAAGGACACAAGACCACTACATATGAGGTTCTAATAAAAAACACACACAAAAAAAACAGAAAACGCATGTTGTGCTGCTGGCTTGCATCGTTCAGAGCTTCATCATCATTTGTTATGCAAACACAACTGAGAAACATCAGTTCAATTGTGTCCTCAGTCCAGTGGTAGTCAACATGCTTAACAGCTTGCACCCATAGTTGCCACCGGTATATACAGCAGAATGAGTCTGTGGTTGCTCTTTGTATCCTGTGTAAATTACTGGTGACGATAATACCACAAATGAGTGTGTATATAAAATTAATTAAGAGAAAATTGAAGGCTTTTTATGAAGAAACCTATATGTTCATAAAGTTGCCATTGCAAGCAAAGATGATACTTTCAGCGGAGTCACATTGGTCAGAAGTAGTTGTAATCCTAATCGGTATTCTGTAGAATTTAAATTAACTGTTGGAATAGCGCCTTTTAGAAACTGCAACAACCAGACATTTTGATGCTGGTAACAGTTTGAATTTAATGTTTAAAGCTAGCCAACTTATCTGGGTAGCAGGGACAAAACGCCACTTTCGTTGCCAACATGCACGCTTACATTTTTGATGGTATCAGTTGTAAAAGGGTCTAAAATGAGCCTTATGTTCCTTCAGTTTCAGAATTAGATGATATAACAATTAGAGGAAAAACTCTTTAAGGGGCCAAAAACAGCAAATGCTGTCTCCTTGCATATTAGTTGAAATCTGGAAACAACCAGCATACATTGCCTAAGTAAATGAAGAGACTTTAACTCAATGTACTCAATATATTCTGCATTTATATATCAGCTTCTCTAAATGTCATTTTGTACTCAGTCAGTTTGCTAAGATAATCACATTTAATGGACAAGTACAGCCAGGCATCATCTGCATAAAAGACAAAAAGAGAAAACAAATTCATAGGCCCAACAGTATATGAATACAAAATAAAATGGGGCCAGGAACAGACCCTTGGGGCACTCCAAAGCTCAAAACAGCATCAAGCATCATAACCACCACAGCAAATGTGATAAATACAACACACCGGCTAAGAGCAGAACCAGATAAACCAAACCACTGCTGTAGCGTGTCAATGAGGATCATATGATACACTGTATTGAGAGCTGAGCTAAGACGCAGCAAAACCACAGAAATTCCTGATCCACATTATATGTATGTAATCATGTTTGTTTGCTACTGCTGAGTATTTCAGACAAAATCAAACTGACCCGGTTTACACGATAACACCATGAGTGTTTCCAAAGTTGAATGGGAGCGATTTGTCTTGGAGCACAGAGCACACACTGGTGTCATGGTGTGAAATGCTGGAGAAAAAAAAGGCGTGTGATTGGGGATGAGGGCTCTGACTTCGCCCCGTCGTTGTCTGGGTAATGTTGAGAGGTCAGAGGGAGATAAAGGTTTGACTGACAGTAAGGACAGGCCTGGTGTTGGAGAAGTCAAGGGTCAGGCCTCCGCTGAAACACCCCGATTTATGGCTTCTCGGACTACTGGGTCAGGGACTGGGCATTGTTTGGGGATGTGATCATTTCCATAACACTGTTCGGTGTGTGTGTGTGTGTGTGTGTGTGTGTGTGCTTCTGTGTCCATGTGAAGGAGAAAGAAGCTCTCTGAGCAGCTACAGAGTTTGTGTAATCCTTAGGAGATCCGGATAGCTGTGTGTGTGTGTGTGTGTGTGTGTGTGTGTGTGAGAGAGAGAGAGAAAGAGGCTGGTGTGTGTGTGCTTGAGACAGAGACGTGGTGTCTGGAAATAGCAGCGAGGAGGCTTGCTCTGCTGTTTGCCTTCCCAAGTTTGATTTGACATCCTAATTGCCACATGGAGGAACAAAATACTCTGAGGTTCTCCAAATTGAAGTCGATGTTGAACCAAGCAGGCTATGTTTAGCGGCCTGGGCTATCTGTGGAGGGCCTACATTTACTGTCGCTCACTCTTCCTCTCTATGCTTCTGTACTTTTTTCCCCCTTCCTCTGTGTCTCTTCCTGAAGGAGGAAATGTGGAGACAGAAAAAGAGAGAAGATTGACTGGAGGGTGCCGGCACAAGAGAAAAGTCGGTAGAAAGAGAGTTAAAGATAGAGGGAGAGAGAAAGGACGAGCAGCAGAGACAAATTGGAAGATCACTGCTTTTTATGCACCCCTCCAGTGAAACTCCCCAGCCAGGCCGAGCACGCACACACACAGACGCACACTTTTCTTCCCTTTCCTCTTTTCCTCTATCCATCCCCTTATCTACCCCTCCCTCGCTTTCTGTCTCGATACACCCTCTAGCAGCAGCAGGCAGCCCAGGCAGGTAGCTGACAGGCAAACTGAAGCCTGGCAGACTGGAATAATTACATGTGGCTGTCTGCGTGGAACATGACAGCTCTACCTTCAATTAAGCCCGCAGAATGCATTTTCATCACCCACGGAGAGCTCCTGGCCTCGCCCGCCCACCAGCCTGCCAGCCGGCCGGCCTGCCTGCCGTCCACCGCGGCGGGGCATGGAGCTGCAGGATGGAGGGGAATGAGGAGTGAGGGAGGGGGAGGTTAGGGGAGGTACACCATTGTCGATACAGCATCAGCCTCCCTCAGATTACGACAATTAATGAGCACCAAGCACGAAGCCTTACCGCGCCAGTCAAAAAGCGAGGGGGGGAATCAAAGTGGATGGAAGCTACACGTGGAGTAACAAACCAAAATACTGACAATTAACCTCTGAACCCAGCTTGAAGCTGCCCGTACCCGACTCCTGCATTCCCCCCTACCACCACCACCACCAAAACCGTGCCATCAAAGGGTGACATGGCTCTGATGCTGATGAGCGGTAACAACAGAAGCAAAGCGTTGGGACAGGAGTCGCTGCTCACTAATAGCAGATACACGCTTATCATGACGAAAGGAAATACATTTAAAGGGATGAGAAGAGTCGTCATGTGGAATTTGGATGCAGTTTCTTGCTTGAGTATGAAATAAAGTAATGAGAAAAATAGCCCGTCTGCAATAAAGTACATTAGTAGCCAACGTCCCCTCTCCACCCGTCACTCCCCTTAAAAAGTGTAAGGGGTTAATTATGAATCTGACCCCTGCGTTCCAGCCATAGCTGTGGACAGACGCACAGATCCCCGGGAGTTTTTACCTCACAAAGGACACAGAGTGGAACATCGCTTACATTTAGCAAATCTTAATTTACATTTAGAGTGATTACTTTCCCGCCTCAAAGCAGTTGGAAGAAGTCTCCTCCACTTTGCCTCTGCAAGAAATGCTATTCCCAAATTAAAATGTCAAAATAAAAATAGAATAAAAACAGGAAAACTGACAGTTTTTTAGTACATTGCTGCCACAAATGTCACTGATGTTGTAGAAAAGTATGGAAAACACTGATACTGTCACTTGAGTTGACAAGGCCAGCAAATAAAACAGGAGACAAGGACAGAAAACAATAGAAAAAAATGATGAGAGCATCGACTCTGTGGCCTGTGTCAGCCCCGGATTAGGATGTATGAGCCTGGCCTCCTCTGCGTCGGCGCCACTTGAGACAAGCACTGGAGTATAGATTGAGCAGCAAGGTCAAGAAGGTGTGAATTAATGGTACAGATGATCAGTGGGTTTACCGAGGCAAGCCCTTCACAGGCTTCCTCCCCTGCTGTGTAACCCCAGCAGCCCCTGGCGTACTCCAGGCTCCCATGGCAGCAGGGGTAAACATGTGTGTAAATACTCTTTTGCTTTGCGCTCACATACACACACGGATGAACGCACCCATGCACAAACACACAAAGCACAGATAAAAACTTAACAAACACACTGTAGGCATGTGCACATAGCTCGCATACACACACGCACACATAATGGAAGAATCTGAGAGGGAGGACTGACAAAAATGCCTCAGGTAAAATGAATTGAATCCAATGAGATGTATTGGGAGGATAGATATGTAAAGGGCTGCTGCTGACAGCTGCTATTGCTCCCTCGGTGGCTGGTGCCAAATGACAGGCCTGCAGAGAAAGGTGCGTTTGATAACACAACCACTACAATCCACCAGATCTTCATTCCCTTCAGTCTATTTATATTTTCGCATTGTTGTCGGCGCTAACCTCGAGTCAAAGCATCTCAGGCTGTTTTACAAGCTCGCATGTGAAATGCACTTTGTTCCTTTTTGTGGGCTGCGAGTTGTTGTCTTAAAAATAGCTTATCATCGACTTTTGGCACTTTGAAATAACACAGTGAGACATGCACAAATACACAAATCTCACTTCCTTTCTCCTCCCTGCTCCCCTCCCAGATGCTTCGGATAAATATTCAGGCAGCAGTGGGTGGAGGGGCTTTTTCGGCTCGGTGGGGCTAACATGTTGCATTGGGCTCCTTGAGTAGAGAGGACAATGACTAGGTCCACAGTGCCCCTATTAAAGCAGCAGCCTCCAGGCTAGCGGATTAGCCTGAATAGGCTGTGCTCCCCAGGTACAGGATTTGGTTTACATTAGCAAGCTTTGCCCTTGGCTGCCACTGCTAACTCCTGTTCAGGTCACTTAGCTCCGACTCACCACACAGGACACTTTTTATTTTTTTTTTTTGTGCTAGCATAATTAGAAAGAAGAGCTTAATTGACATTACTTTGTGCCACAAATATGTTTGCTGTTGTTTTGAGGAAGCACTGGCTGTGCAATTGTTCCAGCAGATGCTAGGAGGGGGAAGCGGCGCGAGAGAAGAAAATGTCTCACTTTCCAACAATCTTGTGTGCATGACAGTGAGAGGGCATGTAGCTCGGGGCAATGGGACCACTTTAAATTTTAAACACAATTTCAGCTTTGCCTCATTTCAATGCAGTACAGCTGGAGGTGGAATCAGAATGCATAAAATTGACTGCATGAAAAGATAATGTATAATAAATGTATTCCGCGTTGGGCGCCAGTGGATCGAATCATTGATTAGCACTGGGCCCGCCGCTGCTAAACATCCTTGTTTCATACATATTTCATTACAGCTCTGACAGTGGCCGGGTCTGCTGTCGTGGGACTGTGACAGATGTCCATTAGTTGGACCCGAGACCAGTGGAAGGGAGGTCTTGGTAACCTGTGCCACCCCAGATCTGGTGTCCCCATCTGGCTGGCTGCATGGTGACCGGGTGGCCCTTCTTCCAGATTATGCTTCCTGTTCAGGATGTCAAGCTTGACTGAGAAATGCCAATTCCTTTTGTCAAAGCTGCCTGCATGGCCTCAATGCAGGCATACCTACTTTGCCCCCCCGTTCTTCTTTTCTGCTACCTCCTGAGCAGAAACATCAGAGGTCAGCTCCAACGCACTATGTCACAGGTTCTCTGTACTCATCTGCAGTGCGTGTGTTTCAAAAAGTATGTCTCAAAAATTCTAATGTTACTTATTTCAAAGAATAAACTCAAGAGACAAAATGTAATAAATCTAGCTCTAGACTTCACTATTCCAACATTGTTGTATGTCAGACCTAAAGCAAGCCTTAAAAGAAAACAAATAATTTGCAAAGGTTTAAGTTCACCGGTTTGACCTCAACAAATGAAATCACGAAATGAGCTTTAGCAGTTGAGGCCCTGATTTGTGTATTCCCCATGGGGAAGGACTTCCCATGGTGGTCCTGACACTGAGGGCAACAGGCAGATAACGTGGCCACAAACAAAAATATCCTGAAATCATAGACCCCTGAGGGACCTTTTTCTCATGTCTGCATGAGGACCCAAGAACTACTCCACCACGCTGTATTTACCATCTGCCAAACACAGGAACTGTCAAATATGCACATTTAGAATGTGATGTAGTCCTTGTTGGGGATACATCAGGAAACATTAGCATTAACACTAGAAAAAATATGGTCAAATGCTCTCTAGACCACCTTAGCAAGGGGTTTCAGTGATCGGACCACAATTCATCTTGGCGGTGATTCACACTTGTATTTAGTGCTGTCCACTTGTGATTACATCATGTAAGACAAAAACTGAAACCAGGTAAACGGAGTCTAAAATGTTCACCTTGCTTCTTTTCTACTTTTGTGGAATGTGAACATAATTTTTGTTTCCTGTTCTGAACCAAGGCAATTAAATGATGGCTGACGCTCTTTGTCCCCATGAGAGTTATGGGATATTACACATCATGATGCACCTGGAGCTGGGACACCATAGGGTTAAAACAGTCGGTGCAAGAACAAAAAGAGGAATGATGCCTGCTCAGGTGCTCTTTGGGTGCACTGTTTTCAACCTCCTTGGTCGCGTTTAGATGGATGGCGACCAATGTATACAACAGAATGTGAAGTTGTCTCATACTAAGGATGTTTTCAAAAATTGCAGAATTGTAATTCTGCCCCATGTCTTATTTTTTCCATTAAAATAAAACCTGACTTGAGGCCGATTGCAGACACCTCATTGAAACAAGATATTCAGCCTTTCGGCAACTGCAGACCAGATTTTACTGTGTTTTCAACCTGCCTTCCGACATAAAATTTTATCAACCAATCAGTCTGGTTTGTTGAGATTTAGGAGGTGCGTACATAGACTTCCCTGTGAGCCTCTGCAACTTATGATTACCCATTCCATCCTTCTGTGCGTGTATCCACAGAGACGTTAATGTGTGCCCTTGCAGAAGTATAATTTCAGCCCTCATTGAAGCGCTGTCATTCATGCACTGAGATTGAAGGGTTCAACCACTTCTGTGAACACCATGGGTGCAACCTGCCAGTTTGGCTTTCTTCTGATATGCATATGTCTATTTCAAAGACAGACATTCAGGAAATAATGTATGTGTAAGAAGTGTGGGAATAAAGGTCACGGCATGCCAGAAAACAACCAAAACATCAAACTACATCGCAATCCAACCAGACTGACAACTTGTGAAACTTTGTAAACTTTACATCTGCTGATATCATCATCATTATCATCATCATATGGGGTAATTTGCAGTCTTATCCATGGAACATGTTTCCTGTCAGAAAACAATGTTGCATGTCTAATGATCTCCTTAGCATTTCCAGTTCAAAGAGATGCTTGAGACACATGTATTCTCTCTTCAGTGTCTATGCTTTTTACAGCGTGAATGCAATTTGTCAGGTGAAGACGAGGAAAAAATGAGGCCAGCATATGGGCCCCTTGAGTGTGTGTGTGTGTGTGAGTATGAGAGAGAGAGAGAGTTTTTCCTCTTTATTTTGGGGAACTAGAGCGTCGTTTCAGCGCTTCGCTATTCCCTACTAATCAGGTGCTGCCAACCTGCCAGCCAAGGCGGGACGCGAGGCCTTTCAAAACACTCTGCTAATTAACAAGCCCCCAATGCATCCCTTCCGCTTTTACAGCGCTAGCACATCTGCCATAGAAACTCCAGAGAAGAAAAACTACATTATCGTCAGCCTGAGTGGATCCCTTCACTTTGCACACAGCCTGAATAGATGTGTGTGTGTGTTGTGTTTGTGTGTATGCATGTCAATCGCAAAGGTGCGCACAAAGTTCTTCACATGAGCCCCCCCGATTTTTTTTTTTTCTTCTTGAAAGTGTTGGGTTTGCATTGGTGCGTTTGCTTGTGTAGACATTGGCAAGGCGTCCTGCATCTATCAGGCAGCTGAAAAGCATGAATAGTGTTCCCACCGTCTTAATGACTGTTTACATGTCCCCAGTGCAGATTAAAAGATGTTTCTGGTGTCGCCTGGGGTCTTGCTGCAACACATCTTTGACAACCCTCTTGCATGATTAACTTCAAAAGTGTTTTTATTTTCTTCACTTTCTTTAGGCATTGGTTTGAGGTGCTGTGAGACATAAGGGAAACTGAGAATGTGCTAAATTCATAGACAGAGAGGTGTTATTAAATGAAACTGAATATTAGCTACAGCTTTACAATAAAATGTGTTGATTTATTGGGGGCCACTGGTTTGAGATGTGGTGAGTTAGTGACAAAATAGTCAGTGCGTAATCCCAAGCCCCTCGCACAATCTAAATATTGACTTAAATCAAATGCAGGAGAAACTTCTGCTCACACAGGTAGAGAAGGCTTTCATGTAAAATCAACACTTCTCATGTTAACTGAGGGTTGAAAAAAAGACCTTTTAACATGGGGCATAATTTACACAGGACGTGGGTCTTTGAAACCCCCCCCCAGAAAATTGGACAAAGCAGCCACAGTGACCTTGTTTACTTTGGAAAGGCCTGCCAGGGCTCTAAAGGATCCATACATTCAAAGTTGCTCTGGAGTTATGACTTTTTCCAGGCCTGGAATTCCATCTCCTTTAGGTTTACGCCAACCAAAGGCCAGCCGCGGCCCAGGAGATCCTCTCAGCTCATTTCCTCTCTGTCAGAAAGCCATACCATGCTCTCTCTCTGCCTCTGATGGAGCCTCCATGTTAATTTACTGCTACTCAACATCTGCCCCCTTCTGCACCACTGCTGCCCCCACTCTTCATGAAATTGTCAATGAGCTGCTCCGAAGTCCTGAAAATGAGCAAAATGTACATTTCTGGAGGTCAAATGTCTCAAGTTCAGAGAAGGATCTGAAAGTTAAGTGACTGAAGGCAAAGTGCAACTTTACGTTGGACTTGACCTTGGACACACTGTTAATGCAAATTTATGGCATAATGTTGAACTTTTTCATAGTTTTAAAAGAGCTAAATGCAAAGTAATGAACTTCAATTAAGCTTGGCCCTTGGAACTCATTTAATGTAAAAGAAACATTTAAATATGTACTTGGTTCTCTCCTTGCAAAATACTTCAGTAACATTTTCTAATTATGATTTATTGATTTGCAGTCATAATATGCAGCATATTGTGCTTTATTGAGCACTATTCCCTGAATGTGATGACATTATACTGATTCATGTATAAAGATGTTTCTTATTCCTTTAAACTCTCCACAGGAATGTCAGAGGTCATGATCAGCCACTGACAGGATATTACTATTTTTGGGTCATGGTCATGCTCCATATATTGTCTTGGAATTTTGGGGTTTTAGCAACCTTGGTGGCATTGTACTTGACAATTTCTACAAAACTAGAATTGCTGCCTTGTGGTTGTATGCCTCTGCCAACCAGTGAAGTTGCAGTCAGTTTTCCATGTCTATCTAGCTTTATATGTAGCCATGACAGTAGAAAATGTTTGAATATAGATGTTGCTGCAAAGAAGCTACAGATTCTTAAACTTGGAGGAAGCTTTACCCACATCTTTAACCTGGCAGCACAGAAGATGTGTATAATCAGCATATTTTCAAGTTGGACACTCAAAATTAGTGTCACCAGTTCAAATCTGACCAGATGCCTGCCCCTCTTTTCCTAGATTATGGCACTGAATAATGACAAGAAAAATGTTTTTGAAGAACATTAAAGTTACAGTGAAGCTGACTTTTGACCTTTTGGATCTAAGACGCAATCACTTCACCTTTTGATTCTGTTAGACATTGTGGAAATTTTCATAGTAATAGTATGAATTCTTGAGTTATGGCCAAAAACATGTTTTGTGAGGTCACACTGATCTTTGACCACCAAAATCTAATCAGTGGATGTTTGTGCCAAATTTAAAGGAATTCCCTCACACATCAGGGAAGCCTGACCTGACACCTCATATAAAACAGTCACAGCATTAACATACTGTAACCTGTGTTACCTTAACACTATTCAGCAATAATGGGACCCACCAGGAAAATCATGGCATGCTACCAGGGAGGCGAAGAGGAATGACATCTCAGTGTGTATTCATATAGCCCTTTTATATACGTATATTGTAACCAATAAATTGGGAATAAGGAAGTGTAAAGTGCTATGTTTGTATAGGACTACATTTGCTCTGGTGGGATGGCTTTTACTGCTGGCTAAAAAGCATAACCAAAGACAACCCCTTTAATGATGCCAATGACAAAGTGCCAAAAACTGCAGTTCCTTGAACGGCCATTTGAGACTGGCTCCAAAAGTGAGTCAATCGCCAAAGACCCCAGTGTTAAAATGCCCAATTTAACATCGGAATTTAGCATGTTTACAGCCTGGTACAAAAGCCAGTTTTGGTCTCAATAGTCAATTTCCCCATCGAGGACAACTGTACGGGGTTGCATTTCTATATAACTCACTCGTTAATTTTTTTTATACTAAGGTTTCAAGCAGCACATAATTAAGGATGGGGCCTCCCTGACTGAGACACTGTATGAGGTGTCACCACAGTCTATGATTCAGATCCACCACTAGCTTCTCTACAGCTCCTGACTCTCATCCAGATTTCTTTTTTTTTAATGACATCTTACTTCACACTATCTTACACCAAGGAGCATCAGCTGCTTGTTCTCAGTGTGTACTCACCTTCTTCAGTGTTGTCTCCAACTCACACCACCATCTCATTAGTCTTACTAGACTTATGTAACTCTTATCTAGCTAAAGTTCTGCACTATGTTGGTAAATGATGCTGAAAAACAAAGCTGCAGATTTTTTTTTAAACACGAAAAGTCGAAGTTGTGTAAAAATGCGGTTAAGAGATCCATACAGCAATTGCAACCACAGCAGGAAAAGCAACAGAGAATGTGGCAAGTGTGTTTTAGTTGAATCTTGGGCCTAAGCACTGTAGACAGAAATGTATTTTTTAGGGGGGGAGGCTTGTTATTCTCCCCATCGACAACGAGGAGGCCCTAGCAGAAAAATGCCAATCAGGAGGTAAGTCGGAATCCCATCATGCCTCCTCCTGCCTAGAACACCTTCACTTTCCATTTGCTTCAATATGCAAACCAAGCTGTTTAGGGATGAGGAGAGAGGCGGCTAATGAGCTGCCTGCATCAACCCTGCAGAAAAAGAAAGACCCCTCTTCGTAGCTGCTCAGGAGAACACCTCCTCTGGGCATGCTCAGAAACAGCAAAACAACAACAACAACAACTATACAGCCACGGCAACACAAATTGATGTGATTAACCAGTGGGAATGACAGTTATTGTGTGAGGTGCTGGATGCAGAGCAAGCAGATTTCGGAGTGCTTGCAGGCTGAGAGCGTGCAGCTGCAGTTGACTTGCAATGTGGAAAAAGTTTACATGGTGAGACGTCAGCTGTTGATGAGATGTGCTTGACCTCTGAATGACATAAAGTTTTCTCTTTACTTCTTCTTCCCCTCCTTAGTATCCAATATTTCCAGTGCAGTGTGACACATAAAGCTGTAGAATAAATGACAGTAGGGCTGGTTGGCTCTTGCACCCTGGAGATTGGCTGGCATCCTGTACTGTAAATCAATCTCTGTGAGAATAATGATCCATTATGGGGTCTAACAGCCTCAGCTGATTGTTCATCTGCCAGAAAATGCTATATAGATTATACCATGTCCTGAAGACATTGTAAGATAGGGAACTCCTACTTTCTACTGTCATCAAAACGGGAGCATATTCTTTAATTCCTGAAGTAAAAGTTGACAAAAACTTTACTTAGTTCACCCAGGAGATGCATCTTTGTGCTAAATAGTTCAATGTTCTCCCTAAGAATGCTCAAGTTTGTGTTGAAAGGAAGTAAGGGTCACTGCATAGATGTCACTGCCAGAATCTCAAAATACCATACAGTATGTAAATGTCATTGTACTGAGGTCCAGCTCAATCTGCCGTCCAATGTACTGAACTTTTGCACTTTCCTCAGGATGGCCAGCGTTTTGCTCCACCACAAACCATCACAAACAAAACACGAGGGCAGTCTCGTTTCACATAATTGCTCAGCCAGAAAATGTCCATTACGCTCTTGTTTTCCTTGGCGCACAGAGTAGAACTTTAAACCATGAAAGAAAAGCAGTGTGGGAAGTTCAAATGGTATTGTCATTAACGCCTCAACACAGTGATCATTCACAAGGGGCTTGCACGTACAGACAATGCAGGCCTTTCTTGCCGTGGCGCAGATGGCATCGTAAAAAAAAAAGGAGAAAAAGAGGCCTTCTCTGCAAACACCAAAAGCAAACACACAAACAGTGGTGACCCTCGGAGTCCCCAATCCATCTTTTCTCCTGTTGGGCGCTTGTTGTCCCAGTAAGATCAAGGCATTTTCACTGAACTGATGTTTTTATGCTGTTATGCACGCTCATTTCGGGCAACTCTTGAAATGTAAATGGAAACTTTTCTACATGTTATATTTCATCCAGCTTTTGTTTTGACTTCATACTTGAGTAGATTTTCGGGACTTTTACCATCGGGGTTTCCCAAAGCTTTAATGTACAGGAATTTTATTGCTGCTCGTCAATCTTTGTCAACGCTTCGCAACCCTATTAGGTCAAGTTTCAGGCTAATTTACATGCTTTATTGTCCTCCTTGTACCTATTCTACTCCTCTATTTTCGTCAGTGGAATTTGTTTGCGCAACCAATCACCACAGTGTTTGGTGAATACACTGTGGCTCCATTTGGTTAAAGGCAAATTGGCTAACATTTAGAAATGGCTAGTGCTGGACCTCGTCTCTCCTCCAAGACTGTTGGGTATCTCGTGGATTGCCCTTCAGAAACACAGATGTTCTGTCTCCAGAGTAATGCAGCCTTCCTTGGGCCTAATCCCTGGATGCTGGCACAGCCACAGCAGAAATATTTCCAAACAGAGCTGCAGCACTTCTGTGTGCAGCTGTGCCTCAACATTTGTCAAATCATGTCATCAAGTGGCGGAAACAAGGCTGAAGAATTTGCTTGTGATTATATCGCGCACAAGCAGGGACTCACACGTGCATGCACACTTGTGCATGTCCACACACATGCACAGAACAACACCAGCAGTGCTGTGTGTGTCTATTTGTAGAGTGAAAGATACATTATTTTACTTAGAGCTTAGAGCAAACTGCAATATATGGTTCATCTCATATTTCATGACATGCTCTTAATAAGTGCAGTTGTTTTTACCTGAGTTGGCTATGTTCCAGCAGATGAGCACAATCATTTGAACTCAGATGCTTCCAATGAAAACAAAACTACTGACTCACTATAAATACCTGGCTGTTGCTAAAGGATTTTAATAAGTTCCTTGAGTAAATACTTGGTGTACTTGTACTTGGTGTTCTTTTTATTTGTTAGGCTAGCTGTGTGGTAGGGGTGCCACTAGGGATAGTGATGTCAACAAAAGCACATAGTGGACTTATGCTACAAAAGCACATAGTTATATTTAGGCAACAAAAGCACATGACAACCAACGCTAGGTTGTCAACAAAAGCACATGCTTAGGATTAGGCAACAAAGGCACACCAGACTCCTGCAAGAAATTCCAGGTTGTGTCCATCCACCACCCCTCCTGCCCTGCCATATAGGGACCTTTGTGCTCCTTAAATAACGTTGTGACTGACAGCGTTTCAACATGACACCATCCAGCAGCATATCATGGGGCTGTGGCAGGTGCTTTGCTGTGGCATATCATAACGGCTCTGTCCGGCCACATTCTCAGCTGATGTTGCAGTGTATCATAAAGCTGCAAAAGGTGGCTTTTGGCATTGGGATTGCGCTATAATCACAGCAAAAGCTGAAAAACCTTTTAAAATGGTAAAAAATCTAAATTAAAAGCCATGTTCACATGTAAGAGGGGTGGCAGCGAATACACTGTACATTCAATGAATACTGATGTCCAAATGAGTACTCAAGTACTCATGGCCATTTCTATAGCAAAAGTGGACAAGCCCTAGATACACTTGTGCCATGCACTTAGGACCATTTGCGATGGATCATTTAAATAGGGCCCTCAATTTGTAGGTATGATTCCAGTCCAAACATTGACATGAGCTGTCAGTTAAGAAGTTGATTTGTTTGCCAAAGTCTTAAGAAAGGCTAATTGTGTGGGTTTATGGGTTTGTGATCTTTACACTGTTCAAACTGACCGAGGAGAGCTTAGCTGACCCCACCATATACACTCTCTCACACACACACACACATTTCCACTCTCACAAACTTACACACACACACACTCAGCGTTCAACCCCCCACCCCTCCACAAACATCCATTTGCCAAAAAAGGTTTCCAGCAGTGACCTGTTTTGTCTTTTTCTCTTTCGCAAGAAAATTTCCAAACATGGTTCCAGACGCGTGCACTGAGGTCAAGCACATTAGTTTATAAAACGACCACATTATTTTCTGTTAATCAAGTTATTATTTTCTCCCTTCCACTTTTAAAATCTGACTGCTTTGGGCCCAGTGGTAAATATGTCAACAATTTTAATTTGAACTTTTCAACTCCCTGATTTACAGCGGTGATTTTTGCCCAGTCTGAGCACTGCCACTGACCTCTAAGGAACATTTCAATTTATTTGGCCTCCCCCCTATAATTTATTTTCACTTATTAATGAGAATGGAGTTTGGGAACTATATTGCTATTGGAGAGGGCGACAGGAGATTGCAGAATCCCAGCTCTGCTTGTAATGGGTTGTGTTATTTGATGGGTTATCTCAAAGGGAAAACAACACCAGGTCAAGCTGAATAGATGAATAATTGAAGGTTGAATTATCAGACATGGGAGATTACATGGGCACCGCAATCATTAGCAATCCTCATTTGTTTTTAAGAGCAAAGTAATGAATCCAAACAAAAGAGAGACAGTGACACAGCTGGCTGTGAATCCCCTGGTGCCGCTTATGGATTTCTCCCATCTATTTTCATTTTATAATCTCAGAGAAATTGGATATTTCTTTACCCCTACCATTGCTTGGGATAAGGATCCAGCATGATGTTGACTTCTTTTGCGGCCCTTCGAAGTTTCATAAATGATTAAAAACGCTGGGCCCAGACCTGCTCATAAATAAACAACAGGCAACGGGACTGAACAGGCTTCTCATGGACAGGGAGAACTGACAGATTGTCTTCCAAATCACACCATTCAGTGGTAATCCACTGTATAGCATTTCTATGCAGGAGCAGCCTAGTCAGAAATCATGCATATGCACTATGGGAATGGAGAGGATGCGTGAAAGTATATGAAAAAGGCACTCCTGATGAATGGAGCATGCCCTTGTAATACACAAAACCAACTTCCTGCTCTTATTTCTGTCCAAACTGAACGCAGAGGGAATTTAAATGAGTCAGTGTGCCTTAAAACGATGCCATCAACCTTTTCCAGTAAATAAAATGTCATCCACATGTGCATTTGACAGAAAACCAGAACTGCAGCAACAAAATGCTCTCATTACCTTGGGGCGATGTTATGATTTCAAGTCTTCAGTTGGTCCCTGAGTGGGTTTAGGGGTCACAGCATCCATATGCGGCCCTTTTTTTCAGCTGTTGTCCATCAAAATAAGAGCCAAGGTGCCAGAGGACACCCCTCCATCTCAGTCTTACAGCATAATGAATCGTCTGAGGTCGAGCGCCCTGCACATGCTGAACTTTTGGCTTCAGAATCACATCTCGGCCAATTTACTCCCCCGCTGATACTCTGTTCTCCCCCTTCGAGGTCAAGGGCTTGGAAGCAGTTTGCCACTTCAAACCAAATCACTAATGGCTAGAAATGGCTTGGATGCTTTCCATAAGAGTTGCAGGTTTGCTAATTGTATGCATTTCCGTCTGTTTGGCCAGAACAGCTGAGAGTGACACAGAGCGCCGCATTTTCATGTGGGCTTGTTAGCATCTGGATGCATTAGGGAATAAGCACGCCTGATTATCGAAGTTATTCTGGGGGAGTTGGAGCCGTAATATATTGCATCTAGCGAGATGAAATAAAATGCTTCATGCTGTGAAGTAATCAAGATAAAAAATACTCTTACTATACTTGCTTATCATGCTTGAGTGATACGTAATCAACTCTGCAAATTGAAATATATCATACCAAGGGCATAATGAGAGCAACTCTCAAATGAATATTTCTGAGGTGTTCCATCAAAAGAGAAACATCTTTGTGATGTTATCGCTAGTTGGAGATGAAAGAGGGAGGGAATGTTCTGATTTGCTAATTGGTGTGTTTATCTAACAGGTTGATGAAGCTGTTAGTTCATTACAAGCTTCATGTAAAAATAATGAGGCGGTTTCTCCGTCCACGCGTTGCTCAGGTATGATGAGGCTGAGATTTTCAAACATCCTCCCTTTTGTCACTGAGCGCCGTCACCTGACACTCTCCCATTCTTTTCCTGATTTACCGTATCGCTCTAACCAGATTTGTGACACAAATTGGGATATTATGACAATGACCACAAGGGTTAAATGTTGTGTTCGCCAAACATTGACTGGTCCCCTTGCTTTTTCCACCCTCCCCCTCCTCGCTCTTTTCTTCTTTCAGCCCATTATGTCGTGGCCCCAAACCTGCTAAACACATTTCTAAATGACAGTTACTGCGTCGCTCTTCAAAGAAACCTCGAGTTGTGGATTTTCCTCGCCTAATGCGGCATCTTTGGCTGCGCAATAGAGTGGAGGGAGAAAGGTGGGGCCCTATAGGGGGGGGACAATGGTGGTTTGTCTAGGGGATGGCAGGGAAGGGGTCAAGAATCAGAATGTGGAGGACATTAGCAGTCAGCAGATTGATACAGGACCATTGATTCCAGGCTTCTTTTTTTCTTCCTCCTGGACATGATCTGCATTGCAAATGGCAGTTCTGTCGCATTGGCCTTTTCTGGAGTCAGAAAAGATTGGGGGGGTGGAGCGGGGAGATCGGGGGTTCCCACAACACACAGGCCCTCTACACTCCATAACCTCACACCCCCTTCCCAAAAACCCCCTCTGTTGCACTCCTCCTCCCCGAGTCCTAGCCCTTGTCCCGGGATCCCACCACAGCTGCCTCTCCAGTCTCCCAGGACTTCTCCTCACTACTGAGGAAAGTACAACAGGCTTATTGTTCTGCAGAGAGGAGGCTTGGACAACTCTGCTGCTCCTAGGTGCATTGTCTCCTCTAACAAGCCCCATAAGGTCTAAAAGGGGAGTGCTCAAACACAGTGGGGAAAGTTAGTCCTCTGCTTTAAAAGCCAAGTAATGAGGCTGCTCCTTTTGGCCTCTGTAATGCAACATGCTATCGGTGGAGATCAGATGGACTGTATGAGACCAGCAACAGTCTTTGTGATTATAGCGCATTATTAATGATTTAATTTTAAAACAGGTGATATTTTGTCATGTAGAAGATGACATACAAAAGTCCTTCAACAGTGCTTTGAAATGGCCTAGAGGAACCAATGACTGCAACTTTAATTCTTTCTGCAGAAGATTCCACATATAGGGAGCTGCACACATAAAGGTGTTTTTTTGCCAAACTCAGTACCAACCCCACATAACCACAATAAAAACAAGTTGTATGAATGCAAGCATAGCCATTTTAAAATTTTCTTTCTTAATGTAGACAAATAAATATGCAGGCCAATAACAGCTCTGTAAATAAGAGAATGGCAATGAAAAAGTCTCTGCAGTTTTAAAGACAAGACAGTGTGGTGTTAGAAGTTTGTTCCAACAGTCCATTGTAGGGAAAGGCCATGCACTCCTGTGTTTCCTCCCCCCCACATGCTGAGAGGGAGGGTTCCAGCAGAATTTGAGAGTGAAGTTACTCTTTAATAATCGATAAGATTCTGTTTTTTTGTTGTTGTTTTTTTTTCCCAGGAAACTGCTGGGAATAAGATCTCATCGTAACAGCCATTATGGCAAAAAGTTTCCTGCAAAGCAGCCCTGCGTCATTACAATAATCTCCTGCCAATGTTTGTTTTCCTGCACTGCTGTTTGGAAGTGGCAGGTTAATCAATGCAAGCTCTGTGAGCAAAGCGCACATAGTAGAGTTTGACAGAGTGATCTGGACTGGCAGACAGACACAGAAAATGCAAGGCAAAAATAAATAAATGCAGGAAGTGCCGACCGTGGACACTGCGAGTGTTCCAGCTAATAATGTTCCATCACCTCACAGAGACAGTGGAAGTGATATGCAAATGGTTCTTCACACCCACTGAGCGTGTCCTCCAATTATAGGCTCTCATGTTGCTACTGGCCACCTCTGCGCAATTAGCCCCCTCCGTATCCGACTGTTGAGCCATGTTAGCTTGGTCTGGAGGCAAGTTAGCATTGCAAATGAAACGAGAAGCAGCGTTTCCAGGGGTGTCATTATAAATTAGTGTTGCATGATGGGCACAAATTGCCATCCCTGCTCAAACTTGCATCTCCAATAAGTGCTGGCTTACTCCCCAGGAAATGCTATTTATCCCTGTGTAAATGTGCAGTGAATCTGCTCAACAGGGACAGACCTGTGCATGACAAGTAAGTCTCGCACAGTTACAGAGAGAAATCTGAGTGAAAGAGTTTGGGTCCCAGAACAGTCATGTATGCAGTTATGATTCATCGCCCTCGCTTGTCTTTATAAACTGATACATTTTAAAAATCCTCTCCCTTAGCCAGGACACTGTCTAATATCTCCGTCTGGGCTCCCAGCTGTGAAATGTGAGCTGTCAGCGATGGGTTTTACCCCTCAGATGACTTGCACACTGCAATGTGTTTCGAATAACTGGCTGAGTTCACAGTATCCAGACGTCAGTCACTATCTTGCTCATATCTTGCATCAATACCCCATTACGTCTGAGTGTGTGAGAATGAACTATAGTCCTGGGAGAAAACATTTTCATGTCTTTTAACCTTTCATGAAGGGATAATCTCCACATTTTAATCACATTTTTATGGAGTATATTCACCTTTAATGGTACAGCACACCTGTCAGGCTCTCCCTTTTTGCTACAGCGTGACACGTTTTTATGGCTGTTTTTGGGCATGCATAAAGATTACAATATTTTCAACTTTTCAGCTCAAGGTGCGGAGTCGCACCGCTCGTCAGTGTCACTTTTGGTCAGGAGTACACAGTATGCGCACGCAGCCCTGCTCCAGGCACTCCCAGCTGTTTTTCCAAAGGTGCTTCCGAGGCGTTTTTTTGGAGCGGTTGCGCCTGGCATGATGTGCCTTGGTGTGATCGCCCGTTGAGAAAATATTTTTTATGTCACTGTGCTTCTCAAAGGCTACATACAACTTTTAAGGTGGAATGTTTTTTTTATGTTACCCAATACATGAGTTGTCGTGAGTCAGTCAACACACCTTAAATTACTCTTGAGAACTGTGAATACTCTATTTCCAAATTGGGGAAAAAAAACCTGACAAAGCATCTTTCTGCTGCTCACCTGCAGCATTACACTAATTCTTGTTAGATATTGATAGCAAGCTTGAGGAGAAAGGCATCGTGCCGAGAGAAATGTAAAAACTCCATTGGTCCACAAGTACAGTTTCAAGCAGGTAACCCTGTTGTATGGAGATACAAATTCTTGCTGGACAATCCAGGCTTTATCATCCCCATTACTTTGTATAATTTAATAAGTAATGATCTGATGAGTAGAGAATATAAACAGATAATTTGCCTTATTTTGAATGTCACCAAATAATAAAAACACAAATAAACATTTCCGCTGTGCCTGTAAATCTTAATTGACCCCCATTGAATAGTATTGAACTGACCTGTCAACCACTGTTTTGGCAATATGTCTGTTTTTGGTTGGTTAAATTGGTATTATTTGTTGAACTTTTCTAAAGCAACATGGTAGATACACGAGAGAAAATGTTCAGATTATTTGTTTTAACACATTTGAAATTTATCACAGTTGAATTTTAGATATAATTAACATATACCATGTAAGCTGATATCAATAAATGTACTCATCTCATTTTTTGGAATGAGCACTTAACTTCTGTTAAAAGTCAGCTTAGGATTTTGAAAGTTTAAAATGTCACCTGCTTTTCCTAGTACAGCCATAACGTTGAATCTATTCTAATTTAATAGCTCAAAAAACGTAGGCATTTCAATATGCTGTCAAGTCTTTATCTGCCGCCCTCTGTTTCACCAGTGCCTCATGGCTTTGTTATTGTGGACTGCGGCTTAGCATTTAGCCAGTCTCTGGCTGCGAAACAGTGTTCCACAGTCTCTGGTGTTTGCCATCCTAATCAGCCGCATTGTCTTTGAGACGACCCAACTATAACCTCGGGCCCGCCGACTTCAAGGCCGCTGCAATGGATAGCGAGGCTGTGTTTGCCACAAACACTGATCTAAATTCATTAACCCTCCCACAAACACTTTCCCAAGGTTTGTTTCTTGGGCGAGGAGCTGTATCTGAAGGGGTAGACAAGTGGTCTCCCAGCAGTTCATGGAAATCCTTGTGGTTAGACGTAATTGGAGCACTGCAAGAGATGTTGAGTAGGAAAATCAATAGCTCAAAGAAGTAAGAGCTGAAAGGTACTTGAAAGCTCACCTTGACGAAGTTAGAGCTAGAAAAAATGCCATGAAGCCAAGGTGAGGGTTTGACCTTTCATTTGTTTGATACTTGTTTGGTTCCAGCAGCCCCATATTAGCTTGGTGCTTATATATAGTAAATAAAGACAAGAAGTAGAGCATGTATGTTAAAATTGAACTTAAATTATTATTATTATTATCTAAGAACATCCGTACATATTCTGTTTTCATTCTTGTGAGCACGATATCTCAAGAATGCACAATCCACAATGAACTGATGATCATAGGTCAAATGTCAAGATTACTGTGACCACAATATCTTAACATCTTGAGAGGGAGTTTTTTTTTTCAAATTTGGCACAAACATTTACTTGGACTCAAAGATGAACTGATTACATTTTGGTGGTCAAAGGTCAATGGTCACTGTGATCTAGCAATCGTCTCATTCTCATGAATGTAATATCTCAGTAACACCTTGAGATCATTTCTTCAAAATTGGCACAAATGTCTACTTTGAGTCAGGGACAAACTGATTAGACTTCAGCTGTCTTCACTTAAAGGTCAAGGTCACTGTGACCTTGCATCCATTTCATTCTCATAAATGCAATATCTCTTGAGGGCGTGTCCTTCAATGTGACACAACTGTCCTCTTAAACTCAAGAATGAACTGATTAAAATTTGGAGGTTAAAACTCAAAGTTCAAGGTCAGTGTGACCTCATGAAACAAGTTTTAATTCATATGCTAATTATGACATAATATGCAGATGTTGAATGGGATACAATGATGAAGGGATGACATTATAAATCCAAAAGGTCAAAGGTCAACTTCACTGTTTTGCAATAACACTATTCCAGCCATTACATTATAACTAAGGAACAGAATGGGAAATGTTTGGTCAGATACTGATTGGTGACACTAATCTTGCGTGCTCACTTTGAAACTGTGCTGATTGTATAGATCTTTTTTAGAAAAGAAAATAAAATAAAAACTATAACAATAATATAGATATTGCACATGAAGTAAGGAGACTTTACATTTTACCGGTTAAAAAAAATTAAATAAAATTGAGATTAAAACTACTTTTGTGTGGGACACTTAATTCTCCTTATGTCCTTAAAGTTGACGGTGCAGATCACATGATCCGTACATTTTCTCTTTACAAAGCAGTTGTAGAATGTGCCAAGTCAAAACATTGTGCCATGCATAAGATCGAAACTGCGTATCTGATATGGATCCTGAATTTTTGAGTACAAGTGAGGGAATTTGTGGCTCTGGGATGACTTTTGAAACCAAACAAGCATGAGGTAGAATGAAAATGCAAAAGAAGGAGACGTGGAGTGAGATACAGATACAGGGAGTGTGATGGGAGTCGACAAACCAAGCAGAATAAGCATGAGGGTGGTGACATGCGTGGATGACACGGCTGGGGGAGAAAGAAAAGGCGAGATGCAGAGAGACATAGTGAGTAGTGGCATGCGTGGCGTCTAAGCCCAGAGTCACATTATGCCAGCTCACTGGGGCACCACTTGCTCCGCAGCTGCCAATGAAAGGCCTCGTCGTCTCCCAGTCCTCTGGGAATGATATCTGGGGGAGCTGGAGAAGTGCGGCTCTCCCTTTAAGGCCTGTCAGAGGCTTTGACGGCAGCCGTAAATTTAATCCTCGGACCTGCTGGGATGCAGAGGAGCCGAGCAGCGGGAAAGCCTTTCCTACTTCAAGGACCTTGGCTGGCTTCAGGATAGCCTGCCAAAAAAGCTTTAAACCTGATGACAAATTCATTTTGTGCAGCTGCACCCCCAGTCCACCGCGGAAATGGGGGTAAATGATACCTCTGCTGCAAACAAATTTTAGAAATAATTATGCAGACATTTCAAGGAGGGGTGTATCTGAGGTATGTTATTTACTTTGACTCAAGCACTGGAGACAGGGCTGGAGAAAACATCTGTGTGCTTTGCCCTTTTTTCTCCCTCATTAGATAAACAGTAAATATATTCCTCCACTTATATTATTTTGCCAGAAGGGTTTTTTTCCTCTGCCATGTCACCAAGCGGCCGCTTGAGTGTGTGGCCTGTGGCGCTGTGGGAGTCCGTCTAGCTGGAGAGGCATTTTGATATGAGATGAGACAGTGTCTGAGATGGCAGAGAGGCAGAGGAAACCGATTTTTACAGCCATGCGAAGAGCGGATTGCAATAGCAGCAGCAGCAGGGTGGCCCGAGGCCTGCAGGGAGTAAGGTTTATTAATATGTTTGTATCCGAGTTTTCCCCTCCTCTTAATGTTGGGGCCATGCTAATCGCTTGGTGCTCTGACATCTGGAAGCCTCCCAGTGGAGGGCAAATCGCACAAGTTTTCTACGCCAAGATTTCCAGAATATTTGAAGTGGTCACGCCTAATCTATAGAGATGAAAACCATTAAAACGGAGGAGGGTGGATTTTTCTCTCCTGCTGTAACATGGCGAGCTTGTCAGAACTATGTCATACCATCTTTGGTCAAAGAGAAAACGCCAGGCATTTGCCAGATCTCTGATTTTCATCTCCCCTGAAGTTAATAAATTAAACACATGGTTTAATACAGGGCTCTTCTTTTCCTCTCTGTGACTTGCTCAACATTACCTGTGAAATCCTTAAATAACTTATTTTTGGATCATATTTGTGTCAACGGACCAGCGGCATTAGAATGTAATCTGAATAATATATGTATTCTCTGTTGCATTCTTTATAAGACTTTGGCACTCGGTCCTTCCTTCTGAGCTTTCAATCACTGGGCCTCAGGGGGTTGTGGATACCTGCTCTTTGAAGCACTCACAGAGAAGAAGGGGAGAGAGCAGAGGAGAGTCAGGATGTGGGAAAAATCTGCCTCCAAACACAATGTGTTTCACAGAAAACAGGTGACCATGGATTGAAAGAAGGCCTCTATTACTGTGTATTGTGTAAAAGAGCAAATATCCTACTTTTGACTCGTAGAAGAGCAAGTCTGGAGCAGCATTAGTTACACCAGCTCCTGAAGTCGGCAGGTAATCCTACATTTGAGCAAGATTTCTGCGATGCAAACAGTGGAATGTCTTGCGTAAGGAGAAGGAATGTGCTCAGAGGTGATATACCTGAGTGCTGGAGCCTGCCCTCCTCTCTGTGGGATCAGGAAGCTTCAGGACAGGAGATAAGCACAATCAAGTCTGACAGGGCCAGCAGTGCACCTCCATTCAGATCACATTTCACCAGCAGGAAAGTAACATTGCCCTACAGCAACTAAAAATGCATCATATGGACAGTTTTGTAAAGGCTTGTCTATCATTGTACTATTGTATAATTGTAATTGGGCAGAGGTGCAAGTTTTGTTTTGATATTGGGGGACACACATATGAAACAGGTGGTATTAGGGTCACTGAAAACTTAATTTCCTCCTTTCTGGTGATTAAAAAAATGCAATTTGTGCATTCTCTGCACCATTTCATGATGTAAATACATTACATTTTGTCAATGTAAAAACCCTCTGCTACATTTGTCTTTTTATTGGCAGGGCCAAATACACATATCCTTAATATTGAATAATTGTTGAAACAACATGCGTGAAAAAAACCCAGCCTTTGAGACTGATTAATAATGGGTGCGTTCACTTCTGTGTGTTAAGAGACATTCTGATGGATGAGTAAAGTTGTCACTGACCACTGATTGATTGATGCATGAAAGGCCCAGCAGGTCCTGAGGAGATTCCACACAGACATGTTGCTTTCAGACATAGCTGAAGGAAGGCAGGGGTGCTGAGGGTGCTGCAGCAACCCCCACCCACAGGTTGCTGACATGTATTATTTTTTTTCAGTCATCTCACACCCCACCTCTTTGCAGTCATAGTCCTTCATACACATATACATTCATGTTTGTGCATGCACCATGCAAACATATCCACAGATGTTGCTCTGTGCATGCCCCTTTCTTCACAAGGCGAACATTGCCTCTTCATCTGTTGCACTACTTATAAATGTACGGCGTTTCAAGAGGCGAACATTGCCTCTTTATCTATTGCACTACTTACAAATGTACAGCATTTCAAGAGAAGGAATGTGCAAAATAAACAGCAGCCAGAAAACAAAACAAACAAACAAACAAAAAAAAAACACTTCTACACTGATGATGGATGCAGTCAGCTAAATTCTTCTTAGCACATTTTTTTAGTCATGGTGTGGAAGGTAACTTACCCTTTTATTGCATTTTTGACTCCCTAAACTTGCAACTACTGTAGGTATTATGACTGCTTAGCCAATTGATTAAAGCGACTGGCTAGACTTGTTTTTATCAATTTTGTTCAGAGAAATTTTTAAAAAAGATTTTATTTTCAAAATTTTATATCAGCTTATCAGCTTCTTTATTTAGGTGTATTAAAATTTCTATCCATTTGTGTTAAATGTAAGTAATTTAGAAGATGGCTACATCATGTTAAAATTAGTAGTTAGGTCCGAGAGGTAGTTGTTTTGAATGCTTACATTCTTTTTCCTCTTCCCTACCAGTAGACCACAGAAAGCACATCCTGTGGGAAGCAAAGCAAAGTAATGTCAGAGTTAACATGTCTAACAGTCTCTACATGCTGACACAAAGCCTGTATGTAATCTCACCGGGACCTCAAGCCATGACATCTGTTCATCTCACACACTTGATGCAGTGGATAGAGAAAGATGGTTCAATCCACTTCAGATTTTGCACTTAAGGTATGAACATTCTTTATGTCTCTTTGCTTACTGTTTACACTCAGCCAGAAAGTTGATTTCATCTCTCTCCTCTGCTTTAGCGTGCCACAACAAAAGAGCAAAAGGTTAAGTGACAGAGTTTCAGACACATAGTATGACTTATCAGCATTTTTTGTTTGGGCCTGTGTCCACATACAGTTTTTCTTTGTAAGGAATGTGGTAGCGGGGCTCTAGGAAGTGCTTCATCCCTAGTTTCTGACTGATATATCATACAGCTTGGGATAAAGAGTAGGTATAGGAGATTTTAAACAAAAGCGCTTTCTGCATACTCTCTCTCTTACTTGTGAACAATTCAAAAGAGATGCACTCAGAAAAAAAAACCCAAACCAAAAAACGCCATGTGAACACAGGCCCTTCAAAGTGTCCCACTGAAAACTTCTAGCACCTTCAACTGGCAGACAATATTGTTGAGCATTTGGTATGTTTTCAGTCTTGAAATGAGGGTGCATGCATTATGAGAATGTTCGGCCTTTTTTTCCCACACTAACCTTACCTCCAAAACCGGTAAGGCAAAGCTCTATATCAATGCTTCCCAGCTGGTCCAGCCAAGGGTCCAGATGTTGTCCTCAGTCATTAGTTCAAGGTCCACACATTAGTTAAATTACCACAATTTTATTTCACAAAATGTAAACAACGCATGGGCTCAGAACACAATGAAATAAAACAAACTGTAAGAATAAAGTGCAAATACTTAAAACATAGTAATCAAATAGCACTGAAACCAAAAAGGGCATATTATTGCTTCAAGACAGGTGTTATAGAAAGCACTGTAAAGGCACAGTACGTTAATAGGCCAAAATAATACCAAATTATTTTTCAAATACCAAAAACAACAAACAACAAAGGTATAAGACATTTAAGTTGCACCAGTTTTATTTTAATGCTGTATTCATACATTTATGCCTGAAGATATTTTGCTAGCAACATTCGGTTTTCATTTCCAGGTAAAGTTTTAAATTCCATTTTGGTAACACCATGCTTTTGAATCCCCACCCCTCCCCCATCTGAAAAGTCAATAGCAATTGATCAGAACATACCTGGGCTTCCCTGCGCTGCCCTGATACTTCAAACAGCAGCACCCCAGTTTGAAAAGCGAAGGTGTTACTTTTTATTCCTCCTGCATCAAACACATCCTCGATCAAACGTCAAACTCTTCAAACAAGGTGTCATCTGCAGCTGTCCGGTTGGGTTTGATGTGAGTAGGTGTAATGATACAAAGGATGAGCTGAACCTACCCTGCTGCCACCTTCTCTGATATCTATATCTCGCAGAAAACCCAAATGAAATCTGACAGTGTACACCACCCTGCTCTGTCTTTTCATTCATGACTCATTTGTATTTCTACTCCAACCCGGAGCTACAATTCATTGCCTGCCAGTACCATAGTTTCAAATCAATACTTTAAACATTCACAGACGTAGACACACTTGCTATTTGGCTGCCATACCAGTGGGTCAGACTGAAGGAAACCACTAATACCGCTCGAGCATGGTCACAAATCAAAACCAACCCTCTAATGGCCTACCTGTTTACACAGGAAATCAATCCATTTGAACTATGTACAATTTGCTACACCACTTTACTTGTGGGTTGCTGTTGTTTTTTTTTTCAGACAAAATATGGACACAAGCTTCTCTGGTTTCACAGCGAGGCCCAGCAGTGGAAGCCGGCAGCCTCACGCAGGTCCGAGAGGCAGAAACCCAGCTCGAGTCCAATTTGCTGCAGGTCTCCCCGAGGAGAGGAGCGGTGTTGATTTTGGCACTTGCTTCCAGTCCCTACCAACAAATCCCTGCCTTTTTTTCCAGACATGTTGGCTCAGGAACTCACTGGAGAACTAGGGAAGAAGAAGAAGGGAAAAGAGAGGGGGGACAGCCCCAGGGCTGGAGGAAGATATTGTATGCATGTGCACTCAAGCACAAGGTTTGTGGCCAGCTGCTTAAGGATTTTTCTGGGGAGTCAAGATTATCCACAGAGTCAATAGAGGGAAGGAGGGAGAGAGGGAGAGTGTTGTCTGCTTATGCCAGTGCAACTCAATTCTACTGGGGTAACAGAGAGACACTGTCAGCTCTGTTTTTTTGGGGTTTTTTTTTGTTATTCCGCTGTTTTTCTCAGACCTGGCCGGTAAGAGAGCAGCTCTATGTTGCTCAACACGCCTACTACCATTCATACCAAAAATGTGTGAGGTGGCTACTAATGAGTTTAAATCTAACACACCTTGATAAAACTCCACAAGGGATTTTACAGTCCTGGTCTGTCAAAGTGTACAACAGGCTTCACATTTTAGCTAAGAATCCTGTCAAAACTCACTGCTCAGCTCACAATCACTCTCATCCCTAATTTTCTCAAACTTCAATCAAAGAACAGTGATGTCTTATGGGATGTTGTTATCTTTCGCACCTCTTAGAATCTTAAGCTTTCATTTGAGATATTAAACTGTGAGTGCGATGCACACAGTAAGCGAGAGCGTAGATCAGGAGCAACGTCCCCTCCTCCCGTGGGTTGAAATGGAGCGGGATAAGAGCTGTTGCCAAGGTCACAGCTCTGCATTTGCACAGCCATGGTTGTCAAAGGCTGAAAGGGCTCAAGCCCTTGAAACACCTTCTGGCTAGCTCTTCCATTCTGCATGTGGTGAAACTGCTGAGGGCAAAAGAGATGGAGAGAGAGAGAGAGAGATGGAGAGAGAGAGAGAGAGAGAGAGAGAGAGAGCGGCTGGGTGGATGTGAGAGGGACAAGGGCAACGAGAAAGGAGTCTGCATTTCACTGATACCAAACCCTACCACACAGTCACACTTTGAATAATTGCGAGGGACAGGCTGTGGGCACCTCTGAGCCAGAATGTAGGCCAGAATAATACCCCTCCTCGGGGCTTTCTCTGGCAGCCCTGCGCTGAGGCCTTGGCGGTTGCGCCATGCAAAGCCAGTTAGCGAAGCCAGTTAGCTACCTACAGTAGTTATAAACCGCACTTAATTTAGAAACTTTAATCCAGAGCTCCACCTTTTTCCAAAAGGAACGACACATTCCAAATGTCTCAATTGAAGCCTCGCTGGCTGAATAGCCTTTTCGGGACGCTGCATTGTGGACAGACAGCCTTTTCAGACAGCTTTTTAAGGGTTTTGTCAGACAGGAATTTAGATTGGAGTCTTACATGACCTTTCCCAGGGGTCACTGGTTGGATCTGCGGGAGCTTTTGTTGGCACACCTGGGTGATGACGCCTTGACAGAGCAACGGGCTCTCATTTCAGGTTTTGTAAGGGGTTCGATAGAGACTGCCTCTCCCTCTCCTCAATGCAGGGCAAAGAATAAGAAGAATAGCAGAGTTTTAAAGCTTCAGCAGGTGATTGTAACAGACTTTCGAGAATATTACCATATTTTAAGCAAAAACATAAAATAATCAAAGAAACAAAAACAGATTTAATTAAAGCATGATGAAATGCGTAATTAATCTAAGTACAAGATGAAAGCTTGCTCTGAAATCAGCTTTTGCTCATATTATCTGTTTTTGTGTGTCAGTACTGTACATGGCTTTTGCTTAGAAATTGTTTTCTGTCATTTGGAGATATCAGGGTTACAAATGTATAACTTGATTACCTCTTGCTGAAAAGTTTTGCTTTTGTCCTCTTACTTCATCCCACAACCCGATATGAGCTCACAACACTGCAGCTTTGAGCTCCACAAGAACCCAGGTTGCCAAAATGACCTGGCCCAGCATCGGCCCAAACCCGGCTGTATCATCAGTGTAGAAGTGTTTTCCTAGAGCTTTAATTTTGATAATTGATCATGAGTGCAGGTTCACAAGAATCAACATTGATGCATTTGCATTTAATAGCTAGGTGAAAGCAAGTCAAAACAGATTGGTATCGTGTTTTTGAAATGTTTTATTTCTTCATGATACCCTGGCACACAATTTTTGCATTTGACTATTTCCCGGATTAATAAACTGACTCTTCTGAGGGCCAGCCCTGTGGCAGTTGTTGCTATTATCTGCATTCAATATAGTGAATCAATTTTATATAATATAACCAATGAATAACATAGATTTTTAAGTTCTAGGCATCTTTGTGTGTCTTTTACCTCATCTGAAAGCCAACTCATCCTTTAAAGTGTTTTTAACAATAAATAATATTATGTCTTCCAACCACAGCTTCAACTGCGGTAACCGCTTCTTCTGACCAAATCTGTAAAACTTTCATGCTGTGGTTGTGTAAAACATAGCAGACTGCATGGATGAGAGACTGCAGAAAGAGCTGATAAATATATTGCCTTTTTACTTGTTTTTCGATCTAACCTTTCAACAAGTGTAAAGTATTGGCTTTTTTATCTAGAGAAGGTTTTATTGCACTTACAAGTCAAGTAATATTCAAGTTAACAGTACCCTCTATATCCCTGACTTCACTAGCAAGGACCACACCTCAATAGGAATTAATTTTAACAATTTATTGACGTGAATGTAGATTTGGTATAAACATTGATGGTGAATTATTGGAATGGATGGTTGGGTGCGGTGTGGGGAAGCTATGGTGGGAATCCGCCGTGGCTCCTGGGCACGACAGACCCCCTAGGACCCTACGGAGAGAAGGAGGAAAAGGAAAGAGATTGAGGGAGGGGGGGAGGGGTGCAGAATAACGGGAACGAAAGGGGGAGATCGAGTTAGGAGGATATTTAAACCGGAAGAGGCGCGGTTGAGGTGCGGTAGAGGTGTGGTCCTGCTCCTGAAACTCTGCTATATAGCTTCACTTGCTCAGTGTGTGTGCGTATTATGTGGGCTGCAGTATGATAATAAATTCTACCAAAAAAGGTCCTTTTTAAAAAAAAGAAGCCTTTTTTATTCAAATGCCTCCACGCAAGCCGTGCTGTTTGGTTCGTCTGTCTGTCCCATTCTCGTGAACACGATATCTCAGGAACATCTTGTGGGAATTTCTCCTAATTTGGCCCAAGAGTCCACTTGACTCAATGATGAACTGATTAGATTTTGGTGATCAAAGGTCAGTGTTACCCCACAAAACGTGATTTTGGCCATATCTCAAGAATTCATACACTATCACATAAATATCTTAATAGGATATCATGATTAAGTGATGTATTTAAAAGCTCAGAGCAGAAGGGGAAACATTAGATCAGATACTGATTTGGTGACACTAATCTTTGGTGCATCTTTAAACTTTGCTGACTGTGTTACTGGAGGGATGTGTATGTGTAAAGCATACATGTTTTCATGAACATGGATGTAAAGTGTGCATGCAACTTGACTGGTTTACCAAGGCTTACAACCATAAAGTGCTGACTAGAGGTTGTTTTTTTTTGTGTAAGTGGTAAAAATTAAAAAAAACTTACAGAACAAATATCCTGCATTCTAGAGTATTTGTATTTCATTTTGTCTGTCTTGACAAATATATATTGTAGATAGAGCTCTTGTAAAAGAGTTACAAAATCTTATTTTAATGCTCCAAACAGCTAGTTTGATATCATAAGGTATTCAAAAAGGAAACACTTGTTGCAAAGTTTTCTCCTTCATGAAAAATCCTGGGATATGTGTATCCTTCTGCTGACTTCACCAAGTCCGTCTCTAGCTGCTCTTGTCAGCTCCATCTGAGCTGTTCAAATGCATTTACCATGAGTGTCAACATAAGAATGCTCTACAAATGTAGTGTCAGCTGATTTGACCACAGAGATGTTAGTGGTGTCCGGCTTGACAGCAGTTATTTTTAAAACCTGCTCTAAAGGAGAATCATTGGCTCCCTGCAGGTGACCAGGCGCTTGAGTGCACATTGTTCTTTATATCTGATAAGGCAACTAATATTTGAAGCTCCATAATGAACACATTGCATCTAATTTTTTTTTGTCTATACAAACCCTTCAATATAACCCCTCCCTATAATGTTGACATGTAAAATCCTCCTGTGATGGCCACTCTGCTGTAGGTTCCTCTGCTCGTTTCCTCTGCTGGTACTGATTGTTGTGTCATTCTAGGGCAGCGGGGTTGATGAGCCCCAATCAGCATCATGTGACAC
Organism: Plectropomus leopardus; assembly: GCF_026936395.1. Classification (NCBI taxonomy): domain Eukaryota; kingdom Metazoa; phylum Chordata; class Actinopteri; order Perciformes; family Serranidae; genus Plectropomus; species Plectropomus leopardus. The sequence goes on from NC_142196.1 coordinate 7,184,232, forward strand.
ACCTGGGCCAGGTGTGCCTCATGCACATAAGAAGAGCAGCAGTCAGTCTGTAACTGGCAGTCCTTCTCACCACATCTTTGCCCTCATTGTTTTTGCAGCACAACACCACTATAGCACATTTAACTCATTCACTGCCTAAAGTACTTAGTACAGATTTCTTCTACTTATTTGTGAAGCTCGTTTGACTTGTTTTGAGTAATTTTAGTTAATAAATCATTTTATTGGTTAATTTTACCCACCTGTCTCCCTCTTTTTTGTTCAACCTAAGAGGTTGTGACACCCCTTAAAACTGTATAAAATGAACAGACAAAATTAGGAATATAACATTGCTGTGATTATTTGCAGTAAATGTAAAATCACAGTAATTAATGCCAATCACATAAAATCAGAAAGAAAAAGTATGGAAAGTCTCCTGCTCACGTGTCAGCAGTTACTCATTGGCTGCCTCTTGCACAATTTAGCTTAGTTTGTTTCTTTTGTCCATAAACAGAAATCTGCAGTGGGTCAAAACTACAAATTTACTGTATGTTCCATATCTAATCTTAGCTATCAGACACCAAACTCAGAGCAGATGTTACCTGCACAAACAAACACAGCTGAGTGAGAAAGACTGCCCTCAACCACTAAGTGTTGTATCCCTGCAAGGAAATCTGGGAAATCTGAAAATAGCCCCGAGGCTCCCAGTGTTATTGTAGGGCTCGAGGTGGATGATGCAGAAACCATTGGGAAGCCACAGTGGGATGGTATTGGACCGAGCTTTGTTTGGATAAATACGTTCCGAGATTACTTGGTTTGCCAAAGTACAGCCACTTGTTTTCGCTTGTTCAAACACTGGGCTGTTTTTCTTTGAAACTGCACGGGAATGAAAAAAAGGGAGAAAACCAAACTCAGCTTCCACATGTTGAAAACGTCCACCTTGAGGAGTGATATATAGCCTGGAGTCGTGGCATTTTGCATGTGTGAGAAAGAGTTTAAAAAAAAAACCAAAACAAAGGAACAGCAGACAAAAAGAAACAAAAAACTTAAAGCAGCCGAAACATGACACTTTCTGATCTTTCATGGAGCAAAATTAGTGACAGTTTCATGGAGAAAAAACGATAGAGTTGACACAAGTTAAGTGCATACCTCAGCAAAACAATTTGTGGTGACAACCTCTCAATATGGTCTGCTTTTTGAATTAGGGAATTATTATGAAAACGTACCTGCGAGCATCCGACAGCAGCAGACTGACAGGGCCTTCAAAGAACTCACCCCCATCGCCTCTCTCTGAGCGCTGTGATCATAAAGGAGACTTTCTGGGGCTTTTCATAAAGACAGAGTTCAGCAGGGTCAGCTCCAGAGCGTCACGTCCATATCGCTCTGGCTTTCTGAACACCTGGCACCTGCTTTTCTCTTCTCCAAGCGGAAGCCAGGTCTGAAAGGGAGATAAAGTGCTGATTGTCCCTTTCCTGCCTTCTTTTTAGACGGAAGTCGGGGGCATTGAAGTGAAACCACTTGCCTTTCAAGATGCCTCCCTGGATACTCTTTACTGCCGGGGAGTCTCCCCACTAGTCTCCACTGATTAATCAAAGTGCTCCATCATCAAACATTGATGCTCACACGATTCGCCGGCGCCTCAGCGGAGCGTATAATGCCTAGATATCATCATGCCCTCACAATGGTAATTGAAGGGCAATTGCGCATGTCATGTAAAAATATGGGATCTACCGCAACCAATATGCAAGACATAAAGCAACTTGCTGCTTATGTTCCAGGGCTTTATGTACGGCAGCCAGCCACACATCCACAAAAAAGGCCTTGTAGACCCACATCTGACAAAGCTGCTCTCTGATGTGATGAAATGCATAATGAATAAGGTTGTATGTACCTGCATGGGACCCTCCTGCTTGTTCAGTACAGGACTTGAACTCCTTTGATTAGCAAGAATATTGGATGGTTGTGCAAGTGCCCCAGTTCACATTTTTACTCTCCAATATTAAAAATATGGAATGCAGCACAGTGGTGCAGCAGGTAACACTGTTGCCTCACGTTAAATCTCCCAACCATCTCGGGCTTGCAAGGGTCATTTTAAGACCTTTCTTTAGTGTAGGTCTGTCACTTGAGTTGGAAAGTCTAAATTGCCCATGAGTGGTTGTCTATATGTCTAGACTATATGTTACCCCTTCAACATTTTCTCATACAGCAGTTCATTTGATATCCTACAAATTAGTCCCCAAGGACTGTATATAATTTTAATATAAAGTTAATATAAAGTTAAAGTTGGGTTATTAACAAAGTTGTGGAGGTTAGGTTTAGGAAAATTAAATTACTGTGGTTAGGTCAACATGTTCTCATCCCAAGTTGTCATATACTGTTGCTTTGCAGTGGACTCCACATCTAAATATTACACGTATCCTTCTGTGTCTACTACTCACATTCCGGGATTCCGCTATCATGATGCCAGAACGTCAACAAATGCACATGCTACCATGGATGGTCAGGATTAGACAACAAGGGTATGGGTAGTTAGGTTTTTGGCAAAAGAGGCACATGGTAAGGTGTAGAAAAAACCCCATCACATCCAGACGGGAAGCAAGCAACGGACTCCTGCATGAGAGTCCGGGGTTTGTTGGACCGATTCACTGCCCCTCCCCCCTGCCCTACAGGGACCTCTGTACTCATTATATTCATTGTTACTGACAGTGTTTCAGTATGACACTATCCACTGGCGTATGATGTGGATGCAACAGGTTCCATCTGACCACATTCTCATATGACACTGACCACAAACATCATGCTGTCACGGCAGGTATTGTCCAGATGTCCAGTGGCGTATAATAACACCGCAAATGATTCTGGCCATGTTCTCAGCTATCCATGTCCGGTGGCGTATCATGCGGATGCAAAAGGTAGCTTTTGGCATTAGGATCTTATGCCAATAGCACTGTCAAAGTGGCAGTATTTATTTATTTCAGAATGACAACAGGCTGGTGTTTTGTGACCCATCCAATGTCTCAACCTTTCTCCCAATTGAACCGCTCAGACCGCTTCCTTCTTTACTAGCATGCACTGGTCACATGATTGCAGCCTTCCGAAATATGTGGGTTTTACACAAATTAGTGACTAGTTTTGTTGAATATGTATGAAATTTGGTGCATTACTTTTTCTTGGAAAATGTACAAACAGCATATAAGAACAGTCTGACCCCTGACGACTTTGATGTACTCCTCTCTTGCCCAATGTGAGCTGGGATAGGCTCAGATCCCCGTGACACTGCACCTAATTAGTGGGTATAGATGACTGACGGATGGAAGTATTAACAAACTGAGAAAAGCAACTCTTAAAATTTGTTCTTATAATGTGATTCATACCACATTCATGTGCAGTTCTGAATGTAATTATTTTGATCTGTGGCCATGCAGTTGCAGTCTGTTTAAAATTAAAATTCCCATTGTTATAATTTCTATCTCAGCTGGGAAAGCTGTCATCAGAACAGCAAGCAGGCAATTTTAATTAGTATTTTACTAAGTATTTGTATTCAAAGTAAAGTAGAGCTGGGGCTGGACATTATGGCAAAAAACCCTCTGCAAAATACACAGAAACAAAAACATAATTGAAATGTCATTATTATGCATATCTTAAAAAATACTGGTTATCCCATTCAGTTATGGACTGTTGGTGCCAAGTGCTTTAAACTAAGTAGAGCACAGATATCCAGTTTAATAATTAATCAGCACAGATAGAGCGGAAGTCTGTCCACTAATTTATCTCCTCCTGCTGTTTGTTTCTTGACATCAGCCTGATATCTGCAGACGCCTGGCTAGCTAGCACCCGACTACATCAGCACACAAGTTGAGTCGACTCCCACGGCTTCAGGTTTTGAAAACGCAGATGCTTTGTCACTTAACACAAAGTGAGGGCACGGATCAGTGTTTCTGATCAGACTATGTAGATGTGACCTACGAACAGGAGCCAGGGATCTGAAGTTAGGCACCTGAGTCGGAAAGTCCTGTTAAAGGATCTGTTGGATCAATACTCAAATACTCACATGCTACTCATTCGGCATTGATTACCCTAAAAAAATAAGTTACATTTTATAAATACACAGTGTGGATGGTAACATAAATTCTAAACATTTTCCATATAATGTTTGAGCCAAGACAGCCCTGACATAATTATCTGCCAACAAATATAAAATAAATAAGTGTGGGCAAACTTAATAATAGTTGTATCAATTTTTTTGTATATTTAAATTAGTCAGGCTAGACACTACTTTGGCACATTACTGACTCTCAGGTCTAAGACTGAATTGTACCTATAAACGAAAAATTCAGTTTACGTGTCAAACAGATCAAACTAACTGGGCAGATAGCCAATCATAATGGGGTGGCACCTGGGGTGGACAATCAGATTTCAGGGGTGGCACATGCCACCCCAGGCTACTCTTTCAGCACGCCCCTGTAACCAGGGAGGGTGGGTGCTATGCTTTTGCAACAACACCTTTCTATTATCAGCAATAACCAGTGTTTGAGAGCGAGCAGTGCATAGCAGCTATGATTAGCTAGCCAATGGGATATACCTGACATGGAGGGACTCAATATGCAATAACATACACGATATATTACAATACAAAACAGAGGCCTTAGAATGGCAACACATACAGAGATAGAGTGACTTCATTGTCTGCTGAGGATGCCATTACTCCACTATGTCTTTACATAGCAAATAGTTGTTTGTTGCTCTAAATGTCATATAAAGCACTGAATGTCGTATGCAGCTTGTTTAACATCATTGCAAGGCAGAGCTTTCCAGCTTGTTCCAGAGCCCTCGTTGGTGGCTGCTTTGGTGTTATGGTTGAGTACAATGACATTAGAACATTGGTCTCGGGCCTTAAAAATAACTTGTCTGTGGTAGGTACTTGGAGACATATTCCTGTAATTTAGCTGGGAGCTCTCCATGTTATACGCTCCGCAGTGCTGTTTAGAAAGCAAAGTGTGTGGCCGTGGTGTTGTGTCTCACCTAACCAGCACAACCCTGATGAAAACCAAGCAGGAAAAAAGTTCTTCATACTCACAGAAAAAAAAGTACAGTTCAGGGAAAAAGAAATGAGAAAAAAAGTTGGCTTCTTGTTAATACTCCCCAACTTCAATTGATATTTATCCAAATGCTGACACCTATAAACCGCTGACATAATGTTCTGCTTCATTTCCTGTTTTGCATCGCGTCTTAAAAATGCTGACACTCGACAGTTATGAGTCACCTGAGGAAGAGTCTGCTTTTGCACTTGTGAAAATCTACATTGTCTTATGCTGATCCTCCTTTATATTTGACTTTGCTTACACAGTGTGCATCGTCCTTTTAAGTTAAAACGTCTTTTAGCATGTCGAACACCCGGGCACCACCATCAACACTTGATGATTTATCATGGGAGCCTGCTGACAGCTTTAAACACGGAAATCTGTTGAAGGACATGATGTTTTTGGAACGCCTACTTGTGCTTTAAAATTAGTGGAAACTGGACTGGACAAATTGAGGACAGCTGAGTGAACACTTTCTCTCCATTTGCTCTTTATTTATTCTCCCTGTCTGTAAGTCAGTGAGATAATTGAATTGTGGCATGTGGGTGCTTCAACCTTTGCTCCTCTCCTGTCTAAGAGAGGGTAGAGCTGGGTGGTCAAGATGTCAGGTGCAAGTTTTGGCTGTGAAATTAAAGAGTAAATGCAACAGGGTTCAGCACTGAGGTGGAAAGAAGCCAAAAATAAAAAAAAAAGGAGAGAAAAAAAGAGAAGAAAACACTGGCCCCTATGAATTTTATGAGCTCCCCTGTAGTTGAATTATAGATCTGCTTCGGTGTGTTTGCCTGGATGATTGACAGAGGGGGTAGGCACATTTTCAGACCCCATGCCCCTGCCATGAAAGTGAAATGAAATCTCAAAATGTACCGCAAGAGCTCAGCAACTCTCAGCATCTCTGTTTCTGACTCAATGCCAGCGATAGGCAATGAAATCTCCTTATTTGACCATAGTGGCTTCATGCAGTAATAATCTTATTCCCTTATGAACCGTAGCACTCGTGGGAAAAGGTCCTGACTGTTACTCCTTGCCTATGCATAACTGTCATTCACCGCGTTTGTGCATGTTTTCCTGTGCTGTACTTAGAATTTTTCATGCGCTCTTAAATCTACCCGGAGCCAAGTGAATACATTCACAGACTCTTCAAGATGCATTTCAGACTTGGAGTTGTTTTTTTTTTGACAATGGAGCCAGTGAATTTTCTCATCAATTTCTTGTCAGTCATAATGAAAAAAACAAACAAAAAAAAACCTGCCAAAGTATCTCATTAAAAATGTGATTTCAAAAACACTTGTTTGGTAAAGATTGGGAATTTAGTCCTCATATCTTAAATACAAAATCTGAAATTTCTGAAATGGCACTATGACCTGGTTGGGACACATTGTTTGTCCAACTCTTTTTTTCCCAACCCTATTGCCAGACAGATCATATTGGCTGATTCTGTAAAACCCAGATTACATTTGACATTGACTTTTGAGGTCCAACATTTAGGTTATTGTCAGGAAAAGATTTTGGTTACGGGAAATAAATTAGGCTTAAAGGTCCACTTTGAAGGATTTAGTGGCATCTAGCTGTAAGGTTCTACAACTTGATTTGTCCATTCTGCACTTGTGTAGAAACAACCTGACGGACTCTGTGGGAGAGGACCCACTCTGTATGTAGACATAAACGGCTCATTCATAATTCATATTTTCAGGTCATTATAAACCAATGAAAACATAGTTCTGAGTATTTCTGCCAATAAATGTCTCTAATTCATACTGAACCTTTAATTAGGCAACTAAAACACTTGAATTAACTTAACTTTGATTATCTCTTCATTAGAAGACACTTAACATAGCTGTGATTTAGCTTTAGTGGAGTGGACAGTAATCATTACATTTGATATCATTTAGATCAAATAAAGACAGGAATAGTGGATTAAATGCATGCACCATTTCCTGTGAATCCCTAATGTGTAGGTAGACAAATTTAATCCAGCACAGAAATGGCGGACCAACCACTGATAATAAAAACTACCAGAGGTATATACTGTACATTGAACAGCTATCACTAGTTTTATGTCATGACAACCTTAAAGATTATACCTTTAAGTTTGGGAAAAGATGGTTGCCTCTAACCATGACCACCATATTTTCACAATCTGTCTTACCTGTTGTCAGTGTTGGTGTCTTCCAACCAAGACCACCAACTTTGACAGTTGGTAGGAGATAGGATGCTAACAGCAGTGATAGTTTTGAAGTCAGACAGTCCACCCAAACTTTTTTCTCTCTTGCAACTTTTAACTCTGTGAGAATAATAACTGTTGCCTCCGATGCAAAGGTGGAGGTGTAGCATTAGTCCGTTGTAGTCATAAGAAATCATTTTCAGGAAAACACAAACATAGGTTGTTTTAACGTGTTTACAACTAGCCATGCAATAACAGTGTGTTGCTCTTGATGACTTTCAGAACATTTTTGCTCCAGGAAATCTGAATGTTCTTGTTTGAAATCTATTATTTTCAGTTCCAAGGTGTGCATGACATTTGTCTCTCAATGTCAGTCTATTGCTTGGTCTTTATACTGTTATCTAATATAGAAAGAATTATCAAATTAAATTATGTCCATATTCCTGTTTGCATGATGAGTCTTGTGTCTTGGCTCCATGCTCCAAGTTTCTTATGCTTAGTTTTCTAACTACACCAGCTGTGTGGAGCCTCATAAAGAGTATTCATCATTAAAGTTCAGTCAATCCAAGTGCCTGACTTCCTCCCTCACCAAGTGCATCACACTTCCGCAGGGCAGACAGTATTTAATTTAGTCCAATCTTTATAAATCAGCAAAACCATTCTTCTTCTTAATGGAGAGGAAATGTGCATGGCATGTCAACTAGTGGTTAACCTCGCAGAAGTTTCCCAGTGTTAATCTTGGAGGAGCATCTGAGCTTTTTAATAGGAAAAGCCAATTAAAAATCAGTTAACATCTCTGAATCCTACCATATACCTTTTCCCTTAAAAAAAAAAAAAAAAAAAAGACACCTGAATAACTGCACTGTTCCCAGCAGGCACCGAGAGACCCATGACTGCACCTAATCCGCAAATTATATAACACACGGGCCATTTCCCTATGTAATTCCACAGGAAACAAAAGGACAGTTATTTAAGGGGAGCAGTTATTCTGCACAGCGCTGGCAGGGGCACGGTGGCTGCTGAAGAACAGCCTCCCTCTCTCTCAGCACCATGAAATGAAAATTTACATTCGCTTAGTGGTGCCGTGGTGCTCGGTGGTAGACAGCTGTATTTTTAATGAGAGCGGGGAGATTTAATTACCTCTGTTTTAGCGGGCAAGACTTCTGCGGTGCAATGACAAGGGATATACAGTGTGGGGAAGAGGTGGCAGATGATTTCTCTGCTCGCATCCCAGCAGTCGGCGAGCTGTGCGGAGCTGGCTGGCACCGGGGCTGCAATTAATCCAAATTTATTCCACTGCTGTATAAGGCTGATCTGAAGGAGACAGTGGAAATAGTCAAGGTGGTGAGTCTCCAAAAGAGAAAGAGGAAAACAAATAAATACACCTTAAAAAACAGCTGCAATCTCCAGAGACTCTGCTGACATGTACCACTCATATTCTAATGTGATTATTAATGTTGTGAATTTTCCCCCAAGGCCTTGTTTTTATCACATCAGCAAACTTCTTCAAGGCCACATCTGACATCTTCATGCTTATTTTCAGCTGCAGAATCGCAGCCTCTACAGAGGTGGGATGACAACAGAGTATCTGATGCAGTTATCAGCCCAACAACACTTCAACACACGCCTGATAAAGCCCTTCTTCTGCACATTCATCGCTCTTTGAACTCATATGTAGCGTCAGTTCAGACTTAATGTGCACTCTGTATTCCAATCAATGAGCAGCAGTCTTGTATTGCAGCGTTCAGTCACACACCATCAAAAAAGCTCAATTGGAGAGACTGAGAGATTATCACCGTCTTCATTTCAGCATGAGATGAATCAATTGGCAGAAGAATCAATTTAAGCGGTATCTGGTATCTCCACCCGCCCACACACACACACACACACATACACACACACTGTGGCATGAAGTTTTATTTTATCATCATGGGGAATAATGAGCAACAGTGGAGTTTCTGAGAGCTGGTTTGGAGACTTAATTCTATCTGAGGCAAGATAAAGCGGGTTGTTTTGACCATCATGCCAAATTGAATATTCACAAAGATATAATTGAAATGCTGATAGCCATCAGAGCTGTTGTATGAAAATGATAATGAGTCAAGGTCAAGGCAGACACATACATTTTCTCTCGCTTCAAGCACCAGTGGAAGGTCTTATTCAAAATGCTAAACAATCTCGCTGTAATTATGCGTATCCTGATTAGCAGTTAGAAAAGTAAACCAAGTACACCCAAGTACATAATGAGTGAGGGGATGTTCTATAGTTGTGGGTATTTCAATATTGATGGTGTTTTCTGCAGCTAATTTAAATATGATTTAGACTCAACATTTACAGACCTTGCGTGAAGTATGAAGCAAAAAGTTAATGCACAGGCTTACTGGGGCCTAAAGTCTCTGTTAAACAGAAGTTAAAGTATTTTTAACTTGCTTTGGTAGCTACTACAGCCCACAAACACTGAAGTGCAGTTTTATATGACAGCTTTGGCTAGAAAGTCACCCAGAGTCTTGTGAGTTGCATTACTCATTAAAAGGGCATTCCATTTACTATTTGTCACTGTCCATTGATGAGAGGTGCTGAATGCATGATACCGTGGCTTATTGTGAAGGGTGGCAAAAACCTCCTAAAGTAGTATCAAGGTGCCTATGGTCATGGAGCAACATTAGCATTATAGTATAATATGATTTTTTGCTTGCTAAGTGCTCTGTGCTATTCACAAGCTAATGGCTAACAAAGCTAGTTGAATAGTTAACTGCTGCTGCTGGAAATGAGGCAACGAGGCAGAGTGGTGAAACAAAACCTACTTTTTTGGCTGTGAAACCAAAACAAATGGCCTGAAAAATGCTCAAATGCTCCATAGAGCTGAGGGAAGCTCTATGGAGCACATACAAGTGTGATCCATTATTATCTGTAAAGGTGTAGTGATGTAATGGCATCTTGAGCAGAGAATGAAGTTAGGCTTCTTGTGTTTGTGTGTCTTGGAACCCAAGCTTATCTGTAGTTCGTTGCCTGCACATGCATGTTAGTGCATGTGTGTATCCCACCGGCTAGCTCATCACTGCCACTTTACAATGCACTCAGTGATAATGGAATGGCGCCACAGTGGAAACATAGCAACTAAACTCTAGTTTTCTCCTGGATAACACTGTTAGCTCTGTCAGCACTGTTGCTGTTGTTAAGCACTGTTTATGAAGTTAGCACCATTAACTGTTAGCCGCTGGCTCAGCCACGTCAATGTTAAGAATCATGCCCTGTTAACCCATACAATCTGAATTGCAGTGTCCCTCTTAAAAATGACTCTGTCCATACAGGCGGAATTAAGGTACAGAACCCTATGATTAGACTAAGAAAAAAAAAAGGTTTCTGGAATATGTTTTGAATCAACATTACAGGAAACCTTTTACGTGTATATACAAATCTGCAAATTACTATTTTACTGAAACTTTAAAGTTGCAATAATTGACTTTTTCTGTTGTTGTTTTTCTTTTTCCAACTTGGGGGCACCCCGACAAGCAACACATTCACACAATTATATCTCATCACATTTCTAAAACAAATATTTACAAATCAGTTAGACAAAGAGCAACATTAGCATTCATTCAGAGTTTTGTTTTCATCCACCAAAGACATGTCAGACCGATATCGACTCTCTTTTAGCTCTGTTTTTGGTCTCTACCAACTCTGGTATATTTGTCTTTTATGGCTGCTAAAAAAACCACTATGTTTACCACCTAACTGCTAACTTATCATTGTAGTGTACAAATGTTTCATAAGATTTTTATTTTTTGTGATGCATTGAGTATGAAAATATTGCTCTGTACAGATTAAACCAAGTGTTTTAGTAACCTAAATCTAACAACAAGGCAGAACATGCATCTGACTCTTTGGTGTCACTGTCCTTTCTGTGACTTCTGTGCAGATGTCACAGAAAGGAAGTCACACTTCTGGATCGGTGAAAATGTTGCCTGGGAACATAGTCTAAGCAGTAATTACATTCCTTCCTAACCACAGGACAAATTATTAGTGTATAAAGTAGCAGACATGGTTGGTGTAAAATATATAGCCGTGTCGATATCAATGTACAATTGTACAGTTCCTGTGAAAATTATATGTGGTCATACATAATAACACTCAGTAAGACCCATGCTTTAACTAGAAAATTGATGGAAGTTAAATACAATACCACTGCTGCCTGGAGATACTGCCAGTATAGAATTCTGGATACTCAATTATTTTAATCCAGCAGTTCATTATTTATTAATTTGCTGGGTCTGGTAGTTCATAATTTAGGTCCCAGAAAGTAAAAATTCAGCTATGGAGCAATTAAGGCGATGTTCAGCAATGGAGCCCAAATTCACCTCGAGCTAATGTTTATAATATTCAAATACTGCCGTGGATCCCATGCCTCTGTATCATTATGAGTCCTCACTGCACTACAAGTTTGAGTCAAACATAAGAATAGTTGGAGGCAATGTGTTCCTTGGGGTTTAGTGGAAATTAAAGTTTTAGAAATTGGTTCATGCCAATCAATGTGGTGAGTAAGGAGGGAGGAGGGAGAGGCAAGAGAAGGGAGAAATGCAGGAAGAGAAAATAATGAGGCCAATAGTGCAGTAAGGATAAACCGCCATGATGATTGGAGTGACAGTGACTGAGTGGGAGAGGAGGGGAGACAGCCAGGGAAATCCAAACTCATCGAGTTCATCTTAAGCTCAGTGTACCCGAACTCCTCTGCAGCACTTGTCTCCTTACAAACTGCCAATCCACCCAAAGTGTCTCCTCACTCCATCATCTTTCACCACTCCATCCCCCTCTCCCTAACACGTGCACCACCACAATATTTTCCTTTCTTCCCGCCTTCCTCTGTTCCACATCCCCCTCCTTTCTTTAAGTGTTTGGATTTGGGCAGACTTGAACTTCCCCCCTCTACCCCCACCCCGACCGGCTATGAATCACACGGAGGCCAGGGACCCAGTGGCTGCCAGGGCCTCCTGATGACTCCCAGCCCGGCCATAACAAGTGGCTGACAGCTCTATTTACATAAGACCAGCAGGCAGTGTGGAGAACCAGCTCAGTCTAAGTTACACACATACACTGTGCAAAAGGCAGATATGTCATAATAACACTTGTAGCAGTGGTATGAATGAACAGCTTGCTCTGAATAAAATCAGAGAGATGCACAGTCAATAGGTTTTATGGCCTCGGGGCAGAGATCCAAGCATTTGTTTTTTGGAGTTTTTCCACATGAGTGCAGAGGGTGGTGGGACCCAGGGGACAGGGGGCCTTTTAGACCTCTATATCCGCCCCAGTCGTACATCTCTCATCACCAGATACCAAGGAGAGCAGGGTGAAGTATAGCCCTGTTGATTGATGTTTAGCTGTTATATTAGGGCTAATGTGCCTCTTTGACCCTTCATCTGGACATGAGCACCGACCTCTTTGGCTCCAATAACACATCTTTGGCTGCATTTCAAATATCGGAAATTATGATTTATTTTAAAAGTGCACTGCATGAAAAAAGCAATGGAATTTCTTTTCTTTGCATTATTTATTTATTTCCTAAGGGACATGATAACAAAAATCACTTTGTGTCGGCCTTGAGATGGCAGTTCATAGAAATGGTAAAACAAATAATTACAAATCATTTACTCTTATAATGCTTGTAATTTGTTTACAAACCAACATATCAATTTGTGACCATGGAATTATTGGTAATAATTGTACTAATATTCCCATGCACATTTACCATTACAGTACTTTGAAAAGGTCTCAGAAATGGTGACAGAAAATCAAATTGATAGAATTTCTTTCACCAAATATCTAATGGAATAAAATTACATTCAACACTACTTTTAACAAAAAGGCCAATTTAATTGTTTACTAAAACATGGTTTTAGACAGTGGAAAAATCATACTTACAAAATGATTTTACCATATATATAATGAATAACATTACATTTATTATTTTACAACAATGAATGATCAAAGTCCATTTATATGTTAGCGAAAAATCCATTTTAATTTCATTAGCTTATCTTTACTACCTTTACCAAAAACAGATGGTAGAGATGGCTTAGTCAGGTTAAGTTCAGTTCAACACATTTTTCATTAAGCTATAACAACGCAAAATGTGCTCTACCAAACAGTTGAGCAAGATGTTAAAGAGTGAGTTAAGAGTTAAAGGAAAATCTGATATCATATTCTAACCCCAGCTTCAACTTGAAGTAGCTGTTTATTATTAGGCAAGCTTTCCCATTTCATGTGAGGACACCAGTTTTGCAGGTGTGTTGCTGCTTATTTACCCCGGTGGGTAGCTGAGGGGGGAGATGGAGAGCGTACACACTATCTCTCCCAGACTGACAGCTGGGGAGAGTGTTTATGAAATAAACATGGGCCTGATGCAATGCTCAGAACTGTGCTCTGCAGTGGCCTTGGAAGCCTCCTGTATCATCCCCCCCACCCCCATCCCCATCCCTTCCTCTCTTTCTTTCATTCTATCTTTCTGCAATACATAAACACACATATACAGTCTGACACACACACATTCCCCAGAGCTGTGGATACAAAGGTGCTCATGGGCCTAATGGGGTCAAACAGACTGTAAATCAATTGTAAACCCTTCTCCCCAGGGCTTACTGCTAAGGACAGCCTCTGCCACTGAAGCCCCTCACTCGGCTCCACACAGGCAACTACAGTGTATAACGCATGAATCAAGTTACGCTGTGACTGAAATCACTGTGGAAGAATTTTCAAGTACAAATGTTACAAACAACGATGATGATAAATGTCGCCGAGGGTGCTCTGCGTTGCTTATCAGTGCTGAAGACAAGTATGATGGATTGAGTTCATGGCTTCTTTTTAAACTCACTGTACTTTCATGAACTCTTCTGACACATACACATGCTCAGCTCCTCCATACCGCCCAACGGTCCAAATTGCATCCTGATAGAGATGATTAATGTCGTTATTATGAGAAAGGTATTCATACAGGAAATTATTCCAATCAAACTTAAATCCTCCTCATTTTTGTGTGATGAATTTTAGGATAACTGCAGCTGTTGTGCACATTTGCCCATTGTATGTGTTTGTATATGCAATCATATACATATACATGTATATATGTATATATACTGCAGAGGTATGGACTCAAGTCATATGACTTGGTCTCAAGTCCAGGCAAACTCATCCAGACAGAAAAAACATAATATGAAAAAGAACTGTGATATTCCAAATAAAAATTACAAATGGAGCACTGTATGAAATAATGGACTTGTGGCATCAACCATTAGTTTGTAGACCACTATTTTGAATTCTTGAGTTTGGTCTTTTGGGCTGTTGCCATCTTGATTTTTTGGAGCCAGAAGTGACCATATTTGGGGAAAAGGCTGGATCTGTGGAAAAGAGAGAAATGGATCTGACTGAATAGCAGATGACGCCATCAGCAGACAGCCTGCCAGCCTGTAAGCGGCCTGCCCTTATAAGCCTTTAAAAAAATATATTGGCTGTGTTATATAAAAATTCAGTTATTACAGTTATCATGAATGATGAAATTAGCTTTAGAGACCAAAACATTTTTTTTTGGTACCATATTTTAAACACGTTTATTTCTGCTGTAAATTTGGACATTTCAAAATGTGTCTATGGGGTTAGACCGGCTTCTGGAGTCAGCCCCAAGTGACAATTTGAAGAACTACACTTTTCAGCACACTAATGACTTAGATTTAATTTGGACTTGAGCTTTTTGACACAAAAATATGTGATACCTTTCTCCAAGCCCAAAGATTCAAAAGTATATTTTTTAAATAGTGTAACACAAATAAATTAATTTCCTTTCATTTCCTGGATCTACTAACAACACCAGCAATTTAACACCAAATCCTCCATTTTCACTTTGTTTCAAAAATAGGACAGCATCCAATCAAGTCGCAGGAGATAACAATAAAGAACTACTATACTGACGGCAGGTTTAAAAAATAAAACATACTAAAAAAGAATTGCGATATGTTAAACACACAGGTTGAAAATTAAAGGCTGAGATGCACCAACTTCCAGCCTGAGTCAATATTTAAAGTTGCACATAGAACAGTTAAGTCAAGGCTAATATTAACATATTTAGCAAGTTAGTGCTTAGCTATACTTTTGCATTTTCACTTTATTTGAAAAACCTGATGATCAAGTTGCAGCAAAGATCCATGAAATACTTGATAGGGACTCAAAACTCAAAATTAAGGATGAGGACAGGACATGGAACCTGCCTGTCTTGATTAAAGACTTGACTAGGCACTTCTCAGTCTTGACTTGGAACTTAATTGTGACTTGCAAAACAATGATATACCATAAGCTTTCCCATTTTAACCTCAGCATGCGTGCTGCATACATATATGTCAACAGAATCGTTTATATTCAACACACACCTTAAACACGCCTACATCATAAATGAAACACACCTATCCCATAAATCATACTCATTCACCTTGGGAACCATGTTAGTTTCTATCAGCACTTTAAATATTTTGCAGGCAAAGATCCAGGAAATAGCAGGTCTAATCTCAGCAGTGTTAAAGATATAGTCGAGTTACTATAGTAGTTACTAGAAGGTATATATATCAGACATACGTTTCCAAAAATACCTTCAACAACCACACAAGGCCACACAAGAGACAGTCTGTGTTAAAATTTAAAGAGGCTGATTCTTATTGTCAGTAGCACTTGCTCTGTGAGACAACATACTTTAATAAATTATAACGTTAGGTGCTCCGCATTGTGCTTGTCGGCTGACTTGAAGTGCTGTTGAAAGGCTAATGATGGTTCTGCATGTGTTATCAGCAGCCTGCAAATTAGTGTTTCTGGAAAGTCAATACGGAGCCAAAATAGAAGGTGTGCTGAAAGAAATATCTGGTTTTAGGTGTAATGAAAATGCTGGGTCTGATAATACTTGACTGCTCGGTGTGTACATTATACATAAGAACGTATTGACAGCAATAAAAATGCTTTCACAACAGAGTAAAGAACAGACGTTTCAACAGGCAATCAATAGGACAAAGTTTGTTTTAATCATGGCCTTGAGACGCCGCTCATTACAAATCAAGTGGTATTGAGTGAATAAATCACCTTAAAATGCATTTAATTCCTTAAAGCAAAGACTAAACCCCCCCCCAGACGAACTCTGGGCTCAACGCTTCACAGGCATCCAAAACTCTGACTAATGTCCTGAGCAGCTCAGGCGGTTGCTAGGAATAACAGGCCCCGGTCACTGTGGAGTATTGGCCTCTGTGTGCCATTATTCCCACAAACGACCGGAAAGAAAAGTCACTTTCTGGAGTAACAGCTCCCCGGACGGGAGGCTGTCGTGCGGACTGTGAAGCAGACGCAGGTGGGTTGTTTGCCCATGCTGCGAGGAGGAAAGAGCACCTCCATCCTGCCAGAGTGCTCAGTGTATGTACGTGTTTGTGTGTGTTTGGGAGCTAGGGGTTTCTTTAACGATGGATCCGCGATGGAAGGTGGCCCTCGCTTGGCTCTAATATCCCGTTTCTCCACAAGCAAAAGTTCAGCTGGATAAAAAAGACACTCTAATCTATTCACATCTATTCAGATTCAGTCCTGTGGTTTGAATGCTCTACAGAGGCAGTTAACAAGACTAATGGTACATTTTGCTTTTAGTCCCCTTGGTAGAAATTCAAAATGATTCCTGTTTTATTACCAAAGTGTGAGTATGAGCTGGCAAGATGAAATGTGTGCACGGTTACTGATGTGACCTCAGTTTGTATTATATTCACTTATTTGAATACTTACTTGAATACTACTAGTTACAAACAGACTGTGTGAGTGAGTGACCTCACTACCTGACTCATATCCTTAAACATAATATTTAGCTGCAGAAGTCCGTTGACAAAGCTGCAATATGTGATGACTTGGAACGAGAATATGTTGGCTTCTACTTATGGCTACTTTTTTTTTTTTTTAGGTCCTTACCTTACCTGCGCACTTTTTTTTTGGCTGTGGGCTACAACCCTTTAATTATTCTAAACACAGACAAACAAAAAAAAAACAGGCAGAGGGCTGAGTCTTGGCAGATAAATACAGTCTATTGCATAGATTTTTAAGGAAAATCCTGCATCGAAAAATTTGAACCAAAATGCATTTGTAACTGAAATGTAACCACATTGGACCTCGGGATATGAATTCTGGAATTTTTTGGTAGATATGTGTATCTCCCTGCAAATTTTTTGTTAAATGTTGGTTTAAGTACTTTGACAGCTACATGACCTATGAAGCTGATTATGTTTATAATATGTGATCATAATATGTAATCAATGAGAGCCATGCACATTTGGTAAGAACTGATTTATCTTTCAGAGTTTCATTAGTTTTTATGGACAGGCATTAACTCAATTGAAGTTTATTTTGGACACAGTCTCCATCAATGTATTTCTGTACCTCCAGTCCTCTGTGCTGATGTGTCCATGCCAAGAGAAATTAATCTGTCCAATAACACAGCATTACCCAAAAATACCATCACAACTTCACCTCTCTTCCAATATTCACCTGAGAAATATTTCCCTTGTCATGCTGCTCACCTCTGCCAATAACTGATTGACATGCTGGGATCACGCTCATCTCATGTTCCCAGTCCCCTGGCCGAAATTGCTTACAGCACCACTGTCAGTCAGCATACTGTTGTGCCATTCTTGATGTTATCTTAAACGTGCATGACTCGCCCTTCATTCATTCGTCTTTACTGTGGCTAATTGGTTTGACTCACTCTGTCATGTAGTTGTCTCTGACTGAAAGCTGCAGAGTATACCTGTTGTGTTAAATGCTTTCAGTGTCAAAGTGAAACTCCGGTCAGTAGATTGTCATAGCAAATGGTAAAAAAAAAATGAAGCAGCTATCATGTTCTGTGGATCTAAACTCCCACAGACAGAATCCTGCAGGCCATGAGACTGTACTTACTGTACTCCGCCGCTGTAATGATCTGCTGCAGTTGCTCACTTTGCAGGGTATTGCATCATGATCAGTGACAGCATGAATCATGACAGACAGCCAGAGGGGCACTTAGCTCCTGCATTCTCAGCCTCATGTCATTTTTGCTTTATCGTGATAAGGCTCAAGCCTGAAAGAGTGCAGAAAGTTACACCAGAGGCCAACAAGTGGCTGCCATGACCCCAAATTCATTTTCTATCTGATTATGTCATTGTGAAAAGAACATAGAGGCTGATTCTGTGGAGGAGCGAGGGATGGATCTGACTAATAGACTAAAAAAACAAACAAACAAACAAACCCATGCTAACACATATACATGTTTCAATGGTATTCAAAAGATTAACATAAATAAATTATATACAAGGCCCTATACTGATCAATTATAGGATCCCAGATGGAATTTCATAATCAGCAGAAGATTTATTAATAGCTTAATGTTTAAATTCATACTAAAATCACAAAATCTGCTTTCATAAAGTCCTGTGGTTGGTTTGTTTGCTTTCACACCACAAACAAACTGAACTGGAGTCTGCTTGGAAGGACTGAGAGGTTGTCTGGTTTGCACCAAGGCTCGATTGACAGCTTTCACATCAGCCCAAATAAATCTTGCTAAATGGGAAAATGGAACTTGAGTTTGTTTTAAACAAGTGCCTAGAAATGTGTCAATTTAAACACCTTTAAATCATGACAACAGGGCAAACTACCCGCTGATGCTGACTGTGTGATATGGTCGAAAGCTGAAAAACAGCTCCTAAATGGACCTTGAGGTGAAACTGTTCACCACCACTGAAAGTGGTAAAAGCAGTAGACTCAATTAAATTTAGAATGGTATCTACAATTTGGTATGACACCTCTGGGATGTGCCTGTACTGTACAATAGCACATGCATATTCCCTCTTTTGGAGTTTTTACCAGTTTTGACTAAATTCTGGCCCAATTAAGAGAGCTTGTGTGTACAGCATGCAGATTTGAATGTGGCTCGGGGGCCTTTAATGCTGCAGGACACGGGGGAAGGTGGGGGCGTCTCACCCTGGCCCAACTCCAATTACACTGCTTCTAAACTTCTTACTGTAAAATTTCCATATTTCTCCCACAGGCCCAATGAAGAGTGCAAAGCAATATTTCTGGCAGGAGTAAAAGAACCAACACAAGGGAATCTCCCGTTAAGAAAACCTGAGGGGGCAAAGCAGTAAATTTCAGCTACTTTTACAGCGGTGTTTTCAAGATCTGAGGAAATTGAATACAGCGCTGATATAGCCTGGACGCTTATTAAGCCCAGCCTTTTGTAATAGGAGAGAGGCTTGTTCTACAGCAGGTAGACTTGCCAAGAAAGGGTGATTTTACTGAAGCGGCAACACCAGACCAAGAAGTGGTGAGACAAGAGGATTACTCACCACCTGAAACATGATGTAGACAGGAGAATGGCTGCATTCCAGGTCTTTTCAACCGTGCTTTTTGCCCTGGCAGTAAATGTTTATGAATCCTCTAATTTGACATTTCTTTGTGCAATTCATGCTTGATTTCAGCTCAAAGCTAACAATGACGTTACTGCTGTCATGAACTGGAAATGTTTACTTTGAAAACATTAACTGGGAACGCTCAAGTTAATCTAACAGAACTTTCTTGTCTTGTACAGCCGTTAAAAGTTTTACTGTTCAATAAAGAGTAACTGGGGTGAGGCAAAGCTGGTGTTATTTACCTGTCAAACTGACAGGGCTAATATAAAAAAAACCCTTACCTTTCTGTGTATTTTCCAAGCCTGCCAAAGTAAACAGCCCAGCTTATTACAGATGACTTCAATATTTTACAACTCTTCAAGAGATTCAGCTCTGACACTGATGTAATCCTTGGACTTTGCAAATGCTGTTGTGCAAATACATTTGGATATTTGCTGAACTCAATATGCTTGCTGTTCAGTAGTGATATTTTAGAAAAGTTACATATTTTCTGGCATTTTATTGCATATTATTGGATCGAGTTGTGCCTATTTGTGAAATTATCTAGACATTTATTTATAAAGTCTGTCTGAAATTCGTAACCAAGACTTTGTTTAAAACTACTCAAACTACCAGAAAAAGAATTCGCTTTTTGACTTCAATGGCAAAAGATGTCTACTTTAGAAAAGTCTCGAAGAGGCGCACCGGTGAAGTCTCCAGAGCGCCTGCTCTATGGGCCAAAAGGTGCAGAAGCAGTACTGATCATCCAGATAAATTAACATGCAGAATTGAAACTTTTTGAAATTCATATACACCCCTGAGCAATGTCCGTAGGGATGAATGTGGCCCTGCCTCTAACGCTGTATCCACTTCTCACAAGTATATAAACATGTAGCTAATGTTAGTTTTCTGTTCACTCAGTTAGCTACGCAACAGTTATAAGTGACAGTAACCAGTTATAAATACAACTTATCTACAAATGTAGATGTACAAAGTATTCATTGTGTTTGAATTTACGAACATTCTCAGGAATAGATTTCATATAAATGTTTCTCTGTTTCTGTGCTAGTAACAGTACAAAGGAACTCTTTCATGGTGGTTTGGGGTTGGTAAGGTACAATAAGACATTATTTTAATGGACCCAGCCTAAGCTTGGTGTGTTTGGTTGTGAAGGGGTGACGTGATGACAATGGGCAAAGGAGACGGGGTTGAAGGCGTGGAAGATTATGGTTGGCACCACTCGTCTCTGGCCTGGAGGCTCTCTGTGAGGAAGCTGGAGCTCAGCTCAGGTGGAATGAGGTCATAGCAGTCATGTGAGACGTGGGTAGGTGGGGGACAGAGACACAGAGCAGCTCCATAGGTTATTGCCCCATGGCTGCTTCTCTGTATGGATATGCGTGTGTGCACACATGCCGACATATCTGCTCTAGACATTAAGGACCTGGGCCTATGTTTGTCAAACTGTTGCATTTTTTACTTAAGTGAAGGAGTTAATAAAATCTTTCACTTTAACTCCTACTCATAAACTTGAGAACAAAGGCTATTGCATTTATTGCATCTTACATCTTACAGATGGTCACCTTAGAGTAGATCCTAGATGAGATAGTGATTGCTGTATAGAGTTTGCAGGAGGGCACAGAGTGATAAAGCTGAATGCTATCAGACATTTTAATAATTTCTGGGGAAAAAAATGTGTTTATGGTTGTTATGTTGCCTATCCACCAGTGCAGAATGTGATGAGCAGTACAGGCAGACAGAAAAACACATTTCCCCTACCAGCAGAATAGGCTATTGCATTCAATGCCCATAATTTGAATGGAGTGGTGTGCAGTATAGCTACACTTTTGATTTTGGTGGCATCCCAGCACACTGAACTGCCAACTCTGTCAAATATAACAAACTTGACACCACACCACAGACTGTATGGGTTGTAGGTGCTGCTGCAGGAGTGTGAGCTCCATTCAGGAACAGTTGGTGAGAGTCCACCTGCACACAATGATGCAGCTAATGCAACCTAAGGGTTATTCATGGGTTAAACAACAGTCAAGTGGTTTCGGTATGAGTTTGTTGGGACCATTTAAGAGCTCAATGTTGGATATAAGCTTCTGCTGCTTTTTTCGATTGCGCTAACCAAGAAGATGTTGAACTGACTTGAAATGATTTTCTTGAGTTACTATCTTCTTTGTAAATTTGTGAATGGCTGCACAGGAAGTAGGAAAAAGCATTCAAAATTCCAAACTAGTTTGCTCTGAAAAATAGTCACATGCAGGTGTAGGACATACACATAGTATTTTCTCATCCTTTTTTCATAAAACTGTTGAATTCTGCAGTGTCTGGCATAGCGATGATCATATTGCTGCTCCAAATGTATTTTCCAGAACACTTCGGTTTCATCTGTTTGAAATGTCTATTTCTTGAAAAACACATGACTTACTAAAAGTCTTGAAATAAGTTTATTTGCATGGGCTATAAATCAAATTAGTGGGGTTTTTTTTCAAGTTTTATATTAAAAATAATGATTAAATGACTTGTCAAGATGAGCGATATTTGCAGTGTAGCTTTTCATATGACTAAGACTACGTGTCTTAGCCACTATTTCACAAACTGTGCATCGGGTTAAAGTCTGGTTATAATGTAACAGTAGTCTCCTCTTGGGAGTCTGCAGAGGGAAGTGAGCTGTGTACATCTCCCTGAAAGCTCCATAATGCATCCTACAGGCCCAAACATAAACCATCCAGCACAAGTTGCACAACCCCTAGAGGAAATTTACAGCTTGAGATAAGAGTCTGAACAAACATTTCAGTTTTTCTTTGCTCATGTGTTGGTTTATTTTGTATGTGGGGTCAGAGAGAGCCCCCCCATGGCAGAGGATGTTGTGTCTCTGGCTCCTTCCCAGGCTTGTTTCTGCTTACACAATGTGTCACAACAGGCAGAACATTATGACAAAGTGATGGGATGTAACCAGTAACCCCACTTAAACTGAAACATGCTGCCTCCACAATGAGAGCACTTATTGTCCTCCTGAACCTGGATGAGGTTTTGCAATAGGAAAGGTAACCAGTGTTAAACACACAGTAATCTTTTAGAAACTTTTAAAACAAGAAAGAATCAATGTTTTGCATAACAGTGTGGGTAGTATGTGATGACCCCCCCCAAAGCAAATCAAACTCAAAAACCAGGCAGTACTGATCTAATACAAAGTGATATTATGTTACTGCACTGCCTATGTCTTGTCACATATGTTTTTAGACACATATTTTAATGCCCTTTTAAGCTGTAATAGTGAGAGTTTGTGAAGATGAAGCAGGAGCCATACTTTTTTCTGCATAGTTAAAATGGGGTCTGAAAAAAACTGAGGTGAAACAGCAAAACTAAGCAGCGCTGATGAAATATAAACTAAGATTATGTTATTGTGTTGCCTATTTCTCAAATAAGATGTTTTCAGAAACATGTTTTAGCTTACTCTTTAACTGTAATTCAAGATTCTTTACCCACCAGCTGCCATTGTGTCAAACGAAAGAGTCCAAATTACATACCAGCGGAACTGTTTATTGGTCCATGGCAGTGCAGTGCATTGTGATACTTGTAAGTTTTCTACCTCTTGAGCAAAAGTAAATACCACAGCTTTTTATCTTTTGTCTCTGGTCATATAGCACCAATTTCAAAAGTATTTGCATCTTTCTGCGGCATACTTTCCTGTAGTAAAATACTTCTGTAAATTCCAATAAATTTGGATTAACTCTTGTCAAGATAAATACATGATCATTTTCAGATAAATTGCCCTCTTTTTTCACATGTTTTTGGCAAGGCAGTATCATTAGGGGGACTGATCTGCTCAAATTAAAAATAAATATTTTCTCTCTTATGATAGCTAACATTAGTGATGGCTGAACCATTACTACCTGCAAAACAGACTATTTATCAGAAATGTTTGTTTCCACTTCATGAAATTACTGACAATTTTTAGCAAAAATACTTGTAGTTTCAGCACAAAAACATTGTATTGACCTTGAGCAATGGCTTCTGATGGGGTGCGGTAATACCACTTTAAAAAATTGCATGCAGTATTCCAAAATATTAGAAACATTAGTAATGATAATGACATGATTATGAATACATTATTTATTTTAGATAATGGTGCCTGAAGAAACATAGAAAAGCACATATAAAGACATGTTTGAATATTGAGGGGGGTGTGTCTTTCTGTTTTAAGATCTTTTCTATACATACAGTTATCCTTTAGGCCTGAAAACAGACTCTCATTTTCCTTTACAAGAGACTTGAAATGCTTATTTCCTCACCTGATATCCCTTTACAGGAAGAGATCAGGTATTTCCCCTCCAAAGCCCAAGGTGGAAACACGAGAAAGCTTTTTGCTGATCACTTTGTCCATATATTGTTTCAACGGAAACAGTTAAGTGAGAGTGAAAAAAAGCAAGAGTCATTGATGTTATTTTCTGGGTGATGTTCCCATAACTTTCTGTCACAGTAGCCACAGCTCTCTCAAAGATGGTTAGAGTCTTTGAAAAAGATGAAAAATAAGGAAATTCAGCTGAACTCTTGATTAGCCTTTATTTAAATCATGATAAGCACTTGGATCAGGCTGCAGTATCGTCAGCTGGGAAGTGTACTGGAAAGAGAAAAAAAAGTCTGTAACTGTATCTGAGACACACCTGCTCTTAGCAGGTCAGCTGGCCTGTGAAAATCAAGCCTCTTTTCATTGGCAGCGTTAAGGAAATCACACCGTGCCTTGCGCAGACCTCACAATAAAGGCAGCGAGAACAGAAGGCCGGATTTGCTCTTTTGACCCTGTTGTGTTTTCACTCCTTTAAGTTTGCAACACTCGTAGCTCCGTGACTGTTTTTATCAAAGGAGCACTGGCCTCTTTTTGGAGACTCGCCCTTCCGTGGGAAGATTCATGGTGAGACACGGCCGCAACACGATCCGCTGCACATACACTGATTACAATGTCATGACCCACCATTTGTACACAAGGATCATTGAATTTATATGTGGGGGCATTTGACTCAACAAACCTGATAAGGAAAATTAACCTCAAAATATGCTACGTTAAGAAGTTCTCAGAATTTTGGTGTTCAGATATATTCAAATTTCTGATAAAAGTTTTTCTTCATTTTTGAAGGGAAAAGAAGTGAAGTATTCTTTATTCTTTGATGCATGGCAATCTGTGATAATTGTGAACTTTGTCTATGTATCTTTGCATTAAATATGTAACGTCATTCATGGGGATGCGATTCTTTATCCATTGGAATGGACATGGGGAAAAAAACAAAATAAGAATTATTTTTATTATTTTTTTAAATTTTCTGTTTTTCCTATCATTACAATTTGTGTGTGTGTGTGTGTGTGTGTGTGTGTGTGTGTGCGTGTGTGTGTGTGTGTGTGCTTGCTTGTGCGTGCCTGCTCTGTGTTTGAGGTGCAGCTCATTAGGTGACTGATTTCGAGCACCTGCGTGAAGGTGTAGGCTGAGTCTTTAAAAGTGGCTCCATGCTGTGCTCACACTCCCTCTGATTCCCTTGAAGCAAGACTAAGCTTTTGTGTCCGTACCCCTTTTGAGCTTTTCCTTTTGCATATAACCAGGTGTTATGTCTCTCCTTATGTTGTGGCTTTATAGCCATCATAACAATGGGCGTCATGCAGCAACATTTTCTTAATTTTCTCTTACTTTTTCTTAAAATTTTCTCAGAGAAAAAAGGAGAAAAGTCAAATCCAGTTGTACCAAACATTCTTAACCACCCAAATCTGATCTTACTCAGGTGTAATCAATAATGAATCCCACTTGATCTTAAGTCACCTATTAGCATTGGTAACACCCCCTGAAGACTACATAAGGGCAGGTTTTGTGATGCTGACACATGGCTGAAACTGGAAACATAACCCCAAAAAAAAGGCTGTAAGGAGAAAAACTTCTGCAGAAGTAAATGAGATTTCAGGGAAACGTCTTAAAAGTATTAAAGTAATAAATCAAACAGTGCATACCAGTAAAATAAGAGAATCTGTTCTTATATCCCTTCTTGCATGGGGCCCAATGTGTTGACTAATGACATTTCAATCAGCCTCAACTGTATTTTGCATAATGCTAATAAATGTAAGCATGCTTGTATGCTGATCTAAAATAGTGGGAAATGTAAATATTGTACCTGCTAAACATCAGGATGTTGGTATTGTCATGTGAGCATGTAAAGGTTGGCATTCAGCTCAATTCACCGCTTTGCCTAAGTACAATTGCACAGTGCTGCAGCCATGACTGTAGGCATCTTGTTTATTATTTCTTTCACTTTTAATGAATCAAGTACATTCATCAATATGTTACTGGTGTTAACCAAGTTAAAACGTCACTAATTTTCTGTAAAGTGTTAAACAAATGAAAACTTTACTTTTTGACAGATTGCTCTACACCCTAAAGAGTACAGTGTGTGACTTGCCCAGATAGATTTTTTTATCAAAAATCTATCCAAACCAAGTTCAGGAAACTTTTAAACAATGTTGTTCAAGCGTGAAAGCCACAGTGCAGCAACACAATGCATCATTACAACCAGTGTAAAACCTGCAGAAAGTGATGAAGACTCCGATAAAGCAATCAAGCCCAAATTGCACTGCGGCATGGGAACACACTGTGGAACAGGCCCAGACCAGTACACGTCTCATCATCCAGCCCAGCTGCAAGCCACACATAGATGATAATGAGACTCTGTCAGTGGCAT
Source organism: Plectropomus leopardus (assembly GCF_026936395.1). Classification (NCBI taxonomy): domain Eukaryota; kingdom Metazoa; phylum Chordata; class Actinopteri; order Perciformes; family Serranidae; genus Plectropomus; species Plectropomus leopardus. The sequence goes on from NC_142196.1 coordinate 7,210,591, forward strand.
CCAGCAGTATTGAACCAGATCCTGTGTGTCGGGGGAACAGCCGAGGCAGAGGCACATCCCCTATACCTCTAAGCCCTGTCACCGGCTTGTATTCAGCTTTGGCTGATTAAAACTGATGGGGTGACATGATTGTGACCTGTATGGATTTCTGACGCTCCCAGCCACACTGCCCGACTACATGTGTCTTCTCCCTTTGACAAACCCACCTGGGAGCCCTCCAACCCGAGCTGCAGAATGCATAATTCAAGAGGCAGCAGGCAATCAATACCAAAAACAGTAACGACATGGGAGGGAGAGACAGAGCCGGAGACGGAGACAGTAAGGCATCTAAACTTACCAGCTATGTCCATCAGCAGCAGCAATAAGTATTAACTTCTAATCCTGGTGTGTATTTCCTGTCTCGACATGAAACTTTGCAAAGCTCAATAATCCCTTTCAGGAGTTAAATCCATGCAGAGCAACATCGATCTTTAGGGGTTAACGTGATACGTTATCATCCCGTCACCTGATTCCTTGGCACGAATGATATTATGATGAATAAACTGTTTTCAACTCAACACCTTGCAAAAAACTCTGGAAGCCTACTTCTTGACTGCATTGAATGAAATAAAAAGTTCAATCAGGACAGAGATTATGCAGCTTAATTACCATTTTAGTGATTAAAATGATGTTTAAAACATGATGTTTTTATTCCAAACTAGCCTCCAAATAGACCATATTACAAAATCCACTTGAAATGTATTTTTTCCGCGCAGCTTGAGTTTGTTGTGTTTAACTTTTGTGATTGACGTCTCTTTCTCCCTAACAAATTCCTTTCCATTCTGGCACTTCCTCACTGTCACTCTCACTCAAGGCTACAGAGAAACTGTGGCTTTCTAAAGATTAAGGGACAGTTCTAGCATATCCCCCAAAAACAAACTTAGTAATTGGGTGCCAAACTACTCAAGGACAATGGGGAGAAAGTAGACAAGCATCTATGGTTGGTGTAATGAGACATAATCACTCGTATTATTACTTCTGGCAGACAGACTGCAGTCCACACAGAGTACGAAACACTCTGCACGTACTCTTTAACCCCACATGGAGCAGCCTGAGCGCCTTGAAACAATGGAGGTTTTATAAGTCCGATTTGAACTCATTATTGCCTCTCTGCAAAAGGCGAACTGTGCTGATTGTGTGATAGCTGGAACTGCCGTCTAAGGTGGATTTAAGATTTTTAGTACTTTCATGAATGGTCATTAAATGTTTCCAGTCTTTAATTGCTTGAAATTGTGCCACTAGTGAACTGCTAGTTTAAGAGGACTGTCGTGTTTTTTTGCTTGTTTGATCACTTTTTGATTACTTTCCTGTCAAATGTTTTAAACTAAGCAATAAAGCTGAGAAATGTTTGGAAATGGGTCATGCCAAAAGAAGGCATTCCTGCTCAGTAAAAAAGATGCAAAGTAACGAAACTAAATTTTTAATTCCATGTATACAGAAAACAAAAAAAAAAAAAAAAGACTCCACACAAATGTAAAATAACACTTCCATACTTATAAAGAAATGGTTCCTCTGAAACTAAATAGTACAATAGTAAGTATAAAATGCCAACAAAATTTAAGTGCCAAAAACTTGAAATAAATGCTCCACTGAGCAATGGACATCATTTCAACATCATCTCCAAGCTTTAGTCCCATCATAGACCAGAATTTGTCAGCTACATATAGCGAGCATATTTTAAAATAATCATTAAATATACTGACAATACAATACAATACAAAACACTGCGAAAGTACTGCATACCAATGCGTTTAAATTATGAGTGTTTATTTTTTCTCATATGCAAAGATTCTGTTTTCTCTCTCTTGAGTAGACTAGATGTCTACTAAACTTTCACTTTTCAACGTTGAATAACCAAAATGTAAATTTCTGAAGACAAATAAATCGAAACATTTAAAGACAAATAATGTAAAAGACTTTTATTAGACATCTTTTCAACATTAAATTGCTCGCAGGAATCCTGTTTGAACAAACTTTTATACAGTTGTATCAGTTTCTCTGAATGTAATATTAGTCAAGCTCGACACTGATCTGACATTTTACTGCCTCTCAGGTTTAAGACTGAATTGCACCTATAAACAAAAATTCAGTCAAACAGTTCAAACTAAGTGGGCAGACAGACAATCATATTTCAGGGTTGGGCTGTGCCACCCCAGGCCACTCCCTAAACATGCACCTGACAGAAAATAATATATTGGGACATAACCATTTTATATAGTCCCGAACATTTGATTAGTAACTTCAATTTAATTACATATTTTTCTCAAAAAGTTTAGTCGTGAGTGAGCGCATTGTGTCTCATTTTATTTTTACACACTGTACAGGAAAACTATGTTGAAATCCATCCTGTCGAGAAAGATGTACTGAACTGTACTGGAGTTCCTCTGCCTGTGTCCTGGTCAGTCTGAGATTCCCTGAACTAGTTTACTGAGAGCCTCAAAAATCGGGAGTGTGTCAGTGTGAGATGAGGCTTGACAGCCTGCAGCTAGGCACGGACTCGCTGCCTCTCGTGTCGACAGCTGGCCACAGGAACTCACTCCACAGGACTGAGGTACAGTACAGTGTGGTTTAAGGGTCCCTTTCATAATAAATGTGAGTAAAAGTGTTATGCAGTAAGACAATGTGATTATTTTTTGGGTATCATGGAATTAAAATGTGAAATTCAGTCATTACATTATATTGCAAATCCTGGTGAAGCAAGGAAGAAATTAAATATAGGTGGTCAGAGGTCAAAGGTGAAAGCCACTGTAACCTTGTCAGTCCCATTCTTGTTAAAGTAATATCTCAAGAACACCTAAAAGCAATTTCTTCAAATTTGGCACAAATATTCAAGTGGACTCAAGAATGAAATGATTAGAATTTGGTGTTCAAAGGTCAAGGTCACTGTGACCTTGCATCTGTCTCATTTTCGTGAATGCAATATCTGAAGATGCCCTTGAGGGAGTTTCCTCAAATTTGGCACAAACTTCCACTTGGACTCAAGAATGAACTTACTAGGAGCTGGTGGTAGAAAGTCAAAGGTCAGGTCACAATGACCTCATAAAACATTTTTTTGGCCATAATTCAAGAACCTTGGGTGTCCACCTTGAAACTGTGCTGACTGTATAGATCTTCTTTGCTGCCGGGGGGAAGATGTTTGTGAAGCATCCGTGTTTTCACAGACATGGATGTTAATTGATAGTGCAACTTGACTAGTTGAGGCATACGACTGTGTAGTGGTATATCTAGTTATAATGATGTATTATGTGATAATGTGATAGGCGTTGCTTTTTATGATCGACATAAATCTATCTAACACCTTTATCGAGCTTTATAGTGTGTGTCAGCTTATTATTTAGCTGTTACAACCTTAAACTTTTCTGTTTGGGTTAACTCTCCCCACTTTCATAGCACAGTTTTAAACTGCAGATGGACACCGGTTTTCAGAAAAACACTCTAAAAACATGTTTGGTGTCCAACATCATACACCAGACTGACACAATAGAGCTGGTGAACAAAGTGGAGCATTTACTGGCTAAAGAGGCATATATTTCCATCAGCAATTTGTAGAGATCAACACCAGAGCAACAAGAATGATTATTGGACTTACATTCATAAGATGGCCAAAAACAAGACTCCAAATGAAGTTCCAAATGATTTGATGTGACTGATTATTTTTGCTGAGTGCTTAGTAATAATATTATTAAAATTTATTAGCACCTTTCATACAAGAAATGCAGCTCAACGTGCTTTACAAGAAAGAAATTACATGCACCAAGTGCTTCACATCAAAAGACATAAAGACATAATAAAACCAACATGTGAAAGTAAAAAGTAATGTAATAAACCAATGTCATTCATTTTTCAATAAGTTCTATGTAACTAGTAACTGACTGAAGTAACTTTTAGAACAATGGAAAGAAATTAGAAATTTACCACTGGAAAATCAGCAGTTATGTAAGAATGAGTAGATCTCTGTGACTTTGTTGCAGTTTTAGCAGCTGTTGCGATAAGTTATGCTAATTTCAATGCCCCAAAAAAAAGTAAAGCTGCTAAAAACAGTCAGACTGGATAATCCATCTCTGTTAATCTTTTCTTTATTGGGGTCCAATTAATTTCCCTTTCATTTCATGGCTCATTATTGTACTCTGTGTGTTCATCAGTTTGCATCTCACCTCTAATGACCTGAGCGGGAAGGCAGAAACAGCTTCAGCGTTACTGGACTTTGGCCAAAACACACTAAATGGACCTTCATTACAGAACAGTGTAACCATACTGCAGGTGGTGCAATGAAAAACTTACCATAGACTGAAAGATTCTGGATGTTTTGGCACTTTTTTGACAAGGGTAGAAGAAGTATGAACATGTGTAAGAATATGGATGTAAGCAAAACTTGGGCAGTATGTACAGCACAGAGTTGGGGCAGCGCATTGGGAACATTGGCCTGTTCTGTTTCTGCTGAACGTTAATGCATGGAACTTGGGGATAATTGGAACTATACAGAGAAAGTCTAGATAAAGGGCTTATAGGAGTGAATAGGTTGAATCAAAAAGGCTGCCTGAATGACTTGCCTCTGACTCGGCCGTGATTGACACTCTAAATACAGTCGTGGCGGGGGAGCTGGAGCTCCAGCTTAGGGGAAGCTTCTGCCTGGGGTTTTCCTGCTCCCTTGTTTTTAATTAGTTACACTGAAAACTGTAACTGGAGCTGGGGCTTAAACAAATTTAATTGCTACATAATAGCTGGTTTAATACAATTGTGGAGCAATTAGGATGGATATTTGTTGCCGGCTGGCATAATAATGCTTGCGGTGTCTTACATTCTCTCCTTCCCCCCCTTGCAGTATTGAAGTGTTGTCTGCCAGGGGATTTCTCCATGGGCACTGGGCACAGATGTGCTCCTTAGTACAGCATATGGGGCTCTGGCTCCATCAAAAACATTGCTCCAGAGTAAAATTTACTCATTCCCCAATCCTGCAGAAATATCCCAATTAGAATTAATTACTTTCTCTCTCTTAAGGCTGTGGTGTGATTTCCATGTATGTCCAAGATATAAGCTAAGTGTGCCATATGCAATTTGTTATGGACAGTTGTGGCGAAAGTTCTTCCTGCTGATTCGAGGAATTCACTGTCCTGGCAAGATTTTGATTGCATACTCTGCCAAACTATATAGGCAGACTGCAGCACCATCAGCTATATGACTGTCACAGCTGTCAAAAGTCTCATTACCCCATGTCAAGTCAAAGGTGTATTCGTAGTTATGTCATGAGGCTGCACTGTATGGGAAATTGTGGTACAACCCATTATTTATTGAAGGGACGGTGACAGACAATGTACCTGAGGAAGTCTGAAAAGTGAAAAAAAATAACATTCCTTTCCCTTAATAAGGCTGTCTTGTCAAACATTTATGGGACAGAAGGAAAACAAGGGCTGAGGCGTACGCTTATTGACATCATGATTGGGGAGGGCTGTCACAGGATACAGGTTAGGGAGAGTACCAAAGAAAAAGTCAGGCATTGTGTTTGGAGGAAGTGCTTATCACTGAATTGCCCGGAGGTCTTTTCAAAAGAGCAACAGGCTGTGTTTCACCATGTTTTGTCTGCGGGTTTGTGTGTGTATGAAAGCTACAGCCCATATCTATTACCAGAAAACTGCAATATAAGAGCTTCACTCCAATACCAGATTTCCATAATTTGAAAAAAAAAAGGAGAAAAGTAGACAACTTGTCATGCATTGCCTGCAGGCGAAGTTCAAATACTGGAGTATTATTGGTACAAATGGCTTCTTATGGCTGTATGTCAACAACGAACAAAAACAACCTATAAATCGATTATGCTCTGCACTATCAACTCAAAATAATTCATCAAAATGCTATTATTGTCAACTGTCCTGTAAGCCTGTAAGCTGTAGAGAACCTGCAACATTCTTTTGACATTCTCCAAAATGTACTTATAGCTCTTAAACATGTACTTAATGCATATAAAACTAGATTTATGCTATTTTCTACAGGTAGAAGTAATGATAGCAATAACTTCCAAATTTCAATTGTATAAAGAACCAATATTGGCATTTGGATAAATGACAAATTCACTTTCAATTTTCTTATAGAAAATCTTGTTGTCAAAATACGGCAAAAAAACTTGGTGTCTTGTACAAAAATACAACTAACTTCCTTATGTTTGTCGGGAAAAGGATTGTTGAAGCAGTTAACTTAAGTCTCTTTAGCTGCTACATGTTCCACTTTGTTCAGCAGCTAGTCGCTTACTTTTGTCAGTCTACTGTACTAAAGGGCTGCAGGAATGAATCCTAAAACCCGGAAATGAGTTGACATTTCAGCACTTCCAGTTCCCTCGTCTCAAAAGAAATGTTTTTATTTTAATTTGGTGAGGTACCTGAAATAAGGTTTGCAGTTTACACAAGCATAGCAGACTTTCACGTTTTGTTCTACAGCATAAAATACGTCAGTATATACCCCACTCATAAAATCTGAAGCTTTTAAGTGTCTCAAAAAAGGCAGGTGCTAACACATGACTAAATGAGGAGACAGAATTTCATCATGTGGAACATGGCTTTACAGTATTGTTGTGGTGGTGACACTGAAATCATGCGCCCGTGTTGTGGTTTTGTTTTTAATCTAACATTAGCTTTTTACTTCTGGTGAGTACATTTAGACTTTTGTTTGGCACAAAGCTTATTTGCTGCAGTTATCAGTGAAGTAAACCAGGGCTACATTATCTTCCCTTAGCACTCCATAGTATTGCTAGATATCTTGTAAAAAAACACTGAATACTTTTTCCACCACTTGGGCAGCTAGGGCAACAATTTCAGTTCTGTTAATAAAACAAGTATTACTGTCAAATGAAATATCTCCAGTGGGGCAAAAACTGTCATGTTAGTGATATGAGAGGCTCTTGTAATTCTAATAAATAATGCAGATAGGTGCACGCCTCAACCCAAAATTTGCAAAAATGTTGCTGCAATTTAGCAGATGAGGCCAACAGGAGAATAATACATGTCCCCGTTGGTGCTTTAATTATTGATACAAACTCTAATTACACAATTATCGGGCAAATGGAGCTGGGTATTTGAGGGGCACACGGTGGAGCGCTCTGAAAGCCATAATTGGGATCTGATGGTCAGGGGCCGCTCATTAATTGACCCCTGCTGATCTGCGCTGAACAGAACAGTCAATAGAGGGCTGTTAACTATGCAACATTCACATGCGCGAAAGCACTGTAAATGAACATGGCAGCAGCCACTCTGCTGGAGCTGTTGTCAGCTGTAGCTGTGGAGGGATGATGGGCTTGTAACACACTTTTGCAAACCCCCTGCCCTGCCACAACATCACCAAACAATGAGAGGAGACGGCTTACACCCAGCAAGGCTCTTTCAGACTAAAGAATCAAACAGAGAATGGCGTGTCTGTGCCAGCAGTGAGACGCTGTACCCACTGAGCCCTGGGGTCCTTATCCAGACAAACGCAGTGCCCAGAGGTGGCATCCATTTACTGGTTCGCAGACATTTGAGAGGCACAACAGAGGAAGGCGTACCTCCTTTTATACAAGAGAAAAAAGTTGTGGCATCTACCAGGGCAACGACAGACAATGGTGATGAATAGACTCAACTTTATGGACGCTTCAAGATTTACAGTAACTTCATACAAGATCTAAATTTCCACCTGATTTGTCACACTACATGTGGGCATAGACAGACAGATGGATGGGGGTGCAGTTCATGTTAGTTTGATGTTCCACTCAAGAGCTGGCCCAGTGACCAGGCAGCCGTCCAGTAAGCTGTCCAGCCACCCCATCAACCAGACAAATGAACAAAGTGTTTGTGAAAAGACATCAGCAGGGGACACCCTGCACCTGGGGCTGAGTAAACTTTTTTCATGCTTTTCAACAACTCACCCTCTTTCTTTCTGGTCCCCCTTTTTTTTTATCACCAGGCGGTATAACACACTTTGAAAAAGAAAACATTTCCTACCAGCTTGCCTTAAGACAAGCCTTTGTTTTTTTTTCTCACCACCTCCTGTTGGCAGAACACTGTTTAATAGTCCACATATAATGTTCCTTTCCTGTTGCTAAGTCCACATCAATTCCTGCATGGGGCTTTAAGCTGAAGACGATAGGAAACATAAATCACAAATATGCTACTTGAGTTTCCAGATGGTAGCTATAACAGAGGGTGAAACATATATTCAGACGCACTGTGATTGACCGGCAGTCATGAGAGAGCAAAGGTCAGAATGTTTATGTCCCTTATGATTATAAGTCATCGCAGTTCAAGACAATGGGGAACATTTAGACGATGCACAGGGGTACAGCTCCATCCTGTAACAACACAGGGCCCGCGGGGATATGTGGATTAACTGTTTGACCCCCTCAACCTCAGTGACTGAACACACCAGTAACTTTCCCTGTGTGTGAGCCTGTACTATTTTCTCTGTTGCATCATGCTTGCATCACCACTTAGCCAGCAACTGCACTACCCACCTTGAAGTGCCTCAAAAGTAACTTTAAATTTGGAGCTATATTTAAATTTTCAGGAAAATTAAAGATTTTTTTTTTCTCTCTGAACATTCCTGCTCAAGGATGTCCTAAGAGTCATCATGCAAGCCCGGGGCGATATGCTCTACATTTCTATTGAAAGCAAACTCCAGAATGTATCAATATGTCATTTTAAAAAGGCAAGGATGAGTTAGGGTACTCTAGATCCAATTTAACCTCAGTAGAAAGCAAAAAAAAAAAAAAAAAAAAAGGAATGTAGTCCAATTTATGGTAAGCTTTCAACTACACAACAGAATCAAGAGTTATATCAAAGATGCTCTATAAAAAATGACACATTACAAGCTTTGTCAATGGTATAAAATGGTATACTTCCTGTCTCCTAAGTGGGACTGATCACTTTTGCATTCATTTTTGTCTTTTATCAACCCATCTCATTAGCCTGCAAGATCATCTCAGTTGTTTCCAGATCTCACACAGGTGCGTTACTGAGAGAGATGTTCAATAGAGTTTGACTGTTTCAGATTTTCTACTGACAAAGATATGTGGCTCATATGTGGAAAATCGATCCAGTACTTATCCCAGTAGTTCGGTTTCCGTTGGGTCATGCAAAACAAGCAATAGATTTCAAAATGTATAATAATAAAACACAATAGCAAGATGACTGTGTGTCCATTGAGGGATATTATGCGACTTCTCTTGAGATGTTATGCAACTACTCCTCTCAGGATAACATTTTAAGAGGCATGAACCTTGGATGTTCAAAACTTAAACTTTTTGTTTGTTTCTATTGCAGCCACCGTACTAGCCGTCATTATTTCCAATCAAAGGTGGCATAGGTGTGTGTGATGCAAACGATAATGGAAAGGTAAGCCTTGCATGTATGAGGGATATCTGAGAATGATAGTCCACAATTTCACAGAGGAATTTTGGATTCAAAACTTCCAGATGATCCGCTCAGCTTCTGAAGAATTTTAACAGTTTTTACTCTGACAGAGGTTAAATACAAGTGAATATTGCAATACTATTAATTATTTCAAATACCATCCTTAAAAGAGAATTCTCCAAACTTCTCATCCCCTCAGAGGTCTGCACTGTAAAGGCAAATTTGCTTAATATATGTAAGTGTGATAACATTCTAATGGAAGAAAGTAAATAAGCATTTATCCCCAAATGTCAAACTATTTCTTTTGAATTATATCCTAATTGTCCTAAATTATGTCCTAATTTTAGATAAAAATTAAAATATCTTCTCCAGCTCCGGTCTGAATCTGACGAGTGAACATGCAGTATGAGCTTGGGTGTGAATCTTGTGAAACACCTTCCTGCAACCAAAGACCAGGCTCTTTAAATATGTATGCTAATTCGGGGCTCTTTTCTGGGGTCAGCGTGTGGATCCTTTTCACGGTCGTTAATGGAGGTGTAACTGGACTCAAGTGTGTAACGATCTGGTTACCCTGACATTTCTAGAGAGCCTGGTGCAAGTGGCCACGTGGAGAGTGGACACTGGAATGCTAGCCTAGAATTCAAATATAGATCTCAAACTCTCTGTGGCAGCCAAGGAAAAGCTTGAGCTTGGCTTTACACTCAAAAGAAAAAAAAAAACAGCAGTGAGATACAGTAAAGCATACTGGAATGAATGACTACATTTTGAAATGATCTGCTGCAGTTTTTTTTTCTTTCCACACACCTATCTCTCACCTCATCACTGTTTCCATGAATGAGTTAACAAGCTGCATAACCCTTCCTCGTCAGTATTCAGCCACTATCATCACAGTGGAAGTGTGAATAAGAGACTCATTCTTCATTGTCCCAGACTAGTCTTAGTGGGAGTTCACACACTGTGTCTGGAGTCTGGAAAATTGCACTGCGATTCCGCTCTCCAGACAAGGGAATAGCTGTCAACTCCTGGAATGTTCCTGTGAAAATAAACAATGCTCGGGCTGCTCTCCGTGTCTCCCTGTCTTTCCCCTCTTAACTCTCTGTTTTAACCCTCTCTGCTGGAGCCTTGAGGCATAAAACAGTTGCGGCAGAATTGAGAGGGGAAGTAAATCAGAGTAATGTCTCCTCAAGGTTGGAGGCAGTCAATTCTGGCCCTGAGAGTGCCATCTTTCAACTCCTCAGCAAAAACATGTGTTCAAGGTACAGTTACAGGAGAGCGTCCAAGTCAGCCACAGATCGTATTAATCACATGCCTTTTCATCATGGCACTAAAAAAAAGAGATGTTCAGCGCTTTATGGTGTTCGCAGTGTACACAGCTTTGGAGCCTACAATTTGTTTGTCAACTTAGTTCTGTGTGCAAATTTAGATGCTGGTTACGGAAGACACAAATAGCCTTTTAACAGGTCGTTTATAGTAACTAGGTTGCAGATTACCATGTTTTTGTAAAAGTGTTTGGTTGACCTGATTTGTAAGCTCAGTTTAATTAGAATAGAAATATACTGTATTCTTATGTAAGAAGTTCACTTCAGTGGATGAGATAATAACATAAATATGAAGAATATGTAATGTAATTATCCCTTTAGTGCTAAGAACTAGGGAAAAAAAACCCAGTGGAAATATTTATTAGTTCTTAGGCAAACCAATAATAAGTAATGTATGTTCAATAATAAGGGATGGAAATATGTAGTTTGAGATAATTATTGTTTGGTAGATGCAGATAACTAACCCATTCAGAACCCAGTTATGTTCCAAGCACACACACACACACACACACACACACATACAAAGTTGTAATGATAGGAAAAAAACAGTAAATTAGATAATAATAATTCATTAGGATAATTTATTTTGGTTTTTTTTCTCTCTCTGTCTATTCCAATGGATGAAGATTCTCAACTCAGAAATCACCTAATTGTAAAACTGACTGTAAATGGTCAAATTAGACCTTTTTTCAACAAAAAGTGTGGGCGTTAATTTCTATTAATGAAAACAAAATGCACAACTTGCCTCATACAATATCCTGAACTGAATGAAGTGAATGTAAACCTTCATTGCCCCAAAGGGAATCTGCTTTGCACACAAATGAGAATAAAGAATAACAATGACAACATATAACACAAAACCATTCAAAATACATCATAACCTGCTGTTAACCTCCTGGAATGAGGCAACCTGAAGAGGTTAAAGCTGCGATGAACCCTGGGAATTCTTTTGGGCCCAACATACTTCAACCAAGTGCTAGAGGTGGTTGAATGAGGTTAAGGTTTTTTGTTGGGGTTTTTTTTGCAGAAAATATGCATTGCTAAACCTTTGGGATGACCATAAAAGTGCCAATCAATCTCCTGGTAGATTAGTCTCTTGTCTATATATAGTCTATATTGTTTTTACCAGCCTGACGAGTTCAGAATATTGCAAACATGCAAAGTTCTACAACTCAGTTACTCCTTAAAAAGCAGGTGACAATATTCAATATATATTGTATTTCTACACAATATTCTGTATTGTGTTGCACTACTAATATCTGTCATGGTTACCCACAGATGTACCATAACCTGCCTATACCACCACATATGAGTCAATTATTATTATAGTGACTAACACTCTCCTGTGGACATAGTCTGAAAGGATTCTGCATGTTGCCAAATCGAGATAACTGTTGTATTTGTATTGGTTGGTTGGGTACGTTCCAGAGGGATGAAGGTCCATGGCCTGAGCTGGCACTGGGAGCACAGATTTGGCGTTCTCTGGTTTCGTTGCCTTGGCCCACTTACAAAAGCAGTGGGGCCATCAACTTATTAGGAGGCGGCTGTCATCGGGGGAATTTGCAGAGTGAGTTTGTTATTGGATCCTGGGTGTGGATGGAAAAAAAGTCAAGTTGTCTTTCTAGACTTGCGGTTTTACTGATTCAAAGACCTACCAACCTCTGAGTAGTAATATATCTTGGCTTCTTGGCTCCTGTTGTCCCGCTGCTGAGGAGCTTAGTGGTTCTGTAATAAAACAATGATAAATTAGCACTGGTCCACTTTTTGCTTCCCCCAGAACTTTGCTCCCTATATTGATGCTGTCATACAAATTTTGAATTGTGGGTATACACATTTGGAAAGAAAGTAGGAAAGATAGACTTCCCCCCATTCATTGTAACAGAATAATATTTGCATAGGATGCACCTCCACGTCATATCTTTATAGTATTTACCTATTATCATCATTTGAGGCAAACACAAGGCCTCATAAACCCCTTCAGATCTATAAAAACACTTTTTGACATAATGTATCAGGTCATAATACTGTAGTTATTATTCCAGATGTTCTATTCGGTTATGCAACTTTATGAATAGGCCTTTTTCACAGATGGCTTTTTGACATGTCGCAGTAGGATGAGCAAAGTTGTAAAGAATTAAATTAATGATTGCTGAATTCCATTTGGCTGTTCCAGTTTCAGGGTTCTGGTCGTCATAGACCTTTTCACATTAGATATTTTAATACCACAGAAGAAAAATCAATTGCACTCACAGCGTGCTGACCTCTGCCAAGGCCAAATGCCTCATCTTGCAATGTTAACAAAAAAAGAAACAAATAATGTGTACCCACTCCAAAATTTATGGGGCTCTTTCTTGGCCCATGCTACACCCTTTTATCAAGTTTCACAGAAATTTGACCTTTAGTTTTTTCCAAATCATACTAACAAACAGACCAATCAACAAACTCACTGAACTGAAAACATAACCTCCTTGGCGAGGGTAATGACAGCTACATTCCACGACTTTCCCAGACCACCTCAGCAAGTGGTTTGAGTGATCAGATGCGTCTTGGTGCACATTTGTATTTAGCACTGTCCTCTCGTGATCCGATTGCCCAGGACACATTTAATAAGCAGTGTATGTCTACAATATTTTATAGAAATTCAGCCAATAGTTGTTGAGACTTTTCACTAAAAAATGAAAGGTCAACCTCATGGTAGTGCTAGAGAAAAAATCAGGGGGTCACCACCAGTCAGAAGGATTCATTATTTGAAGACCATAAATGTTTGAACAAAATGTTCCATTGTGTATATGTTGAGATACAAATATTTCACTGAAATAATTAAAAACTCTGACCTGCAAGTGGTACTACATGTCAAATAAGGGAACCACAAAGGTCCTCAGGATTCTTCCTATGGGCACCATGGAAATCTATGCCATATCTGATGGCAATCTATACTTGTTGAGGTATTTTACTGGAAACCAAAAGTGTCCAACTTATGATGGCATTACAGGGGATCACCCAAGTTATTGGGAATATAGATTTCACTGTAAAGGAACTGTGGTGATGTTTGAATGCTCAAATTTGAATGCAATTAGTAATAAACATACTGTTATATGACCACCTTATTATACATTCCAATACACAATGCAAAAGCCATCATTTTAGTTATGGCTGCTATAAGATGTTAATGACAGCAATGTTTGCTGGGGGAGAGAGGAGGCAGAGAGAGCTCTATCTGCAGCACGTAGTCTCCTCTGCAGCTGATACTCAGCTTCACAGTTCAAATACACAAACCAAAACCAAAATATTGCTCTTTGAGATCCACCAGGCACTTGATTATTTTTCTTTCAAATGAAGTTTCATTATTTTTGACGAAGTCGGGTCCCACATTTTTGTTCCCCCTTACAGAGTTTGAATGTCACAAGACCTCAGAGCGTAACAGTCAAGCCAGTAAGGGTCACAGAAAGGTTTTTCAAGTTTAATTTTCTGACGAGTTAGTCTTTACACTCCTACGGTCATTTCAATTTGACCACAAAACAGATTTCTCATTGATTAAACATGAGAAAAGTCAATATCGTTAAAGCAATGCCTTCCCCGTTTCTGAGAAATGTTCTGGCAAGATTACTTCTGTGTGCACCTTGTCGGTCAAGCCATCTTCAGAGCTCTTTCAGGAAGAGACAAGCTCTTGGTCAATTGGTGCTGGCATGAGATAGATGGAATGTGGCATTCGTCTCCAGTTTATTTTGGCCAATGCAGCATCCTTTGGGCTGATGAATATTTGGAAGACTTCATCCTCTTTTATTTGGCGACACAAAGCAAAATACTGACAGTGAAACATGCAGATGGGAAAGTTTTCACTGGCCACATCAGCTGCACACAGGCCTATTAGATGTGACCTTGGTCATACTTGCAATTACAATTAAATACAATACAAATTGCAATTAAGTCTTTCTGCACGTACTCTGGTAGAAGTTATGTTTGGGGAAGATTTCAAGCTAGAAAACACTGAAACTTAGATCAATAAGTAGCATTATCCACAAATACTTTTTAAACCATCATTAAAACTGACTCTTGACTTGTCGGTCGACAAACCCTCATTAACTTTGTGTCATTTCATTACTGACATCTGATTAGTTTTTTGATTAACACATGTGAGAAGGAATTACAGCCACTGGAGCATTCAAGGTCAAGTTGACTTTCCCTGTCACCTCCTTAACGTGGCGTGAAACCAGTAATACATTCTGTTTAATGGAGTGACACAAGGCATCGCTGTGGGCCGGGCCAGATGGGTTTGATCGTGACCATCGAGCCAGAAAGTTGGTCCTGAGCAGCAGAAGGCTCACCAGGAGCCCTCCTCTATTTCAATGCGTGGCCTGACAGCCAGCATTTTGCTGATGGGGACCTAATAAGGCCTGGCGTGGAGTGACCCTGGTCCATGCCTGCTGACAGCCTCTAACGCCACCTTCCCCCTATTACAGCCCACTACCTCCACCACCCCGCTTGAGCCGTCAGGCGGCCCCTTCATCAAGGAGGCCCATACGTCTCTCCACATTGAGCCAAACTTTGACTCTTATCATGGAAGGCCATTGCTTATGTCAGATGGGCTTAATGACTCGATCTATTCCGTCAAATACAGGGGACGCTGGTATGTTAGGAATGGGACTGGGCCATGGCAGAGGGGAGTGGCATGTGTGTGTCTGTGGTGGGAGGGAGTAGTTTTTTTTTTCTACAAAGAAACAATGTCACTATTTCTTCCTAAATTGGAATCCAAATAGACAGTCAACCCAACATCCTTGGTAACACAAAATACAGTCAAGTGGCATTTAGCAATTAGTCAGGACAGACACAACATATCAGTTGAAATAAAAATAGCACGAGCCTGAGATCCAAGATTTCCATTGCAAACAACTGTTTCTCTGTAACTGTGGTACAAATATAAAGAACTTGATCTTTAAAATTTTAGATATCTGTGGAGGAGAATGTAATTTTGATTGTGGTCCTTTATTGTTTTACACGTACTGCACATTTCATAGGAACTCATGTACATGTACATATGAACATTTTATAGGATCTCTGTCTTCAATTTAAAGCTGTTCCAGTGAGATTTGTTCAAAGCAACATTTGTGCATTATGCAGAGTAAAAAGGACACTGTTACTGAAACATTGTTGGACATTTTCTTTTTAAATACAATTTTCAACCCATTAAACCCTATTTGTCTTGACTGTATTGGAGTAGGTAGAAATCTCAACCTCTGTCATAAAAAATGAATAAACCTGAGGTAAGCAGAACAATATTTGTCACTTTGTAATTTGGATGAACTGAGTCTTTAAAGCCAGAGAGACGAATGCACATGCCAGTGCTTGGTGCTCTTGAAGCTACCATACCTCCTGTGCAATCTGACAAGTAAAGTCTTGACCAAGCCGTGGGCTTTGCTAATGGAAGGCAGACAAAACATTTTCTTTGCTCGATAGCATCTGTTTGCAGTACAGACTCGAACGGATATCAAGAGTGGTTGGCGCGTGAGAGTAAGGGGAAAGAGATTGTGACACATTTCAGACAAGTGCTAATGAATGTAAACATAGCTGTGATGAAGACAACACAGCACGAGAAAACATAGCCTCTGCAGAGAGAGGGTAATTTAATCCTTTTTTTCAAACGCTTCTCGCCTGCCACAATGCCTATCGTCCTCATCATGGGAGACGTAAAAACAAGCTCGGGATGAGTTGTGTCAAAGAGACGGCAACAGGGAGGGAGGGACAGGGAGGGAAGACCTCCCGTTGAGAACATGAAGGAGGACATTTTCACTGCAAGGAAGGTGAAGGACACCTTGGGGTGCTATCCACTTAATGAAAAAAAGTGACGAAACTTTCAATTTTTTTCTTTTCCTGATTAAGAAGGAGTGTTTTGGGCTGCGTGAGTCAGCGGGGAGCTGATTGAATTTGTCTTGGTTCAAAAACACAATTACTTGAGGGAGAAAGATAAAGATGCCTTCAATTAGCTCTCAGCTTCCACGTATAAATATTGCATGGTAAATTTTGTTTCTCATTAATAAATTCATTTTCTCGTTTATTTGTTTATTTCTTGTTGCTTCTCCCTTTCTTTGTAGCAAGTATCAAGAGGCTACAGCATCTCTCTTTGTTTTGCTTTGTTTCCAAACGTACCTGTCCAAGAGAACTAAAAAAATTGAAATCGAAGTCCACACTACTACAGAAGGCTCAGAAAAAGAGGAGATTTTGGTGATTAATCTTTTGACTTGCATGTCTTTAATACCTCACCAAAATAGGATCCAAAGCCCAGCAAAAGCGACAAACAACACCAGTAAGAACTGATAAAAGTTAGGTGGAAAACAAGATTTGAAATGCTCAAAGCAGACAAGAAATAAGTAGAACTGACACCTTGTGGTCAGTTGGTTGATTGGTTGGTGGATCTACTCTTGTCTGATCACAGTCTCATTGTTTGAACAATTGCTGATGTTACTTTCAAAGCATTTTTAAAAGCGCCTCAAAGGCATATAATTTTTGTCACCTGAGACATTTCGGTTGCATCTAATTGCCATGATACAGCATATCCGCCAAAATTAAAATGCTAGCTTGCCTTTTCTCTGGAAAAATGCAAATATAAAGTGAACGAAGAGAAGCCTGCTGGTCTATGTTGTCAGCAGTATTCATTTACCTTCATTGTTGTTTATGTGACAGCTCAGCATGTTCTCATCCCAACTCGTCACATGATGCAACTCTGGCAGTGAACTTCTGCATTTACGTATTATGAGTTTTGCATCCTTCTGCATCTGTTTTTTACGCTCTGGGATTCTGCTACCAGGATGTCAACACAAGCACATGGTGGAACGACATGGTACATGGTTGTGTTTAGGAAACAACAGTATGGATGGTTAGGTTTAGGCGACAAAGTCACGGATGGTTAGATTTAGGGCAAGGAGGCACATGGTAAAGTGTAGAAAAATATCACATTCAAACAGGAAGTGAACTCTTAACTAACTTGCATCAAAGTATAGGTTTGTGGGAGTCATCCACCAACCCCTCATGTCCACCCATCCACCCACATTCCCTATAAGTAAAGTCCTGCTCCTTATATTTTGTCGTCACCAGCAGCATTACAACCTGATTCCATCCTGATGCATTTCACGCACACAACAGCCTCCCTCCAGCCATGTTTTCAAGTCACGCTGCCCATGTCATATCAGGCTGATGCACCAGGTGACCGTCGGCCTCTGTGAGCTTATAGAAGTGTTTGCAGTGAATGTTTAGGGAAATGAAAGAACTGGTGTGGAAGGATTGAGTCGGCTGAGCAGACACAGATGGCTGATTCAAATAGATGGTTTGATGAACGAATCAGCGAAATGTTGCTTCATGTCTAAGGATGTCCAAGGGGACGACCTAAAGTATCCATAGAATTACGAGAAATCTGGGTGATGTTAGCAAAGGTGATTGTGTCATATGTCAGTCAGCCTCATGCTCACTGGTGATCTAATGAAAGACGTCCATATAGGGATAATGAAAATGTTTTAGTACCCTAGATGTTAGTCAGCAAGGAGATGCCATTCAATTCTGTTTATCTACTATGAGGCTTGTTTCAAATGATGATGACTGACAACTTGTGGAGTCTCATTGTTTTTACATAAAATAAAAAGCAACATTCAGAGCAACATTATTGAGACTGGGATTACGGACCATATTCTGATGAAAATGTAATGTGATATGTTAACAATAACAAACTAACATTTTTAGTATTTTTAAATGTTTATAGAGAATGTAACTAATAACTTTGAGAAGAATGTTCTGGGAACTAAAAGAAAGCTTTAGAACCAAAAATTGCTCGCTGGGAACGCAGTGGAGAAGACTGTAGGAAAAACACATATAATAGGTGGATAAATTACCTTTGCACCGGTCGATTCAGATCAGAAACTTACTCTCTTGGTATATAGGCAGGATAATATAAACCTCTTTAATATGATGGCTGGTCGGGAATCTTGTACTGGAGTGCTAGGGTAATATTCTGTAATCAGTGTGACATCAGCCTGTATAATGGTTAGACAGAGAAGGTCAGACCACTGACCTGTGGCCTGTATTGACCCTCATTAGTCAGGCCCACACACAGCATCTGTGCACGAGGCAGTCGGTTAACCCAAGGCCACGTCAACCCCATCCATCTCTGACAGCAGCCAGGCTTCAGCACATCCAACACTGATCCCTCAGTGCAATTTGATCAAGTTTCATTTTAAATAGCATTGTCTTGAAATAAAGTGTATACTGTAACATGACTTGTTTTAAGATAGTGTACTTTGATGTAGTTAACTTATTTCCACCATTCACTGATATATTATGTCCATAATCCACAACTATGTAATGAAATCTACTGACTTTACAACAGTCTAGAACATAAATGATTGAAATAAGCCCTCTGGAAAAACCATTACAACCTGCATTTAATTGAATATTAATAACATACTGTCCTTAATCCTTTGAAACCTGGAGCTACATCATTTTTCTTGTGCTGCTTTCAGACATCTTTCATAGGAATGTAAACCTATGCAAATTGGTGCGATTTCTTTCAGAATTATAGGGAAAAAGGCAATGAGCTATTTGGTAAGAAATTTTCCACAAATTGCAAAAAATGCAAATAAAATGTTTTTTTTTTTTTTTTACAGCTAGGGAAAAACTAAATCTATAATAATCATAATTATAGATTAAAAATCTTCTTACAAAATTCTTAAAGTTCTTAAAAAACTTTTTAAAAAAAATTTAATGTAATTTTATTTGACTTCTAACTAATTTCCTCTTTAATGTCTGGGTCCTTTCTTTGGTTACCCATTGCCTTCTTCCTATGTTTTCAAAAGAAATTAATTTTGATTTGGAAACTGATTAAGTTTATAAAAATATAAATATATACAATATTGCTGGCTTTTAAATTTGTTCCCAGGTTTGTCAGTCCAGGACAAGAGGACAAGGAGAAATAATGCAACACTATTCATTTGAAGGAGTATGTATTTTTTTGTTTTTTCTTTTAGTTCTCCACCCGACATGTTAACAGAGTCACTCATCACAGGCCAGACATGTGCTCTCTCAGGGGCATCCGCAGGGATGTCATTTCTCATGGCCTCTTGGAAAACACAATATACAAACTTTGTCATAAGGCGGGACCACCTAGTGAGAGAAAGACAGCAGCCAGTGTTCACAAAGTGCTCCATTCAGAGAAAAGGCTTATGCAAAATAAACATCTAGAGCATGATAAGGATTGTCATATAAGCAACAGTTGACTGGAACAGTGTATACTCAGGATATTAAACAGGCATACTTGCCACTGATTTTTTTGTCTTCACAGTGTGCTTTTATTTTGTGTCTTGTGAAAAATTCAACAGAAAAACACTTTTTTATCAACATTTATTCCAAAATTTTCAGCACCACGAAATCCCAGTTCCTGCAAAATTTAAAGTCAAGGTAAACAGTCAAACCATTGGAAAAATACTGCATTATTTATGCAGACTTTGAGTTTTTGGTATTTATGAGGCTGGCCTTCAAATTGGCCACATTATCAAGAAGCAAACAGTGTAAATTGAAGATTTATTGCTTGGCTGTGATATACATAGCTTTAGATCCACTCTGTATTACATTGAAATGTGTTTCTAAGTTTTTCCCCCTAAAAATGTGCATGATAATATGCTCCCAATGGCAATACTGCCATTTCCCTTTTCCTAGTTATTTTAAGCTGAAGGTCACACTGCCCCTGAGTTGAGTGGCGGGTGATTCAGATCACCTGTTGCGCAGGGTGTGGGGACTGACTGCTAATTTGGAATTAAGAGCAGCTTTGTGCATTTCTCCTCTGGGCCAATCAAGGTGTGACAAGGCCCGCTCTGAGAGCTTAAGAGAGGTGAAGAAATGCACATTCAGGGCATTCTGATCCTTCCTCAGTCAAATGCTCGCCTCAGATTAACAGACATTTTCAGCCAGAAACTCAGCTTTCAGAATGCACAAAATCACCCTCAAAATGGGTTCTTGCTAACAATCACCTAAGCCAACATAGTGATTTTGTTTATTGGTTAATACAACATAACCCCCACCAGCATAAATTGATTGGATTAACTTGTTAGTGAGTTGGTCATTTGGATATTCAGCAGTTACATAGCAACATTATCACTCACTTGAATCATATTTCTGGCTACCACTGCTTTTAGTCCAGTATTCACACTTTTAGCTCTGTTTGAAGTCTCTGCCAACTCCTGAGAGAAATATCAGGCTTTTTAGCAGCTAAATGTGCCACTATGTTCACCAGCCAGTCCCTAACAGTGTCTGTCTGCTGTTCTGTGCTGAACAGGCAGTGCATGGTGGGGTTACAGAGCTTTTTCTAAAAAAAAAAAACCCAAAAAATGGCTGCCTGCTGCAGCAGAAAACGACCCTATGAAAGCTTTGAGAGTGAAATGAAACAATGAAGTTGTGGGCCGGACAGCTAAACAATGAGCTGAGACCAGGGGTGTAGCACCACAGTCTGGGTCTGATGCATAAGCCATCTCTGTGACCCCCACCCTCCAAGTTGGCCATCTTCCCTTTTCCTTTACCTGATTTCCCTTTCTCAAGGAAAGACATGAGTGTACACTGGTGCTCCAGCAGCATGCTCATTCACAGTGGTCACTCACTTGGCTCTAGGTGTGTTAGAGATGAATCCTGGTGCAGGGCTGGACAAAATAATTTTGTTCCTTTTTAAGGGGCGAGAGGAGCCTCAACAAGCTTCCACTATTTTTTAAATACAAAGTATAGAGTTTTAACTGCTTTATTCTGCCATTTTTTATTTAATTACAACATTAATTATTTAAAAATTAAACATTTAAAACAAAACCAAGCTTTTTTCATTCCAGGCTTTTTGAGGGGCCCCCAGATTTTAAAATGCTCTTTTTCTCTTTCACTGCATTAGTTATTGCCTGAAATAATCTTATTTATCTTATAACATTAAAAAAACAATTAACAACAACAAAAATTTGAGAGAAAACTCAGAGAAGCCTATGAGTACAGAAAAAGAACTCCTGCTGATGTATTCTTTTGCTACTTATTTCTTCTAAAGGAGGGGGTATTATGATGATGATGATGACGATAAAAATAATCATAATATCAAGGTAACTTTTCTAACCCCAAGGGGCAATTTCTTGCACAACCACCAGTAAAAAAAATTAAAGAACAATGCACAACAACACAAAACTCACAACACGTCCACACTGACACAAACAATCACATTATACTATTGAGGAGTACAGTAGTAGCACAGACAAATTCATTTTATAGTCTATTTGTCCTACACCTGTGCAGTGCATCTGCGACCAGATGGGAGCAGCTTGTACTCGCTAAAAAGTAATGATAATGACGATAATGATGATGATGCTTTTTATCCATAGAGCACTTTTCATAGTAGTCTAAGACACTTTGCATACTTTACAATCATGAAATAGAACACATTGCAACATTTTCCAAACTTCAAAAGCTGTTTCGAAAAGGTACGTTTTGAACAGAACTCAAATCAGATTACTAATCTCCAAATAAAAAGCAGATTTATTTCTCAGAGACAAAGAAAAGACTATTATGAGAAGCAAACATTTCCTCTTGGGAGTTATGACAGTAACCCCTGATAAAGCTCTCACTGTATTTTATCTCACCTGCAAGCTCTGACAGGATAGTAAAGTTTAGACTGCGGTGTTAAAATGCATAGCCATACCTCAGTCAGCTCAGTTTGATCTGTGAGATTACTTAACCTGACAGACGCTGTAGACTGCAGTAGGTAGGAAGGATAAAGGAAATGACCCGAGAGTTGTTGCAACCTTTCAGAAATCTTAGACGCTCACAGACTTACATGGCGTTGTGCTCACGCATACTCATTTTGACATTTTGGCATCTCGTTTTGATTCCTGCCTGCACAGATGCAGCACAAGTGGATGGAATTAGCGTGGATTGATTTGGATGTGATTACAAAACAACGCTGACTGTGAATGCGATCCAGGAGAGGAATAAATAAAGATAATCTTTTTCAAAAATAACATGCAAATCTTAATGGATTGCTTCTATCTTCCCCTGTTTAAGTCATGTGTCACAGCTTGTGTGTTTTCAACGTGGCCAATTATAATCACAATCGCACAGCAACACCAAAAGCGCATGTTTGACATTGCCAAACACTAACAAGAAAATAATCATAACTGCAAGTGCTAATATTTGCTCACAGAGTCCATGTTTTATTCATGGGACATCTGTGCCACTTGGAATCAGCCCCGAAGCTTCACAACCCAAAGAAAGAGTTATTCAATTAAACTCTGCAAAATTGACGGACAAATGTTTGCTGCTTTTATTCCTCTTTTTCCATTCTGCTGCAGCCCAAATCTAACCCTGTAACAATGCATCAATAATCTCTCAATGCTGCATCACCTCACCTGCCAATCAAAGAATGGACTGGGGCTTGTTTGCTTTCCTGATTTGAAATATTAATACAGGTTAGCCTTGTGAGATGCAAAAATGTAGACTGGGGCACATGCTGGCACCAGAAGCAAGGCCGCAGCTTGACAAGGCAAACAAGAAGTCCTTAAATAAATGATGAGTTTAAAGGTTCGGAGAGGCTCTCTGACATGAAATAACCAGTGTACAATGAGTGCAACCCTGACCCAAGGATTTCAACACAACCTCATCAGCATCAGCGGAGAAAAAAATCCTGCATTTCCGTGCAGCTTGGGCCCTCTCTCAGTTAAGAACACAGCACATTATACTGTATGTGAACCTTTTTCTGTCTGTGCCGGATTCAGTCATAGTGGCTCGAAGCTGGAGACAAAATGATAATGAGCCACAACCCTCTTCACTCTCATTCTTTCTCTCCTCCCGGGGGAAAGGTTGCGGTGTGTGCTGCAGCCTGTTAAACTGAACCCGTTTACGCTGACAGGCTGGATGCTCGCTCCCTCTGTGCTGCGGCTGCACCTCACAATCCAAGCACGAAGAGGAGGGAGAGTTATTTTAGAGGACAAATAGTGTGTTTGGCATCACATGGAGACACATTCCACGCTGCTGTATGTCTTCGGGGGAGGAAGGAGAAGCTTAAGCACCCAGCAATTGTTGGCATGCGGACACCGGATGTCAAGTGAAATACATATAATTTTTACTGTATTGTGAGCTGATGGATTTGCTGGTCCCTTGTATATAGCGCTGATGGTGGAATGAGAGAAAGCAGCTTGAATGTCAGAGCTGGCACAGTTGAGGACTGTCACTGAGCCCGGGCCATGGCTTCCAGGGATTTGTCCAGATGAGAGCTGAACAGGCCTGAGGATCTGCTGGAGCCTTCCACATCTCACTTTCTCAGTGTGTGTGACTGTGCGAGTGTGTGCATGCGGGCGGACATGCCTCAGAGGGACTGTAGATGTTTTTTTTTTTCCAGTTCTGAACAAAATGTTGAGGGCTGTAGAGTCAGGGGAAGGCTAAAGAAGTGGGGTTCTGCTTCAGTTTGACAGATAAAGGTGGGTGAAAACTGAAAAGGCCTCTGAAGACACTAGTATACAGACCGATACTGACTCAGTCTGATTTTGCAGAGGTGTACAGATCCAAACACGTCAACAACTAGAAAGTGCACTCAGTAGAAAGCAGATCCAGCCGATTCTCATTGCAAATTTGGGAAATACTGTTGCTTTGACAGTGCTTAAGCATACGTTTGCAGCACCAAAAGCAACCTGTCGTGTGTGCATGAAACATTGGATGACATCAGGTGAGAATGTGGCCAGAGAAAACCACCAGGTGGTGAATAGATCCAGCAATTGTGATTTCAGAGGATGTGCTGCAGCAAGTTTCAAAAGCTAATAAAAATACTCACCCTATACCTAGAGCTTAACATGTAGATGTAGAAGTCCACTGCAAAGCGGCAATGTGTGATGACTTTGGATGAGAATGTGTTGGACCAGCCTAAACAATGAACATCCCTTTGAGTCCCTCACTGACGCCATCCTGTCCACATTGATAAAATACAAAGGTTGAGCTCTTGATGATCCATCTAGTGTAAAACTGTTTTATTTTTTATTTTCATGGATGAGGATCCTGAAACTGGGGAAATGGCTGGAAAGAGCCATGTTTAAGTAGAAATTAATAAAATAAATGTCTTTGGCATGCTGTGGCAATTCCCCAGGGGGTCCCTAAAAACTGCAACATTGAATTTGGCTGAAATTACAGGAATCCAATCCAGTAGAGGAGAACAGAGCTTCTAATAGTTAGCCTACACTTCTAAGGCCAAACGGATAATCGCTGGGATTGGTTTAACACGTGATCTGTTGTCTAAAGTTCTCACATTTTTTTGGTGACGTATCACTTGGCTGTGTCAAAATAAAAGCAATCAACATAAAAATAAATTAGAATGAACATTTTGAAGGGTGTGAAACACTTTCCCAGTAATTTCTCAACTAACTTTCTCAAGGCCAAGTGGTGACAGCTTCCTCATCCTGTGGCTTAAAGTGAGAGTGTTTTCTTTAGACAAATTGGTCCGTGTTGCTCACCTGTGTGTTACTCACTGTTATTCAAAGATCTTCCAGCTAGCTGGTGACTTGCCAGACTATAATGAACAGCAGCCACCAGGGCTGAGCAAACAGAAATGTTTTAAAACCTGATATATTCTGTCATTTGAAATGCCAAAATATACCACAAGTTTCTATGGTGACAACTGTTTTCCATTTGTACAGCTGCGCATGTTCAATTATATTTAGTTATTTTGGCATTATTGGAACTAAATGTCACAGTCATCTGACACTGAAAGCACTTTTATAAAGAAACTTTCTTAACAATGCTTTGCCAAATTAGGGAAAAACAGACAAAAAAAAAATCAATACAAAAGGAGTGCCGTGTAAATATATTCAACCTATTTGTTGAGGATTAATCTCCCTTCATTAGACCTCGGCTGTATCATAAGCTAAACTTCCCCTAAGCCACAGAAATGGGCTCTTTGTTGACTGTTTTTGTCATTAAATTCCCTCCACCCTGTACACCGTTTCCACCTAAAAGCAGAGAATATCAGGGAGAAAAAAAAATCAATTACACCTTGCACTTCTGTGTGCGTGTCAGGGGCTTTTCAGCATTGGAACCTAATTAAATTAACCTCAAAGGAGAGGGACTGGAAGCGCGGCCAGGGCACTCGGTGCACGTCCCATGATTAGCACATCGATTTATTAAAATGGGCTGGCTCGCCAGACAAGACAAGACCCTTTTCCCGCCGGGGTCTTGTTTACTCCAGACTGAGACAGTTAGAACCGTTCTGCTCTGCACTCCTCTGCGCTGCATGGAGGAGTTAATTAGTGGTGAATGAGCAAGCATTTCTGAAATATACTGGAGGTGGATATATCAGGCACTGCTTTGTCCACAATGGTGTGGCAGTAATGAATGTCCAACCATTTAGCTTCTGGGTGTGTTCTTGCGAGACTGGACTTGTTCTTACAGTAACAAGAGAAGGAAAGCTTAAATATTGGATATGAAAGTATAATGAAAATAACTTAAATTCTTTGGATGCGATTCAAAGTCCCATAAATACCTCTTTTTATTTACAAAATCAAGTTAAAATCATGGAAACAAAATGCACATGGATAACAATTTTATGTATGCATGCATACAGAACTGCCCTGTCCTCCTCACTAGGCAGGCTTCCATCAACCCCCAAACTGCGTAAACTGAAATAGCAAATATAAAAAATGCCTTATGGAAACACGTCAGTTTTGAGAAAACTTCCATTTAACGCAACAAAGTTTTCACACTCACATAAGGTGGCATTTCAGGCAATTTTAAAAAAAAGCCATATTTTGCAAAACTGCAATAGAAAAATGTTTTTTTCTTTTTTTTGCTTTTATAGGTCACATGATGACTCAGCCACTACTCTGCTCAGGTAGCCCATTTATAAATAGCTACAACTATGCATTTGTTGGTAGGCACTGGCTCCCTCGGGCATGATGCCACATGTATAAGTGATTTGCCTTTCAATTATCGCTCACATAACACGCCTACATCACCTTTGGCTAGAAATAATGACTACTAGTGCAGTGGCCATGTCTGCATCATCAACTATGCGTCATGCTTCTCTTATATGGCACAGATGCCAAAAATACTTCTGCAAAGGATACACCTGTGCATCTTCACCCATGGCTCTTCCTTCAAGCCTCCTCTTTCCTTGAGATGCCTTTTAGGAATTAAGGCAGCCTTCAAGATGGCGCATTGACATCATTTTCTAGAAAACATGCAGGAGGGTGAAAGTGACAGGAGATGAGGAGGCACAAAATAGACAAATGAGAAAGCCCCACTGTGACCTAGGAAAAGGTAAACAAACAGCAGAGGTCACAGGTTCAGAGCCCAGAGCCTCCTAATCCTCAGGATGGGCCTCCCAAAGAATCTGCTGCCACAGTGGGTCATCTGGACATCCTGGCACTGACTCACTTCGTCAGCAAGCTGCTCGCCATAACACAAAAATATGCCTGTCAACACACAGAGACGCGTCATGCTTTTTACACACAGGAACATTCCCATATCAAAAAGAGACATAATGATTTTACGATGTCACATGGTAAAAACATTTTTTTTAAAGATTCAGATATAGTAATACAGTAACTTGGATATGTTTAAATTATTTTTTTTCTTTTATGATAAAGCACACACAAGTTGGTGTTTTAACATTTTCCTTTTGTCATGTATAGTTAAACTATTAAAGTCAACAGGTTTTTAGTTAGAAGCCTGAAATTAAAAACAACAAAACAAACAAACAAACAGAACAGTTACGCTCTATGGAGAACAATTTGTGTCTAAATGTATGCCAACTTTGTCTAATGTACTGTGGAAACACCTTTTCACCTTTCAAACATTTTATTTACAATGGCATAACCTGACTGTGTCATATAGCAGAAAGAGAAAAACAGACCAGAAGGTGAGTCTGTCTCCCCAAAGCGTTTAGACAACCTCACACTGCAGAGTCAGACCACGCCAAATGAATAACTAGTGCTATAGATTGTTAATCACTTGGGATATCCGGCCACACATGCACACACAGTAAGTCATAGAGAAAACAGAATTAAAGCATAGTGTCAAAATTCTTGAGTCCCACTACAGTGTTTATTCACGTGTGCATTTTAGTCTGTTGTGCCCGCTCTGACAACAAAAAGCTGCAGTTCAGGAGTTATCAGTCTCATGTTTGAGCATTAGACTACACTGACACTCCTATTATTTATCTTTTCTTATCGACTGTGCACCATTACATATTTGTGGTTTGCAGAAACATGGGTTGAACAAAAGGAACATCTCAATTATGTAAGGTTAATCATGTAACTATCAATTATTTTCATTCCTAATTAATTTGTCAATTATTTTCTAGATTAATGCATAATTAGTTCGGTCCACTAAATTTCAGAAAAATATGGAAAAAAAATGTTGATCATTGTTTCCAAAAGCCCAAGATGATGTCCTAAAATGTCTTGCTTTGTCAACAACCAAATTCTATTCAACTTAATGTCATAAAATAGTAATGAGACCCCAAAATAGACCCTGGAATCTGAGAATTTTGACTTTTTGCCTAAAAAATTATTCATACGAGTCAACTGATTTTCAAATTAGTCAGGGATTAATTTCAAATTTGACAACTAATCAAATTATCAATGCCGTTCTCTATGAGATATTTCCCTACAGTCACCTCGTTCAGTGTTAGACCTTCACCAAATACCACTAACCACACTCAGAACAGGATATTACCTCAGGGGGGACGGATCTTTTACAAAGTCAACTAACAGTGACCAAGTCGAGCAGAATTTTTTTTTTTTTACCTCATTTTAAATGATATTTTAAATTGTATAATTTTAATATTATACAGACTGTGAAGAAGACAATGTACAAGATAACAGCAGGTCTCCAAATTGTTTTGGCAATATTACATCTTGAGCTCATGTTAATGACTTTGAAAAGGGCCTCCTGCTGAAAGATGGCCCAGCCAATCTTTTACACTCAAATCACTGTTGCAGTGATCATGCTGAAATCCAAAGTAACATAAATGCTGGGCAGAAGTTCTGCACTGTGATGTGATTGTAAATAAAGTAGGTTTTATTAAATTTAGGATTCTGGTGATGTGACTGATGTTTTTTTTACAGTTATGAGTCAGACTGTGTATTTCCATGGAAACAGAGATAACAGTGAGAAAAAGCTTTTTGACTTCAGAGCTAATTGCCCCTCTACATTGATAAATTTTGATTCTATATTTTATTTTGTTGGTAAGAGTAGTATAATTGCAATATTACACTTGAGGGTGTGCTTAAACATAATTTGTGGCAGGACAGTGATGCGGTCAGGACAGAGGTCCATAAGCATCACTGTAATGTTACCTAACTGGTAACTCCATCCCTATCCATGGTGGTTGGAGGGCGTTGCTGCAGAAACATTGTACCTACCCTCCAGGCTTCCCCAGTGAGTTAGAGGCCTAATTTCAAACAGCCTTCAAAAACCCTTTAGCACTGAAACTATAGTCTTAGTGTTAGGTCTGTTAGCACCATTAGCTGTGTCAGCACAGCTAACTTAGTAGTGCTAACAGTAGTTAACAATGCTTAAGGGGATTTGTGGCTCAAAATTAAGGCGCTTCCCAACTGTGAAGGAGCCCGGAGGATTGCCACCATGTTTCCATTGAACAGCAGCACCATCCAACAGTGGTGATCGCCTACCTCCCACCCGGAGGGTACAGTGTAGAGTGGCTAACTAACTAATGGAAACTGTGGGTGGTCAGTGGGCACTATGGAACTTCTGGATCTTCTGTAAACTTCTCTGGCAACATGTTTTTGTTGTTTGTTTGTTTGTTTTTGGATTTGTTTTTATTTTGTTTTTTTAGCCAATAAAGTTGGTTGAATTTGAAAAAAAAAAGGACTTGAATGGAATGCTGTGATGACATCACTGCACTTTATGATGAAAGCATAGAAGCCAGTGACATCATGATCACTCTGTGATGTAAAGTTCTAGAATTCTCAGAGCTTATAAATTCAGGCCAGGTTTTTGGTTCTTCATTTCGATATCGGCAGACATCGAGAGCAGACACAGTGTTGAATTTAGTCAACCTTGACTTCAACTTGTGGACACAGGAAGAAAACTGAGACAATGCAGCAAGCGTCCAAGAAAAGTCCTCCAAGGGTTATCAAAGGGAAATCAGCCAGAGTCAAGAGGGTACTGCACAAGATTGCACCTGAGGCTCCAGAGAAAATGGATACCTCTCCAAGTGTTCCAGTCTCACCAAACCGCTCTATGGCACGTTCCACCAGAGTAACTCTGCCAGTGAAGACTGCATGTGCACGGTCCACCAGAGCAAAGTGGGCTGTGCTGATAAAGGATGCACTTGAGCCTCCTGAGAAGATGGATACATCCCCGAGCATTCCCATCCCATCTAAATGCTCTGTGGTCGGGTCCAACGTTACATGGACTGTGCCAATGACAACGGCACCAGCTGCTCCGGAGAGTATGGATACCTCCCCAAGTGTTCCAGTCTCACCAAAACGCTCTATGGCACGTTCCACCAGAGTAACTCTGCCAGTGAAGACGGCACATGCACGGTCCACCAGAGCAAAGTGGGCTGCGCTGATAAAGGCTGCACCTGAGGCTCCTGAGAAGATGGATACATCCCCGAGCATTCCCATCCCATCTAAATGCTCTGTGGTCAGGTCCAACGTTACATGGACTGTGCCAATGACAACGGCACCAGCTGCTCCGGAGAGCATGGATACCTCCCCAAGTGTTCCAGTCTCACCAAAACGCTCTATGGCACGTTCCACCAGAGTAACTCTGCCAGTGAAGACGGCACGTGCACGGTCCACCAGAGCAAAGTGGGCTGCGCTGATAAAGGCTGCACCTGAGGCTCCTGAGAAGATGGATACATCCCCGAGCATTCCCATCCCATCTAAATGCTCTGTGGTAGGGTCCAGCGTTACCATGGCCGTGGCCTCCTTGGAGATCCAGATGAGAAGTCTTTGCATCTAAGACTTCCATGCAAAAGACTTCCCCCAAAAAAACCCATACACACGCGCATTAGTTCTTGCACATATGTGAGGACCAATTACATTTTTGGTCCTCACATATAAGCAATTTCTAATGCGCGCCCACACAAACACAAACACAAACACACATACAAAAACATGCACACACACCCAGCCGTCCGTGGAGAGGGGACCTCTCTTTGAATTGCCTTTCCCGAGGTTTCTTCCCATGTCCATCGCCTTGTTCTGATGTTCATGGGGAGTTTTTCCTCGTCTTCTTAGAGAGCTCGGGCTGGGCACCTGTTGCTGATCTGGGTCTATCAGGCCCAGTGAAACATCTACAGCAACAATTTCCCCCTAAATTCGACATCTCCTCCAAAAACAAAAAATAAATTCCCTAAAATGATTTCATGTTTATATGTCTGTTACTGAAAAGATACACTTAAGTCATGTGTAATATTGAATTTATTTCTTCATTTATTTTAAAAACAAATCAGTGGACAAGCACTGATGAGTATATTTTGGTTTAAATGTTGCTATTTTTTCTAGAGCTATATTTTGGTCTTCCAGAGAAAATAATGATGTTTCTATTTTTTATAGAGTGCAAAAGGCAGAATGTCTGCAGAGAAAATATGAATGAAAGGGGAGAGAAAGAATTTTTTTTAAAATTGTTTAACGTGATAAACAGGTTATGGTACTGTCAGAAATGTACAAAAAACTCAATTTAAGAAATGGCATCAGGTGGCATCAGCTTCAAATCTGATTCACTTGGTGAAAGGCAATCATCAGCTGACTTTTTGCTTCAAATAATAATCAATATATTGCAATGATTTAAATTAAGTATGTCAATTTTGGTTAGTATTGCTTTTGATAGTGTAACATTCAATAACTAGCGAGTTTTTTTTTTAGGAAGATAACACATAAGTCACAAGTGGTGAAATTTAAATGTTTTGGGTGTAAATGTCTTGTATTTTTCTGTTTTCTGTTGGCTTCGCTGTCAGAGAGACAGCCAGCTAGCCATGTTAGCATGTGGAAACATAGTGACCACTGACCACCCACAGTCTCCATTAATTAGTTAGCCACTCTACGCTGTACCCACTGGTGGATGGTGCTGCTGTGTAACAGAAACATGGTGGCAGCCCTCAAGACTCCTCCAAGGTTGGGAAGGGCCTTAATTTTGAGTCGCAAATCCTCTTAAGCATTGTTAACTACTGTTAGCACTACTAAGTTAGCTGTGGTGACCCAGCTAATGGTGCTAACAAACCTAACACTAAGACTATAGTTTCAGTGCTAAAGGGTTTTTGAATGCTGTTTGAAATTAGGCCTCTAACTCACTGGGGAAGCCTGGGGGTACAATGTTTCTGCAGCAACGCCGTCCCACCGCCATGGATCGGGATGGAGTTACCAATTAAGCAACATTACAGTGATGCTTACGGACCTCTGTCCTGACCGCATCACTGTCCTGCCACAAATGACGTTTAAGCACACCCTCAAGTGTAATATTGCAATTATACTACTCTTACCAACAAAATAAAATATATAATCAAATGTATTCATGTAGAGGGGCAATTAGCTCTGAAGACAAAAAGCTTTTTTTCCACTGTTATCTCCGTTTCCATGGAAATACACAGTCTGACTCATAACTGTAAAAAAACATCAGTCACATCACCAGAATCTTAAATTTTATGAAACCTACTTTACAACTTCAGCAAGCAGGTCTATCTTGAGTAACCACCTAGCAACAAACACATTTTCTAGTTCCTGTTGAGTCTGCCGGCCAATATATGCAAATGCTTTCTAGATATTGTTGAGTTTCACCACCTAAATAAATAACCCAGATATAAACACAAAAATGCTTCGCCTGCTTAGTCTTGTTACGACTGAGAAATCTACTTAAAAAAGTCATTTTTCCATAAACAGATGACGCTACTAGATTCACAAACTCTACTTGAATTTTTAAGCCAAGTTTCAAGTTACATGTATCTTTGTTTGAATGAAAAATTCAAACCATATATCAGATCATTTCTGAGTAAGTTTTACACATAAGGAAGAATAAGTCCTGAAACCCAGAAATGACTTAGCATTTTAGCATTCACAATCCCCCTCGTCTTAAAGTCAATAGGTTTTTGGTTAGAAGCCTGAAATAAAAAAAACCAAATCAAACAAACAAACAGAACAGTTACGCTCTATGGAGAACAGTTTGTGTCTAAATGTATGCCAACTTTGTCGAATGTACTGTGGAAACACCTTTTCACCTTTCAAACATTTTATTTACAATGACATAACCTGACTGTGTCATATAGCAGAAAGAGAAAAACAGACCAGAAGGTGAGTCTGTCTCCCCAAAGCGTTTAGACAACCTCACACTGCAGAGTCAGACCATGCCAAATGAATAACTAGTGCTATAGATTGTTAATCACTTGGGATATCCGGCCACACATGTGTACACAGTAAGTCATAGAGAAAACAGAATTAAGAGTCTGTTTGGACATGCTTTTGTGGTGGATAGGTCCCACAGATAATGGACTTTCAAACATTAGTCTGGTGTTCACTTCCTGTGTGGCTCCTTCCCCTAATCCTAACCATCCATGCCCTTGTTGCTTAAGCCTAATCATCTGCGCCAGCATGAGCATTTGTTGACATCCTGGTGTTGATTGCCATGTCCTTGTTTTTACAACAAGATAGTGGCATCTCTAAGCGTTAATAGCAGACGCAGAAGAATACCTGGAGCATAATATGTAGGCACAGCAGTCCACTACAGAGCGGCAACATGTGATGAGTTGGCATGAGAACGTGTTCGAGTGAAGTAACACAGGTCAAATGACCACTTTGTCCTTTTACTTTCTTTGTCACCGTCAGTACTGTACATTTCCTGGGATTTTAAATTTTTTTGGAAAGGGCCTTCTTTTCTCACTATTTCAGACCTACTCAAAAGATGCACAGTACAATGCTGTTTAGGCTGTGCAAAATTCACAGTATTATTAAATACTTAGAGCTTGTCACTCCACTCATAACACAGGCCCATGATGTAATCTATCATTTCTTGTTCTACAATGTCTCTATTGTTCATTGTAATAGTTTGCTGTTCCCTTCAGGCAGGGATTGTCTTATTTTTCAACTTTAAATGACCTTTGACTGATTGATTGTAACGAGCTGCAGTTCATACACTGCAATAATATTCACTGTGTGCATTGGTAGTGTTAACTGTAACCTTCTAGTGCACATATTATTGGGTTGAGTGACTACTGACACATTTTGTATCACCTGTGACCCTTGACCTTTGGTTCCTGCTCCAAAACAACATAATATTTACTGAATCTCCAATAAAAGGTGCAAAAACTAAATTAAAAACCACACTTATTTACAAGCCGTGCTCAGTTTGTTTAGCTTGTCTCATGTTAAGCTGCTTATCTGCAGCGTGAGGAATGTCGAGCCTATGGGTCATTCCGTTTCTGTTATTAGAAGAAATACTCAGCGGGACAATCCAAACATTGTACGAGTGCAACCAAAGTGCCAAGAGTGCGAGGAGATCCCAGGCATGAGTGTACATTTAATCTTAAAACAACATTACCGTGGATACTCGTGTTTGGATATATTCTTTAGCACACTGTTATCGCTCACAATTATGATATTGTTTGGATTCCCACATTGCTGCTCATATTTCCAGCGGACTGGCAGCTCACTGATGGAGAGTCTTCCCCGGGGAGTCTAGAAACGTAGCCGTTTTCAATGTGTCTGATCCTGCTCCTCTATCCTGAGCTGACTGTAATTGGCAGCCTCTCCTCGTCATTGAGTTATTACATTTCCCCTCTCGGCTATCCCACGTACCCCTGGGAGCACTTCACACTGTGAGCGAGTCCCGCGAGTCCCCCCTCTGTAGGACACACAGGACCTGCAATATAGTCATCCGCATGGTAGCAGAAATCTTTC
The DNA here is from genome assembly GCF_026936395.1 of Plectropomus leopardus. Lineage (NCBI taxonomy): Eukaryota > Metazoa > Chordata > Actinopteri > Perciformes > Serranidae > Plectropomus > Plectropomus leopardus. The sequence goes on from NC_142196.1 coordinate 7,245,217, forward strand.
TCTGCCTCTGACTCTCCATAACAGGCCATCACAGAGTTTTCCAGCGTATAATGAGGCACTAAAGTGGAAATTGCATGGCGCCAAGTATTATCATTTTGAGATGTCCACAATTAATGCACGAGGGTGGATACTTTACATTCTGAAAAGAGAAGAAAACAATTATGTGCTAATGCATTAGCAAAAGGGCGTAATGCGTTCGCTCTTCAAAGACGCATCTGCAAAAAAAAAGGGTGCAAAAAAGGTTTACTTTTCCACAGGATGCAGGTCCCCTTTCAACTTGACATCTCTTTTGAATGGTTTTTATGATGTGGCAGCACAAGGATGATTTATTCTCCTCTAAAGTCACCCGAAGTCGAAAATAAACATAGGTTCAGCGGTTGCCGGTGTCACTGCTAAGTAAACACAGACCTGCCTGCAATTAAAGTCCCGGTTTCCTCTGGTGGAGCTGACGTTTTGGTTGTGCAGGAGAGAAGGAGCAGCAGGAGGCTACAGTCCATTTCTCGCATATTTTCCTCAGGAATAATTGCAAGCAGTGTTTTGTATGATTAAGAGCTCCGTAATCGCACAATTTCCATATTGTTGACTCATACTTGGAGACGGTTTTCGTCTGCCGTGGCACAAACTGGTAATTGAATAGGAAATGCAGATGCAATTATCTAGTGTGAAATAACTTGTGAGAAACTCTGATCAGTGTTTCCACTAGTTTTAGGTTCCAGACTGAGACCTGACACTCACCATACGTCCTCTCTGTGGGAATTTAACTCAGTGTTTCTAACTATTGCTATCAGTAAAGAAAACAAAACCTGGGGGTTGTCGTTATGCAAACAATGTACAAACCACCACCGGTCTGAGGCATGCTGTGCACAGAAAGAAACGGCACATACACAAGTTAAAATGCAGGCATAGAAAAGAATTCAATTATTTTATTATTCTTTGGAAAACAAAATCCACAGATGTTTCCATTATGATCCTGTACCAGTCTCTCCATTCCACGTAGAATCAGGTTGATTTGAAGCAACTTGAGAAAATAGCTTACTCTTAGCAGTACAATGAAGTCACATGTTCTAGGTGAGACCCTGTCATTATCCATAACCAAACTGCAGTCTAGACAACATTGTATATAAAAGGGTGAAGACAATTAAGGATGTTTGTCAGACAGACAGCTGGGGCATGGATTGGGGGAAAAGAGGATGCAACTTGATATCTTAAAGGAAAAATCCACTGGAGGGACCTCCTGTGTGAAGAATAGCTCAAACAGAAGCATTTTTGACTGTTAGACATTTATAGTGAATGTTTTCTGTACTGTAGCCTGACCCAAACTTACCTTTTAATATGTACATTCATATACAACTGTTTTGCATGAACAAAATATGTTATGCCAAAAAACAACATCCACAATTCATACATCAAGGTTAGGGTTTAACAGTCACCTACTGCTGCTGTGACCCAAGGCAACGGTAGTAAAAGGACAGTGATTTCCATTGGTACTTTTATATGTTTGTTCTCATTCTGAAGTTGTCACATACTGTTGTTTTTGCAGTGCTGTCAACCTAAGATTCCAACACCTAAAGCCACCTTTCACGTCTCCATAATAATTCGTCACTGGCCGGTGTCAGCTGAGAAGGTGTTATTACATGCCAGTGGACAGCTAGACAGCATCTGCTGTGGCAGAGTGATATGCAGAGTGGCAGTGTCAGACCCAAATACACCATCTTTTTATTACATGCATTACCCACAATGCAACTCGGCTACCAACAGTTTGGTCAGAGATTTGAGTGTTTTATGTTAGTAGTGGCTATTGTAGCATCAGGCTGTTAAGCAGAAAATAGAAGTGGGCTACATAGGTCTTATAAGCGCTCTTCTTTCTAACTCCAGAGTTTTTAATTATCTTCAAACTTGTAGTTTTTAGCACATAAGTTGAGGCAGTTATCAGACTTAAAACAGCTCCTGCTGGAAAGAAAAATGTAGTGGCACTATTTAAGATTCTACACTCAACCACACGTCAACCTCATGGTAACACTGGCGGAAAGGTCAGGGGATCACCAAATTCATTAGGATTCACCATTAAGGGGCCATGAATATCAGAAATACATTTTGTGGTAATCCATGGAGTAGATGTGGAGAAACGCCACAATCGAAATTTCATTGCATCCAATAGTAGCTGAGATATATCAGACTGGACTGTTAAGTGTTGGACTGACCAACATTATACATCTACACTACCCTCTTACATGTACTTAATGGTATTAAATAATATCCACTTTAGTATTAGTTCAATTCAACACATTTTGAACATGATGGAAAAGTGGTACTCTATCTGATGCTGTGGGAGTAAGGTTAGGGAAGCACCACATTACTTTACACTACCCTTAATTTTTATATTGCTACCCAAAGTCATTATGCAAATTTAATCACTAATGCATATTACGTATTATCATAATTCATAGGATACAGGGTTGCCTTGAAAGACCAGAATGAAATGCAGACATGAGAATTATGTATTATGGGAAACCTGCTATTCTTCACACCTATACTAACCACATGCATTGTCTTGTCTTAAGCAGACAAGGGTGATTATGTGATATGTTATCCAACAATAGCTTATCAGACTTTAACAAAAACAATAACTTGCTGGACTGTGAAATGATTGATTTGTAGTGACAAAGAGCCTGACAACACAGATTCTGTATAATCCTTGAGTTAGTTTAGAGAAATGCGGTCAAAGTTTATAAAGAATTCTGTGCTTTTTCTAAATTTCATAGTCCTAAACATTATGAAATCATGACATTTACTCTGAAAGGCACAGAGTCACCACCATCTGATATCCAGCTGCATGCCCACTTTTTGTCAACTGGGGGAAACATGCCAGTTTACATCACCTGGAGTGACGCAGAGCAAGAGAACAGAGCAAAATGGAGTAAATGGAGCGTGGCAGAGAAATTCATCTGCCAATTCTCTGCCATCTCGACTCAGGTCTTGGGTCTGGATTGAAACACGCACACAAGCCTGTCCTTGTTTCATTCTCTCCACATCACTGACTTCCATGTCAGCACTAAATGAATGAATAACAAATGACCAAAGAGGCTCCTACAGAGATCTACGTGGATAACAGTCATTTTTTTCCATCTCTTCAAGACTTAAAACACAACCTAAGAAGAGGTAATCAGGGAGGAATTCAAGCAGTTTGGCATCACTACTGGTCACTGTTGACTTTTCAAAGAGTGGATGCTCTATATGTTATAGCTGATGATTTTCCACAAACCTTCATCTCTTAATTGCAGTAATAATGAATGTATGGAAGAACGGTAAAGGTTCTAGCAGCTTGAGGGAGCTGGAAGGCATTATTTGGCTGCTACTCCTTTCAACTGTAGTCATGGTTGAGGGTTGAAACACAGCCTGGTCTCACTCCCCGGGTGTAAAAAAAAAAAAAGTTGCTTGGGCAGTTGCCCTTGGCATCAGATACTGACACACAATGCACTCTTTATTGTATGCATGTGATGCACAAGGCTTTCAACCAACTGAACCCATGTAAACCCATCATCAGTAATGGACATTCAGAGCAACAAATGTAGTAAAAAGAATGTGCAAGTCCCCTTAGGTGGATGGGAGTGAAGGTGGATGGTTCAGTAAGCACAGGACTTTGACCCAGGAGACAGGTGTTTGTGTCCCGTGTAAAGTTATTTTGTCACATTTGTCATTAGTCACATAAACTGATGTGACTAATATCAAGCATGATTTATTTCCTAACTCTAACCAAGCAGTAGCAATGCCTAAACCTAACCTCCAACCCCCTGCATCAAGATAAAATGCAAAAGGCTGCCCTGGGTGTCATTATAACAACAGATTCTGCCCAAGTGTCAAAATATGACAAATATGGATGAGATAATGTTGCCTTTTTGAAGTTTTATACCATCTAATGGCGTTTGCTCCTGACTTTATTTACTTTTGTCAGGGAGATGTAAATGTGGATATTCGTTGGATATGGGGCTTTTCTTGAAATGTTAAGCTGCATCTGCACTGTACTGTGTATAACTTAACACAACCATGTTGTAATCTAATTTCTTTTTTGTGATCTTGATGAACAGCAAATGTATGTTCAAAACAGCAAATGTTAAATCTGTTGTGTTATATGTAAACAAATTATGGAGAAATCAGTGTATTTTTTTATGAGCTGATGATAATGTTGTAACTTAAAATATTATTTAAATATGTAGTTCCACTCAGCACATGACAAAATCTGACTTTTTCTATAATGATGTGAATGAACAGTGTGTCTTCTTGTAAATCAAATGCTTTTCAACATGTCTGCCTCCCTTGCACAGGAACCCAATCCTCTGTGTATCATACAAGTGGAAGTTATGCAACGTAAGGAAAAAAGAAGAAGGGGGAAAAAGAGAGAATCCTCTACCATCTGTTGCAGCTTTCCACTACACGTCTGAGGACTCTCTTTCTCTAACATCTTCAACAGCAGACAATCCACAAATCACCGGGTCATATTTCATCATCAGCTGCCGGTCTGTTCCACGCCTGTCTTCTCCGCAGTGGCTCGGTGACATGTGGAGAGAGAGCAAAGAAGAGAGTGAGAGATATCGGAGAAGGCTGAGACACGCTGTAGTTGGGTGGAAAGCCTATGCGTGACAGAAGTGGTGTGAGCTTCTGCTGAGAAAGAAAACATTGCACTTATTTTACTTTCACGGTGTATGATTGCAGTCAGAAAATGTCAAGTCATGAACACCCGGGTCACCCTGGATGAAAGGCGGGGGAAGCTTGTATAGTAATATCAGGGGGCACCAGCATATTACCATGTGATTTAAACAAATACAAACTATTGTACGGACTAATGTATGGAGTTACATATATAAATAAATAAGGAGTGCTCAAATCACAGATGGTACAAAGCAATAGCTAACATCATTAGCCCCTGTGCTGGTTAAGTGCCTGTGTCGCCGTTGGAATTAAAGTTATGTTAAAAACTACTTTACCTGTCTATCAGTCAAGACCAAATGGTTACACAATGTAAAACAAACAAAGCATTTAGAGTATTATCTAGTAAATAAGCAATATTAAGGTCTGCTTTAATTATGATCTTAGGGTTATGTTGTTTTTTTTTTAATTTTGAAGCAATAAAAAAAACTGAGTTAATAAAAACCGTACATGTGCTCTCGTGGAAATAAGGTTTGATAAATTGTACATTTGAGTCCTTAATAGATGAAATTTAAGGTAAATTAAATGTTAAACAAATGTCACTGGTGGTGTAACAGTTTTGTAAGCACCCATTTTAGTACTTTTTGATTCACTTACTTAAATATTTCCAGTGTTTTTAATGAGTCATTTGTGGAGTTTGGGAAATCTGTTTGGCCATTTTGTTAGACTAATTCAGAGTTAATTCCAATCTCACATTTACAAAAAAAATCTCCACTATTTTAGAGCACCTCCTGCACATACAGTATCATATTTCTGTGCTGGCAGATGTTTCACATATTAAGAGTCTGCGGGAGGTTGTGGATGCAGTTAGCAAAACCTAAATTAAAAAATCATGACAGTCACATGTATAAAAATGCAGTTTCAATGCTTTATAGCAGATTGAGTTCAAACTGAGTCACAATGTGAAGTTGTGAAATTATTATTTTTTTCTTATTTTTTTCTTTTTCTTTTCAGCTAGCCAAATGCGGCACATAACAGCCATCCCCGGCAACTGTCGCAGCACCAGGTGCACACTGTTTCTCAAATCTTTTACATGGTCTGGTGGAAAAATATGGATTTTAATAAGTCCCCTCAGGAGCAGTAGAGGGCGGGAGCCTGGGAAAGCGGCCTGAATGAGGTGTCCTGTGCATTACATTAGATCCCTTTTAAATGTCTCATAATGACAAACATGCAGGGTTTGAGCTTAGTGAAGTGAACGTTAACAAACTGTCTTGCATTAATGTCATTTTGGGTTACAAACATTGTAACACCACATTTGACCCAAGAAACCCAGCAGTTCTTGCCAAAAGAACTTTAGTCTACGAGTAAACTTGAAAAACAAATTGTGCTTTGACAAAGCCAAAAGGCCCAATTTATTGTTGACTTACACTGCTGTTCTTTGCACTTCAAATTTGATGCCCAATTTTGGGATGTACTATTCAGTACCATTTCCCTCACATGCTTGCTTAGCTTAAGCTTCTCAATTATTCAGGCACGGATCAATACTCAACACACTCCTGTGAGGGAGAGCAGGAGGGAGAGGCGAATTTAAGCCTGAATCTGGATTATGGATTTGTATCAATTTATGTGTGGCCACTCAACCGAGAAATCTGTGGAAAACACAGCGAAATATGGCTAAGTGGGGGAAAGCTGGAAGGCTCAGGCTCTTCTGTCCATTTTAACTCCTTGTTCTTCACTGACCCTTTTTAGCTCCGGCCAATTATTACACCGCTAGCCTTGGTCTGTCAAAGGCGCCTTTCTCATTAGCCTGTCCCCAGTTCACTCCACAAGCTTAATGAACAGGGCCTCCATTACCCAAGTTTACCTCCAACTTTAACAACAAGGCCGTGTTAAGAGCGCGTCCTGATAGACAAGAGCAAGTCACACATCAATGGTGTCCCTAACAAGAGAGAGAAGAAGTGTCCTTTTATGAGTGGGTTAAATTCACTTGGGAATAAAACTTTCATTTAGGGATTTTTAAGGGGGATTTGTTGGGATTTCCTGTTGTGGCTTGGCTCCCCCTAGTGTTGTTTGTGATGACGTCCATGTTGCAGCATGTTCACACCTGGAGGTGACACACTGGTTATTAATTATCAGCTTTCTTATGAAATATGACACATGCCAGATCGAGAAAGTAAATTGTTGACAGAGAAGAGCCTCTAAGTTTAGCCTCTACTGTGCAGACAATTACATCAGCAGTAGTCTGATGTCATGTGCAATTCATTTCCTTTCTGGTATGCCAAGACTGTATTCTAGAAACCAAAGACAACCACATACTTTCGTCATTTACGGTAATTGGGACAAACATAGAGCTGATAAGCAAAGTCTCGGGACTACTTTTCTGTTTCTTTCTACCTAATTGTCTCAAATATTGGGCTTATTTAGAACATGTGTGGGTCTTTGTATTCTGTCAGATGTTGAAATGAGTAAATCTAAAAGGACACATTATTTCTGCAACCGCACTTGACAGGATTACAGCTGTAGAAATGTCAAAAAATCTTCCACAATTCTCACTGAGACACATTTTTCATTGCGGTTTGATCATTATGATGTGGCCTGGCTTCCTTTTGGACCTTGTCTGGGTTTCATTTTGCATTAAATCCATTATTGCATCATGGTTTTGCATTATCCAGTGTTCATGTGCCTCAATGTGTGTGGTGTAAAGTGCGTATCCATGCATGCGGTTCATATCTTTCGCCAGTAACAGAAACGTCCCTCCCTCGCTGGCTGCATGCAGCAATGTGGCCTCGAACCGTGGTCCCGCTCTGCGCCAAAGCCAAAGCCAGAATTAGAGATGGCGGCGAAGCCTACCGCGGGCCCTTGTTGTATTTAGATTGGCAGATGAACAGCAGCTTCGCTCAAGCCCTGTTTACAAAGGGCTCCAATCCACATTTGTGGGAATCTTGCCTGTAACGCTCGCATAAACAAAGGCCCTGAAAGGCCTGTCGCTCTCTCTTTCTCTGCCTCTCTTTCAGACAGGCATCAGTCCAATAATGTGATGTTTTGGTTTAAAATTAGAGGAGGAACTCTCTTGGAAATGACATCTCTGCTGCTCCCACAATTTGATTGTTTGTAGTCACAACGTAGGGAGTCGGTTTTTAGCTTTTACTGGTTGGGTTTTGAAACCCGTTGCTATAATTGAGGTGAATGAGCGCAGTAATCGCTTCAGACTGTATATATACAGACTGACATGAATGTGTTAATCATGGTTTGGTGACTGACAGCCCTTTCAAATGCATTTTATCACATATGGGATGACACACAGTCCTTTCAATCCAAACGCAGACACAAATACACAGATCTATCGCCCTGCTATAAAACCCCCGTCACTGTTTGGAGCAGGTTTGGGATGACCCAACATGCACTAACCTTGCCTCAAATTTTCAACATTTTAGCTCTCAGTTCCAGACAAAATACCAAAAGCAAGATCATAGCACAATGATTAAAGGAAAAACCCAAAATGAAAAATAATAACAGAGAGAGGGTTTAAAATAGAGTACGTTAAAATACATGGCAGGGAAATCCTATCCCCGAGAGAGGGTCAGACATGTAATTTGAAAAAAAGGCAGAGTTAAATGACATGCAGGGAGTAATTATAGAGTCCGAATAGACAGAATGAACTGAAATAATAAAATACCACCTAGGCCTGTCAAGAGTTGTTCTGTGGACCGAGGGAAAGTAGCCTTGGGTTTAGGAAAGGGCAGGCCAGCAGGCCACCACCCATCCCTTCTTTCTCTTACGGGAAACTATAAGGAGCATTTGACTGCGTGTTCTTTGATCAAATGGAACACACATCAAGCTATAGTGCTCTGCAAAAGAGTTGAATTGAGGTTACAGTTCCTCAAAAGCATATGAGGGTTTTCTAGACAAAGAAGTAAATCATTTAAGATGAGAAATGTTCCTCAAAAGAAAGATCAAAACTCTTTTATTCAAGAAGGTAATTAAAACGAAGTGATCTGCATCACATCCAAGTGCAATAACCTTGTCCTTGTCTGTACTAGCTTTAATGTAAGGCAAGGACTAATCTTGTTTAAAGTTTAGGGCGCTGCGCTGGTAGGAGATTTAACAAAGCCTCATCTTCATCATTATTTGCCTGTTGAATGTGTCACTTCAAAGGACAGAGCACTTTATTTGACTCGAGTCCCTCAGCCTGTCTGCAAATGTTATGAGTGTCACATTACCTTCAACCTGATGGATAGCACCCGCCTCCATCCAGAGCTCCATTATGATGCCATGGCTTGGCTGTGATTGATTGCGTGTGGACTCGAAGTGGAAGTGATGGATTAGAGCGTGTAATTTACCAGCCGTGTGGCTGTTTGTGATCATATTCTAACCTTTTATATTAGTGCTGCGGCGTGTCTGTCGCTGAGGAGATATGATAAAATCTAAGTGACACTGCTGAGGAGCTGCTTCTGTTAAAGGAACATTTCACCAGTAATTTATGTGGACATGAGTCTGAGCTGGTGGTCTCACACTTTAAGATCATCCTTCACTTCAGTATCTTCGAACCACAGTGTTTACATTTAGTCACCATCATGCAGTGCATGTGAGGTACACCACATTGAACCAGGTGTGTTTACTTGGCTCTGTGCCTCTTATAACATCCGGCTGTATTTCAGCCTGCCATAAAACATGTGCAAAGACCTTTGTCAATACTATAACAATACACAACAAATGAACATAGCCACTAAACTAAAAGTTTAACTAAAAGAAAAGTTTCAAAGCCCCAGTCGTTACACACATAATACAGTTAATGACGCTGCTTTGTTTGACATCAGAACACAGATACAATCAACGGTTTTTAGGAGTGGCCAAACACTTGCCTGAAGTAGTTAGTGATTTGTGAGCACATGTTTTTCTTTCATGGCTTTGGCCTTTTAGTTCAAATAAAGAAAAACCTTACAGGTACAGCATACAGTGATATTTTAGACATAGTGTGTGTGTCAAGCTTTATGGCAGTAGTTGTAGGAAGAACCTTTATGGCAAGCTAGGTCTACACAGAGATGGCTTTCCCAGTTTGTTATGGAAGAACTTGACTGTCTGACTTGCTGCATGTGATGAGGCAAAAATGCACGGACAGTTTTTTTCATGTAGGGCTGTTTATATGGCACTGCATTTTGTTTTCGCCACTGGAAGGGCACCCCAGGGGGCACTTCATCACATTTTCTCCAATACAAGGGCACCTGAATGGGCACTTCATCAAGTTTTCTACATTGAACGGGTATCCTAAAGGGCTCTTCAACATATTTTCTCAAATTCAAGGGCACCTGGGAGGACACTGCATCACTTTTTCCACTGCAAAGTTACCTCAGAAAACACTGCCTCAGGTTTTCGCCACTGGAGGGGCACCCAAGACAGAAATTCGTCATGTTTTCTCTTCAGGAAGGGCAGTTCCTTTTCTGAAAGGACACTGTAGGGGCCACTTCATCACATTTTCTCCTCTGAAAGTGCACCCTAGAGGGCAGCTTGGCATGGTTTATCTACTAAAGCAGCATCCAAGGGGGCAGCTGTGTTGCTGTGTTTTTTGGTTTTTTTTTTGTTTTGTTTTGTTTTTAACATGGGGCCACAGATGGGGCAGTCATATCCCGGCCCCCTTCCATGACGTGACAATTATTACATATATCTAGCTATCACAGGTGTAATGTAAATAAATTTTAAAAAAAAGCTCTCGGTATGTCTAATTTCACCCTCAGCTAAGACATTTTCCCTCTTATGTGTGAAGGCATTGCAGGTCCACATTTTTGCTGAATGGAAAATGTTCAGTCTGATCTGTTCTCCTCATAAACATTGTACAGTAAAACAGTGTTCACACAGTTGTAGAGGGACAGCTGCAAAAAATAAGTTGAGTTCCACAAAAAAAAATCCTGTTGAGATGTTTGTGTATCATGACCATTTATGATATAGATCATCAACTTAAATCTCATGCATTTAACAACAGCTGAGGACAAATATTTACGATCCAGCAGAAATGGTCCAACTCTGTTTTTGTAATATAAATGGCTTGACTTTCAATACCAGAACAGCTTATTTCCCAGTGCAGAAACTGGAGTTTACATGTACAAGAGTGGCCCAGCCTTTAATGGTGCACACCCAGTGCTTATCTTGGATCAGCCCACATTGTGTTCAATCACTGCTCTGACAGCCGCCCTGGTCCCCTCTCATCTGTCACTTAAATGCACCGTGCATGCAACATGTGATCTACTGGCCGCCTGACATGTCACTCCTCCAAATGGCAAATAACTCAATTTTCCAAAGATGGTTTTGAGAGGAGAGAGAAAAAAAACAGGCTGAGGAGATGTGTAGTTTTTGGCTAGAAAGGCAGTGATTCACATTTTGAGGAAATGATGAAGGGTTATTTCTCCCAATAGCTATGACCAACTGTATTTTTATACTCGTTAGCTTCTCTTAGTCAGCGATGTAGAGAAGGATACACCTAAACATCTTACATTTTTCTTTGTGGTTTACCCACTTTTTCCAGTGTGGAAAATCTTATAGTAATAACTGTAATGATGTTGGTGTTAGAAGAAAATGGTATTTTTGGAGTTTTTTCCCCTGAATATGTAATTGATTTTTGTTTATACTGCTGGTGCTGAACCCTAACCTTGGAAACTGTTCAGATGGAACCCAGATGTGAGACTTTGCTATCACCTAGTGGCCATATAGAAGCACAGTTGTAGTCTAAATATGTCCACCAGTCACTTGTTATATTGTCTTCTGATGAAATATTTACTTTCTCCAAGTATAACATATTATATGCATACTATTGAAAGCAGTAAAAGCTATCTTAGTCACATAGTCTCTACCTAGAACGGGACTACTGCAAAAAACCTCTGGGATTAATAATCATCAGTAACCAAACCTTTATTTACATTGGCAGTTAATATTATAATATATTTTACTGCAGTGTGCTCACACCTGTTGATTTATTTCAGCATATTTGCATGTGAGTGCACGCACAGGATGTGACTAAATGTGTACACAACATGCCCAAGTCCAGCCGGCATATAACACTGTCTACACTTTTATTCGCCTACACGTCTGCAGACAAAGGTCTAGGGAATATGAGAAGACTTGTTGCACTCCAGCCTAAGCTTCGGCAGCAGATCTGCTCAGATTGATGGTCTTCGGGGATCATCTGTGCTCCAGGTTCTTCTGGCTCTTAAGGCTAAGGCTCTTCTGGGATACCAGCTTAATAGAGATAGCAGACTGTCTGGCTCTGTCTGAATGCTCAGTTGTAAGGGGCTGAGATGGATCGCTGTGTGTGTACGTGTGTGTGCTGATGCACAAAGAAACAGACATACCTGGCATAACTTTTTCCTGGCTCTCCGCTGACTATGATGTGTGTCAGTCATATGTAGTAGATGTTTTGAAGCATGCTGAGGATAGAGTGGGTAGTACTGGAGGCAGTGGGGGTCCTCTGGGGTTGAATTCTCTTTCAAACTGTTGTTGAAAAAAGATATGATTTGAGGTTATGCTCAAACCTTATGTTTTTTTCCATTTCCTTTATGGTAACTGACTTACATGCACCACAATTAAGACAATTTTCAATAACACAGCTGTCTGGCTTACTGACATATTTTCAGTCAAACATAAAACTACTCAGGAAACATCTAATTTAGGCAGAATGAAGGCTTTATTTAGAATGATGCTTACACAGTGAGATGCACTTTTGGTAAAACATCTGCACAGAAGTCAAATTTGAGGAAATGCATTAAAAAAAAAGACCAAAAACTGACGCCAAGAGACACAGAACACATTTGTCTTACCTGTACCAGAACAATCCGCTTCCCTATGTCTAAGCACAGACAGAGTGAACATACAGTATATGAAGATTCTTACAGAATTTTACCAACAAATTCAGTTCACTGCTTCAGTAATCTTCGAGCAGACACACAGAGACACACAGTTGCGACGGTGCCAGCTGATTCACAATTTACACCCCTCTTGAGGCCGGTCTACAGTTTGCCATTTCACATGGCTCATCCATCACAACTTGTTGCCAGAAGCCTGCTGTTAGCGAGGCCAGACCTCTGGTCCTGCGTAGCCCCGAGTTCTGTCCTCAGGGACAGTCACCATCATGATAAAGCTGTACTCCGGCCTGAGTGCTGTCTGGCAGATGGGAAGATTGTAGATTGGTAAGGATTGGAGAGTGCCACTGATAAAGCTGAAGCTACTAACCTAAAGGTGTATGGCCATTAATTTTTTTGGTTTTACATATATTTCCATATTCTTTTATTCAACTTAAATCTTTATATAGATACAGAGTCCCTATAGACAGATTTTTGTTGTCCAGGCAGACTAGAAGGCAGAAAAAACTCCAGACCAGCAACATGTAGCATAATGATGTACAATGCAAATATATAACAACATTAGACATGCAAACTTCTTCACAAAACTTGTGATATTTATCAGGTTTAATGTTGACCAAGGTCACCATCTCAGTTTAGCAAGTTAACATTCACACTAAACACAAAGCAGCCTACAGCTGAGAAAATAAAATCACCATCTGCTCTGTAATCAATCAACGTGTTTTTATTGGAGGAAAATGAATTCTCGTCTCTGCTCCAAGTAAAGACCTAATTTTCCATTGTTTCTATGGAGATCTAATGTAGACCCAAAGTGAGACAAGGCTTAGTTATGTCCAAGCCAATAAGGCGTTTGCTTCTTTAGGCCTTTCACATCTACCTCTGTACACTGTAATGACATTTTGGCATGTGTTACTTGTATTTCTTAGACTCTTATATAATGTGGACTAATAGATTTAACATGGCATGCCACTGTGGGCAGTTGACAAAGCTGTCAGTGTGAATAGAATAACACTGTTATAAGCCACATCAGTGTGATTACATGTATTCAGTCCATTTGCAGCTAGTTTAAGTGTGTGTCACTCAGACACGATTAGGTGTCTGTGCAGCCTGCTACACATCATGTGCTGTTCCTTTAGCTCTTTTCACCACATGGTTACTGGACCCATATAACTGAATTGCTTTAAGGTGCTGTTGATATATTTTAAGTCAATGTGTTGTTATTTACGGGTGCAAAACGTATGACATTCCCATCAGCCTGCGCTGTACTTTGCATTAAGTGCTTAAGAGCATGCTTACCCGCTAAACTAAGACAGGATACACAGCCACAGATACGCTTTTTCCACTAACATGGAACCAGTTCTGTTGTGCTTCCTTAATTTTTAACCATTCAGAGCATTTCTGCCAAAAAATTAGTTCAGAACCTAAGAATTTTTTTCCCAGCTGGAACTAAAAAAATTACAAGTTTTTCTTGTAATGACATCACTTTCATATTGTACAGGGTGGAAAGAGAGGCTGGTTTAGGCAAAAAGAGAGCGAAAAAAAGTGTGCAATCAGCAGCGCATGCAGCAAAAATTCCTAAAAAAAAATTCCCACATTGTGGGGCCCAATGAGCTTGTGCACTAGAAACGTACAGCGACCGAGAACACCCGTTCTGCCGTCAGACTTCAAATCTAGTTAATCAAATCTAGTTAAACAAGTTGTTTTGCAGGGATTTTGACAGTTTAAGAAATGTATCCTTTGTCATAACAGACAAGCTCACATCACATGACCTACCCGCCTGCAGTAGTGTTTATTAGTCCAATGCAGCACAGTGCATTCTGGTAGTTGTAGGGTTTCTACCTCTTGAGCAAATGCAAATGCAAATGTCATGGTAATTCTTTTCTGTTTTCCCTGGTCATGTAGCACCAACTCCAGAAGCATTAGTGTCTTTGGATAGACAGCTTAGTTCTTATGATAAAGATCATCTTTCTAGTCATGAAATACTTCTTTAAGTTTGTGTGAACTGAGCAACATCTCAGATGCAACCTCTCTATTGCATTTATTTGAGAAAAGAACTGAAGTTAGTTTTTACAAATTGTTACATAAAACTCTGTTAACGCTCTACATAGTCTTGTCTTTCCTTGCTGGCTTCGACATCATCCTCACTATATGTTCATTTCTTTCCATCTCCCTCTCTCCCCCCATCTCCATCATACTCCACATCCCACTAATTACCCCTCAGCAGTGAGACAGTGTTGTGTTTAGTGACATGCTGAGGCAGGCCTGGTCTGCCTGACTGGTGGCTCTGACAGCCTGTCACACACATAATACACTCACACGCACACTCACAGAGCCGCTGTGATGGCAGATAGTGGCGGGAGTCTTGGCCTCCGACCTGCAACCTCACTCCCCTGCTGCATCTGCCCCTCCACAACTTCTAACCTACACCCCCCTTCACCCCCACCACCACACCACACATGCATTTAAATGAGCACGCTGGCAATTTGCTGCTATGCTGCTGTCTCCGTGTCTGCCTGTGTTCGTCTCCATCTCTCTCCCCTGCTCTCTCTCTCCCTCTGCTACTAATGAGGTTCTTATTGGCTGTCAGTGCAGCCTGTAGATGCTGGAGGGTCTAATGGAAAGTCAAAAAGATGCAACCTGAGGAGCAGGGGAAGCTCTCCAGGTCTGGGATTCGGCAGGGTTTAGGTTAATTGTACGAATAAATATCGCACACATAACAGAGGTGATTTGTCATCATTTGATAAAGAGGCACCTTTTTCACATTTCTGTGTGTGTGTATGAGGCGTGGAATGGATGTCAGACAGCAGTGTGTGTGGAGCTGCTGGGTACTCCCTGATTGCTGTCTCACTGGCTGACATGTTTCCCTCTACCTGCTGAGACAGGTCCTGCTGACAGAGATACTGAGAGATCATTAGTGTAAGCCCCCCTTGACATAGCCGTCTGAACAAGCCTCCCCCCTCCCCGCTTCTCTCTACACCTCCTCATCTCTCCCGTTGCTCCACTGCCTCCAGTTTTGTTCAGTTTGTCCCCCCCCCCATCTCATCATGTTTCCCTAGTTACTGTTGTTGCCCCCTCACAACTGTCTGGTTACATCCTGCCTTTGCCTGCCCATCAAGACACAGCAATTGATTGCTGGATTACCCATTTTAAAGGGGACCTATTACGCTTTTCTGTATTTTGTGTCACATCTATAGTGTTACAGTGAAGGATTTCATATGACACATGGCCAAGGGTTTTAAATAATAAGGTAAAAGTATGTAAAAGTAACCTCAGGCAGCACACTGTTCTAAAAGGGTCTACTCTGTTTGCAACTGGTTTTTTTTCCGACTCTGCTACAATATAATGACAAGTGTGCCTGATTTCATGATAGGCTCATCTTCTTTAGGCATGCTACTCCAAGTGTTTATATTATGAATTCTGCACAAAGCTACATGGTAACATCAGAGATTGGTTAACTTAGTTGCCAATGTTGTATTTTTTCCCCAGTTTTAAATCACATTTCTAGTGCCAACTATCCAGTTGTGTTTAAACACTTTAATTGTTTTTTTGGGGGGGGGGTTGGGGGTTTTTTTGCAGAAAGAGACACCTTTTTTGTTGAAGTCATATGTTAACATCAAGAACACATGACGTTTTGGTTGCTAGTGTTGTCATTAGTGTTGCAAATTAGCTCCAAAACTCACTAAAAGTCTGGAAACCTTAAAACTGAATTAGATTCAATAGAAAAATCTGTGCACCACTTTCTTGGTCTTTTATATTCAGAAAGGTAGAGCCTCGACTACCGTGGACTCTCACAATTGAACATCCATGGCAAACAGCCTCTTATCTGCCTGCCTGTCCTGCAACTACTGCACAGTGCAAAAGGAGAGGGGCGCTGATGGCTGAAGAGCTGTGGACTGTGATTACTAGTATTAGTATGTATTAGTGCATATTAGAATTAGTATGTACTAGTATTAGTATGAACCCAGCATGCATGAATTGAAGTGAATTTCAATATATTTGTCTCCTTTTCTCAGGATGGTCTGAATAAGTCACTACATTTGTTGCAGTTGCTTTCTAGAAATAAAGTCACTAAGAGGGTCCAAAAAGGCACCAAAACTATTGAGAATGTGGCTGAATTGGCAACACCGGTCATCTGTCTCCCCAACCTCAAGTCATACTCCTTCTGGAACAAGTCTGGTTATGATTACAAACTTCTATTGGTGATTTATTAGTATAGTAGTAGTATAAGTATTCCCCGGTTGCAATGATGGTGCAGAGAGGCTTAGACAGGCAGACCTGGCCATACTGACCAATCAGAGCAAAATTAGCTTTTTTGGGAGGGTGTTAAAAGTTATAGGCACTAATTGGAGCTTTTCAGACTGAAGGTGAATAAGTGTTCTAGCAACTTAAATACAAGTTTGAACCTAAAAATGAGCATAATAGGTCTTCTTTAATTGCAGGACTTGCTGGGATGGACTTCTACACTGTTTTACAGACCATTGACAGTGACTTACTGTAATGTTAAAGGAATATATATTCTGTGTTAGCCTCGTTTTTGACCTCAGAACTCTTTCTTTCACTAAACCCAGAAACATGACATCACAAAAACCCATTACTAAGCAACAAGTTGCTTAGTAATGGGTTAAAAAAATAATAATGTTTCAACTTTTAACCAAGAGAACACTGTGAAACATTTTTATTTTAAAAAGGCTCTGCTAATACCACTGTATGACTAGATATTAGTAGGAGTAATTGGGAAAATATCTCCATGATTTGGGTGAACCTACACTTTAAAAGTAACTCTGATCAGTCTTTAATGATCAAGTAAATGATATTTGCAGAGAAGAAAAACACTGTGCCTACTTGCACTAAAACGATCTGCAACTAATCCCCCTTTGGTGGGTATGATGTTTATAATCTTTGCTAATTAAAGATAATGTTGAATCTGTCTGACATCATAAATGTTGGGTTCATAAAGTAAAAATAAAATCATTTGAGGACGGGAATAAAAATTAATTAGCGGGAGGAAGATCAGTGGATTCACTATCAAGAGACAGATAAAGATTTTAAGTGAGCGTGCTTGTGTTTGTGCCATTAATAAAGTGAGGTTTAAGCATGTGGATCAAGGCACACTCTGCGCCCCATGAAACCCAGTCCAGACTCTTTTAAACAGCATGACCTCATAAACCACAAAGACCAGTTTAACTGTCCAACAAAAGCAATGAAACTTCCATAAACATTATCAGGGCCCATTACAGCACGCTACTAAGAGGCCTTTGGAAGAAAAGAATCATGTAAATAGCTCTCACTGCACGCCAGCACAGTGCAAGTGAGCAAACTCTCAGCTTGCACATTAAATTATAAATCTTCATACTGTCCCACAAGATGGTTCGATGACTGAGTAAGCCCAACAAATCATGGCATATGGACCGGAGAAGGCTTTAGGGGTTTCTCAGATTTTATAAGGGTGAAATTGGATCATTCATCAGCCTCACAAATGAGGAGGTTATGCCTCTTTGAATGCTGCCCAACACGATACCTAAAATATTCGATGGTAGTCTCCTGAGCTCAGAAGAATATTAAAAAAAGCTTTAGTTCCCTGATTACAACATTACACATCAGTGGTTATGCAATTGCTATTTCACACATTCCTGCCTCCACATCAAGTTGGGCTCGGAGGATAAACAAGGTTTCTGTAAACATGAATCATGATTTCATCAAACTTAATATATAAGGGCAGTGACTTAGCATATCGTGGAAGTTGTTCCTACATCAGAGAACATTTGATGTTAATATGTACTTTTCTACAATAATGCTTATATAATATTACTATAATGAACAGAATGGGGACTTTCTGGTGACCTTATTGTCCTATGGTATATTTAAAAGAAGTATTGAATCAATTCAGTACTGCCCTTCGATAAAGTTGGTAAACATGAGAAAATTATTCAAATGGATGCAGTAGAGGCTAAATAACCTGATGTTTCGTCTTTAATATAAGTCAAGGTCCAAAATAAATTAATCCTTCATTTCCCATAACGCAGCTAGGTTGAATCTTTCATTGGATCCCGTCTGCCTGGTGTATGTTCATATCTTTCAAAGTTCTTTCTATTAAAAATGTCTATGAAATATATTAGAAATAACCTAAATTGCAATGATATCATAATGACATACGCATAAAATTAAACATATATTACTGGTGCTTGGCTTTTTGAAAACTAATGCTCAGAATGACTAATCATGATTTCATAATAATGACTAACTGTGACTAAACTTGACTGTTTTTAGGTAAAACTAAATGAAATATGATGAAAGGAACTAAAAATGTCATTGCAAATCCTTGTGTAGAATTAAAATAAATACTGTTTGCAAAATGTTTTATATTTATGTTTTATATTTTTTATATTTATATTTACCAAAACACTTGGTTCTAATGCAGGACATTTTTGACCCAAATATTGCAGAGTGTAGGTTCCAATAACTGATAGAATGATAATAATGTCCCAGACTTCCTAAATGTGTTTTAAAAACCAGACCATAATGTAGAGAGAAAAGATGTGAAGAAATATTACTGAACTGACGAATACATGAATAAACTGAAAATAGTGTGATTTTCTTTTTTTTTTTTTTTATTACAGAAATAACCCTAATCCTTAGAGTTTGGTTGGTGGCAAGTCAAAGATTAATTGGAGGGATTAAGACACATTACTGTAGTAATTGAAAAATCTTGTCTCTGGCTGTGTTGTTATTGTCTTTCTAAAATATAATTTGATTTGTACTCAGTATGACTTCTTTTTATTACGCTGTGTGGCAGTTTTGATTTACACCACTAGGTGGCACTGTCAGACAACTCAAGCTCAGCTTATGACCCAGCAGCTGCACAGAGCTATGTGAAGTGAGGGGTCAGTGCATTGAATTGACATGTCAGTCATAATGAAAAACATTTTGGTGCAGTAAAATAACTGCAATGGACGGTCATCTAGTCACACATGCTTTGCCAACATACATGTCAACATGTTAAACTCTGAGACTGAACATCTCCCTGTTGATATTTTGTGCAGCTAAGGGTCTCTCAGTCCATGTATTCCATAATTTGGAAAGGTTAGCGGTGCACAGTGTCAGTTTGTCAGCTCGCAAAATTAATTAGCCCTCGAGGGCCATTTCAGTGCCAGTACACTGCCATTCACAGTGTTCAGCAGAGCTCCAGAAGCTTCCATGTGGGTTTGGCTATTTGACGTTCACTGAGGCTTAGAGGTCTGGCCACTGTTCAAGACACAGAATATGTATCAACACCAGAAATTTGGTGCATTGCTGGACAATGATTACCCCCATTCCTCTGCAGGGAGCATAAGAGCGGATCTTTTGTCTGTTCTCTCGCTAACCCCTTCCATTCTGGACAGCTCTTCCTGCTCGGCTTCTGATCTCGGAGCAGCTAAATTGATGTGCCCCAGCAGCCATACAAGCACACAGGTTGTACTTGAGCAGAGTGGGCCACATGCTGCTAGGAGCCTCAGCTTTGAACTTTTACAATGGCTCCTCTGGAGAGGAAAGAGCGTGGTACAAAAGATAGGGTACAGCATGCAGGATTTCTATTACAGTTTGGTGCAACAAAATGCAGAGTGAAAGAAATACTACGTCAACCTGGTGACTAACATGAACCTCCACTTCTAATCATAAGTGTCAATTTTTTTGTGCACAGATGCTACTCTTTCTGCAAAAAAAAACATCCCTCTGAGACACTTTACCCATTACAGATTCCTTTCAGTGAGACAAGATAAAAACTGGAAAACAAAAAAAAAAGACCAGCTGTTGTTTAACTCATGAATGACATTTGTTTAAATCAGATTGCTCGAAGACATTTACATAGCGAAGGAAATTGCCGGGAAATGTCACAAAGAATTAAAGTGTTTTGATAGGGCACTGAGAAATGCGGCTTTTTTGTACTCTCTGGCATTTTGGCATTTTGAGGCTTGAAAGTCAAATGGATTTCATTGATTTGTCTTCATGCTGGATGTTCCCTCGGCCGCTCCACTCGCGATAGTGACTCTTATTGTTGCTTCTGCCAAATGGGCTTTTTGTAACAGCAGAGAAGAAGAACACTGTCTGCTTCAGAAGGGCACAAATGGAGAGGAGCTCTGCTTTCTCCAAACTAACGAGTTTATACCAATACACCCACTATCTTCTTTCTGGTTATGAAATTCAAATCTCATGGGCCATCTCAGAGGCACCAAAGCTCTAGCTCCATTAGGGGGCACTAGATTATAATGAAACACTTTGCAGCCTGAGGCAGAAGCAGAAAAAAAGATGCCAGTAGATGTATGCACCTTGTGGTTAACTGTCGCAAAGATGCAGAAATTGAATATCAAATAAAAAAATATCTCCAGTGTTTCAGTATTGACCTCTATTTACTCCCTTTTTCAGCTCAGTCAGCTGGGGTCTGTTGTTCAGGAACTTTTTTGATTTGGCTCCACTCCGAGTGGAAATGTACAGCCTTGATAAAAAAAAAAAAGAAAAAAAAAGAGACCCCTGCTGGTTCAGTGAAGAGATATCTGAAAAGCCTATATAAATTTCCTCAAACAACAGAGTCCATTCAATCGCTAAACAAAACGATATTCACAGGGGATTCGTAAAACACCAGATTTTCTCCTTCACACTTCATTATGCCTCCTACTGAAAGAACAGTGCTGCTTGTAAAATATATATCTTGGCTAATGCATGCTATGTGCTAATTTGTCCAAATTGATATTTGGCAGATTTTGAGAAAATCTCAGAAAAAAACCCCAAACCCACAGCTCTGACTGGATTTTATTCTCCATCCTGGAACGCTGCATGAATAATCAGGTTGCTCCACAGAAATAAAAAAGTCCTTAACAAGAGGAAGGAGATGTGATGCAGAGCACAGTCCTCAGGTAGGATTTGACCCAATTGTCTGTGATGCATCTCCATTTAAATGCTATCTGACGTCTTTCTGTTTTACACCGCGACCATTAAAATGGGATGAGGTCTGTGAGTAAATGTCTTCGCCGGACGTCTCGTCATTATTCCTACATTTATTAAATTAGGATGATTTATGGCTGGTTTGTATGGAGCGCAGTATATTAACTAAATGACTATTTAACTGAACACAGGAATTTCATTAACTTCTGACCTCCTGAGTGCAGATTGTATTGCATCAGTGCAGCCGGAGGAAGGCAGCTGCTGGACTTGTTCATGAGTTTAGTACAACTTCCTCTTCTGGGACTCTATTTTTGGATGATGTGGTGCAATATTTGATCCTTTGTTGCTGCTCATGCTGCGTGTGTGTATTCAAGTGTCATGCTCCGCAGTGTCCAATCCCACTGGAACTGACAACATAAATCTTTAAAAATGAATATAGAGTTTCTTGTAGCAAATGCTCTCAAACGAAAGTAAAAAGTGGCTTTGTGGGGGGTTACTTTCAGACCAATACTGAGTGTTCACAGCAGCAGGATGCCTAGAGAGCTTATCAATCAATCATTTATTGATTTGTCACATGGAATTATACAAGGTACAGCTCTGCTGAAATGTGATCCCATCTGCTGCTCTACCTTGTGCACTCTAATGTAGTCCTTTTTTGTGACTTCTTACATTATTGGCCGCTGCTTTATTATTGTCCGTGTTTCCAGATGGTTCTGGTATTCCATTGTTGCTGGTTGTAGAATAGTTTAACTGTCTACACATCCCAACCTGAACAATATAACAACATGGTTGCTTTTCCCGAACATGGCAGTGCCGCACCGCAACTGCTGATGGCGGTGATCCACAGCAGGACAAGGGCATCATCTGCACTTTCCCACCAACACACCATTCCTTATTCACCCGAAAACACACTCACCCTCTCCTCCTCTTGCCAGTCCTCTGCTCTGTCGGATCAACATATAGAATAGGTTATTCCTTGTTGAATGGCGTTGTCCAGGTTTTAGAAAAATTTCGGGAAATCAAAGGTCTATATTGACCCCATTGAAACTGGTGCAGTATGGCCATCCAGTATTTTTGTCCTGACACCTGTACAATTCCAGCAGCATGCTAGTTCAGCCGGTGCTCCTGCACCTTTTCCTCATTTTTTACATATAAGACCTGGCTAACTAGTAACAAACTTACTAGAGGTAGGCAGCAATTGGCAGCAAAAAGTTGACACTGTAACCAAGGATATGTTACATTTGTTGGTTATTGTAGTGGATATGTTGAAACTGCTACAAAACACCCACATTTGGTGCCTTAAAAGCCACTGGAAAAACTGCGACTGCTTGCTGAAACACAACTAATGTTGTTGGTCTTGAACAGTGATCTACAGCTTGGCACGTGTCTTGCCAAGGTGTCACACCATGCAGCTCATGTGCTGCATCAGTTTTGAAACACTGATAGGAAACGTATGAAAAAATGCATATGTAACATTTTCATGATTTGCAGGAATGTACAATGCCAACAAATATTCCGGACCCATGGAAAACCTACCCTTGACCCTAACCCTGTGTGCATAAATTCATCCTCAAACAAGGCAGACCTCATCTGATGGAGACCAGGGATAATTAAGACCAGATCCAAAATGTGGCTAACCTGAACAGACCCTAGAAAGAGAGCAGCATAATGATTGATCAATTAACAAGCAGCCACCATCAAAAAGACTAGCAACATAATAATAATATCCTGAGAATTAATGTTTGTAGAGACTAATTCCAAAACTAATTTGTTTTTATGCTTCAAAGACCCAATAATAGATTTAATTGAAAGCAGTGATTATGACGTGCCACATAATCAGAGTAGATGTGCTCAGATCCATTATGGTTCCACTCAGGTATTGACACACAGATCTGAGACCCTCCGCAGTCAAACAAGACCCTATCAGACCTGATTAAGCTGAGTGTAATTTGGAGCTGGTCCAAAGCAGTTCCCAGGTTGGGGCTCTTTTCCGCAGAGCTGAAAGGACCTGTGAAGACTCAAGATAAACTACAGTGGCCACGGAAAGCATGGAACATGTCACCTCGTGCTACGCTGTAGCTTACTGATGTGGTTTTAATAGCTGCACGCATATTAAACAATATCAGACTGTGCCTGTACAAGCAGTGTCTGCATCAGTGCATTGCTGGTTTGGGTCTTTTCATAGGATATATTGACGAGAAAAATGAAGAATATCACCAGTCTTATTCTTCAAAACAACTATTTTTTTAAACTTTTATCAATTCACACAAAATGACATTGATTTATTAAATCCACTCAAGTGCTTTCAAGATAAGTAATCATCTTTTCAGCTTTATTTTTTCAAACTGATCATGGTAAGTCTTATCCATCGATGCTTACATTACACGTTCATATCCATGTAACTGTAGCACTCGCATTCTGTGAAAGCACCACATACATACTGAGGGTGCAGCAGTGGAGAGTAAAAGGTTAAAGGTGATACAAAAGCAATTCTTACATTGACAGCAGCAAAGGCTAGGTTAGGTTAAGTAATGGTTAAGCGTGACATCCTGTTCTTTACAAGGTGAATCACAACTTCACATATGATATATTATAAAGTGGATTATTGCTACATTTGGCCTCATTTATTCATTGCAAAGGCACATTGTAGCAAGGTTCAAATAACCCTGAGGTTGGCGGGTTCATCTTGTACTAGTGGTGGATGTAGTTTGTAGGCTCCAAATGGAATTTGTTCACAGATGCATGTCTCACAAAGTTAGATCTGCAGGAAAATGTACTTGGATGCTTTAGGCATATAGGTAGGATAATTGACGTATGGCAAAAGATAGCAAGAGGGCTGTTCTTTTCAGGGATGTGTGTAGGAAGTGGCCTGGGATGGCACGGACCACCCTATTATGTTTGACTATATGTCCATTCATTTTGGGCTGTTTGATGAAAAACTGAGTTTTTAATTGTAGGCGCAATTCAG
This sequence comes from Plectropomus leopardus, assembly GCF_026936395.1. Classification (NCBI taxonomy): domain Eukaryota; kingdom Metazoa; phylum Chordata; class Actinopteri; order Perciformes; family Serranidae; genus Plectropomus; species Plectropomus leopardus. The sequence continues at coordinate 7,269,592 of NC_142196.1, forward strand.
TCTTCAATCTTAGAGGCAGTAATGTGCCCGAGTAGTGTCTGGTCTAGCCTAATTTTATATACAACTAAATTGATACAACTTTTTGTTCACACAGTCCTATTTATTAAAGATTTTTGGAACTTTATACTTGCAATTGTACATTTTAGTTTACAATTCTAATTTACAATTTCTTTAATAATGCATTTAAGATTTTTTTTATTTATATATTTGTGTGGCGTTGCTCTGTGTTGTGATTAGTAGGTCTATTTTTATTTTAAACTAAACTATAAATGGGAAAGTACTCCACACCACAATGTTACTATTAAAGTAGGTAAGGGTTGTGAAGACAAAAATGGTAAATCAAAGCTATGCCAATGCATGTGCCCACAGCGGGGTCTTACTTCATGCCACTCCTGCTTAACGCAGTGCCAGACTTGGGCCACACCACTAAAAAAAAAAAAGTCTGGTCATGAGACTGGTTGTTTTAGCTTAAAATAAGCAGCTATCAGCACACCACTTTGTGCAACAGGCTATAAAGAAATGTGGTCTCTTATTTTTAAAACAAAAAGGCGTAAAATTGAGGTTACAAATCCATTTGACCACTGTTTTATTTTATTGATAGAGATTCAATTTATTTACTGATGTTTACAGATAGCACATGTAGCATATTGGCCCCTGCAATTATGCATACCTGGCTGGAGCACATGAAAAAGAAAATTAAATACAGTGCAGCTTCACACATGAGGCAGTATGTTATGGATACGTCTTGGTGTCCTCCTGTACCTCTGTGACTTTCCTCAGAAGTCTGTCTTGAAGGGAGCAGCAGATTCATAAGATGAATAGAAAGAACTTCACATGCTGAGATGCATACATGAATGAGAATGTCCCCCACACCGACCGTATATAATCAGCCAGCCATGTTCCTTGATTGTTCTCAGCAGAGCCTCCGCTGAATTCAAAGCGTCCTTTTAAAATCCATGGAATTCACCTGGGATGGGAGTGGAGGGAAAGAAAATATTTCCGGCCCACATTACCTGGAGAGTCATTTTTCAGCCAGGCTGCGTGAGATTTGGTTAAGCTTGCCCGTGTCTCTCGCCGTGCCCCGAGGTCATGTCAGATGGACAGGTCGGCTAGATATGTAAAACTATTCCACAGATCCTGAGCCTGAGGTCAAAAGGGAGAGGGGGTCAGGCATGAACTTGCCTCTCTCTCGGGGTGACACAAGTCTGTAAATGGCATTAGCTGGGAATATATATATCACATCACTATTGCCCTTTTCTTTGCCCATGCGGAGGTTATGCTGCCGCTCACTTCAAGACCAATGTGAGGTGCATTGATTATGAGCTCTGAAACCAGACTGAATATGAACTATGTATGTGAATGAAATATGCATCCTTGTGCTTTATGTACACATGACTTTGCCGTCAGTTTTCTTACTCCTCCAGCCTTCAGTTTCCCCCGCCCCACTGTGCAGGTTGACAGGGCTGTTCATTCCACTCGGGATAATGATGTGGATGTCATGAATTGTATTGGCAGCTGCCAATGTCGATACAGCATTATGGAATGAACCAGTGTTTCACACAGTATCTTAATCTGATTTACAAGGCTCCCTGCTTCCTGGGCAGCCAGGATGCTGCAGGGTCGGCCAAAGTCGAGGAAACAAAGTAAATATAACGGACAGGATGCCCTTCTGCTGCGCATGAGGAAAGGTATTCAACACGGACAGGACGGGATGGAGGTGGTGTGATTCAAGATAAAAACAGTGGTGAATCACTGTAACAAGCATTTGTTTTGCTAAGAGTGCAGCTTCTTCTGTAAATGATATATTCAAGTGTCAGCAAGTGCTGGGTCAAGCACATTCTGCTCCTTAGGAATTGTCATTATTATTTTTATTTCTGACTGATAAAAACAGGAGCTTAACTGGGCATTACAACAGAGTCTCTTACTGGTGCTTGAATTTTTTCTGGAATTTATCATTTTATTGCGATTGCTATCATCCTTTTAGCCCGTTAATGTGAATTCAGGGCATTGCTGTGAAAGAGTTTAATGCTCAGTCGATTTTTACTGAATAAACAATGACGTGATGATAATTTGTATCTGTACTTATCGAAGAAGTCACCGAAATGTTGCCATCTTTGTGTAAATGACCCTTCTTCTTTACCCTCAGATTTTTTTTTATTTTTTCCGGGTTCACACAAGCCATGATGGAAACAATTACATGCCCACTTGCTTGCTATGAATTCTCTCTCTATAGCGGGCACCAGATGCTAATATGATGTGGGAAAGACGTTGGACTCTTATGTCAGACAGACATTAAATTTTGGAATGAACATCAATTTATTTTCAATTGGGGGGATTTTGGTGCCCTATGTCACCTATAGAAAGATCCAGCACTGCAGTCACATATTAAACTGATCTGCTGTATTTTCTCAGAGGAAGTAGTCTTCCATTGTACAGCACATACAAAGGGCTGAGACACAGCTTTTACAACTGTATTGTATTGCTCCTGCTGGCACTGCGGTGTGCTGTGCATCAATTCCATGCAAATAGCCCTGCTCTTTTTTTTTTAAAGCACACCCAAACACTCCCCACCTCATACATATACACACATAAACACACATAGCAGCACTTCCCCCAGCATCCCTTTACGTGATATCATTAGCTATAAGCAATTGCCTGACAAGCAAAAGGCAGAGTGCCAGTTTTTCTCTCCTTTTTTGCAGCACATAAATCTAAAGACCACATATGCTGCTGTCTTTTACGTAATTATTCCCCCAAACATGTCTCTTTCTTTCTCTCGCTGCATGGCTCGAATCAATTAGTACAGGAGGGTTTAAGCTGCGGTACGTCACCCTTCCGTCTGTTTTCTGATAACTAGGGAGCTTTTAATTTTAGACCACTTTGCAATTGTGAAATGTAAAGGAGCTGACAGACAGGGAATGGCTGTTATTTACAAGTATGGCATGGTGGCGGTAGTTTAGTATGCAGGCCAGCGCATCTGTAACAATACAATTTCCTTTCAACAACAGGGTGATTTCCTCTTTGGGGAGCCAGCGTTGGCACAGAAGAAAAACCCACACTGACTCTTAAGGTTAGCTCTTGGAGGCATTTAAATCAAGCACCGTGTCCAATGTGACGCCAGGCCCCACATCAGATGAGACAGTACAGAGTGGTTGTTGGTTTCGCGCAGGTGGGGACTCACAGATGGATAGTCATACAGAATGTGGTGTGTGATATCTCAGCACAACTTGTCTCTTTTATCTTTATTTAGCCAGTCAGCGTTTGATAACGATGGGGAGTGTGGGAGACGCCAGAGAGAGGACTGTGCTGGGATTTGAACCTCGGACACAGGGGTTACTTGTGATTACAGAAGGCGAGGATTTTAATGAAAGCACCATCTTTGCGCAGCTTTCACAGCCTCCCTCTACGGTGTGCAGGAAATTCTTAGAGCGCAGTGTACCTCATTATTGCTCCGTGTCTCTGCTTCTCTGAAGCAGCTCGGGCTCTGGTTGCTTTGCTGAGGGGAAATTTAAGTGGAATTATTGAGGTCGGTGAGTGAGTTATTTATTCCCATTTCAATGAATTTACCAGCTGGTCTTTGGACTCAAACCAACAACTTCACAATTACAAATTTGCATCTGTTAAATGGTGCAGATTTGACATGGAGGATAAAATTGATGACCAATTTGCTGCATTAAGTAGAACATTTAAGAAATATACAGTACCAGGTATTTGTCCTTTGAGATGAAAATATGTCAATAGTATTGAGAGTCAGCATGGCAATGATTGATCTGGAGTTTACAGTGTGTTTGCCTTCAAATTAAGGGGCTCTTTGCAAAAAAAAAGGTGGTTGAGCTGGCCACTAGCAGCTAACGATGCTAACTCTAGAAACAATGCTTGAACAATAGCAACAGCGCTGACAGAGATCACAGTGTTAACCAGGGAGGAAGCAGAGAGTCAGCACTACTCTTTCACAATAACGCCATCCTGATATGAACAGTAACCTTCATATGAGCACAGCGCAGAGCGGCGGCTATGAGACAGCAACTGAGATACACGCATGCATGTGCAGCCAGACAGGCCACAAACAAACAACAGAGAAGCTCGTACTATAACCATAGACTGTTAAAATAATGGATGTAGATACTTTGATGTCACCCATTGGTCTGTGCACACCAGTTTCATAGCCTTGAGTTCGGCATTACAACATTCACAATCATGTTTTTTTGGATCCAGATGTGACCATATTTGGGCAAGTGACTAGCGCTGTATGAGCAAGGGGTGGATCTCACTGAGAAGCTGACACCATTGGCAGATAGCAAGTCACTCACAGCAGCCCACCTTTAACTATGCCTAACTTTAAGCTTTTTTAGGCTTTTTGGCTTAATTTTTAGCCCTCAAGGTTGTCAGTTGCTTACACACACAGAGAGAGATGGCGTGACTTCATTTTCTGCTCAGGATGCCATCACTCCACTATATCTTTTCATAGCTAATAGTGGTTTGCTGCTATATTAATGCTCTGAATGTTACATAAAGAAACCAATGGTCAACTGACGGTTTGCTTAGCCCCACCACTTTATTTACTCTTGCTATGTCTGTCGAGCTTTCCATTCTCACACAGCACATATGGAGGTTATAATTACAACAGTGGCAAATTTACTGCTTAATATTCTCAGTCATTTTTTTTTTTAAACAATGGGTCCTTGATTTCAGAAAAGAGGCACACCAAAAGCAGGCCTCTCATTTCTAACAGTTGCTCTCTCGCTGTCACAGTCTGTGTCCTGGTGCTTTCAGACTTTTTCAGAAGACTGGACTGAAAATCTGTAATAGACTCATTTAAGTTTCCCATGAGTCAGCCTGTCTTTGTTTTCACATGGTCAGTTTATTATTGAGAAGCTTGTCTTTCTGGATTTCTGTTTACCATGTTCTTCCCCTCCTGTGTTCCTGTGCTGCCCCTTCCGTATATGCCTTTCTACACACCTGCCCTGCATCAACCTCTGCTCTGCTCCTCAGTTTCTCCCAGTCAATCAGCTCCCTGCCTGCTCTTCTTCCTCATCACCTTATTCTCCTCACCTGAGCTTCTCTGCCCCTTTTCTCCACCTGCACTTCATTCCCTCGTCAGTCTAGTTTGTATATAAGTCCTGGTTTTCAGTTCAGTCTGTTTCTGTGTCTGTTTTGCCCCCCCTGCTTTTGTTATGTTTGCTTTTTAGTTTGCTTTTACCCCCTTCTCCAACCTTAACTAAGAAGTGATCTTTGAGCTCTTATTGCCTGCTCCACACCACATGACAGGCTGTCTTATATTGAAAGGAGAACCCTGCAAAACATACCTTAAAATATATTCTTAATGGCTGCATACATAGTGTGATGCTGAAAGATTGAGACTAAAGTGGCATGTCCTAAGCAGAATGTCAACATTTTAAATTTATTTGAACAGTATGTTTAACTTTTAATGTTACAAGGGAAAAGGCTTTTAGGATAATGTATCTGCCCGGGGCTGATGGAGTGTCAACTTCCCCAAATTCAATAAATACAGGGCAGAGCCACTAACAGTAAAGGGATTATGGTAAATGCCAAAACATAATGTAACAGTAGCACAAGCAGAGAAAAGGCAGAAAACAGACTATGAAATGTCAGTTCCACAGCCATATCTGTGCTCTGTGTGGCCTGCTTGTGTTTTCTCCTCCTCTGGAAGGTAGTGAGCCGATAGTGCAGCCTGTTACTGAGCCAGTTCACCTGCCGGTTCACCTGAGCTGATGAGCCAGCAAGTCTACAAAGCAGACCACCTCAGTCTGCCTCAGCTCTCTTAGCTCCCACATGGTCCTTTGGTTGGGTTGATTTGTTTTGGGTTTTTTTTGGTTTTGGCAGGCAGCATCTTCATACACTGTGGCACTCACAAACCACTAATGTTACTGATGATTTACATCTCATTTCATTTCTTTCATTTTTGACCTCCACACTTTTGTGTTTTCTTCCTCCTTTTGTGTGACTCATGAGCCAGCTCATGACATATCTAACTAAAGTTTAAAGACAACATGAGGCATCATGAGTCACGGGTCATACTACACCAAGTGAGGCTGTAGCAGCTAACCAACAAGTGCATTGAATTCAAGGTTTTGCTTCACTGGCAATTATTTCAACTTTTCTTCTCTGAAGTGCTAGTCTGGTTTTAAAACAGCTGCCTTGTTTATTATTTTTTACCTACATATTGTACACAAACTACGAATGCATTTTAGTTTTAACATTACAACAAGTTAAACAGTAACAGCAGCTTAAGACCACAAATAATTTATGCATCCAGGAACATAAAACACTATCCTCCGTTTCCCTAAACTGGGGGTATAGGCAGCCTGCCACTCCAGAGCCACATGCACCTCTTTAAGCCCTCACCAGTGGCTTTGATCAAAATATAATATATGAATGAAAAAATTATATTTTATCATTTCAATTTTCTTTTTTTCATTGTTTTGACGAATCTCTTTGAGAAAGATTGTCTTTAGTGAGGCTAGCTATGGATTCTAAATCACCAAAAGGAAAAGTCTCAAAGGAAAATAAAGCATTTACAAGTGTGTGGCTTTCACTGAAAATGCTGCAAAGTTAAAGAATCAAATAAACACAAATTGCTGCTGGGCGGTCGCATTGTGGTAAAACAGTCATGGCTGCTCATTTAGGCCTGTTACTAATGTTGAAGGATTAAGAATAATAGGCTGTTTTACCTTTTATTGTAAGGCTAGACAAAGAAGCCACAAAAAGATGCAAAATAATCACAAAGAGATGCAAAAAGGCCACAAAAGAGATGCAAAACAACCAAAAAGACTCAAAATGACTACAAAAAGACATTTTCGGGGGTCAAAAACAGCTCTTTTGATAGTTAAGGATAGTGACCTCTGCCCTAAACTAGCTATTTCCGTGTTGACACTTAACTGAAATGGTTTTGACATGAGAAATGGAGAACCCAGCAACGTCAGAGTGTCCAGGATATATTTGGGTCAGTTCACTGCTCTGGCACAGAGGTGTGACATACCCGCATTGTGCCAGAACTAGCAGACTGCTGTGACTGCCTCAGCTTGCTCTCAGCTACCGAAGTTTTTCAGTCTAAGTTTGAAGTGCAACTCACCCATATGGAAAATCACTTTCCCTATAACCCCCACTGCCTCCCTCCTCTCTGTCCTCTCCCCGGTTAATGTGTTGACACGGTCCACAGAGTCACCTGAGGGGAAAGTACAGAATCTCCTGAGTCATTGCTCCAGTTCTTTTTCCAGAAGCATGACAACGGGCCAAGACGTCAGGGTTTGGCATTTTCCCCTCTCTTAGCTCTGCCTGTCCAACAGGCTGGAAGCTAAATGCCATCAGAAGGGTATGATCATCAAAATGGTCACTGCCAAAATGCAACTGTCTCCTTAAATGGGTCCTACTGGGCTCACTTTCAGGTTCAACCTTGTATTTTGGGTTTCTACTTCAACATATTTACATGCTTCAAAGTTTATAAAAACCTTCAAAATCTTTCTCATCATCTGTGCTGGAACACCTGCACTCAGTCTCCTTCTGAAACTTTTCCTTTTGGCACATTTCTCTTTAAGCCTTCCTCCTAAAAAAGTTTTCGGGTTTCCATACCTCCACTCTCAGCATCTCTGCGCTGTCATTAAAGCCCGAGAATGACTGACTGTAATGATGTATATCTGCACTTTCTATCATGAAAAATAGCCAATAGAAGCTTCTAAACCAAAATATTCACAACCTGTCAAGTTCTAGGAAGAATCTTTTCCAAAACTGGAAAAATATTAACAACTTTGGCAACCAAGATTACAGTTTTCCCTGATGTTTGCATGTAGATGAAAGATGACCATATAAAGAAATCCATCGTGACCTGACATCAGCTTGTTGTGAAAGTAGAAAAACAGAATAAAATATTTGAATCGGTCTGGGGTCTGAGGTTTTGGCTCACTTAGATTATTTAACATGTGTTTACCTCGTTATTTGAAACTTTGGCTTTAATATGAATAGCCAACACTGTAACATTATATTTATAAGTGACAGAAAATTAGACAAAGCATAATAGCTCCTCTTTAAAGTTGCGTGGGAGGTGTACTTAGGAATGCGCTGAAATGTGCCTCTGGCCGGTTCAATCTGTATCAAAGTTGTGCATATGTGACATAAATCTAAAGGTGTTGACAGTCTGAGTTGTATTTCCCCTTATTCTTGATACAGAGCATTATGCTTAAGCGTGATCATAATTGAAAGTGGAAATGAATCACATGGAAAAATTGAAAATGAAATTAAAGTGAGGGAGGTAAGGGCTGACGCTTCCCTTAGGACGGCGAACCACAAGGCACCAGCCTCAGTTACATAACTGTTTTCCCTCTGCTCCCTTGGCAAAGAAATGAAAACACACATGCACATTCACATACACACAAACACACACCAGAAGCAATTAGGACTGAGGAAATAACAGGGAGTTGGAGTCTGTGGATGAGTGTTTCCATCAGTGCTAGCTTCTCCGCAACTGGAGCTACAGCACCAGAATAACACTGAGTCAGTGGAGTGTCCCTCAGAGAGCAGTTTGCCTGCTACTAACCATTTATTTAAGCCATGATGGAGCACAAAACCGCACTGGAAAGTGTGTCTGTTTTCATTGTATGTTCTTGTATTTCCATACAAGTGTCCTCAAGTACAGAGTGGATGAGGAAAATTGAGGTTGAAACTGAGATACTGCCATCCACTCACACTCACTTTATTGGGGCTGAGTTCTGGCTTTATGGTTGTAATATTTGGATATGGTTTAGGTTTAACCTCTTTAGACCGTTCAACAATTTGGCGAGTCCATAAAACAGACTTGTGTGAGGACAAACACTGTTAAGAGAAAGAACAACATTTTTAAAGCTGCTGTGTTTGTATTAAAAATGAATCAGATTACAGTGTGTAAGTGCAGCTTCTGGTGAAAAACTCAAGGATAATTATCACCTGATGCTGCAGTCTCATTTTTCTGTATGTCACAGATGAATTACTGGGTGACCTACCAGGCACAGGCCCAGGGCACACAATGGCACACAGGGCACAAAAAGTCCAAAAACAGACAAAATGTCCACAAAGAGACTCAAATAGTTACAAAGAAAAACAAAATGACTGCAAGGAGACAGAAAGACAACAAAGAGATGCAAAAATGTCCAGAAAGAGATGTACAAAATGTCCACAAAATACACAAAACAACGAAGAGGCAAGAGCACCACAAAGTGGGTGTCTTTTTGCTATGAGGAAGTGGTGGGGCCCTTTGTATATCTGTGTCCAAGGGCCTGCTGTTTCATAATCTGCCAATGCTCTATGAAGCTTTATCTTGCAGGTTATAGTTTTAATTTTTCAGCCCGCAACGTGACTGTTTTGGCTCCCTCTCAGTGCTGTCATAGCGTAATTTCTGGCCACAGCAGGCAACTGTTTTCAGTGGAAAAGTTTTAAAAACCGACTGCACGCTACCTGCCCATCACAAAAGGGCAGACAGATGACGTTACCAAACAGTTGGTGAACATTGTGGAGCAATTAGCAGCCTCTATGACGCAAGCAAACAATCCCAAACAGAATGCATGCAGTGTGTGATGCTGTGTAACACACTGGAAATATTCTATTATAAATGTAAAGTGAAGGGTCTGCAGTGGAAAGCAGTAATGTTTGTTTTTTGGTTTATTTTCACTAATGAATGCTCTCACAAGTATGGTTAAACTAATTTCAGCGTGTCCTTGGCCGGTGGACACTCCTTGTGACTCACAGATCCAGTCACTCTTTAGCACGTCCTGTCCCTCCAACCCCTACTCCCGGTGTCCAACCCCCATCCACCCACACACTGTCCAACCCTTTTCTCATGCTGCTCCTCTTCATCCTCAGCCTCTGACTCACTGTGCCAGTATCCTGTGACACTTTCAGGATGATCACACAGCCACCACCACCCTCCTCCCCCTCTCACTCTTTCATTCTCTCTCTCTCACACATACACATATGCACACACAGTTTCTGCTCACAGACTTGCCCAGTGTTAAGTCCCTGGCTTAGTCAGCCTCTGAGCAGAGCCCGGGCCCTGCTGGGAAAGAGAGGCCAGGCAAGCCCCAACAGAATGCTAATGATGTCATTAACCTCTGTACTCCGGGGTCGGGGGGAAAAGTGGCTCTGACAGTCAAAGATCACGTCACTCTTTCACTTACTCATTACATATTTACCATTAGACATGCACACAGGTGCCCCGCAAAAATAGGCCTGTGTGGAAATGATAAAGTAAGCCTTTTTATTACATTAAAGCATAATGAATGCACTGATAGCTGTACTTGTTTGGACACTAAATCTTTTGATTACAGTCTTGGCCAGGGTGCTCTCTCCTTCAAAAGAGCTGTGTGGAAATTTCCTGTGCACACAATAAAAACATTAAAAAAACATGAACAAGATGCATTCTTAATAATAAAAATATAGTTATAGTAGTTTTGAGAAAATTAAAAGTATTAAATGTATCTGTTTTTGTTAGGTGTTTGTTCTTCTGCAATTAAAATGTATATTTAAAATCATTATAATAGATTAATTTACATTTTTATACATTTAAACATATTACAACAAATCAAATTAATTCTATTGGAGTTAAAAGATGTGACTTAAGCCACTGAAATCTGCTTAGCTGCATAGCTTTTGTAGGAGTTTAACTGGAAGTTTTTGATTGAATATACTACTGCCTCCTTTTCAATATGTGAAATAACTAACTGAATTATCAGCCTTCTCTTATTTCCAGGGCATCAAATACTGCTATTTTGTCACACTCAGCGTGTGATATCAACACCAAAGGCGCCCTATAGCGTCTTTATGAGAAGCACTGGGCTTTCAACTTACTCCTGTAAACCCATCCTTGGCAGTATATTTGTTACTGAGAGCAAATGAATTAGTAATAAAAGTGAGAAAGTCCATATATGGCAGGAGAAAGGGGAGGTGGATGGGTCAAACAAAACCAGACTTTCATCCAGGAGACCGCTGTTCATGTCCTGCATGAAAGCAAGAGTCAGTCATTACTTCGTTAACATGTAATGTTGCAATTTTACATACAGTTGTTGTAGCTGTTTTATGTCATGTTAAAATACATATTTATTTTAAACCAAAATATGATCTTTTTTTTAAACCTAACCTCGTAGTTTTGGTAAACCTAACTGCAATTATTTCACAACATTAACCATAGAGATGCTAAATGGTGCCTGTGCATCGCTATGAGGTGCAGAGAGGCGTGACAAAGCGTCAGGATTTGATGAAGTGGGAATAAGAATTATGGAATTACCAAGATAACAACACAAAAGGAAAATTTTAATTAGTTTTGGCTTTAGCTAAGGCTAGCAGCTATCTCAACAGCTCGCTGAAGTGTTCTTGCTTTAGCTTGTTGGTTGTCTCTGTGTGCCAGTAAGTGTTGTTCCTGCAATTTCGGTTCCTAGCTCTGAATTGTAGTCACTGCTAAAGCTGTTTTCACAAAAATGATACATTTTAATTTTTTTATTTTTATTTACTTGTTTATCAAGTATGTGAAGTAAGATTCAAGTCTGATCTCATTTTTTTTTACTAAATAATTACAACATTGGACAGAAACAAAGAATATTGATCTTTTGTTATGTACATTTGATCAAAATAGTGTCTAATATCAGACAAAAACAACACTGCCTATCTTCATTTTATTTATCACACTGTCATGGATGTAATAAAGGCTATTAGTGGAACCTCAACAAAGATCCACTCGCACTAAGTATTTTCCTTCGTGTAACAGCTTGCCTCACAGCCAACAATTATGTGAGAACATTTCTCTAAGCTCTCTTGCCCTTCTCCCAGATAGCTTAAAAATCTACCAGAGGGTCTTAGATGGAGCTGATGGCAAGGTGTATGTGTGTGTGACACGCAAGATAGCATGACAGATCTCTGACGTGCCGGATAGATAAATGCATCTCCCAGTTAAATCGCAATATTTGTATGCATGGATGTAATAGTGCCATTTTCAATCTATTTTTGGGTAGTTTTTGGACTGTAACCAAAAATAATGAGCTTTGCACTGTGTGTATGTATGCAACTCTGTGGATTTGCATTGCAAGATGAGTATGACAGGTTTTGACATGTCGACTGGGATGTATATCTACACCGACAGCAGACGGGGCACCTACACATAGATTAACCTTCAGTGTGAATTTTTGGCATTCTGTAGTGAAATCTCAGCTGGTTTCCAGCAACCACAGTCCCTGCTGAGCATATTAGTGCTATATTCACTCTCTCAGGACATTTCCCATGGAGAGATATACCCGCTGCACATTAGGCTTCAGATAATATGGGTCATGGATGTCAGCTGGCCGGATGAACATCTGTCCAGTGACAAACACACATTGGGGACCTGCAAAGTTGCACATAGATATGTAAAATTGGATGTTATGCAAACACATACAAACATACAGTACGCAAGTACACACAAAAAACGCACACGCATACACAGGAACACAGCAGGAGGAAGAGGAAGTGGCTGCCAAAGAGGTGGGAGATGAGTGGGCACTAAGCAAACAACACTTAGAGCAGGAAGTCCCTATAGGAAGGTTCGCTGGGAGGAAGGAAGCATGTGTGTTCGTGTGTGTGCATGAACATGTGCGGAGGAGGTGTGGATGTAACACCATGGGTCCAGCTGACTTTGAAACCACAACAGAGTAGAGTAGATTTTTTTTCTCTCTCTTTAGCTGTATCCATATCAGAAGCAGCACATGTCCTTTACAGGGTGAGAGCCGGTCAAGGGAAACATCTGGTTTCTTTCTGCTCCACCAACTTCACCCAGGTTATAAAAATTACACCGAGCCACTTTGTTAATAAAAGCCTTAAATTGTCGTCATTTTCAAATGCAAATCCATATGTGGAGGTTTTTAATGTGCTGCCACTTTGAAAAGCTCAATTATATCATGGGCAAGGGCACAGATAAGCCAAGGTAAGGCTGAATACAGCGGGGTGAAAAAGTCTATTATGGAAGAGCCACCTCAATATAGTTTTTATTTCACCTTTCTCCCTTTCTGCCTCAGAGCATGTCGGGCAAGAGAGTTACATCATTTCGTCATTCACTTCTTATTTAAGGCTCTTTAGAAATATATCAATAGACGCCGTGACTTTACCTTGACTCCAACCAAAAGAATCTAACATGTTTTCAAAGTAGAAATTGGCAAGTGATGACTCAGCGGCTAATATTACTTTTCTGAAGGGTTAGATTTGAGTCTTTTGTGAGGATGTCTTTAAACTTTATATCTGACAAACCATCTAATTTGAATGATTTATTGCACATTAAAGTATATCAATGCCATCCCTTGCAAACCATCTTATAATACTGCGGTGCAACCTTTTTTTTCTGTCTGACATACCTCCACCTCATTGTCAGATGAGCTCAAGCACCCTTCACTGACCCCAGCCGTCATGTTCCAAGTGCATTCATTTCAAGTAAGTGGATGTAACACTACATAAAAGTGGGCATTGTTGCACTATGTTTTTTCATAAGTTTCAATTGTGAATGTATCCTTCAGTTTGGCCAAGTTTGCACTTTCCTCCTTTTTCAAAGTATCACAGTGTGTAAGATATAAGGGGATTTAGTTGCAATTAGCAGTGAGGATTCCAGATTGCAACCAGCTGAAACTGCTCCCAGTTAGAATTTCTTTCGTGGTAATTGTTCCAATGTGAGCCGAATTATATGCAAAGGTCTCTTCCTTTCAAAAACAAATGGACCGGGTGATTGAAACTGGTAAAATCACTGAATAAAGCAGTTTCAAGTTACAAACCAGTTTTTTGCTGTCACTATTTAGCATGTCGGAGAGGGTTCGCTAACATAGCATTTGCAAATGTGTACTTTTTTTCTCTAACTTATCCACATATAAGGCTTGATATCCCATGAATAAGTGCCCCAGAAATGACACTTAAGGTAACATTACATCATGAATTTAAATTTATGGAGGTTTCGTCGAGTAAAATGTAAAACATAAAAAAAAAACATCCACCGCCCTGCATCCTAAATAGGTTGCTCAGAACTGGTTCCTTCTTTTATCAGTGTATCGGTCAAATGATTGCAGTCTTCCAAAATACACTGGTTATGCACAAAATACTGTCTCATCATTATGAGGATATGTACAAATTTTGGTGCATTACTCTTTGTAGGAAAGATTGTCGCATGAACAAAAGGCCAAACAGCAAAGTTTAACGTTTCATGCAAGAGCTGTTGCCATGTGTCATGGTGGCTGATGCAAAACAAAAAAATGGCACTATTTAAAGGCACTGTTATGTTTGTCCGTTCTGGGCTATCATAGCAGGAAGAAAATATACTTAATGTATTATATTAAATTTCTGCCAATATATCTGTGGTAAATCCTACACATTGTACCTTTAATGTAATCAAAATTTTCTTTTTTCTACTTTTATCTTTCCACGTAAGCTGTTACAACTATAATTGGGAATCACTGCTTGTAGTAGTTTTTTTTTTGTATTTCTTCTTGTCAGCCAATATCCCTCTCCATGCTTCCTCTCCACTCCCCCTCTCTCCTCTCCATCTTCCACTGAAGTGAGATATTGTATTTCAGGCAGGCCATTTCTCACTGTCAGTAATGCACATCAAATCCCACAAGTAGGAGGGCTAAGAGGTTTGATCGGCTATAATGCCTTTACCTACACTAAAGGCTTAAGAGAGGAAATCACATTCAAAGTTGCCCCGGCTCTGCACCGCACATCTGGGTCTCTGCTGGCTTTCAGCTGTGGATGGAAATCTTGTGGTTCATAAGGCCTCAAATAGAATCCAGAGCTCCTAATCCATCTTGATCTCATTTACACACAAGTGGCGAGTTTTGACTAATATTTTCCTTGATATTTTGCCACGGGTGAAGGAGAAAATAGCTCAGAGAGGTCCAGTCTGGGTCTGGACGAGGGGGTTATTTTGAGATTCTGACTGCGTGTTATGTCCCAGGACCAATCTCTGTATGATTGGGTGGGAAATTTGGTTTAGTGCTTTCTTTTCCGTGGTGTAAAAGCTGAGGAATGCACTGCGGCGACATGAGCGGTAGTTTCCAACTCTTCCTGCACGAGCGTATCCTCAGCTGACCTTGTGTGCCTGTTGGTTTCATTACAGATGCAGCGAGATTGAAGACATATCTGCATCCCGGGGCAACTTTTCATTATATTAATTCCGAATTCTTTCTAATTATAGAGTGTTCTCTTTTGGAAATAAGCAATGAGGCAAATTTGTATTTAAAATGATAAATATGCAGATTAAAAACTCCAGACAGGGGATGTACCTCACACATGGACTGCACACTTCAGATGATTGCAACTTTCTTGCATTAAACTGTTGCAAACACCCCGTCTGACCTCCTGACTGAGTGCTGCTGTGGGAGAAGTAACAAATCTTAGTTTATTTCAACCAGCAGGAGCTCATGTCTTCCACAGTGTCGCCTTTGAGCTCCTTCTCTCGTCTCCAAACCCCCAACCTGATATCCAACTTGTCTGAAGTGCACTAGATGGCACTGTTTACAACAGCACTGAGAACTGAGCAGCTCAGCAAACACCCCATCTCACAATTACTGATTTACAATCCTTTCACTAATCTAATAAATTAGATTGCGCATTATACAGTTTGTAATTACACAACCACAATAAACACAGTTAACAATGCACATCAGCTCCGATTTCCACAGCTGTTACTGCATTAGATGGGGCCAGATATGAAACAAGATATCAGATATGGCGATCAATGTGAAACAAGGAGATGATAAGATCAGTCACTTTTTTTTTTTTCCTTTTTAATGGCTCATAATGTCATTAAATCTGACTGCCATTATTTGCAAATGCATTTAGCCAGTCCATGGGGGCTGTTTAATGAAAAGTGCAGTCTTATCGTTCGCTGATAGCATTTGTATAAGCTGGATATTTTATAGCTTTGATGCATCTACCTGCTTTATCACTGCCTGTCTGTTTATCGCACTTTTTTTTTGCCTGCTTTGTTGCTCCTTTTGTTTGTCTGCAACTTTGCGTCCATCTGTCGGTTTTTATCTGCCTCCTCATATTCCTGGATCTCTTTTGTGTCTCGGCCTGTGGGCAGGTTTCTGACAGGGGTTGCTCTGGTTGAAGCCTTCCTCGGGCATCAAAAGGCAAAGAGAGAGACAGGATGTGTCACATTATGCAGGCCCTCCTCTCCTGGCTTTGATTGAGAGTAGTGATCCAAAACTGATGCGGAGAGGAGCCGGAGCTCACCTCTTGTCAACGGCGGATGTTCTCTACAGGCAGACAGGCGAGCGGCAATGACAATGTTGGATACGCTTCGTGGGCTCTGACAAGCCCCTTCACACTTTGACACACTTGGTGATATCTCACTCAATGTTTGCCATTGTCTCAAAGATATCGATTGCTCATATAGTATTCAGATATGTGTTAAATATTGGCTGCATGTGCATTCTGTCCATTTTTCTGCAGCTTTTTAAGATGTCTTCTCTACGTACTTTACCCAATTATACTTAATTACATTCTGTTTGTAGCAACTCATGTGTGCAGCTTTTTCCTTGTGGGGTTCAAAGCACTATGCAACACATCCTCCTATCTGCCTATACTTGTATATTTCTTTGCACGGCTGACATCTGTGGCATGTTATCAGTGAAATAAGTCTAATTCAGACCATCTGTATATTGCATAGACAGAAAGCATTTCTTTTTTGTTGAAATTCCACTCTAACAGGGAGTTAACCAAATGTCAAATAAAAGTCATAGCATGTGTAACTTTCCAATTACTCTCAAAACCGTAGAGTTGCTCAATTCTTCTGGCTCACAAAAGGGACCACGCAATCTTTCAGCCGAGGTTGAAACACGAAAATCACCAAAATTGTAGTAACAAGAATTTTATGACATCAAAAGGCACGGCATGAAATGATAGCAGTGATTTGTTAAACTTGCCACAAATGCTCACCAATGACTCTAGTCTGTCATTTAACCCTTTAACCCTGCCATTGCCTACACGGGTGCTTTTGCTTATTGTGATGTCATTTCTTGGAGCATCTTCAAATGCTTCATATTCCTAAAATCTGCACAACCTAGCAAAAAGGTTACATAAGTCATTAAATGATTATAATTACTACTGACTACAGATTTTACAAAACATTAAAAAACAAACATTGTACCAAGAGATTTTTAAATGTAGCGACCAGTGGTGGATGAAGTACCTAAAAGCCGTATTTAAGTAAAGTACAGATATCCTTACAGATGTCTTTAAGTATGTGATCTTTCTGTACTTAAGTACCAAACGTATTTTTATCATATTAAATGTAATTAAGTATTGAAAATAATAGTACAAATAAATGCTGATAATGAAAAAGGAAGCAGCCAGAATTTTTAGGATGATGAAGTTTATTTCTTAATAACATACACTACCTTAAAAATTGAGTGTATGCTTTACTTAAACTTCTTCCTACCCTTCGTTTGTCCATCTGCCCCCTCTTCCCTCTTTCCTTCCTTCCTTCCCTATTTTGTAGTAAGTTACTGAGCTGCTTAGGGGTAATTTAGTAGTAAAAAGTAAAACTAAACATTTATTTTGCAAATGTAGTTGAGTAAAATGGAAAGTTGACGAAAATATAAAACTTAAGAAAAGTAGAGATACTATGAAAAATTCCTCATTTATGTAACAAAGTATTATTACTTTGGTTCTTTAATGTTATGCAACTACATTAGCAGGAGCATACAATGTGATAAAACAGAAGCTGGAAGCTTTAGCTTTCTGCTGCAAAAAGAATGAATGTTCTAGCTATTATGGTTGTTATTTTAAATAAAAAAAACACAAGGTCATGACAACAACAATCTCCCGCAATCTCCCCAGGGAAATTCTGGGGATATTCCAGTGTAATTCTGGTGAAATACTGTTTTCACTGCACTTAATGTAAAGTAACAAATTGATGACATGATGATGATGAGGTAGACAGGAAGCTTAGCTTTCTGATACAAAAAGAAAGAATGCTCTGTCTATTTTGGTATTAATTTTAGATCAGTATACTGTATATATAGAATTATACAAACAGCGATCTCCCACGGCCATTCCGGAGTAATACCATGTTTGCACGGCACATAAGGTAAGGTAACGGAAGGTCCTGACTTAATGATGGGGAAGACAGATGTCTTTCTGCTGCAAAGGAATGAATGCTCTAGATATTATGTTATTTCCTCAGGAAGTCCATTTTTAGGGGTTAAGATTGTCCCTCACTCTAAAAAAAACATATATTTCACATCAGATTTGTTGTGGCATGCTGCCCTCAGATGACCTCTTCTTTTTTTTTTTTAGTGGATATTTGATGTCAGAATTGGGCCCCACCATCTCCACTTCCTCCCCCAGCCAATAAAAGTGCGTATTTATCCAGCAGAGGCTCATTTATAGCTGCTCCACCACGCATCATGAACCCAGGGCCACATATTCATAACCCGGCCATCTGCGTGAAATATGCATTACTTAAGAGATGTTGCGTTGGGTGATACGTGGTGGCTGGAAGTTGTCATCTCCATGTGTCAAACCCTCCCACTTAAATGTAACACGCTGCCATGGCAACAGGCTGATTGGCACGTCTCTCAGCTCTAAAGAGCCAGTAAAACGAATCGTCTCTTCTGTTAAATAAGTGGACTGTGTCGTAGGCTGAGTGTCGACATGTCCTCGCGTGGCTGCTGGGCTCTTTTAGATCTCAGGCAGAAGCGGAGCTCAACTTTTCCAGCATTAAAGTTGACATTTTGCATTAAAAGAACATGTTTTTTTTTCATCCCCCGTCTTTTTAACAAAAGTTTTCTCCACAGCTTCTGTCTCGCAGTCCTTGTGGTTTCTCCATCTGTGGCCCCTGCATGGCTGTACTGCAAGTGCTTTTGTCTGCACTTTTTCTTTCTGATGATTCTCAACTATAGCACATGTTGAGATCATTAATTTCAAACCCTGCCAAAACCACTTCCCACACATGCATGGCATTCATTCCTCCCCTCTTCCCCCAGCTCACTCTTTTCCCCTCCTCAGACACTCTGCTCTCTGTGTCGCTTCGAAGCAAGAGTAATCCTGTTCGCTTTTCAGTGAATCAAAATCACCATGTGGCTTTGTTACAGTAGACAGAAGCTGAGAGCTGGATTGCTGTTGCCTTATATCGTAAAAAAAAAAAGAAAAAAAAGGGCATAAAAAAAGAGAAAAAACTGAGGGGTGAGGATTTATGCAGGCAGCACTGGCAGAATTCCCTCATACCTCCCTTGTTACACCTAACATCGCAAACCTGCACCGTTTCAAAGCAGTGGCAGATATGAAATATTCAACAGCCCGTATTACTATTACAACACAGTAAAAAAAAAAAGCATGCATGTGCTCCCTGCACACTTTTAATTTGGAGAACTTGATGATTATTGGTTCAAATAGGACTCCGGCTCCACAGCAGGAGCTGCCTCTGGAACCGAGGTTGCATCTTTAACAAGTACCCCCCCCCCCCAAAAAAAAAAAAACTCTCAAGGTTGGGGGGCAGAGTGAAAGAGGAGAAATGAGGAAAGAGAGACACTGAAAGGGAAAGTGAGAGCAATCTGCTGGAGAGTGTGTGTATGTGTGTGTGTGCATGTGTGTGTGTGTGTGTAGCAGACAGCTCTCTGGCATGGCAAACGCCTGCTGGTCCTGAGCAGAGCTGAGCTGGAAGCCTGCTCAAAGCCCTTCACCTTCACAGCCGGGCTGGCACGATGCATTGAGCATGGCTGGCATAGCGCGATGTTTATCACACAAAGGCACGATCAAAGAGCGCTGGTATCTGGCTGCACCACTTTCATCTGGGTTCCCACAGCTGACAGTAGCATCCGTGGGGGGCTCTCCACTCCTTTTTCCTTCTCCTTTAATGGTCTCTCTCGCTCTCTCTCTCTCTTCCCCCCTACCTCTCCATTCTCCCCCACTCACACATTTATCACTGCAGATAAGGAGACTTTATTTGAGATTCCATAGCCAAAGAAATATCTCCCCTAATCAATGATGGCTTTAGAAGCGGCCTGGGGATCAGGCGGGCCTTGGCTCGTAAGGCAGAGGAGGCGGGGGGGGGGTGGGGGGGGTGCAACCTCACAAACTTTCCCCTCAGTGTTTATGTTGCTGCTCCCCAAAGGCCAATCAGATTCCACCTCGGCTCATTGTTTTCAGCAAATTACATCTGCAAAGACGTTCCCACAACAGATAACTCGCGGAAACAGCAATGCAAAATGAACTGGAGTAAAGGTGGGGGCTTTGATATTTCAGCCTTTCAGCCTGCACGTGGGGCTTGACAGCTCCAGCATGAAGTTTGACAATTGGTATGCAGTCTCCATGTTGTTGAGAAAGAAACGGCGAGGGGGAGCCAGGAGTTTTTAGTGAAGCGAAGCAGGAGGGATGCTGTGGTCGAGAGCTCCAGATGAAATGGGGTATTTATCATTCCCTAACTGTAACACTTCAGTTTGTGATTCAGACATGCTCCAGGAAGAGCCACTCTTTCAAATAAGTCTTCCACTCAACTGATGCACACATTTGGCATTCCCTCCATATCTTGCTACCTCTGACATCCCGCTACGCCACCGGAAAAAAATGAAACTGCAAACAAATGGCTTCCGTGGTCACATCAAACTGTCTCGTCCACCATGAAAAACGGCTGCTCTTCAACATACAGCAGCAACCCCTGCGCGACTGTCAGGAAATGCACCGTTTGCCCCCCTCGAGTGCGTGTGGAATGTGTGGCTCCTGTTGTTGCGATCAATCCCAATTTAACAGACACCGGCTCAAAGTCAACCTTCAGGGAGCCATGAAAGCTGACAGGTGAGGACTCACTGCCGTCTCCCTGACTCACATCAAAGAAACGGCAACAGTGGCGGCTTCGGCGGAAGACGAGCACTTTTAGAAAGAACAAAGAGACTCGCAGAGAGGAGAGCAGGACTCGTCTTGAGACAAGGGATGGCCGAGAGGCTGAATACCAAAAGGGCATGAATAGTAAAAAAGGTTCCATCTGCCCCATGCAGATTTATGTAGAATTCCGATTGAATGTAACACAAATTCAATATGATGTTGGCTGTATGAGTCATTTGTTTGACAAAGACCTTGGGTTCAGGTGGACATTCTCTTCTCATTTTGCCTCAGCTCTGAAAACATGTTGGATGTGCACTCTTACTTTTCTTGTTCAATCTGGGAATTAAGCCAGTCCAAATAATACTGTGACCATGTGTTATTTCCATTGTCATTGCAAATAAGGTCAAGCTAAACCTGTGAAGCTGATGTTTTTGGCCACTTTGGGGCTGTCGAAAAAAGGCATGAACAAATCATTGCTGTGTCATCACCTTTGACTTGTTTGCAAACGGTTACACATCCAGCAGTTACAGACTGACATTTGTATTCATTTGGAGTCGGGTTTTTGGTTACTTGACAAAAATGAGACCAATACTTGTTCTCTTTTAGCTCTGTTTTTGAACCAAAGTTGTGGGCTGGACAGCTAAACAATGAGCTGAAACTCTATACCAGGCAAATTGAGGCCACGGAGAACTACATTTTCATCACTACATTTTTCAAAGTGCTTTTAAACTTATGGTCGATTTGGCTACAAATATGATTGCTGGTAGTAAAAACAAGTGCAGTTTAACACTACAGGCCCCAGAATTTTAAGGGCAGAAAAAAATCATCTTGAGTGGCTACTTTGACCAAAATTTGACAACAGAGCAATTAGTGGATCTGTTTACAGTAGTGTTGTCAAAGATATCAATTTATCAACACATATCGATTCTGAATATTGATATTTTTCAAGGTATCAAAGTTAGAAATTCTAGTATCGAGATACACTTGTTTACAGTGCAGCCAAACAAACTTATGGTTTTCTTTTAAATCAAAGACAATAAAATATCCCTTTCCCATCATGCCTTGAGCCACTGTGCTCCAATCTCATGCTGTCCAGGGGCGAATAGCTTTCCCCACATCTGCAGGGGACAGTAAAAGTTAGTTACCTTACTAATAGCTCAATGTGGCTGCCTTTATATTATTCCCAGAATATTTAAACCTTATCCGAGATCAAAAATTTGCCAAAAAAAAAACTGTTCTCTTATTTTGTAGACCCAGTTTTGATGAATGATTGCAATCAGCATTAACCTCCACATACAATGTATTTTGTGTGACTGCTTCACCTTGAAAGCTGTCTTGTGTTTCACTAACTGAATCCTTTGAATGTGAAGCAGCATCAGACGTAAAATGACGTAAAATTCAGAACAACTATATTATTTGCATGCACTTCTTTCTGTGAATTCTGTGCAGGAATGGCAGACTCTACCACTAACAACAAAAACAACTATACAGAGAGGTAATTACAAAATGTTAATACACCAAATGGCTGTTACTGAGAAATGCATGCCTTGAATAATATTAAAAACTGGGTCTGATTTTATTAAAACTCTAAGAAGCATACCTTTAATATTAAGCAAGGGCTGTATGCGATACAAAGAATGCTAAAAGTGAATTACTTAATGTACGGCTCTCTTCAGTTATGACTGCAGTTGTTATTTTTCCCCTTCCATAAAACCTCTGGAAAGCTTTGCAATCACAGCCCCAGTGCACTCACTTTTTTATTGTCTACCAGCTGTTGGAAACTTTACACTGTGAAGGAGAAGAAAGAAATGGAGAGGTCCTCTGAGGACCCATTTGTACAGCTCCAGCAGTTTAAGCCACCGTCGCTGTTGCTGTAGCAGGTGTGCATCCTTTGTGGTTTTCACCTTAATTCAACTTCCAGAAAATAATAATTACGGGAGAAAAAAGCACAGACGAGCTCTGCTTTCATGGCTTTGTGAGGCTGATATTTCATTTTCCTGTTGAACAGTTCCTGCCCACAGGTCTACACACTGTCTTGGTGAACAACCTGTCAATACCGAGCATGCACAGAGTGGATCAATACACTTTCAGGCACAGACAGAACCTGCGAGTCTTTTAGCGAGAGCAGAGATGCGAAGAGATTCAACACGAGGCTTGTCATGCCAGCAAAACCTTAAAAGAGAAACCCAAACATTTCAATTACTGGGACTACCTTTTCACTAAAAGTCATTACACCAAAGCTAATTAGCAGCACAATCAAAGCTAAATCAAGCAGTACTTTGATTCAGTTTCCTGTTTATCCTCGATTTGTCTGCAACCGGGTCTGATTTGAGATCTGAACTCGTAGCACCTCCAAAGCAAGGAGAGAACATTGGGGTCAATAACTAGGTGTCAAATGATATCGGTTCCATCTGATTGGCTGATTTTACAGCTTGGTTTCTATCTCTGGGTCTTGTCCAATCATTAAAGGCCAGTATCTTTGGAGCAGGAAGTAAAGATTGCGGCCCGTGGAACCATTTAGATCTCTCCTAGATCTGCTTAATGCTGCCCATCGATTGCGTTTCCCTTTTAAAAACAAATGGACAACTCTGATGGTCCAAATGGCCCTTTTCCCAATTACAGGCTTGGTTGGCTTTCAATCCTCCTGCAGACACACTCTGGCCCCTAACTTCAGATAACTACTTAGTGCGTGTGATCCTTCCTCATGTGTGCCTAAACACACAGACACATGAGGAAAAAAAACACGCTTGTGCTGCTTGCGAAATGAATCATACATTTTCAGTCTATTCCATTAAAAGTGCTGCTTTGAGCCAATATAACTTTGATGTTGTTTTTATCAGTAATCGGATCAAAATGAGGATTAATCTTCTGCCCGCATTCTGCTTTTAATAGAGAATAATTCACGCTGGGATGATATTGAATCGAAGAATGCTGCACAGAAAAAAAAAATGAAATTCACCAGTTCCCCATTTTCGTCCATGATCCAGTATCTTATAGAGGCCATATCCAAGTGTACAAACGTGACCCCTCTTTCCAGCCAAACAGGCCCCTAAACAGCAGGCCGACACCGTGTACTACTTAATCTTGGATGAGGAGCAGCGGCAGCAGAATCCAAAGAAGGGATGAACTGGGAGCTGGAAGAGCGAGAGCGAGAGAGGAGAGCTGCTGTCAACAAGCTCTTATGGTGAACAGATGTGGGGGAACTCCCTCACTACTCCTTAGCCTGAAGCCATACACACACACACGCACACACACGCACACACATATACTGCAACACATACTCAAGAGGAGGAGAAGCAAAACAATCATTTGGAGTAAATTCCTGAGATGGCTGAGATGGTTGTGGTGGATTTTACACAGAAAGGCCAAAATCAGAGAAAACCAAATAAGATATTGAAGTGGAGGGCGGTAAACACCAGCTCTACGGAAGAGGCTTCTTTTTTTTAACTCTGTGGTTTTGCAGGAATGGAGCTCTCAGTTAGGCCAGAATGAGTAAGAACGGTGGTCTGCTGGGGCTTGATTTATCCCCTTCCTGTGCAGGACAGAGTGCCCTATTTGACGGCGGGGCAGAAATAAAGCAGCTGCCTCTTTGAGCAGCTCTTAGAAAGAGATGCTATCGGTCAATGGGCAATACTTTAGTCACGCCGACAAACTCTTTCTCCACCCAGAGCAAGCAGCGTTTATTGTGCATTTATCTTCACAGGGAGTTAGTCTTACATAACAGTATCGAACTGCCGAATTCCATCTGTGCTCTGATTTACGGGCTCATCGGAGAATCTAAGTGAAAGGTAAACTTGATTACACAGTGTGTGGCCTTCCAGCGTGTTTTTTTCCAGCATTGACATTCTTCAGCTTGAGTGGACGTATCATTTCACAGAGTACTTTTCAGGTTTTAGAGCAGAATTATTGCTCTGTTTGCCCCTTCATGCTTTCCTTAAGTATTTTTTTCTACCAAACTACTTTTATACTTTAAAATGATTCACTATTTATGTCTTTTCAGACACAACACAATTCACCTCAAAACACCACAGAAAATGTATTTTAGTCCGAGTGCTAACTGTTTATTCAGAGCATTTTGCTGCAGCTGTTAACAACAACATAGAGGAGCTCAACAGCACATAAGGTGCTCAAACACAAAAATCTTATTCACCTTCTAAAATGTGACCTTCTGTATTGACTGTTGGCAGTAAATCATATCTGTGGATGTCAGCATTACTGAGGCAGTCTGTTCTCATTTCCAGGTCAAAATGGATATAGATGCCAACACTGATGCTCTGTTACACCCCTTTGCATTGATAGACTCTATGAAATAATGGATGTAGTTACTGTGACGTTACCAAGGGGTAACATCATTTTGAACCCTCAAGTTCAGCATTTTGGCCATTGTAGCCAAAAGTGACTATATATGGAATACTATCTGCAGACAGCCTATCACTCAGTGCAGCCACGTCCTTAATAAGGTGTGACTTTTAGCCTTAATAAAATGAAAACAGGTGTTTGTGTCCTGTGTGAATCCAAAACTTAATGCTGTTTTAATAAAACATTGAATGACTTGCGTCAACCCATCACACACTGACACGTTTCATATTTACGTCATGTTACAAACACATTTGAACCCAAAACATGATGTTTTTTCTGTTAAGCTAACAAAGTAGTTTTGTTGCCTAAACCTAACGATGACCGTTTGACATCTTTAACCGATGAGTTTCACCCAGGAGACAGCTGTGCATCAGAAACAGATGTTGAAGAGTGCATCCCACAGACACCAGAGTGCCTTCAGTGTCTGCATCTCATGCTGAAGGCACGCAAAAGTGTCTGAATTTAACGACCTGGAAAGAGCCAACGCGCTGCCTGTGGTTTTCAGATGTAATTTATGTATATGTTTTTATGTTACTTCATTATTTTAGCTAAAGGTCTACACAATTCAACACACCTGTGGGAAACCTACCAGAACTTAAATGTGTATAAACTAAATATTTATTTCATAAAAGGCACTTAACAGTCAAATTTAATTCAAATCTACACTAGGGCTGATGAATCAATCACCAAATTATCAATATACAGTTTTGTTTTTTTTTGAGTAATTTGTCAGTAGGATTAGTCCCCCCCCCCCAAAAAAAATGATCCATCGTCCATAAGATCATACTTTGGACATATAAAGACTATTTGCTTCTCTGCTGCTGTCATGTGCAGCGGTTGCCTTCTTAGCGCAGAGAATTTAATAACAATTTATTAACCAATTAACGTTATGTGTTATAAACATGTATATGTATGTGTATTTGCAAGCATGGGTATGCATGGGTAGGGATTATGTAATGGGCAGCTATATGATTATTATATTAATATTATTATATTATAATTATTTATTTGGTTACTAATGATTTAAATATTAAAACAAAGCATTAAATATACATTTATATACTGCCATGAAAAAGCAATAAAAGATAGATCACAAAAACCCTTGTCTTATGTTTTTACATGCACATGAAAAAACTAACAGAATATTAAAATGAAATAATGTTTGGCAAATGTAAAGCCAGAACAGTATTTTAACAAAAAAAATGGGTGAATTTGGATATATATATAAAAAAAATCAAGTGAAAAGTCACATTGAACCTTACAAGTGAGAAAACTACAAGTCTCAGTGAGTCACACCAAGTCTATGTAGATAGATAGACAAAGCTCCACGTGAGGGGTAAAACATTTTTTGTGAACTGTTCCTTTAAGTACACAGACCTCGGAGCTAGTGATTCCTCCTGAGCCTTGTTTAACGTAATGTGGAATGAGCTTTAACGCTGCAGCCGACAGGATATTTGACACTAATTATTTACTTGCTTACCTGCTGTTCTGATTTTGATTACCCAGGCTAACCTGCAATATTGCACCCTCATCATCAGACCCTGGCAGAAATCCATATACAAAATTGTATTAATCGTGGTCGTTGCTCTCCACAGTGGAGGCGCTCTCCTGCCCGTGACATACAGTATGTAAACATTTGGTCAATAAACCTCTGCTGTTGAGCCATTAACCTCTTTACAGTAGCTTGCAGCTCCCCTGTGCTCTTCTTTATTGTCCGTCGGTTTCATCATTATTCACTTGACAAACAGCCGTTATTAGTCAAAAAGCACTCCGCAGGCTTGGATTAGCTCTAGAGGCTTTCATTATCCTTCGATTCAACCACCTTGATTACTTTCAATTGGCGTGAACACCTCATTTTCTAGCATAATCTAATTCAATATCATCTCATTTAGGGGCTGATAGAATGAGACCCGGGATAATTTGCTCAGTTCGGTATTGCACTGGGATTAAATGTTTGTCTTGCAAAGTAATGATGATGTGTTGAAAATATGGAGCTCCTATTAATTTGAGCTAGTGCTCGGAGAGGGAACGGGGGGCAGGTTTGTGCAGGTTGCATACCAAGGTGCTCCAAACACAGACATACCTACCGTGACCTAGGAGTCAGTGACTCATTTCACCTCAGGCGGCTTTGCACTTTGTGACAAGGGCTCAAAGAATTTAAACAAGTTTTCAGTCTTTGCAAATCTGGCCTATTATCTAAGGACTGCTGCAGAAAAAGATTTGCCTTGTTGACAAGTGTTTGTTTCTTGACAGAAAAGAGCACAAAGCACAAGCGCTTTGTGGAGGAGGAGAATTCTGATTTGATGTCAGATTAAGTAGCATGTGAAGAAATGTTTCTTTTTCTAATTTTCAACCTTGGAATAACTTTCCAATTCTATTTCCATCTCAGTTTTGTTTGACTTGTTTGCTGTCACTGCCTGACATTGAAAGGATAAACAATGTAACAGTGCTGAAAACAATTCTTTGTCACATTTTTTCCCAGCTCCCACTCCTGCCTTTCAGGCATTAGGAGAAAGTGATCGTTCCAATTGTTGTCGCTGGAGACAAGAAAGGTGACTATCTGTCAGCACCATCTAATGTCTTTCATTCTCCTGGTGTCCAGTGGTCCTAGTCAGACTCATGTCCCAGAGGTCAATCAGTCACCCAGACAGCTGCTCCAAACACAGCTCAGACCTCAGGCCAGCAGACTGCCGTGTCTACAAGCCAGCCAAATCACTTAACTGATTACACTGCTTT